>NC_042982.1:2037500-3237500 GCF_901001165.1 Salmo trutta | reverse complement strand
ATGGTAGAGTAGGTCAGGGTGTGACAGGGGGTGTTTTTCTATGTTTTGTATTTCTATGTTCATGTTCTAATTTTGTATTTCTATGTTGGTTTTGTTTGGGATGATCTCCAATTAGAGGCAGCTGGTCCTCGTTGTCTCTAATTGGAGATCATACTTAAGTAGGGTTTTTTTCCACCTGGGTTTGTGGGAAATTAGTTTTGAGTAGTGTCTGTTTCACCTCTGCGTCACGTTTTTTTTTTTTTTGTCATTCAAGTTTATTTATGTATTGCATAGTTTCACAGTATAAATAAAATGTGGAATAACACACAAGCTGCACTTTGGTCCGCTCATTCCTAAGACAACCGTGACAGAATCTCCCACCACCAATGGACCAAGCAGCGTGCCCTGGAGAGACAGGAATGGACCTGGGAGGAGATACTGGACGGGAAAGGACCCTGGAGTCAGGCTGGGGATTATCGCCGTCCTAAGGAGGAGATTGAGGCAGCGAAGGCGGAGCGGCGATATTATGAGGCACTATACCAACCACGAGGCAAGTGCAAGAGGCAGCCCTCCCCAAAAAATTTGGGGGGCACACGGGGAGATTGGCAGAGTCAGGGTGGAGACCTGAGCCAACTTCCCGTGCTTACCGTGGAGAGCCGAGGGGTGAACCAGAGCCAGTCAGGGAGTCGAGTGAGGAGCTCGAACGCAAGATTCCGGAGCGAGGAGCTGACGTGGAGAGCGCTGAGGAGCGTGACATCAGTCCAGTGCGTCCTGTGCTACCTCCCCGCACTCGCCCTGAGGTGCGCGTCATCAATCCGGTTCCACCTGTACCAGTTCCACGCATCAGGCCTCCAGTGCGCCTCCACAGCCCAGTACGTCCTGTGCCTCCTCCTCGCACTCGCCCTGAGGTGCGTGTTACCAGTCTGACGCCACCTGTGCCAGCCCCACGCATCAGGCCTCCAGTGCGCATTCCCAGCCCGGAGCTTCCGGCGACAGTTCCCAGCCCGGAGCCTCCGGCGGCGGCCTGCAGCCCGGAACCTCCAGCGGCGGCCTGCAGCCCGGAACCTCCAGCGGCGGCCTGCAGCCCAGAACCTCCGGCGATGATCCATGGTCCGGTGGCACAGAAGCAGAGGGATCAGCAGGCGGAGCGGGGGTTACGCCCCGAACCAGAGCGATCCGCGGGATAAGAAGGTTATGTGTACTGCACCAGAGCCGCCATAGACAGTAGTTACCCACCCTACCCTCCCTTTTGTTTTTTTTGGGGGGGGTTTGTTGTTGTTTTGTTTAGGTGCGGTCGGAGTCCTGACCATAGTAAGATGTTATTTTCTATGGTAGAGTAGGCCAGGGTGTGACGGGTGTTCTAGTTTTGTATTTCTGTGTTGGTTTTGTTTGGGATGATCTCCAATTAGAGGCAGCTGGTCCTTGTTGTCTCTAATTGGAGATCGTACTTAAGTAGGGTTTTTTTCCACCTGGGTTTGGAGATTAGTTTTGAGTAGTGTCTGTTTCACCTCTGCGTCACGTTTTTTTTTTTTGTCATTCGAGTTTATTTATGTATTGCATAGTTTCACAGTATAAATAAAATGTGGAACACACGCTGCACTTTGGTCCGCTCATTCCTACGACAACCGTGACACGTGTTTGGGTCCATATAGCCTGTTTTTGTTGTTGACATGCAAATAGGCATATTTTTCCCCATACTGTGCTATAGCCCAAGTTCTCTTTTCATTACAGAGCTACAATTAGTATCAGAGAGTGATGTTGTATGCGTGTGTGGATCCTCATTAAACCCTTGAGCTACTGCTTCCTCGCGTTCTGATCGGACACCCTGTGGTGGTTGCTACCGGACTAAAATTCAGCGCCTAATTTGTTTATCCCTTTTTATTGGTCATGCGAATTCATAAACAACCCCTATTTTTCAGTAAATTGCATTTAGGTTATAGTTTATTGAGATGCTTGAATACACCACACAAAAAGCTTGTTTTCCTGCAATTCTTTGTAGTAGTGATTTATGTTCACTACTTGGTCAATTGATTTGACGATTAAATCTATGCAAATAAATTACATGAATTGATAGTTCATCCCTATTTTTTTTATTCTGTAATAGGTATATTGTAACCATGTGTCCAAGCTAATCAAATCAAAGTTTATTTAGCGCTGTCCTTTTAGAACCAGGAAGGGCGCTCCAATAGAAAACTCATCAAGATCTGTTGCCTATGTCTAATATTCCAACTCATCACTGATCATTATTATTACAAATAGAAGATTCTCACAATGGTGCTCTTTTAGGAAAGTTACATCAAAGCTGAATCAATGTCTGGAGAGATCACATTACGATTAATTAGTATTTTATATAACAGAACTGAACAATATAGCAGGCCTATAACATTACCGTTACACCAAAAACACCTAATTTATAATGTTATTTTAGGATGGTTAACTGAAGCTGAGTAGTCAAAGATATATCATCCACCAAAACGCTGAGCCACTATGCAGGATACAGTATATGCTTTGATTGAAACAAAATACAAGAAAGGCTAATAGTTTTGACATCATCTGCTCTAATTCACTCACGAAACAGTAAATCAAGAAGATTGAAATGCATAAGCTATTTCCATGAAACTGATTGAGATCAATCAAACGTGAATAATTATCATTCAGGATTAACAGCGATGGCCTATTTTGAAATTAGGTATGCCTAACTTGGTAATTGAGGGTATTAAAGATATAACATTTTCTTGAGAAAATATGTGTGGGCATAGGAAAATGTTGCAATTGTAGGATGCTTTTTATGCATATTTTATAACAAGGCTCTCCAACCCTGTTCCTGGAGAACGACCAAGCTGTAGGTTTTCATCACAACCATAATCTAGTGCACTTGATTCTAATAATTAGCTGGTTTATAAAATAAATCGGGTTAGTTAGAACTCGGGTTGGACTGAAACCCTACATAACGGTAGCACTCCAGGAACAGGGTTGAGGAGCCATGAGAGGCTATTCAATAGGCTACATCTGTCTGTACAAACTTTGATTGAGAATTATTCCATTTGCATATATATATATATATATATATATATAAAATAAAGCACCTTAAATGACAGCACCATGGACAACTTCTCCATTCACCCAGGGACTTCGTGCCACTATTTTGATACGCCGCTGACCGCGTTTTAGCATTCTTCTTCATGTACATTGTGTCATAATCTACACTTGGATTAGCCTACACTGTAATTCGTTAAACTGGACTGGATTATTTTACCGCACCAGCATTGCAATCCAATGCATGCCCAATTTATGCAATCATTTAAAATGATTTATACTTTTATTTTTGAGTATATTTAAAACCAAATACTTTGAGAATTTTACTCAAGTAGTATTTTACTGTGTGACTTTCACTTTTACTGGGTCATTTTCTATTAAGGGATCTTTACTTTTACCCAAGTATGAAAATGGGGTACTTTTTCCACCACTGCCTGCAGGTCATCTCTAGCTGACACCTTTGCTAACAGGTATTGTGCCAATTTAAAACTTGCACAAGACAGTTCACAGAATTGTCAATTGATCATATTTTTTCCTCAATTCATTACTAAATGTAGGTAACATTAGATAGTTAATCCAGGCATTTTTACAATTGCCTCGATTTGCCAGTCTCTTCCAGATCATCATGGCTTTTGTAGTTCTTTATGATAGCCACTATAGCAGATAATTAGCATTTCCGTTTTTTTGGGGGGGGGGGGGGGGGGTACAGGTGAATATATTGATAAAAGTCACGTTGTCCTAGAGAGATTTACACGTATCTAAAACGTCACATCAGGGTAAACCTACACAAAACATTGTGCTTATTTTAAGTTTTACTAAAATTCCAATGGGCAAAGTTAGGGCTCGGCACGTGTAGGCTATTCCAAGGTGCGAACTCCGTTGATCCGGCAAGCTAAATCAAGCACACCCAATTTGTATGCCTCTTCTGCCGTTGATGCATTGAGTGACTGGGCGGGGATTGTTTTCAAACCTAGAGATGGGACAAAGACTGAAGAGGAAGCGAGACAACCTACTCCCTCATTTTTCATGGTTAAATTACAGTCAATCAGGCACGTGCATAGATAGGGCTCTACCTGTGCAAAGCAAATGCCCCTTTGTCCTCCCAGTGCCCTTTTCGGTGGTGGTATAAAACAAATGCTATACATTTTTGTGTCCTTATTGTTCTGAACCCACTGCAAGCAAGTCATCGTTAAATTATAATCTACGCTTGAGAACCAAAAACGCACATCTTGATTATTGACCAATGATCATTCATCACCATTGGCGTGCAAAGGCGGGTTTTCATATTCTGATTAGCGACCAGAAATAACTTGTTTAATTTCCTCCCGTTTTTCCTGGAAAAAACAGAGTAGGCCTACTTTATCATAAATCTAAAATACATTTTTAGAAATCTACTACTCACTCATAGCCAGAACAATAGGCTACCTGACGATTTGATAGATCATTTTAATATGATTTAATATGATTTTCCTTGCTCTGGACATGCTATATCCTACTCTATATTGTCTGCTAACATGAATGAGTTTCAGCTCCAAATGCAAGTGTAAAACGCATTGTATTTCTGTAGGCAAGTTTTCAAAATGCATCACTGTTTATGGCTGTAATGACAGGCTATACATTTGGACAGCGATTGTGCGCGTCACAAGTTTTTACGACTTGCTTTTGGAGGTCGCTTGTCTAAATGTTTGAATACAGGATAGTGGCAACACGTTGGGTTAGATATAGTAATGATAGGCTACAGTATTTCTTACACGCTTCTATTTTGACTGGAATTGTGTTGATCATTGTTAATAAGTGCAGCATTTATTCCAGTTCAAAATAGTTTTGCTAAATACTTTACTCATCAGTTTGTGCTGCTTTCTCCTCTTGTAAAAATTGCTCAACAAGTCCGTGATCGCGGTAGGGCGAATTGGGGTGCCTTTTTTTTTTTTTTATAGATCGAGCACATTCTCCCCAAAAGGTCCGTGAATGGCTCAATGAACTAATTAGACCAGAACCAGCTGCTATCACACTGGTGTCTATGGAACCACCCCCTTAAGCAGACCAGAACTGACCATTGTTTTCAATGGTAAACGGCCTGAGTAACCTCTCTTCATTTATCCACCATCTTCGGTAGGGAGAGACCAATGAAAATGGCGGCGACAGGGTCCGCCAGATCCACCAGTGGATTGGGGCACAAATGCAAAGCCAGGCCCGCCGATATGCTGAACACTCGGACACATTCACAGCTGTTGACCTTGGAGGAGGCAAGGTGTCCGGTTTGTTCGGAAATTTTATTAGAGCCCGTAACTATGCCATGTAGCCACTCGGTGTGTCTGCACTGTTTCAAGCGGACAGTTGAATTCACCAGTCTGTGCTGTCCCCTCTGCCGGCTGCGAGTATCCAGCTGGGCCCGTAAACAATCCCGGGAGAAAAGCCTAGTTAACATCGAACTCTGGGAAATGGTTCGACAGAGTTACCCACAACGATGCGAGATGAGAATGGAGCAGAGAGACTGTGAGACTGGTGGAGAAGGTATGCTTTTTTGATTACAACAGTTATTACAATTCCGTTTTAGGCTTTTTTGCGGTTGTATTGGGTTAGGGTACATACATTTGTGTATGTCGTAAGGATTTAGTTCAGTCCTCTTAATTTGTTTCCAATTATAGGTTATGACCACGAACACAAAGTAGGAAAACATATAGGTTTATCGTTTTTATTCGCGGCAAACATTGTAACTGACAGTGGTGCGGTCATTCCATGTTGGCAACACCACACTGCAGTGCATACAGATTCATGTTGCTCTTTTTAAAATGTACAATAGTGTCTTACTTTGTTGTTACAACGATATTATTTGGAATTAGAACGGATTCTGTTACACTGTAACAAATGCTATTCAAATGTTCTCCCGTACGCACCAATAGGCTCTTGTACAAGGGTGAAGAACCAGACCAGTCAGTTTTGATATACCCGACTTGTCTGGGCATAGAAAGTTTCACTGTGACTTGCCCAGACTTGTGGAGCTTTTTGTGGGAGGTGCTACTCTATTGACACCATCTGTACTGTCTGGGGTGTTTTTAAATGTAATATGTTATATATATATATATTTGTGTATACATGTTCTATACAGTGGTTCCTAAACCTTTTTGACCCAGCTCTTGTTTTCAGAATCTTTTTGAGTGATTTTGATCATTTACATATTTTTTTTTTCCTCAGACATTTTCCGTTCGCCTGCTCAGGTATCCAAATCTGGAGAGATCCGACTGGAGTATGGAAAGCAAAAAGTAAAGGTAACATTGTAATATGGGTTATTATAACAATTGTTGATTATTTAAATACAATAGTAGAGGTTTTGTGTCCCGTAGTGCATATTTTTTTTAACATTGTACAATACCCATAAACCCCTCAAAAGGAGAGACCTATGTGTTTGAGACTTGGATTAGAGAGAAAATATATTGATATCATCATCTTATTCCTATCACAAATTCCACTGTTGTAGATTGGCACACAGCACATTGATTTTAAACAACCACGGGTTATGTGAATGATCCCTTCAGTTACTATCAGTAAGAAGTGATTTTTCTTTTTCAGGTACCAATCAATGAAGAGAAAGAAGAGGGGAGGAGGAAAGTCCACCACAGAGAGGGATGTGGAACTCTCAAGCACTTTCAAGATCCTGTGAGTTTTATCTTGTAACCCTCTTCTGAATAGATTGGGAATGGATTGTTGCTTAGAATGGTATGCCAACACATTGATGAATAAGTGTAAACATGATGCTAAGATATACAAACCTCTCTTCCAGTTCTATGGGTTGCTGTCAGACTCGGAGAATGAAGAACCCATTGGGAAGAGAACCAGAAATGTGTCTGCGTTTGTTAGAAGAACAAAGATCTCAGCGTTTGTGTTATATTTGACATTTAGGGCTGCTTGTAACTGTGTAATAATGTCCTCATATAACAGTAAAGAATAATCATGTTGCAATTTTTTTTTTTTTACTTAATGGTGCAGTATTGATTCTTTGCACACATACATTTTCAAAGCCGTTGAACAATTGATGTTACCTTGAATGTTTTTTGTGCTTTTAATTCAGTTATTTACTCAGTCCCCTTTTCCCTCAGTGGTCTACATACCAATGTGGTGCAGAGAAGCCAGAGCTGTACTGATCCAGAAGAGGGAAGGCGAAAAATGAGGGTATCTACTCATCTTCCTGGACTGGACAAGGTATGATGCTGTGCTTTTAATTATGATTCCCATGTAAAGTAGCCTTTTGAGTGACTAAGATACTGTAGACCCCTTAATATATTTGGGGGATAGAAATACTCAATTGTAGAATTATTTTTCTCTCATGGCTAACAACCAGGAAGTTTGAAAAGAAAATGAGTGGGCGGGGAGCTTATATTCACGAGCTCCCCTTGACTCATAGCTCTTTGAAACACCGAGGTCAAGAAACGTGGATGCAGTACTGCAGTAAAATCTTCTCAAACAAATTTGGTGTTACACAAAGGAGCTCAAATAACATTGAAATTGGCATGTCGCTCTTGATGCGGTTCACAGCCACACTAACGGATGTGTTTACATGACAACGGCATCATAGTTTTGAACGACCCCCTCCCCGTTCTGTTTCATGCTGGCTAAAGACCTAGCTAGCCAGTAACTAGCTAACATCAGACACAGATGAAAGGGGAGACATACAGTGCATTTGGAAAGTATTCAGACCCCTTGACTTTTTCCACATTTTGTTACGTTACAGCCTTATTCTAAAATGTATTAAATAAAAAACATTTCCTCATCAATCTAAACACAATACCCCATAATGACAAAGCAAAAGCAGGTTTTTCGATTTTTTTTTTTGCACATTTACTAAAAATACAAAAACAGAAATACCTTATTTACATAAGTATTCAGACCCTTTGCTATGAGACTGGAAATTGAGCTCAGGTGCCTCCTGTTTCCATAGATCATCCTTCAGATGTTTCTACAACTTGATTGGAGTCCACCTGTGGAAAATTCAATTGATTGGACATGATTTGGAAAGGCACACTCATGTCTATATAAGGTCCCACAGTTGACAGTGCATGTCAGAGAAAAAACCAAGCCATGAGGCCAAAGGAATTGTCCGTAGAGCTCTGAGACAGAATTGTGTCAAGGCACAGATCTGGGGAAGGGTACCAAAACATTTCTGCAGCATTGAAGGTCCCCAAGAACACAGTGGCCTCCATCATTCTTAAATTGAAGAAATTTGGAACCACCAAGACCCTTCCTAGAGCTGGCCATCCGGCCAAACTGAGCAATCGGGGGAGAAGGACCTCGGTTAGTGAGGTGACCAAGAACCCGATGGTCACTCTGACCGAGCTCCAGATTTCCTCTGTGGAGATGGTTGTCCTTCTGGAAGGTTCTCCCATCTCTTTCCTTTAAAATGAGACAATAAGTATTCAACCTCTTTGTTATGGCAAGCCTAAATAAGTTCAGGAGTAAACATTTGCTTAGAAAGTCCACATAAGTTGCAATGGACTCTGTCCAGTTTTGAATGGCTACCTCATCTCTATACCCCACAGTCAAGCAGTGACTGGTCCCTCAGTCGAGCAGTGAATTTCAAACACAGATTCAACCACAAAGACAAGGGAGGTTTTCCAATGCCTTGCAAAGAAGGGCTCCTATTGGTAGATGGGTATAAAAAATAAAAGCAGACACTGAATATCCCTTTGAGCATGGTGAAGTTATTATTTACAATTTGGATGGTGCATTTATACACTCAGTCACTACAAAGATACAGGCGTCCTTCCTAACTCAGTTGCAGAAGAGGAAGGAAACCGCTCAGGGATTTCATCATGAGGCCAATGGTGACTTTAAAACAATTAGAGTTTAATGGCTGTGATAGGAGAAAACTGAGGATGGATGACAGAGTGAAAAGAAGGAAGCCTGTGCAGAATAAAAATATTCCAAAACATACATCCTGTTTGCAATAAGACACTAAAGTTTAAAAAAAATGCGACAAAGAAATGAACTTTTTGTCCTGAATACAAAGTGTTATGTTTGGGGCAAATCCAAAACAACACATCACTTAGTGCCACTCTTCATATTTTTAAACATGGTGGGGGCTGCATCATGTTATCGGTATGCTTGTAATCGGCAAAGAATAGTTTTTTTTTTTAGGATAAAAGGAAACAGAATAGAGCTAAGCACAGACAAAATCCTAGCGGAAAACCTTCAGTCTGCTTTCCAACAGACACTGGGAGACAAATTCACCTTTCATCAGGACAATAACCTAAAATACAAGGCCAAATATACACTGGAGTTGCTTACCAAGACAACATTGAATGTTCCTGATGGGATTAGTTACATTTTTTATTTAAATCGGCTTGAAAATCTGTGGCAAGACTTGAAAATGACTGTCTAGCAATGATCAACAACCAACTTGACAGATTTTGAAGAATTTAAAAATAATAATGTGCAAATATTGTACAATCCAGGTGTGCAAAGCTCTTAGAGACTTACCCAGAAAGACTCACAACTATAATCGCTGCCGATGGTGATTCTAACACGCATTGACTCGGGTATGAATACTTAAATTAATACTGTAAATTAGATACTTTTGTATATACAGTTGAAGTCGGAAGTTTACATACACTTAGGTTGGAGTCATTAAAACTCGTTAACACATTTCTTGTTAACAAACTATAGTTTTGTCAAGTCGGTTAGGACATCTACTTTGTGCATGACACAAGTCATTTTTCCAACAATTGTTTACAGACAGATTATTTCACTTATAATTCACTGTATCATAATTCCAGTAGGTCAGAAGTTTACATACACTAAGTTGACTGTGCCTTTAAACAGCTTGGAAAATTCCAGAAAATGATGTCATGGCTTTAGAAGCTTCTGATAGGCTAATTGACATAATTTGAGTCAATTGGAGGTTTATCTGTGGATGTATTTCAAGGCCTACCTTCAAACTCAGTACCTCTTTCATCATGGGAAAATCAAAAGAAATCAGCCAAGACCTCAGAAAAACAATTGTAGACCTCCACAAGTCTGGTTCATCCTTGGAAGCAATTCCCAAATGCCTGAGGGTACCACGTTCATCTGTACAAACAACAGTACGCAAAGTATAAACACCATGGGACCACACAGCCGTCATACCGCTCAGGAAGGAGACGTGTTTCGTCTCCTAGAGATGAATATGCTTTGGTGCGAAAAGTGCAAATCAATCCCACAACAACAGCAAAGGACTTTGTGAAGATGCTGGAGGAAACAGGTACAAAAGTATCTATATCCACAGTAAAACAAGCCCTATATCAACAACTTGAAAGGCCGCTCAGCAAGGAAGAAGCCACTGCTCCAAAACCGCCATAAAAAAAGCCAGACTACGGTTTGCAACTGCACATGGGGACAAAGATGGTACTTTTTGGAGAAATGTCCTCTGGTCTGATGAAACAAAAATATAACTTTTTGGCCATAATGACCATCGTTATGTTTGGAGGAGAAAGGGGGCGCTTGCAAGCTGAAGAACACCATCCCAACCATGAAGCATGGGGTGGCAGCATCATGTTGTGGGGGTGCTTTGCTGCAGGAGGGACTGGTGCACTTCACAAAATAGATGGCATCATGAGGCAGGAAAATTATGTGGATATATTGAAGCAACATCTCAAGACATCAGTCAGGAAGTTAAAGCTTGGTCGCAAATGGGTCTTCCAAATGGACAATGACCCCAAGCATACTTCCAAAGTTGTGGCAAAATGGCTTAAGGACAACAAAGTCAAGGTATTGGAGTGGCCATCACAAAGCCCTGACCTCGATCCTATAGAAAATTTGTGGGCCGAACTGAAAAGGTGTGTGCGAGCAAGGAGGCCTACAAACCTGACTCAGTTACACCAGTTCTTTCAGGAGGAATGGGCCAAAATTCACCCAACTTATTGTGGGAAGCTTGTGGAAGGCTACCCGAAACATTTGACCCAAGTTAAACAATTTAATGGCAATGCTACCAAATAATAATTGAGTGTATGTAAACTTCTGACCCACTGGGAATGTGATGAAAGAAATACAAGCTGAAATAAATCTCTCAGCTATTATTCTGACATTTCACATTCTTAAAATAAAGTGGTGATCCTAAGACAGGGAATTTTTACTAGGATTAAATGTGAGGAATTGTAAAAAACTCAAATTTAAATGTTTTTGGCTAAGGTGTATGTAAACTTCCGACTTCAACTGTATAGTGTATGTGAACACCCCTTCAAATGAGTGGATTCAGCTTTTTCAGCCACACCCATTGCTGACAGGTGTTTCAAATCAAGCACACAGCCATGCAATCTCCATAGACAAACATTGGCAGCAGAAGGGCCTTACTGAAGAGCTCAGTGACTTTCAACATGGCATAGGATGCCATCTTTCCAACAAGTCAATTTGTCAAATTTCTGCCCTGCTAGAGCTGCCCCAGTCAACTGTTAGTGCGGTTATTTTGAAGTGTAAATGTCTAGGAGCAACAACAGTGAAGTGGTAGGCCACACAAGCTCACAGAACGGGACTGCCGAGTGCTGATGTTTAGAAAGGGGGAATAATGGGTAGAAATCGTCTTTCCTCGGTTGCAACACTCACTACTGAGTTTCAAACTGCCTCTGGACGCAACGTCAGCACAAGAATTGTTCATTGGGTGCTTCATGAAACAGGTTTCCATGACCTAGCAGCCGCACACAAACCTAAGATAACCATGTGCATTGCCAAGCGCCAGCTGGACTGGTGTAAAACTTGCCGCTATTGGACTCTGGAGCAGTGGAAATGCATTCTCTGGAGTGATGAATCACCCGTCACCCTCTGGTAGTCCGATGGATGAATCTGGGTTTGGCGGATGCCAGGAGAACGCTACCTGCCCCAGTGCATAGTTCAAACTGTAAAGTTTGGTGGAGGAGGAATAATGGTCTGGGGCTGTTTTTCATAGTTCGGAATAGGCCCCTTAGTTCCAGTGAAGGGAAATCTTAACGTTACAGCATACAATGACATTCTAGATGATTCTGTGCTTCCAACTTTGTGGCAGCAGTTTGGGGAAGGCCCTTTCCTGTGACAATTTCCCCATGCACAAAGCGAGGTCCATACAGAAATGGTTTGTCAAGATCTGTGTGGAAGATCTTGAATGGCTTGCACAGAGCCCTGACCTCAATTCCATCGAACACCTTTGGGATGAATTGGAACGCCGAATGCGAGCCAGGCCTAATCGCCCAACATCAGTGCCCGACCTCACTAATGCTCTAGTGGCTGAATGGAAGCAAGTCCTCGCAGCAATGTTCCAACATCTAGTGGAAAGCCTTCCCAGAAGAGTGGAGGCTGTTATAGCAACAAGAGGTTACCAACTCCATATTAATGCCCATGACTTTGGAATGAGATGTTCGACGAGTAGATGTCCACATACTTTTGGTCATGTATTTCATTTTCAATAAATTTGCTAAAATTTCACTTTAGGGATGTGTGTGGATGTGTGTGGATGGGTGAGAAAATGTATCTATTAAATCAATTTTGAATTCAGGCTGTAACACAACAAAATGTGGAATAAGTCCAGGAGTATGAATACTTTCTGACGGCATTGTATACAAACCACGGCCCTCTGCAAATACGCCTTCTCAGCTGTTGGTTACAAGACGGTACTAATTTAAATTAGGTAAGAGAATACCATGTTACCATTGGTGCATTAAAATGAGAGTTAGGTTAATGTCCAATGTTCCCTCTAAGCTGTGCCTGTGCAAGGCCGGGCACCTCCTCCAGGACTGATGGGCAGAAGAAATGCCAGGCCGCGCAGAGGCACAAGAGATTGAATTTAACTGAGTTCACCCCATTAGTTTGCACAATATAGATGAACGTTTTTTCTGGGATCGAATCAATGTTATATCAGTCCCTTTTCAATGCAACAAACCAAAACAAATCTAACTTTGCAAGATTGAGTCTGTGATTTTGTTGTAGGGATAGCCAGAGCACAAAGGAGTAGAATTCAGGCGGGTTGCCCATGAGGGGTCTTTAAATCACCTGCAAATGAATTAATGGGATTTTCAGATCAAAGTTATGCATGTGAACATTTGTTGATATTCTTTGCTAGTTAGCGAGTTATTAGCCCAGTTATAGATAAGTACAGGTCAGAAATGGGGAGTTACTGCTTTCTACAAGAGCATAAAACCTGTTGGCTACATTTCAAGCTGTCTTTGAAAAGCGAGTCAGGTAAAAAGCTTATGTCTTAATTAAATGGGCAGTGTTGTATTTTGAGACTGGCTTGAATATGTAAATAAGCCAATTGGCATAGGGGTAGCCTACATTGTCTAATTCTCTGTATGGTAATACTAATTCATGTTATTTTGTAAAGTGGTTTCTTGCATCATACAATATAATGCAATTTACAGTCACCTATTTGGCCCATGGTGTTACAGACTAAGTAAAAAGTAATTCATGTCAAGCCTTTCATAATGTAGAAATGTTTTTTAAAGTCTCATGCAATGTAGGCCTGCATTGAACGCCACATACTGTGTAGGCTATATCATAGAAATAAAAGCTATTTTCACGTGAAAATGTTATGGAATTTGCTCCATTTGGTTTTGTTGGTAGGTCTACATTATGCTCAAATAGCCTTTTGGCTACTGTCTAAAACTATAAGGTTGTACAGCCTTAGTGTTCACTGTAAACGCAAGCTGGAAGTTGCACAAAATTCTCACAACGTTCAAGTTTACGTTCACAAGACCTAAAATTTAAGGGAACATTAGTGATGTCACCATATCCGTTTATTAATCCCCCCACTTGAATCTGTGTTTGAGATGGGGGAGGGGACCAGTAACTTTAAGATCAAACTTGATCAATGTAGAAGCAACAGTAATTTTTCATGCTTTGGTCATAATACTTTCATCTGGTTTCATCCAAATATCAAACTTCAAGAAAAATATGATTCTGACTGTTCATGACCTTTTAAAACATTGATCTTCCTTTTTTTGTTGGTTTGTTGTCTCTGTACAGGCAAGTATTGCTCACAGCTACAATGCAGGAATCCTTCTGTCCTCTGAGAACAGCCGATCTCTTTCGGCACCCATCATTGTCCAAGACAAGAGGCATAGCTGGCGAGGCGTCATCATGGCGTCATCAACACCTTTTATGGTCCCCCAGTTGAAACAGGAGAGGTCCATTAGCCCTGAGAGCAATGACAGTATTTCTGAGGAGCTGAATCACTTCAAGCCAATAGTGTGCTCACCGTGCACCCCACCAAAGCGACTACCTGACGGGCGAGTGATGGAACCCACAATTGTGAAGTCCACCCCCCGGAACTTATTCCGCAGCCTGGAGAGGCCCACCAGTTATGAAGCCAGCCCTACTATCCTCCAGAAATGGAAGCAGATAGAGGTGGACCGTCAGTCTGTCAAAGTGACCTCGAAGGGCACCTTGACCAACCCCATGAACGAGGACCTTGTCTTCAAACCAAGCCCCGTAGAGGAGAAGGACGGCAAGCCCTGTAGCTGTGCTCCAGCAGCAAATAAGGGAAAAGAACACATGGTTATGTGTGCCAAGACGGATTCCTCTGGGCAAGAGAATGAAAGAACTTGTATACATAATAAACGAAGACTGATATTTGATCAGGCCATTGGAGAGACAGCCTTCCATCAAAAACAATTCACAAAGTTTCATACTCCATTTGTAGCCTTAACCAGTGAGGAGACTGTAAAAGAATGTGGGGTTTCTTTTGAGTCTGTGGTGGTACCTGAATCACATTGTGGACCAACTTCAATTTATCAAAATCCAACCTTAGTACCACACGATATAAATGCCAGTGTTAGGAGTTGCAAACTTAAATCAAAAGACTCACAGGATCAGAGAAAAGAGTTTGACAATAGAAACTGTGCCCAGAACCAACCTACCTCAAGGAGGGGCAAGAAGAGGAGCCAGAAGACCAAACACCTGGAAGAGACAGAGTCTGGACTCAAGAGGTCAAGATCCCAGAGCCAAGATGGTTTCAATATAGAGTGTGCGCAGGCTGAACTGTACATTCAACAGGTACAGCAAGAGAGAGAGGACAGAGAGCTAGCGTTGAATCTTCAAAGACAGTTTGACAGAGAACAGCAACAAGAAGACAAGCAAAAGACCAGTCCTGACAAGTACTTTCTCCGGTCCTGCATGTCCAGTGAAAACAGAATCAAATGCAATCCACGCAGATCAGGAAGAATTTCCAAAAAGAATGAGCACTTTAATTGCTATTATTAAATGGGTATTCTTGTGCTTTTTAAAAAAAAATTCAGTCAGACAACTTCTTGCATACAAGAACTATACTGCTTTTGTTGCCCAGGTTCCAAATTCATTGCTTTTAAACAGAAACTAAACCCTTGCTAGCCTATGTCATAAATTGTTCTTGTTCATTTTGTTGTATTCCTATTAGATGTAGTTTCTACGAACATGGTTTTGCTGAAGGTACTATCGTTATTTATTTTCTTCTCGTTTGCAGTTTCTCATAAAATTGTTATATACACTAAATCATCGTGCAGTTAATGCACTGTGAGAAAAAGCAAAAATGATTCACCGTAAGAGGTTGTGTTGAGATTCTGTGCAGACACTTCAAAATCTGTGTTCAGGCTCATGTATGATTCTGATTCTATCTCAACCAAGGATGTGGACACAAGATCTAGCACTATTACTTTGTCAGACCCTCCATTCAGATTCCCATTAACCCGGTGGAGTAACACCTGGGTCGTATTCTGTTTCCCATGGGGCAAATCACCAGTAATTTCTATGATCAAATTGAACACAGACCTCAGAAGCTGATCCAGTGTTAGTGTTGTGCACATTTGAATAGTGAAAGGTGATCCGAGAGCTGCACTGCCATCCTATTGATTATTTCATGATCCACAAGTCATATTGATTGGGTTCTGTCAATGTTAGACAGGTTTTGCCAGAGTAAATGGTTATAATTAAACCCCATCAATAAGATTTAACAATCTGAAAATCTGCACAGAACAACTACAATGCCTGAAACGTGTGGGTGTTGAGGTGTTCAGCCACTCACACTCTAACATCTTCGGTTACAACACAGCTTCTGGTCACGTCATATTGTTGAGTTAAAGGATCAGTGTGGCCAGGTTAAATATATGCAATATGTGTAAACTCTTTGCTGTAAACTATTACAGTAATATTGGAAAGGGGCACAATATTAACATCCTTTTTGGATGGTGATTTTCTGATCAAATTCAATTCCAGTATGTATTTTCTGTCAATCTTATGCCCACACTTCTACCTCTACACTCACTGTTGCTTTTCTCAATGATTTATGCCCTCTTTTTGACTACCACAAACCAAAATGTCTCTATGCATGTGAATGGCACTGCTTTATAAAGTTTTAGCACTGCCAAAGCTTTATAGTTTTGATGTATATTAATCATGGGTTAACTGATATAGTATGGTATTAATTAGGATAATTGTTTTATGCAATATTTCTATTGGAGATTCCACATTAATATATTTAATCAGCATTGTTATTTTTCTCATCTTTGAGTTGTAGTTACTATATTGTTTGAGACACTTATTCAAAGGGCTATTATATTTTATTTGATAAATGTCTTTCATATTCTATTTGATTCTTGTTTTCCTAAAAATGTATATTTTTCCAATGGCATATGCCAAAAAATATGAGCTTTAATGTCCATTACTACTTAACATTTTTAAAGAACAAGATATTGCAATATTGTTTTGCACATAATTATGTACACATACTTGTATACTTACCTTTGTACATACAGTATAAATACTCAGATGCATATTTTAGTATTGGAGGGGAGAAATAGGTTAGTGCCAAATGGCTGATTTCTGTCGACTGTGTCATACATCTGCAGTTTTTTTGTTTACTTTCCTGATTTAAAGATTAGGTTATTGATTCTTTATAGTAATCAGAATGTACCACTTGTATAGCCTACATGATTCATTGACAGAACTATACTTTGAAGGAAACAACTTGTACTTGTTCTGATCATGTCCATCCAAATTCTGAAGGAACTGTGAAACACAATAACACATTCAAATGCAAATTAGAGGTGAATTGCTTTTTCTTTTCATTCAAGCGCTTGTCTTGTTTTATCTTTCACTTTAAGTATGTAAAGAAGTTGGCATTTATGTTATTCTGTATCTGTTTTTTTCCGGTATCTGGTATTGAAATGTTTGAATGCTGAATGGCTTTCCAAGACATTGATTTGACCACTCAACTCAACACAATGACAACAAAGACTTGTAATCTCCCGCACATAATATTAAAATAATTGGTTTGCAATTACATTTCAACTCATTGGAGGTCATACATGAAACTAAAAAAATGCTTTAAATAAACATCAGTTATTATCGCTTCAAATAATTCATTTAAACTTGCGTTTTTAGCAAAATTCCATAAATCTTACAATCTTTTAAGCTTCTATTTTTCTTCAAGCTAATTTCCTTGTGTAGCTACAGTTGAAGTCGGGAAGTTTACAAACACCTTAGTCAAATACATTTAAACTCAGTTTTTCACAATTCCTGACATTTAATCCTAGTAAAAATTCCCTGTCTTAGGTCAGTTAGGATCGCCACTTTATTTTAAGAATGTGAAATGTCAGAATAATAGTAGAGAGAGTGATTTATTTCAGCTTTTATTTCTTTCATCACATTCCCAGTGGGTCAGAAGTTTACATACACACAATTAGTATTTGGTAGTATTGCCTTTAAATTGTTTAACTTGGGTGAAATGTTTCGGGTAGCTTTCCACAGTCTTCCCTCAATAAGTTGGGTGAATTTTGACCCATTCCTCCTGACAGAGCTGGTGTAACTGAGTCATGTTTTTAGGCCTGCCTCATGATGCCATCTATTTTGTGAAGTGCACCAGTCCCTCCTGCAGCAAAGCACCCCCACAACATGATGCTGCCAACCCGTGCTTCATGGTTGGGATGGTGTTCTTCAGCTTGCAAGCCTCCCCTTTCTCCTCCAAACATAACGATGGTCATTATGGCCAAACAGTTCTATTTTTGTTTCATCAGACCAGAGGACATTTCTCCAAAAAGTAACATCTTTGTCCCCATGTGCAGTTGCAAACCGTAGTCTGGCTTTTTTTATGGCAGTTTTGGAGCAGTGGCTTCTTCCTTGCTGAGCGGCCTTTCAGGTTGTCGATATAGGGCTTGTTTTACTGTGGATATAGATACTTTTGTACCTGTTTCCTCCAGCATCTTCACAAGGTCCTTTGCTGTTGTTGTGGGATTGATTTGCACTTTTTGCACCAAAGAGACATAACGCGTCTCCTTCCTGAGCGGTATGACGGCTGCGTGGTCCCATGGTGTTTATACTTGTGTACTATTGTTTGTACAGATGAACGTGGTACCTTCAGGCGTTTGGAAATTGCTCCCAAGGATGAACCAGACTTGTGGAGGTCTCCAAATTATTTTCTGAGGTCTTGGCTGATTTCTTTTGATTTTACCATGATGTCAAGCAAAGAGGCACTGAGTTTGAAGGTAGGCCTTGAAATACATCCACAGGTACACCTCCAATTGACTCAAATGATGGCAATTAGTCTATCAGAGGCTTCTAAAGCCATGACATTATTTTCTGGAATTTTCCAAGCTGTTTAAAGGCACAGTCAACTTAGTGTATGTAAACTTCTGTCCCACTGGAATTGTGATACAGTGAAATAATCTGTCTGTAAACAATTGTTGGAAAAATTTATTGTGTCATGCACAAAGTAGATGTCCTAACCAACTTGCCAAAACTATAGTTTGTTGACAAGAAATTTGTGGAGTGGTTGAAAAATGAGTTTTAATGACTCCAACCTAAGTGTATGTAAACTTCTGACTGCAACTGTACTTATGTATCAAAGGTAAATGTAATTGCTAAAATATACTTAAGTAGTAAAGGTAAAAATAATTGAAAAATTCCTTATATTACATAATTTACAAATGAAGCATTTGTGTTTCGTGAATCCGCCAGATCAGAGGCAGTAGGGATGACCAGGGATATTCTCTTGATCTGTGTGTGAATTTGACAATTTTCCTGTCCTGCTAAGCATAAAGAATGTAACAAGTACTTTTGGGTCTTAGGGAGAATGTATGGAGTAAAAAGTACATTGTTTTCTTCCGGAATTTATTGATGTAAAAGTAGTCCAAAATATAAATAGTAAAGTACACATATCCCAAAAAACAATTTAAGTAGTACTTTAAAGTATTTTTACCTCAGTACTTTACACCACTGCATCCATAACCCAATGTTCTCTTTCGTTTTCGTAACTTGTCGACAAATGACGTTTGGGAGAGGCTGTACCAAAGAGGTCATTCGGACAACAGAGTGGGATAACTCACCATTTAACTTAGTCCAGATGAGTCCCTGGGATGTCTTTGTATCCACCAAAGGATGCAACAGAATATAAATACCCAAATGGTAACACAGAATTCAACTGTGGTACACAACCGTATACACAAGCAAGCTGAAAGCTAGAAATGTATCATGAGGTTTTAATTGGGAGCAACAGCACCAAGAGTAAAAGGGCTCTGTATAGAACATCCATCTCATTGATGATAAGTATGTACAAGGTTCACAATATGTTCACTTATCTGGGTTTAGAGAGTGGGCCGTGTCCAGAACCACAGGCCCAATGATGATGTGGACATAACATTGAGTCTGTACTACCTCATGAAGTCATGGGTGCTGCCCAACTTGCAGCAGCAGATAGAGTCCAGGGAGGTCCCTCTGAACAGGGTCCATGAAGTGGCCAAACCCTTGGTGGTGTGTGCTACCACACCGTCTGGAGAAGGTCTACATGCTGCAGCGTATGATTTTGATACCGCATTGGTAATCCAATGTGCTAGTCTCTAGTTATGCTAGTTATGATTAAGGGCTGGTTAGCATGTGATGATGAAAGCAATTCAGGTAAGAATGCTGGAATTGGCCGAAGCACTGCCTTAGATCCATCTTCTGCTAAAGTGAGACGTGAAGGATGGATAGAAAGCACATGTAATTTTCCAACACGCTTGGCTGAAACAATAGCCAATAGAAAGGCAGTCTTTACTGAGAGTTCACATAGCTCAAGTGAAAATTGGCTCAAATGGTGGACTCATAGTTGATCGTAAGAAAACATCTAACTCCCATGAGGGTACTGAAGGAGCCTTGGGGGACCGTAGCCTACAGGCACCTTTCATTAATTGCTAGACAAGAGGCTCTGCTCCTAGTGATGCACCTGCAATCTGGTCATGACCCATAGAGATGTCTGCCATATACATTTTCAATGTACTGTAGATGCGGACTTCCCTGCAGCCATAAGGTTCTGGAGGAAAGTCAAAATGACAGAAATTGGGCAGGAAAATGATGATTCTGCATTGTCAACACACCACTTCCTGAACATTTTACTTGTAGGAATACAAGGTTTGCTTAGCGCAGGGCTTTCCAACCCTGTTCCTGGAGAACTACCGTCCTGTAGGTTTTCACTCCAACTCTAATCTAGCGCACCTGATTCAAATAAAATAAAATGTTATTTGTTACATTCGCCAAATACTGTTTAATGCTTACTTACAAGCCCTTAACCAACAATGCAGTTCAAGAAACAGAGTTAATTGTAAGGGGTGCGTAACTGGTGGCAGGGAAGTCAGATGCAGGAGAGCAGAACTAGGTAATAGCCAGAGCAGTTTAATTCCAAAACCAACGGCATGAACAACTTGGGTACAAAACTCGACTTGCACCAGTCCACATGTGCACAAGCACTTACAAACAAACAATAACACACAAAGAAATGGGGGGAACAGAGGGTTAAATACACAACACGTAATGAGGGAATGAAAACCAGGTGGGTGGGAAAACAAGACAAAACAAATGGAAAATGAAAAATGGATTGGCGATGGCTAGAAGACCGGTGACGTTGACCGCCGAACATCGCCCAAACAAGGAGAGGAACCGACTTCGGTTGAAGTCGTGACAGTACCCCCCCCTTGACGCGCGGCTCCAGCAGCGCGCCGACACCGGCCTCGGGGACGACCCGGAGGGCGATCCGGACGGAGACGGTGGAACTCCCACAGCATTGAAGGGTCCAACACGTCCTCCACCGGAACCCAGCATCTCTCCTCCGGACCATACCCCTCCCAGTCCACGAGGTACTGAAGGCCCCTCACCCGACGCCTCGAATCCATTATGGAACGACCGGAGTACGCCGGGGCCCCCTCTGTCCAGAGGGGGCGGAGGAACCTCCCGCACCTCAGACTCCTGGAGTGGGCCAGCCACCACCGGCCTGAGGAGAGACATGGAACGAGGGGTGAATAAGGTAATCGGGGGGAAGCTGTAACCTGTAACTCACCTCATTCAGTCTCCTCAGGACTTTAAATGGCCCCACAAACCGTGGACCCAGCTTTCGGCAGGGCAGGCGGAGGGGCAGGTTTCGGGTCGAGAGCCAGACCCGGTCCCCCGGTGTCACTGCGGTGACGGTCTGGCGCCGACTTTCTGGTGCAGCACGGCGCTCTGAAGGTGAACATGGACGGCGTCCCATGTTTCCTCCGCGCGCCGGAACCAGTCATCCACCGCAGAAGCCTCGGTCTAACTCTGATGCCAAGGAGCCAGAACTGGCTGATACCCCAGTATGCACTGGAAGGGGGAGAGGTTAGTGGAGGAGTGGCGGAGCGAGTTCTGGGCCATCTCTAACCCAGGGCACGAACGCCGCCCACTCCCCCGGCCGGTCCTGGCAATAAGACCGCAGAAACCTACCCACATCCTGGTTTACTCTCTCCACCTGCCAGTTACTCTCGGGGTGAAAACCCGAGGTAAGGCAGATCGAGACCCCCAGACGTTTCATGAATGCCCTCCAGACCCTCGAAGTGAACAGGGGACCCCAATCAGACACTATGTCCTCAGGCACCCCGTAGTGCCGGAAGACGTGTGTAAACAAGGCCTCCGCAGTCTGTAGGGCCGTAGGGAGACCGGACAGCGGGAGGAGATGGCAGGACTTAGAGAAACGATCCACAACAACCAGGATCTTGGTGTTTCCCTGTGATGGGGGGAGATCGGTCAGGAAATCAATCGACAGGTGGAACGGGTAAGGGGTGTAGCTTACCTCTGGGCAGGTGCCTAGGAGCCTTACACTGGGCGCACACCGAGCAGGTGGAAACATAAACCCTCACGTCCTTAGCCAGAGTGGGCCACCAGTACTTCCCACTCAGACAGCGCACCGTCCAACCGATGCCTGGATGACCAGAGGAGGGTGATGTGTGGGCCCAATAGATCAGCCAGTCACGGACAGCAGACGGAACGTACAGACGCCCAGCGGGACACTGGAGGGGAGCGGGCTCTGCACGCAACGCCTGCTCAATGTCTGCGTCCAGCTCCCACACTACCGGCGCCACCAGGCAGGAGGCCGGGAGTATGGGGGTGGGATCCATGGGCCGCTCCTCTGTGTCATACAGCTGGGACAGTGCATCTGCCTTCACGTTCTGGGAACGTAAGAAAGAGTGAAAACAAAACGGGTGAAAAACATGACCCACCTTGCTTGGCGAGGGTTCAGTCTCCTCGCCGCCCGGATGTACTCCAGATTGCGGTGGTCAGTCCAGATGAGAAAAGGGTGTTTAGCCCCCTCAAGCCAATGTCTCCACGCCTTCAAAGCCTTGACAACAGCCAACAGCTCCCGGTCCCCCACGTCATAGTTTCGCTCCGCCAGGCTGAGCTTCCTCGAGAAGAAGGCACAGGGGCGGAGCTTCGGTGGCATACCCGAGCGCTGAGAGAGCACGACTCCAATCCGAGCCTCGGACACGTCCACCTCCACTATGAATGCCAAAGAGGGATCAGGATGGGCCAGCACGGGAGCCGAGGTAAACAGAGCCCTCAGGTGACCAAAGGCCCTGTCCGCCTCAGCCGATCACTGCAAACGTACCGGTCCCCCCTTCAGCAGTGAGGTAATGGGAGCCGCTACCTGACCAAAACCCCGGATAAACCTCCGGTAGTAATTGGAAAACCCTAGAAACCACTGCACCTCCTTTACCGTGGTGGGAGTTGGCCAATTACGCACGGCACCTCCTTTACCTGTCGCAGGTGGAAAAGACGTTCACCCGCCGCTCTGCCCTCGGTGGGTGGTCGAAGACTGCCCGGAAACGACGGGTGAACTCCTCAAAGTGGTCCAGCACCGCATCTCCTTCCACCCACACGGCGTTGGCCCACTCCAGGGCTTTCCCCGAGAGGCATGAGAGGAGGGCGTACACCCTCTCACGGCCCGAAGGAGCCGGGTGGACGGTTGCCAGGTATAACTCCAACTGCAACAGGAAACCCTGCCAGTGGGCAGCCGTCCCATCGTACTCCCCGGGGAGGGTGAGGCGAATCCCACTGGAACCGGGTGCAGGGGGAGTGAGTAGTGGAGGCCCCTGTTGTGCTGGTGGAGGTGATGGAGGAACTCTCCGTCTCTCCCAGCGGTCCATAGCTTGGACGACGCGGTCCATGGCGGTGCCGAGATGGTGGAGCATCGCTGTGTGTTCCTGGACGCGCTCCTCGATCTCCATACCAGGGGCACCTGCTCCTGCTGACTCCATATTCGGGTGTGGTATTCTGTAAGGGGTGCGTAACTGGTGGCAGGGAAGTCAGACGCAGGAGAGCAGAACTAGGTAATAGCCGGAGCAGTTTAATTCCAAAACCGACGGCATCAAGAAAATAACAACTTGGGTACAAAACCCGATGCGCACCAGTCCACATGTGCACAAGCACTTACAAACAAACAATACCACACAAAAAAATGGGGGGGAACAGAGGGTTAAATACACAACACGTAATGAGGGAATGAAAACCAGGTGTGTGGGAAAACAAGACAAAACAAATGGAAAATGAAAAATGGATCGGCGATTGCTAAAAGACCGGTGACGTCGACCGCCGAACACCGCCCGAACAAGGAGAGGAACCGACTTCGGCAGAAATCGTGACATGAATAAAATATTTACTAAATAAACATAGTAAAAAATGAATAAATAATAAAATCAATGAAAAAGTAACACAAGAAATGTACATAACAATAATGAGGCAATGTGCGGGGGTACAGGTTAGTCGAGGTAATTTGTAAAGTGACTATGCATATATGATCAACAGCGTGTAGCAGCAGTGTAAAACAGTGTGGGGGTTCAATGTAAATAGTCCGGGTGGCTATTTGATTAGTTTAGTTGTAGAGCAGTCTTATGGTTTTGGAGTAGAAGCTGTTAAGGAGACTTTTGGTCCTAGACTTGGCGCTCCAGTACCTCTTGCCGTGCGGTAGCAGAGAGAACAGTCTATGACTTGGGTGACTGGAGTCTTTGACAATTTTTTGCACCTTCCTCTGACACCACCTAGTATATCTTGTTAGGGCTAGGGGGCAGTATTTACACGGCCGGATAAAAAACGTACCCGATTTAATCTGGTTATTACTACTGCCCAGAAACTAGAATATGCATATAATTATTGGCTTTGGATAGAAAACACCCAAAAGTTTCTAAAACTGTTTGAATGGTGTCTGTGAGTATAACAGAACTCATATGGCAGGCAAAAACCTGAGAAGATTCTGTACAGGAAGTGCCCTCTCTGACCATTCCTTGAGCTTCTTGACTCTGTTTATTGAAAACTTAGGATCTTTGCTGTAACGTGACACTTCCTACGGCTCCCATAGGCTCTCAGAACCCGGGAAAAAGCTGAATGATGTAATTCCAGCCCCTGGCTGAAAAACATTAGCGCCTTTGGTAAGGGGTCTATCAGAGGACAATGAGCTGAGGCGCGTGCACGAGGCGACCCCATGTTTTTATTTTCTCTCTCTTTGTACTAAAACACAGATTCCCGGTCGGAATATTATCGCTTTTTTACGAGAAAAATTGCATAAAAATTGATTTTAAACAGCGGTTGACATGCTTCGAAGTACGGTAATGGAATATTTAGAATTTTCTTGTCACGAAACGTGTCGGGCGCGTCACCCTTATTTACCCTTCGGATAGTGTCTTGAACGCACGAACAAAACAGAGGATATTTGAACATAACTATGGATTATTTTGAACCAAACCAACATTTGTTATTGAAGTAGAAGTCCTGGGAGTGCATTCTGACGAAGAACAGCAAAGGTAATACAATTTTTCTTATAGTAAATCTGACTTTGGTGAGGGCTAAACTTGGTGGGGGGTATGTGTGATGCCGGGCTATCTACTTAGAATATTGCAAAATGTGCTTTCACCGAAAAGCTATTGTAAAATCGGACATAGCGAGTGCATAGAGGAGTTCTGTATCTATAATTCTTAAAATAATTTGTATGTTTTTTGTGAACGTTTATCGTGAGTAATTTAGTAAATTCACCGGATGTTTGCGGGGGGTATGCTAGTTCTGAACGTCACATGCTAATGTAAAAAGCTGGTTTTTGATATAAATATGAACTTGATTGAACAAAACATGCATGTATTGTATAACATAATGTCCTAGGGGTGTCATCTGAGGAAGATCATCAAAGGTTAGTGCTGCATTTAGCTGTGGTTTTGTTTTTTGTGACATTATATGCTAGCTTGAAAAATGGGTGTCTGATTATTTCTGGCTGGGTACTCGGCTGACATAATCTAATGTTTTGCTTTCATTGTAAAGCCTTTTTGAAATCGGACAGTGTGGTTAGATTAACGAGAGTCTTGTCTTTAAAATAGTCATATGTTTGAGAAATTGAAGTAATAGCATTTCTAAGGTATTTGAATAACGCGCCACAGGATTCCACTGGCTGTTACGTAGGTGGGACGATTTCGTCCCACCTACCCTAGAGAGGATATAGGTCTTGGATGTCAGGAAGCTTGGCCGCAGTGATGTACTGGGCCATACACACTACTCTCTGTAGCGTCTTATGGTCAGATGCCGAGCAGTTGCCATACCAGGCGGTGATGCAACTGGTCAGGATGCTCTCAATTGTGCAGCTGTAGAACCTTTTGAGGATCTCGGGACCTATGCCAAATCTTTTCAGTCTCCTGAGGGGGAAAATGTGTTTTCGTGCCCTTTTCACAACTGTCTTGGTGTGTTTGGACCATGATAGTTTGTTGGTGATGTGGACACCAAGGAACTTGAAACTCTTGACCTCCTCCACTTCAGTCCCGTTTATGTAAATGGGGGCCTGTTTGGCCCTCCGTTTACTATAGTCCACGAACAGCTCCTTTGTCTTGCTCACATTGAGAGAGAGGTTATTGTCCTGGCACCACACTGCCAGGTCTCTGACCTCCTCCATATAGGCTGTCTCATTGTTGTCGGTGATCAGGCCTACCACTGTTGTGTCATCAGCAAACTTAATGATGGTGTTGGAGCTGGTACTCTCATGCATGCTTCAGAGTTGCTTGCCTCAAAGCGAACATAAAAGTAATTTAACTTGTATCGTAGGCTCGCGTCACTGGGAAGCTCGCGGCTGGGTTTCCCTTTGTAGTCCATTATACTTTTCAAGCCCTGCCACATCCGACGAGCGTCAGAGGCGGTGTAGTAGGATTCAATCTTAGTCCTGTATTGACGCTTTGCCTGTTTGATGGTTCGTCTGAGGGCATAGCAGGATTTCTTATAAGCATCCGGATTAGTGTCCCGCTCCTTGAAAGCGACAGCTCTAGCCTTTAGCTTGGTGTGGATGTTGCCTGTAATCCATGGCTTCTGGTTGGGAAATATACATACGGTCACTGTGGGGACGACATCGCCGATGCACTTATTGATGAAGCCAGTGACTGAGGGGGTATACTCCTCAATGCCATTGGATGAATCCCGGAACATATTCCAGTCTGTGCTAGCAAAATAGTTCTGTAGCATAGCATCCGCGTCATCTGACCACTTCCTTGTTGAGCGAGTCACTGGTACTTCCTGCTTTAGTTTTTGCTTGTAAGCCGGAATCAGGAGGTTGGAATTATGGTCAGATTTGCCAAATGGAGGGCGAGGGAGAGCTTTGTATGTGTCTCTGTGTGTGGAGTAAAGGTGGTCTAGAGTTTTCTTTCCTCTGGTTGCACACGTGACATGCTGGTAGAAATGAGGTAAAACAGATTTGTTTGCCTGCATTAAAGTCCCCAGCCACTAGGAGTGCCGCTTCTGGATGAGCATTTTCTTGTTTGCTTATGGCTTTATACAGCTCGTTGAGTGCAGTCTTAGTGCCAGCATTGGTTTGTGGTGGTAAATAGATGGCTACGAATAATATTGATGTGAACTCTGTCATAACTCTCATGGTCGAGGATCCAAGGCAATGGCAATTGTAAAATCTTATGCAGCAGAGAACCCTCTCCTGCTCTTCAGTATCAAGAAAAGGAATGCCTTTGTCTAGAGAGTCTGTTGCCCACCCAAAAAGTCTAACGTCCAAAAAGTGAATATTGGAACAATATTTCTAAGAAAGGAATGTTAGCTATGGTCAGTGGTATCTAAAGAATAATCATGTGATATTGTTTTTCATTTTGTGATGTCATTAAAAACTGTAACGAAAATACTGTAACTTGAATAGCTTTCAAACGGTGTATGTCAGGTTTACAACCTTTACGTTGTGTAGAAAATATGAAGAACGATGAAACTATTTTTGTTAATATATGAATGTGATTTCAGTTTTCTAACGAGATCATCGTTTTCATGTCCTTTGCACATTAACTAAGCCACGCCCCTAATGAGGTCAGAAGAGCGTGTCAGTGTGATGGAACCACCCTTTTTGACCAGAGTGCTTAAAAGGACTCGCTAAGAATTAACATACCAGACGAGCAGATGTGAAGTGTGAGCTAAACGTTACAAATGGTTGAAACTCTAAGACCAGAAAACACAACTGAAAATAGTAAGAACTTTGAATCTCCACACAAGGTGAAGAAGAGAAAGACTAAACCTTAACATTGCCAGTCTGCAGCTGGGCATGTAAAAGTGGTCCTAGATCTTTGACTAAAGACACAAGGTGGGAAGGAAGTAAATCCCATCTCAGACAACCATTGGTTCATGTGAAGATCTGTTCTATTTGAACACTCCACTACAAGATCAAGACAACTACGAAGAAGGACATTGTGACCTCTGGTGGACAACCAGAGCTTTACACCCATCGAGCCATTCATAGAAGGATCAATTGGTTTCAACAGAGAGACGACGAACAAAGACATCTACACGTAAATACATTGCATATCTTACCCAAACGGGCGGTGGCTCGTGTGTAAGGTATATGGCTACTGTGAGCGTAGTTTCCAAACGTATGATAAATGTCCCTTTTTCCCTATCTCTCTATTTTCCCCACCCTCTTCTCCATCTCTGTGTAATAAGGGATGTAAGGTTTGTCCAAAGCAGTAGCTCCCTTCCTACCTGGTGCAGTGCCATTGACCTCAATCCACCCTGGCGCTTGATATGTCTGTCCTCTCAGTACTGGGAGGAAGTGCCGGAAGTACTGGGAGGAAGTACCGGAGTGCAAGGTGAACCACCTTGAGCTCCAGTACGTTGATGTGAGCTGTTGTCCATGTTGATGTACTATACACCATGGACCCTGACTGGTTCAAGACTGCTTCCCATCCCTGTAGGGAGGTGACTGTGGTCAAAGTCACCCGGTTGTTAACTTCGCCTAGAACTCCACTGGGAGTTTGTAGTGTTAGGTGCTACTATTGTATTGCTCTCCAGCAACTAATTGAAATTGTCAGCTTTTTGTGTTTGTCCCTTCTGGGACACAGATTGTGTCTGTCATCATGAAGTGCTTTGACTTGTCAAGGATCATATCACCTCCACTTTACCTGCCACTCTAGACCCACTTCAGTTTGCATACTGCCCCAACAGGTCCACAGACGATGCAATCGCTATTACACTGCACACTGCTCTATCCCATCTGGACAGGAGGAATACCTATCTAAGGCGCCTGTTCATTGACTACAGCTCAGCATTCAAGACCATAGTACCCTCCAAGCTCATCATTAAGCTTGAGGCCCTGGGTCTCAACACCGTCTTGTGCAATTGGGTCCTGGACTTTCTGACGGACTGCCCCCAGGTGGTGAAGGTAGGAAACAACATCTTCACATCGCTGATCCTCAGCACTGGGGCCCCACAAGGGTGTGTGTTCAGCTCCCTCCTGTACTCCCTGTTCACCCATGACTGCGTGGCCATGCACGCCTCCAACTCAATCATCAAGTTTGCAGACGACACAACAGTAGTGGGCTTGATTCCCAAAAATGACGAGACAGCCTACAGGGAGGAGGGCACTCGGAGTGTGGTGTCAAGAAAACAACCTCTCACTCAACGTCAACAAAACAAAGGAGATGATCGTGGCCTTCAGGAAACAGCAGAGGGAGCACCCCCCTATCCACATCGACGGGACAGCAGTGGAGAAGGTGGAAAGTTTTAAGTTCTTCGGCGTACACATCACAGACAAACTGAAATGGTCCACCCACACAGACAGTGTGGTGAAGAAGGCACAATAGTGCCTCTTCAACCTCAGGAGGCTGAAGAAATTTGGCTTGTCACCTAAAACCTCACAGATGCACAATTGAGAGCATCCTGTCAGGTCGTATCACCGCCTGGTACTCCAGAGGGTGGTGCGGTCTGCACACCTACAGCACCCGATGTCACAGGAAGGCCAAAAAGATCATCAAGGACAACAACCACCCGAGCCGCTGCCTGTTCACCCCGCTACCATCCAGAAGGCGAGGTCAGTACAGGTGCATCAAAGCTGGGACCAAGAGACTGAAAAATAGCTTCTATCTCAAGGCCATCAGACTGTTAAACAGCCATCACTAACACAGAGAGGCTGCTGCCACTTTAAGAAATGGATCACTAGTCACTTTAAATAATTCCACTTTAGTAATGTTTACATATCTTACATTACTCATCTCATATGTATATACTGTATCTTATACCATCTATTGCATCTTGCCTATGCCTCTCGGTCATCGCTCATCCATATATTCATATTCTTATTCCATCCCTTTAGATTTATTAGGTTGTTGTACTGGAATTGTTAGATTACTTGTTAGATATTACTGTACTGTCGGAACTAGAAGCACAAGCATTTCGTTACACATGGTTAGCAGATGTTAATGCGAGTGTATGTGACCTATAACATTTTATTTATGGCATATGGTTCATGGCCGGGAGGCAGCCTGGTTACAAAACAAATGCAATCACTTTTAAACCAGTGCAAACTCAGCCCACCCGGTACTGGTTCCCATTAGATGGGCAAGCGCCAAAGTCAAAACAAGGCAACAGTAAACATGACGTCCCCCACAAATGATGCAGCAGATATAACAATTATTTTCCGCCGCGCTGTGTGTAATGGGCCGAGCTTATAGGTCCTTATGGGAAACATGTTGCTCACGAGGAGATGCATATATGTAAAAACATATACGACTGTAGCTCAAACGGTACAGGAGATATGCTTGCTCAAAGTTTAGAATTTCAGTTGATTACTATAGCGCCCCCCTTGGGCCAACCATTCCACTCATCTGCTCCAGTCATGACCACAAGCCCGTTCTCCCCAATTAAGTTGCCACCAACCTCCTGTGATACATACATGCATACATACCTACATACTAGGACAGAGAAAGATCCATAGTCCCCCCTCAATTACATCATGAAAACTGAAAATTAGCTTTTTGGTCTTAATTAAGGTTAGGGTTAGGCATAAATTTATCAGTGTGGTTAGGGTTAGGTTTTAAATCAGATATTAAGAAGATCAATTGTAGAAATGGGCGGGGTTTATGACTTTGCCGCTTGCCCTGTTAGTTGACGACCCTATAGGCAGTGCGAGATAAAATAAGGGGATTCGATTAGTCTGGCCCGGGCGCCTGGGTATGCGAGTTTTGCATTGGTTGACAGTGATTGTATTTGTTTGGCAACCGGGCTGCCTCCCGGGCGCGAGCCAGGCGCCCCGTTCAAAGCCCACGGCGAAGTAGGCTCAAACAAAAGTGACGTAATTAAGCACGTGGAGTTATGACGTGTATTCTGTGTTTTCACATGCAAAAGTGATTGCTTTTGATAAAAAATGTTGACATATATTTTATGGAAAGAGATATTGTATGTTTCTGGTTGATGCACCATGCTGCCTTGTTCACAACATGACCGAGCAGCGCGGGCCGTGTTCAGGTTCCCTGCGGTTCAGCATAATCGAATTCGCCCATTGAATCGTCATTCTTTGTTTTAACCGTTTGTTTTAAGCATCCATCAACTGCTAATAATATTAGGTACATTTCATATTCACAAATGCAAATGGTCTAATTAAAAACCTAACTTGTTCACTTTATAAATGAATTTAAACAATATGGCACTACTTTAACTAAAATGAAAAACAAAAAGGCGATTCAAACTTGTTGTATTATTAATGAATATTATTTGTTTGTTTAGGATTCCTGGCAATGTAAATAGTTTGTATGTATGCTTGTTTGCATATGACTATTCCTCTTTTTGTTTGTTGATAATTGTTAATAAAAAATAAATGAAAGAGTCCAGATGACTTCCGTATACGTACATCGTTCCCAGTTAATTTGGTTGGCTGCAAAAATTACGATTTTAGCCAATCACATTGTCCCAGGTCACACACACCAAATGTACAGGAAGGAAAGATGGCAGCCAGAAATGGGAAAAATGGTCTACTTGAGAAAGTAAGAATTATTTTACACCGTCATTTATAAGACACAGGGATCGGTAATTAAACCTGCCGTGCTTGGGTTTTTTTCAATAGTTGGCCGCCTAGCCGATATTATATTACTCCACGGCATGGAGTATCCATGGAGCATGTGTATCAGACAGACCCTTCATTTTGAGCTTAAGCTAACGTTAACAGTAGTTTTTAGCAAGCTACTGTAATTTTATACGGCTAGAATGAAATAAAGGAATTGGCTATGCAAATAACTTGGGCTTTAGTGGTAACGTTATTTGTATTTTGTCATTTCAAGAGGAACGCAGATCTTCTTTGAAGTGAGGGAAGCTGTTTGACCAGCTAGCTAACTTGGCTAAGTTATGGCTAGCCTAGCATGCTAGCTAATATTCTTCCTGGTTGTTGTTGGCTAGTCTGATGTTAACACTACGCGCTAGATACACTAACGTTGTATATCCAAAAGTATGTAGACATCCCTTCAAATTAGTGGATTCGGCTATTTCAGCCACACCCGTTACTGACAGGTGTATAAAATCGAGCACACAGCCATGCAATCTCCATAGACAAAAATAGGCAGAAGCATGGCCTTACTGAAGAACTCCGTGACATTCAACGTGGCACCGTCACTTTTCCAACAAGTCAGTTCATAAAATTTCTACCCTGCTAGAGTTGTCCCGAACAACTGTAAGTGCTGTTATTGTGAACTGGAAACGTCTAGGAGCAAAAACGGCTCAGCTGTGAAGTGGTAGGCCACACAAGCTCACAGAAATGGACTGCCGGGTGCTGTAGCGCGTAAAAGTCGTCTGTCTTCGGTTGCAACACTCACTACCGAGTTCCAAACTGCCTTTGGAAGCAATGTCAGCACAAGAACTTTATCGGGAGCTTCATGAAATTGGTTAACATGACTGAGCAGTCGCACACAAGCCTAAGATCACCATGCGCAATGTCAAAAGACGGCTGGAGTGGCAAGAATCTTTGGAGTGATGAATCACACTTCACCATCTGGCAGTCCGACAGACAAGCTAAAATACTTTAAAGTACTACTTAAATATTTTTTGGGGGGTATCTGTACTTTTCTATTAATATTTTTGACAACTTTTACTTTACCACATTCCTAAAGAAAATAATGTACTTTTTGCTACATACATTTTACCTGACACCCAAAAGTACTCGTTACATTTTGAATGCTTAGCAGGACAGGAAAATGCTCCAATTCACGCACTTATCAAGACATGGTCATCCCTTCTGCCTCTGATCTGACGGACTCACCAAAGACAAATCCATATTTTGTAAAGGATGTCTGAGGGTTTATGTGTGCCCATGGCTATCCATACATTTTAAAAACAAGAAAATGGTGCCTTCTGCTTTGCTTAAAATAAGGAATTTTAAATGATTTATACTAGGGATGCATGATATATCGGTGAACATATCGGAATCGGTCGATATTAGCTAAAAATGCCAACATCGGTATTGGCCCGATGTCTAGTTTAACACCGATGTTAAAAACCGATGTCAAAGCTACCGTGCATACCTATATTACGTAGGTACATGATGTAATAACGGCATGTAAAATTTTGCGCTACACTTTCAACAAAGCGTTCCTAACCTAGCCCGGTCGAGCAGTCATTTGAAAAAGTAAGACATTTTAGTAAGACAATGCCGTTTGGGTCTTTGCGTGTCAAAAAAGATACAGTAACACTGTCAAAGCTGTACAAATAAGTCTGCTAACAAACACCGGCCACAAATGATGTGTTTACAATACAGAGTTGGTAATAAAGAATAATTTGTTTGATCACAACTTCTGGTGTAGCTAGCTTTAGCTTGGTACTTAGCTAGCACCAATACAACCAACCTGAAAACAATGACCAGTAGAAACTGCAGTCATTTTCATTATTGTTAGCAATGATTTAGGAATCCTTGTAAGTATTAGCTAGGTTGCCACTTGTTGTTCGCTTCTGACCCACTGGGAATGTGATGAAAGAAATCAAAGCTGAAATAAATAATTCTCTCTACTATTATTCTGACTTTTCACATTCTTAAAATAAAGTGGTGATCCTAACTAACCTACGACAGGGAAATTTTATTAGGATTAAATGTCAGGAATTGTGAACAACTGAGTTTAAATGTATTTGGTTAAGGTGCACGTGAACTTCCGACTTCAACTGTATGTATGTTTTATTTTTTTATATTTTTGATTTGTTTAATCTTAAAGCTTGGGGGGGCCAAAGAAAACCACCAACAGTTGGGGAACCCTGCTGTACTGTCTTTAGTTATCCTATTTAGCTAGCCTGCCTAAGCATGCTGCAGAGTTGTCTGACAATCATGTGCCGAGTTCTTGAAAGTAGATAAGGCGTACTTTCACAAACTGTCTCATTCCTGCTCTCTCATAGCTGTGTACATTCCTCTCTCATGCGGTCTGTGTGTATCTAACCTAATATAGCAGGCGTAATAGTGTATCCATCTCAGTTCAAGCTGGGAACAAAGGTGCAATGGATTTTGGTCATTGTAGTTTTAATTAATTGAGTATTTGCTTCCTTCAGCCCAGCATCCCACACAGTTCTTGACTTGATTTCTTTCTAGAGAAATGACTGTTTGGCTCACAAAAAAAAGTACTAAATTGAGTTCAAATAATTGAACAGATATTGGTCAATTACTTGTTTAATAACCGGAAACAACAGAATGTAGTTTAATCGCTCAGCACTACAGGAAAGTATAATTACATCAACTTTTCCAAGCGCTGGTAGTGCCTTCTATCACCTGAAGCATGCTCACAAGATAAAAAAAAAAGTACATGCACCAGATACTTGCTAAGCTCGTGCGTGTGTTTATATGGTTCTGCGCATGCTTCAGGTGATATAAGTAGTACGTTTAGACTTATATCACCTGAAGCCTAGCTACATTTAAAGTTTAAAGCAGTGTTCACATTGGCAGTTTGAAGTGAAATTTTATTTATTTGCATATCCGATTCAAATCGGTTCTTTTTCCTGCATTCTGAACAGCCAAAAAGCACATGTCTGAATGGTCAAATCTGATTTCTTTGCTCAAGTGTTTTTTTTAGACTGTTATTGGCATATCTTGTTGTTGCTAGCTACTCTGACAGTTTTTCAGGAATGTGTGGTAGCTAACTAGCTTGTTAATTGTTTACAAACAAATTAGTGAATGTGCTAGGAAGTTTTGCAAGTTGGATCATCTTATATCCTTTGTGGCTTTAAAAGTGTTCTTACCTTATGATTTTGAACATTCAAAGCATCTAGGAAACATCCATGGCAGGCATTGTCACCTTAGCTTAGCTACATAACTTCTGAGTGATAGAAAGCACGAGCACCACCACAAATCAGCCTACACAACTGCACACACACCCCTCGTTACTATGACAACTAGCATAGCCTCGTCAGCAAATGACTGCTGTCTGAACACACACACACACACATCCGATATGGTCACTCGTAACTTGCTGTTTGGACAGTCAGTAGTCCAAAATGGATTTGAGCATTAAAGGCCTGCAGTATGAATAAGGCTTAATTGTAATCTGCAATCGGAGTTTGGTACAGGAGGGAACTCTGTCAAGAACTGTGTTGCTCATTCTATTGACCATTTGTCATTTGCTTTCAGTGGAGGATTGATGAGAAACCTGTGAAGATTGACAAATGGGATGGTGCAGCTGTCAAGAATTCTCTTGATGATGCAGCGAAGAAGGTTTGCATACAGTACATTGAGGGGAAAAAAATGTTACAAGAGAATGTTGAATGTTAAAAAAATGTATGGTTTTGATATTTTACATATGTTTTGATCGTATTTTTCCAACATTCATCAGGTCCTCTTGGAGAAGTATGGTTATGCAGAGAACTTCAATCTCGTAGATGGACGTCTCCTTATTTGCACAATCTCCTGCCTCTTCGCCATCGTAGCTTTAATTTGGGACTTCCTTTATCCATTCCCTGAGTCCAAGCCAGTCCTGGCAATCTGTGTCATATCATATCCTTTTAATGGAAAAATAATGAAATTACTGCTTTGTCACAATAACAGACATGTATGAAGATGGCATGATTGCCTATAGTTTGAGGTAATTTAGTACTACAACCTAGCATGCCTTATTGCTTTTATAAAAATAATTCCAACTGTGGAATTATTGCTTTAAAGTCCTCTACAGTTGTATTTCTTTTTTTTAGATTAACAGACTGATGCTGATAACATGTTTTTGATAGGCTATTATCACTCACCCGGAATCTTGTATTGCCGAAATTGACATTCTCACGACTTAGTAACTTAATTGTCCTTCCAAAAATGTTCATTATTGGATTCTGGCATTTATATATCCAAGTTTTCCCTAACTGATCCATACGTATTTCATAATGATGGGCATTCTAACCTTATACACCTCCTACCAAGAAAAGAACATCTTCCTTGTTTCTGTCCAGAAGGACCCCGCTGGCATGGACCCTGACCACACTTGGCAGCTTTCATCTAGTCTGAAAAGGTAGTTTTTTTTTTCATGGTTTACTTTTTGTGCAGTTTTTTGGTACTAACACATTTTCTGAGAGATGAAGCCTGGTAATGTTTTTAATTTATCTTGACTTTGAAAAGTCCTGCCTAGCAAATTGTGACTTCTACTCTCTGCAGGTTTGATGACCAGTACACACTAAGAGTGTCCTTCACAGATGGGAAGTCCAAACACACGCGGGTGCAAGAGATCACAAAGTCTGTGGGGGCTTTCTTTGACGGGAACGGAACACTGGTCATGGACCAGTTTGAAAAGTGTGTGTCAAAACTCCATGATACCTTGGCCACTGAAAAGAAGACAAAATAATAATGATCAGACATAGCCTTCTTTACAATGCTGCACCACACTGGCAGAAACCGCAGTAGAGCACACTGGTATTGTATGGTCCTGGGTGCATTTGAATTAGTTATTGGTTGTTATAAAAAGTCTGCACGCCAGCATTCGTTGTCCATTGTTTAATTTGTCCAATAAATTTTGACTTGTTGTGCATAATTTTTTTTTTCTTCCTGTTTACCTTGATACAAGTCTCATCTAGACATTGCTTTTAAGAACCCCTAAGACAACTCAAAACAAAGATTAATCAAATATTTCTTGCACCACTCAAGTTTTTATCTTCACCATTGAATGGTCGTTCTAAATGAAGAGATCGGTACTTTTAAAAAAAAAAAATTTTTTTTACTTCTCTTCCCCACATTTTATGCTGCATTACATAATGCGTGCAGTGAATGACCAGATCATTTTTGTTGGAAATTATGTCAAATACGTATATTTTTTTTGTCCTAAAAGCCTTATTCAATGTAACTAGTGTATTTGAAAAGCTTTGCAATTCTACATGTATTTTTCTGTTTATGGATTTTGTTACTACACTATGTAGTTACCATAAGGCTTTAAAGGGCAAATGAAACGATCTGAAAAGGGACTGTATCCACACATTTACTAGTGTCATCACCATTCCTCTCTTCAGTACATGGTTTGTTGGAAGTATTTCTTTAAAGTTGGAATCCGTTTTGGTGAAACTGCCACGTCCTGCGATATTACAACAACAAATATGTTACTTAGAAAAATGTTTTTTTCCACCTCCAGATATTGGAACATCATTGCACGCAGTGAAGAACCGCAGAATATGAACTGCGATTTTATTTGTATATAACAGCGCCACTGGTATATATGATCAGTGGCGCTGTTTCACCTTTCGCGGCTCTCAGCTTTAAAGCAGGGGTAATTGTTTTGATGTACATGTTTTGTCAACGATTTGGAAACGAAATAGTATTGATCAGTTATCCTCACTTAGGAGTGCATGACCATTGGTTTTCAATTTCCAGTCTCACAGAATATTGAATACACAAGCACATTTTTTTTGTTGACTTATATTGGTAAAGTTTCCTGGATGCAGTTTATTTCTCTGTAGTATGACTTTAAAAGTGAGTGGTACAGAGACATTGCCGTTTTTGTCCGTAGATTTTTGGCTTTAGCAACCTTATTGTACGTGTCTGTTCTTCATATAAGTTTAAAATAAAGTTAGAAAGCATTTTTACATTGTCTACTTATTTGGTCTGTGTCTAAATGAATAGAAGTGCTGATCGGGGCCTGTATCCACACAGTGTCTCAGAGTAGAAAAGTAGTCCTAAGTGCTGGGAATAGTGAGGGGGGAAAAGTATTTGATCCCCTGCTGATTTTGTACGTTTGCCCACTGACAAAGAAATTATCAGTCTATAATTTTAATGGTAGGTTTATTTGAACAGTGAGAGACAGAATAACAACAAAAAAAATCCAGAAAAACGCATGTCAAAAATGTTATAAAGTGATTTGCATTTTAATGAAGGAAATAAGTATTTGACCCCCTCTCAATCAGATAGATTTCTGGTTCCCAGGTGTCTTTTATACAGGTAACGAGCTGAGATTCGGAGCACACTCTTAAAGGGAGTGCTCCTAATCTCAGCTTGTTACCTGTATAAAAGACACCTGTCCACAGAAGCAATCAATCAATCAGATTCCAAACTCTCCACCATGGCCAAGACCAAAGAGCTCTCCAAGGATGTCAGGGATAAGATTGTAGACCTACACAAGGCTGGAATGGGCTACAAGACCATCGCCAAGCAGCATGGTGAGAAGGTGACAACAGTTGGTGCGATTATTCGCAAATGGAAGAAACACAAAAGAACTGTCAATCTCCCTCGGCCTGGGGCTCCATGCAAGATCTCACCTCGTGGGGTTGCAATGATCATGAGAACGGTGAGGAATCAGCCCAGAACTACACGGGAGGATCTTGTCAATGATCTCAAGGCAGCTGGGACCATAGTCACCAAGAAAACAATTGGTAACACACTACGCCGTGAAGGACTGAAATCCTGCAGCGCCCGCAAGGTCCCCCTGCTCAAGAAAGCACATATACATGCCCACCTGAAGTTTGCCAAAGAACATCAGAATGATTCAGAGGACAACTGGGTGAAAGTGTTGAGACCAAAATGGAGCTCTTTGGCATCAACTCAACTCGCTGTGTTTGGAGGAGGAGGAATGCTGCCTATGACTCCAAGAACACCATCTCCACCGTCAAACATGGAGGTGGAAACATTATGCTTTGGGGGTGTTTTTCTGCTAAGGGGACAGGACAACTTCACCGCATCAAAGGGATGATGGACGGGGCCATGTACCGTCAAATCTTGGGTGAGAACCTCCTTCCCTCAGCCAGGGCATTGAAAATGGGTCGTGGATGGGTATTCCAGCATGACAATGACCCAAAACACACGGCCAAGGCAACAAAGGAGTGGCTCAAGAAGAAGCACATTAAGGTCCTGGAGTGGCCTAGCCAGTCTCCAGACCTTAATCCCATAAAATATCTGTGGAGGGAGCTGAAGGTTCGAGTTGCCAAACGTCAGCCTCGAAACCTTAATGACTTGGAGAAGATCTGCAAAGAGGAGTGGGACAAAATCCCTCCTGAGATGTGTGCAAACCTGGTGGCCAACTACAAGAAACGTCTGACCTCTGTGATTGCCAACAAGTGTTTTGCCACCAAGTACTAAGTCATGTTTTGCAGAGGGGGTCAAATACTTATTTCCTTCATTAAAATGCAAATCAATTTCTAACATTTTTGACGTGTTTTTCTGGATTTTTTTGTTGTTATGCTGTCTCTCACTGTTCAAATTAACCTACCATTAAAATTATAGACTGATCATTTCTTTGTCAGTGGGCAAATGTACAAAATCAGCAGGGGATCAAATACTTTTTTCCCTCACTGTATGTGTATGCATGAAGCCTCATAAATCGAGTCCCACCTTGTCGACAGATATATATGAGACCTCATGAGCTGTCCTAAACAGTTAAGAGTTACCAGCAGGTGACTCGATATAGAAAAAGGCACAGACAGGCAATTGCTTTGGAGTTGTTGAAAGAATGTTTTGATATTTATATATGATCAACCCATCTAGACCCACATGCAACAGTATCTCTTGTGCTTTTGACAATGATTTCACCTGAGGCCTAATTTAGGAGAGACAGGGACATGTTGTCACACTTTTCACTTAAGTGTAGATTTCTCAGCATTGGTATATCTATTAAGACCAATCTAAATATTGATGAATAGATCAAAGTCTTGCCAAAAAATTAGCACTTTCACTTTTCTCAAAACTTATTGCAAAATTAAGTTATTACTGATAAACACTGAGCAGTTGTGACAACTTGCCCCGTAGCGGGTATGGGGCAAGCTGTCACAATGTTATGTGTTGTTAGTGCCAACAGTTGAAGCATTATTCATCACTTGATGAATAAGTAAGACTATTCTCAAAAAAGCTAACTAAATGATTGCAAGTATATCTAATTTTACTGCTTATTGGTGATAATTACACTTGTTGTGCTAAGTCCTTATAAATGAACTAAACATGATAATAAATAACGAATGTTCGCCTAAAAATACAAATGTAACTGCCTGTAGCACAGGATCTGAAGCAATGATATGCATATTCTTGATACCATTTGAAACGAAACACTTGAAGTTTGTGGAAATGTAAAATGACTGTTGGAGAATATAACACATTACATCTGGTAAAAGATAATACAAAGAAAAAAACATGATTTTCTTTGTACCATCATCTTAGAAATGCACGAGAAAGGCATTAATGAATTATTCCAGTCCCGGTGCAATTTCTATTTTGGCCACTAGATGGCAGCAGTGTATGTGCAAAGTTCAAAATGTTGTATCAAGACTGGCCAAATGTGCCTAATTGGTTTATTAATACATGTTCAAGTTCATAATTGTGCACTCTCCTCAAACAATAGCATGGCATTCTTTCACTGTAATAGCTACTATAAATTGGACAGTGCAGTTAGATTAACAAGAATTTAAGCTTCCTGCCCATATCAGATATGTCTATGTCCTGGGAAATGTTTTTGTTTCTTACAATCTCATGCGAATCACATTAGCCTACGTTAGTTTAACCGTCCCGCGGGAGGGACACTGCTTGGAGTAACCCAAGATTGTAAACTGTCATGGTCAAAACATATTGATGCAGTAGTAGCTAAGATGGGGAGAAGTCTGTCTATAAGAAAACAATGCTCTGCCTTCTTAACAACACTATCAACAAGGCAGGTCCTACAGGCCCTAGTTTTGTCGCACCTTGACTACTGTTCAGTCATGTGGTCAGGTGCCACAAAAAATGACTTATTAATATTAGCTCTCTGTGTACATCCAAGGGCCAGCCGTGCTGCCCTGTTCTGAGCCAATTGCAATTTTCCTAATATGCATGTCAATCTCTCCTGGTTGACAGTGGAGAGATTGACTTCATCACTACTTTTATTTATGAGAGGTATTGACAAGTTGAATGCACCAAGCTGTCTGTCTAAACTACTAGCACACAGCTCGGACACCCATGCATACCCCACAAGACATGCCACAAGAGGTTTCTTCACAGTCCCCAAGTCCAGAACAGACTATGGGAGGAAAATTAGATTAAAAAACACCTTATGGAACAGCGGGGACTGTGAAGCAACACAAACATTGGCACACACACACACACACACACACACACACACACACACACACACACACACACACACACACACACACACACACACACACACACACACACACACACACACACACACACACACACACACACACACACACACACACACACACACATACACACACACACACTGCTGCTTTGGCAGCAGCTAATGTGGATCCATAATAAATACAAAATACAAATACAAAACAAACATAAAGATACCAATAACCAAATACAATTTAGTCCAATCAATGTAGCTAAATATCATGTGGCTGTCCATGGTACTTATTTCTGTCTTTGTGTGTGTGCGCAAGTTTAAAAAAAAGTTGACTACTTTTAGACTAGTTGCATGCCATCCTCATCTTTTTCATGTTGGCAAAATGGTCTATTGCTCTGTCATACAGTACGCATTTAGTTTGTGTTGTCATAATCTACCTAAAATGCTTGCTAGCTAGAAAAACATCCGTGCTTGGGCAACAATGGACCAGCTAAGTTTGCTAGCTACACTGAACCAAAATATAAACACAACATGTAAAGTGCTGGTCCAATGTTTCATGAGCTGAAATAAAAGATCCCAGAAATGTTCCATATGCACAAAAACGTATTTCTCTAAAATGTTGTGCACAAATTTGTTTACATCCCTGTTTGTGAGCATTTCTCCTTTGCCAAGATAATCCATCCACCTGACAGGTGTGGCATATCAAGAAGCTGATTAAACAGCATGATCATTACACAGGTGCATCTTGTGCTGGGGACAATAAAAGGCCACTCTAAAATGTGCAGTTTTGTCACACAACACAATGCCACAAATGTCACAATGCCACAATGCCACAAAAGTTTTGAGGGAGCGTGCAAATGGCATGCTGATTGCAGGAATGTCCACCAGAGCTGTTTCCAGAAAACTTAATGTCATTTTAGAGAATTTGTCAGTATGTCCAACAGGCCTCACAACCGCAGACCATGTGTAAACACGCCAGCCAGGACCTCCACATCTGGCTTCTTCACCTTTGGGATCGTCAGAGGAGTATTTATGTCTGTAATAAATGTGAAATACATAGATTAGGGCCTAATTAATTTTTTTCAATTGACTGATTTCCTTATATGAACTGTAACTCTTTATATGAACTGTAAATCTTTGAAATTGTTGCATGTGGCGTTTATATATATATGTTCAGCCTACAAGACTACATCTAGGCTACATATTGAACTTATGAGCTACAGATACTGAGACAGAGGGGCGCTGTTTCCCTCCCTCTGATGATTTCTCCGGTGAGATTCAGCCACTTGCAAATTGAAGGAAAATTATGAAAACCCAAAGAGATGAAAGAGAAATGATTTTATAATTTAAAAAAAATAATGTATTGGTAAAATATTTGGGGAAGCCCTTTTTCCGTTGGCATCCATGAATACATGCCACTGGAGCAAAGTCATTGTAGCCTATTATTTTACTTCCCCTAGCTGTGAGAACCATAGCATGAGCATGGGCTGACCTTGTATTGCTGTAGCACAGCCGCATAGCCTTCCAGCAGCCTATCAAATGTTGCACCGTGTCCATTACAATGTAGAGAAATGTGTCTCTAGTCCAAACCATTCAATAGTTACAGTATAAACTATAAAGTTCATATAACCGGAGCGTCATCTTACACTTTCTATTTCTATGGTGGATTCGCGGCCGCAATTTATGGAACATGTCAAAACTTTGGAGATAACAATAGATGGCAAAGTCAAAGATGCTGGTTTTCCCCTATCAATCCGTGGCGAAGTTGTCCATAAATGCTTATGGCAAATCCAGCTCCAGAACCAGTCATAGCCTAGCCAGCTGGCTAATCTTTTGAATACGGTGTAGCAACAACAGCTAACATTAGCTAGCTATGCAGATAAGATTAGCATGCTTGATAGCTACAATGACATCTGTCAGTACTCTACTTGTTGTTATTTCTCCACTCCCCGTAGAAATCGCCACAACGTTCCCAACCCCAATTTCTGAATAGGTATTAGCAGCCTGTGTCATTCTTTGGAAGTGGAACCTAAATGAGAATTTCCACTATAGGACAGGAATTATTTTGAAATAGGGGCGGCATTGCCCTCTGGGGGTGGCATTTAAAGATAAAATCCTACAATTCTACACATTTTGCAATGACTTATGCCATGTTAATTTGATATCTGAGTGAGAATGACAAAATCAATTGGGGCCCCCTAGAGGTCAAGGCCCATGACTGACATAACAAGAGAAAAACTACTGATGCACAACCACATTTTGAAATTGCACCTGGTGTATTTTATGAATCGTGCTCTCAATAGTTGAGACACCGACTGAATTCCTAAAAATAAAATATATACAGTACCAGTCAAAAGTTTGGACACACCTACTCATTGAAGGGTTTTTCTTTTTTTAAAGTATTTTCTCCATTGTACAATGATAGTGAAGACATCAAAACTATGAAATAACACATATGGAATCATGTAGTAGCCCAAAAAGTGTTAAAACTTCTTTCAGGCTAGGGTCTATTTTTCTCCACTTCCTGTCTGACTGACGTGCCCAAAGTAAACTGCCTGTTACTCAGGCCCAGAAGCCTGGATATGCATATAATCGGTACCTTTGGATAGAAAACACTTTGAAGTCGTAGAAATGTTAAAATAATGTATGAGACTATAACACAATAGATATGGTAGGGTAAAATCCCCAAAAAAACTAACCAGAATTTTCTTTTTTGGAGAGCCCATGCTCTTCCAATGGAATGTATAGGGTCATATCCAAATCCAGCTCCCAGATTGCAATTCCTATGGCTTCCACTAGATGTCAACAATCTTTGTTCAAGGTTTCAGGCTTGTTTCTTCCCAAATGAGGAAGAATTTAGAGTTTTAGTACTGGGAGTCAGAGTTGGAAATCAGTCTGAGTGCACGTGAAGAAAAGGACACGCACAATTCTGCATGTTGTAGCTGGGACCCTTTGGATTGCAAATCAGAGGAAGATTTTCAAAAATTAAGTTAATATTTAATCGCTATTTGTGATTTTATGAAGCTTTTACTGGTTGAAAAATATTTTGACGTGGGCGCCGTCCTCGAACAATCGCATGACATGCTTTCACTGTAAAGCCTATTGTAAATCGGACAACACAGTTAGATAAACAATACTTTAAGCTTTTAACCGATATAAGACACTTGTATATACCTAAATGTTTAATGTACATCATTTTTATGATTATTTATTTTAATTACGTGCCCTCCAATTTCACCAGAAGTTGTCGACAGGTGTCCCGATGGCGGGACGCCTAGGCCTAAGAAGATTTAAACAAATCAAAATATATTTTAGATAATTCAAAGTAGTCATCCTTTGCCTTGATGACAGCTTTGCACACTCTTGGCATTCTCTCAACCAGTTTCACGAGGAATGCTTTTCCAACAGTTTTGAAGTAGTTCCCACATATGCTGAGCACTTGTTGGCTGCTTTTCCTTCACTCTGTGGTCCAACTCATCCCAAACCATCTCAATTGGGTTGAGGTCAGGTGATTGTGGAACCCAGGTCATCTGATGCAGCACTCCATCACTCTCTTTCTTGGTCAAATAGCCCTTACACAGCCTGAAGGTGTGTTTTGGGTCATTGTCCTGTTGAAAAACAAATGATAGTCCCATTAAACCCAAACCAGATTGGATAGTGTATCGCTGCAGAATACTGTGGTAGCCATGTTGGTTAAGTGTGCATTCAATTGTAAATAAATCACTGACAGTGTCGCCAGAAAAGCACCATCACACCTCCTCCTCCATGCTTCACAGTGGGAACCACACATGCGGAGATCATCCGTTCACCTACATTGCGTCTCACAAAGACACGGCGGTTGGAAGCAAAAATCTCAAATTTGGACTCATCAGGCCAAAGGACAGATTTCCACCATTCTAATGTATATTGCGTGTGTTTCTTGGCCCAAGCAAGTCTCTTCTTCTTACTAGTGTCCTTTAGTAGTGGTTTCTTTGCAGCAATTTGACCATGAAGGGCTGATTCACGCAGTCTCCTCTGAAAAGTTGATGTTGAGATGTGTCCGTTACTTGAACTCTGTGAAGCATTTATTTGGGCTACATTCTGATGCTGGTAACTCTAATGAACTTATCCTCTGTAGCAGAGGTAACTCTGGCTTTTCCTTTCCTGTGGTGGTCCTCATGAGAGCCAGTTTCATCACAGCGCTTGATGGTTTTTGCGACTGCACTTGAAGAAACTTTCAAAGTTCTTGAAATTTTCCGGATTGACTGACCTTCATGTCTTAAAGTAGTGATGGACTGTCTTTTCTCTTTGCTTATTTGAGCTGTTCTTGCCAAAGTATGGACTTGGTCTTTTACCAAATAGGGCTATCTTCTGTATACCACCCCTACCATGTCACAACAGAAGTGATTGGCTCAAATGCATTAAGAGGGAAAGAAATTCCACAAATGAACTTTTAACAAGGCACACCTGTTAATTGAAATGCATTCCAGGTGACTACCTCATAAAACTGGTTGAGAGAATGCCAAGAGCACGCAAAGCTGTCATCAAGGCAAAGGGTGGCTCCTTTCAAGAATCTAAAATCTAAAATATATTTTCATTTGTTTAGCACTTTTTTGGTTGCTATCATGATTCCCTATGTGTTATTTCATAGTTTTGATGTCTTCGTTATTATTCTACAATGTAGAAAATAGTAAAAATGCTTATATCACTTATGCCTGGAGCCGGCCATGCGTTGAATTGATGTCTGTGCCCAGTAGGTCTTTCCTTCAGTAGGCTATACAGGACAGTTGTATTTTTTATCCATTTGTTGCTGATTAGTATGCTGTTGTATCAAAAATGTATTTTGCAATCTGCAATGTTTGAATTTCCAACTTTAATTACTGAACAAGTTATTACATTATTGCCACCAGCCAGCAGTGTAATTGGCAGCCTTGCAACACATAGCTTCATGAAATGTTAGGCTTAACATGAAAAAAGGACGACCAAATAAGCCTACCAATAAACTTTTATGCATTAGCTAAAGCAAAGTTATAGGCTACATGCCCTGGCACCACAGGAAAGCGAATGATTGATTCGATAGGCAGCCACATTGACGCATCGCAATTTCAGCACCATGGACTGCGATCGGTAGTCTATGTAAGGGATAATCAACGAGGGGCAATGCGCGTCTTGTGTTGGAAGAACAAGACTTTGTTCTTTATCAATGACACGAGTATATTCGCTATCACTCTAACATGCTGTCTACACTGGTCGCGTCATATGTGCGAGCGTTGCAAAATAAATTATATACAGTGGGGAGAACAAGTATTCTATACACTGACGATTTTGCAGGTTTTCCTACTTACAAAGCATGTAGAGGTCTGTAATTGTTATCATAGGTACACTTCAACTGCGAGAGACGGAATCTAAAACAAAAATCCAGAAAATTACATTGTATGATTTTTAAGTAATTCATTTGCATTTTATTGCACGACATAAGTATTTGATACATCAGAAAAGCAGAACTTAATATTTGGTACAGAAACCTTTGTTTGCAATTACAGAGATCATACGTTTCCTGTAGTTCTTGACCAGGTTTGCACACACTGCAGCAGGGATTTTGGCCCACTCCTCCATACAGACCTTCAGGTTTCGGGGCTGTCGCTGGGCAATACGGACTTTCAGCTCCCTCCAAAGATTTTCTATTGGGTTCAGGTCTGGCGACTGGCTAGGCAACTCCAGGACCTTGAGATGCTTCTTACGGAGCCACTCCTTAGTTGCCCTGGCTGTGTGTTTTGGGTCGTTGTCATGCTGGAAGACCCAGCCACGACCCATCTTCAATGGTCTTACTGAGGGAAGGAGGTTGTTGGCCAAGATCTCGCGATACCTGGCCCCATCCATCCTCCCCTCAATACGGTGCAGTCGTCCTGTCCCCTTTGCAGAAAGGCATCCCCAAAGAATGATGTTTCCACCTCCATGCTTCACGGTTGGGATTGTGTTCTTGGGGTTGTACTCATCCTTCTTCTTCCTCCAAACACGGCGAGTGGAGTTTAGACCAAAAAGCTCTATTTTTGTCTCATCAGACCACATGACCTTCTCCCATTCCTTCTCTTGATCATCCAGATGGTCATTGGCAAACTTCAGACGGGCATGGACATGCGCTGGCTTGAGCAGGGGCACCTTGCGTGCGCTGCAGGATTTTAATCCATGGCGGCGTAATGTGTTACTAATGGTTTTCTTTGAGACTGTGGTTCCAGCTCTCTTTAGGTCATTGACCAGGTCCTGCCGTGTAGTTCTGGGCTGATCTCTCACCTTCCTCATGATCATTGATGCCCCACGAGGTGAGATCTTGCATGGAGCCACAGACCGAGGGTGATTGACCGTCATCTTGAACTTCTTCCATTTTCTAATAATTGCGCCAACAGTTGTTGCCTTCTCACCAAGCAGCTTGGCTATTGTCCTGTAGCCCATCCCAGCCTTGTGCAGGTCTACAATTGTATCCCTGATGTCCTTACACAGCTCTCTGGTCTTGGCCATTGTGGAGAGGTTGGAGTCTGTTTGATTGAGTGTGTGGACAGGTGTCTTTTATACAGGTAACGAGTTCAAACAGGTGCAGTTAATACAGGTAATGAGTGGAGAACAGGAGGGCTTCTTAAAGAACAACTAACAGGTCTGTGAGAGCCGGAATTCTTACTGGTTGGTAGGTGATCAAATACTTTTGTCATGCAATAAAATGCAAATGAATTACTTAAAAATCATACAATGTGATTTTCTGGATTTTTGTTTTAGATTCCGTCTCTCACAGTTGAAGTGTACCTATGATAAAAATTACAGACCTCTACATGTTTTGTAAGTAGGAAAACCTGCAAAATCGGCAGTGTATCATCAAATACTTGTTCTCCCCGCTGTACATGCTATTCAATCATTGCACCCACACTGGTCGCGCATACCAACAAATGTCTGCGTTGCCAGGCGCTAAAATAGAAGTTGGTTCTATTTGTGATGCAGAACGGGCTGCAAGTCCTGCCTCTCCCATCTCCTCATTGGTTTTTAGAAGCATATACGAACGTGCCATCTTCTCATTGGTTTTTAGGAACATATACCCACGTAGATGTTTAAAAGATGAACTGAGGTCGGTTGTGGTAATGCACCTTATTATGAAAGTTAGTTGCCAATCGGCATATAAAGTCCAAAGAAGAAAGAGAAGCCTGGAAGGAGGAGAGATGACTAGAAACGATTTGGTTGTCCGTTTTATTTGTGGATTAATTGTCGGTAGTAGAGGACCTTGTGCATTTCAGGTAAAATAACAACTCAATGATTATATCCTAGGACAAATTAGCTAGCAACAGCAAGCTAGCTAGCTAAATAGGACAAATTAGTTAACAACTGCAAGCTAGCTAGCTAGATTGCCATAAATGTGTAATGCTTTTCGACCTGTCCCCAAATTAATATAATTAGTTCAGAGTTTGCTTTGATATTTCAACCTGCGTGTCATGATCACATATGGTGTGGGGGGACAAAATCAATTTGCGCACGATGGCGAACGCGGACGTCCGGTTTGGGCATGGTGTAACATGTCCACTTTCCTGAGCTCGCATAAGTACGGTGGCCCTTCAGGAGCACCATATAGTGAGTCAAAAGACCCACACAACAAACTCATAGGAGCTAAATAACAAACATAACCCCCACCCCCAAAGTCTATGTATGAAAAATACTATCACAGTCCTGAAAATGCCCAGGGTGTGCATGAGCCCTGACAGGTCTGGGCTCAGGGGCAGCCAGAGCTGACTGTTGTTCAGGAGGCTGGGCAGGTGGCATAGCAACAGAAAAGTCCTGCCTGACCACTGGAGCAGTGGCCACGTTTGGTATGTTCACAGGAGCAGAAAACCTGTGTAGACAGCTGGCGTGCCAACGAGATCCATCTGCCAGATGAAATGTCACTGGAACCAGTTGACCACTGACCTGACTTGGAGAGAACCAGTTTGTTGGCCCGATGAGGTCGACGGGCTCTATCCCAGTCAGACACATCGATGATTGATGGCTGAGCTCTGTGCTTCTTGTCGAACCTCTGCTTAATTTCATGCTGATGCTTCCGCACTGAAGACCCAGCCGGTGAGCGAGGTAGCAGTGCCCTTGGTGGGTGAAGCAGTGCCCTTGGTGAAGGGCAGCACAAGCTCACGCCCCAACATGAGTGAGGTGGGGGAGACTCCTCTAGTGGAGTGACAAACTGCGCGGTAGTGGAGAAGGTGCTGGGAGAGTGCAGTCCCCAGAGAGCAACCTTCAGCCATGTGCGCGCAGTCATTTTTTAAGGACTGATTAAATCTTTCCTACCCCCCACGTTAGCCAGTGGGTGATAGAAAGCCGTACGGATGTGGGTAACACCTTTGGCTGCGAGGTAAGAGGTGAAGTGGTTTGACAGGAACTGGGGTCCATTGTCCATGTTAACTGCCGAGGCAGGCCCCAGCGAGCGAAGACCTGATCCAGAAAATGGACTATGGTTTCCGCTGTGGTTTCCTCATTGGCTGCTTATTACAGAAGGGAGGAAATCAAAAACTTCACATGTATTATTCCTGGCATGAATTCACCCTTCATCCTTAATTATTATAATGTTACCATCCTAACATAAACACTTCAACCTTTACGAACTACACCCTAAAACATGAAAATTTAGCTAACACAGCGCGGGATTGCCTTCACTCCAAAGGTGTGTTGCTACGATAATAATCCCCGATAATAATCCCAACAGTTCTTAGCCACGTAATTCCGCGTGTTTTATCATTTCCCCCTGCATAGCGAACACGTAAACAATTCATACAAAAAACAACGACATAGACTTACAGGTTAATTGTCAGTTACATCTTGTGTGGACTTCCAATACAAGTGGCTGCTGCTTATATAGACCTTAAATAATCTAAGGATAATCATTACATTATCTATGTAACGCCCTGGCCATAGAGAAGGGTTTTTTGTTCTTTATTTTGGTTAGGCCAGGGTGTTACATTGGGTGGGCGTTCTATGTTCTGTTTCTATGTGTTTGTATTTCTTTGTTTTGGGCCGTGTGTGGCTCCCAAATCAGGCACAGCTGAAGTTCGTTGCTGTTGATTGGGAGTCACACATAAGTGCATGTTTTTCCGTTGGGGTTTTGTGGGTAATTGTTTCTGTTCGTGTTACTGTGTTTAACGTGACAGGACTGTTTTGGTTGTCTGTTTATTGTTTTGTATTGTATAGTGTTCTTGCCGAAATTAAATATATGACGAACACTAACTCCGCTGCGTTTTGGTCCAATCTCTCTAAAGGCAGCCGTTACAATCTATCTAAATTGGTACAGTATTAAGAATTCTGTAGGGTCATGCCTCTCTCCACACCCCCTAAAAACCATCACAGGGTTTGGACCTCATGGGCTTCTGTGTGGGGATCTTCCAGAAATGTTATTGTGGGCTGTGTTTGAAAGCTTTACTAGCTGTCAAATCCTTGCTTCCTCCATACTCATCTCCTCAATTCCACTCACAGTGCATTGGAGGACAGGAACCGATGTTCCTCCCTCGGAACGCTTCCTCCAATGAGCTTTGAGAGGAATTGAGAAAATAAGGACGGAGGAAGCAAGGATTTGACCGCTAGTAATGTTTTCAGACACAGCTGTGATGTCAGAGACAAAACCCATGCAAACAGATTTGTGAGGGTTTACTCCATTGTAGTAGTGTCACGCTGTGCTGACTGAATAGCAGAGGTATGGCGAGATAACCTAGACCATGCAGCAGGCAGCTATATTTACGAATGGCAATCCACGAATGGCTTTAACCTCTCCCATACCAGAATGCATTGTGTTTTTCATTCAGGCCATGTAGAACAGGAGCAAATTATGTTCACCAGACCTGGGTTCAAATACTATTCAAAATATTTCAAATACTTTGAGTGTTTGCTTTAACCTGCACTTTTGGGAGATCTCCATTGGGTCCATTGCAACAGACAAGCTTAATGAAGCACATCTAAAGTAAAGTACCAGTAAAAAGTTTGGACACACCTACTCATTCAAGGGTTTTTCTTCATTTTTACTATTTTCTACATTGTAGAATAATAGTGAGGACATCACAACTATGAAATAACACAGGGAATCATGTAGTAACCAAAAAGTGTTAAACAAACCAAAATATATTTTCTATTTGAGATTCTTCAAAGTAGCCACCCTTTGCCTTGATGACAGCTTTTCACACAATGTCATCCTTTTTACTAAAGTAATCCTGTGTTACTGTACTGTTACACTACCAAGTTGAAAATAATATAGAGCCCAACAATTGTTGCATCAGTGTTTTCATTTGTGATTATGACAATTCTTGCTCAGCAGCTGCATCATGTATTTGTATTTCCACAACACAACAACCTGACGTTTTCTGTTACAATGAAATTATATTACAATCACACTATGAAACAAACTGTATGAACAGTAAAAATGATTTTATTGTATTTTAACTAATACAGTTAGATAATGAATGGAATACAATTAATCAGATGTATTGTCACAAATATAAGAGTTCTCAAGGAAAAAGCTTCAAACATTTTCTTCACACCAGTAATATCTATGAACAACAAACTTGAAAATGATTTTAATCGTATGCATAGTGCTAACAGACAGAACTTGGGTAAGTGAATTGTCATTGTCCTGGAACTTCAATGCTGGGCATGGCGTGACAACCATAAAACTAGAGCTGCTTTGACTTCTCTAATCCAATTAAAGCCAATACTAAGCAGAGACGCATTACATGTTCATACTGAATGCGTGCTTGCCTCAACAGAGACTAGTCCCTTGTTAGGAAGCACTAATGCACTATTTTGATATGAAACGGGATCCTCATAGCAGTTAAAGTATAGGTTAATATTCCTAGTTCCCAAATGCATTCTGATAAAAAAAAAGGTCACAGAATTTGGCTCCATATTGTTTATGTTGATCTCCTGCAGTCATGTATCATGTCAGGTTAGAAACGCAAAGCACAGCATCTGCATAGGAATAATGAGTGGTTCGAGTCACATGTTATACATGAATTTTCAATCCTTTAATATGATGCTTTATCCATTTTATGGTATTATTCCAGACCTGGGTTAAAAATATTTATGAAATACTTGAGGTGTGCTTGATTTGGCTCAACTGGTACAATGGAACCAATGGAGTAGTCCCAAAGGTGCAAACTCCTAAATCAAACACACCAAGTTTTTGAAAATATTTTTGAAATATGCTTGATATAGGTCTGCATCATGACACACACTATAGTACCTTAATCTGCGTGGGCAGCCATGGTAGCCCACCATGTACTCCTGGGCATAGCAGTACTTGCGGCAAGCCCCTCTGTAGCCACAGGTCCAGCCCTGAACCTTTGTGTCATCAGCTGTAAGAAAAATAGAACAAAACTTGACTGGGATGAATGAATGAAAGTACCCCTTTATGACCAACATGTTGAGTTCTTGTCTTGTGAGTAATGCCACTCTGTTAATCTTGAAGTGTACAATACCTTGCACTGCTGTCAGCAGCAGCAGAACTAGCATGACCAAACCCAGTCTCCTCATTTTGTTTCGTCAATAAACCCCTGACTCCTCAGGCACTGTGCCTGCCTCTGTTGAGGCTGTTATATACAGAATTTCACCCCCCAAGGGGGAGGAGTTGTGGGAGTTTACGGAATCAACAATAATCACCAATAACACTCAGCGAGAGAGAGCCGGGCCCACTGACATCTGGGGGGAGGGGGGGTGAAGCATGTGACCTGGTCTAACCCTTCCACTGTTGCATGTACTCTGAGCAGTGGAGCTGGGACAAATAGTGTCAAGGGCATCCAGTAGCCATTTCCTGCAGTCAAATGACCTAGTGGCCTCATGGGTGGAATGTTATTAATAAAAAATGTTTTCTTTATTTTACACTGAAAATCCGGTGTTTCAATACTGAACAAAAATATAAACGCAACATGCAACAATTTCAACCATTTTACTGAGTTACAGTTCATAGGAAACCAGTCAATTGAAATAAATAAATGAGTCCCTAATCTATGGATTTCACATGGTTGGGCAGGGGCACAGCCATGGGTGGGCCTGGAAGGGCATAGGCCCACCCACTGGGAAGCCAGGCCCTGCCAATCAGAATGAGTTTTTCCCCCAAAAGGGCTTTATTACAGACAGAAATACTCCTCGGTTTTATCAGCTGTCTGGGTGGCTGGTCTCAGACGATCCCGACAGGTGAAGAAGCCAGATGTGGAGGTCCTGGACTTGCATGGCTACACGTGGTCTGCAGTTTTGAGGCTGGTTGGACGAAATGCTCACTAACAGAGATGTAAATAAATGTGTGCGCAACATTTCTGGGTTATTTGATTTCAGCTCATGTTATTCTTATGCAGACATGTTGCGTTTATATTTTTGTTCAGTATATGTCAAATAGTTTTGTTATATTCAAACTTCTGTGATGCTTATAAAGTGTAATATTGGGATGCAAACTCAAAATTGAATACATTTCAACTCTATATCTGACTTGGTACAGGTGTCTTCTTTTTTTCAAACCCATAGATTTGTTTAAGACTGCCGTGAAACACTCTGTGTGACCCTGATTTAGCCCACTACAGTAAAAGGTTTTAACTTAATTGTCATTGACGGTCTGGTATCTGACAGTGGCGTGTATTCATGGACACCAAGGGAAGCCAGGTTTCCCCAAAACAATTACCCCTATATATATATATATATATATATATATATATATATATATTTTTTTTTTTTTTTAAGTATCTATGGTCTCTCTGTTTCATAATTTTCCATCAATTCGCAAAAGGCTGAATGTATCTCACTGGAGAAAGCATCTGAGTGAGCAAAACAGCACCCCTCTGTCTCTCTACGTGCAGGCCCTCTATCTGATACTGTTTGGTCTGAAATGAGTATGACATTGTTGCCTCTCGTAGCATTGACTGCAAGGGAAGCCAGTGAGCATTTGGCCTCCCTTGACAAAAAAAAGTATAAAAAATTGCCAGTCAGCGTGTTGAGCTAAACTGAGCAAGCTCATCTGTGAATGGTCCTGGCGGGAAAAAAAGTGGCAAGGGAACCCAGCTTGGATTTCACGTGTCACCTATCAAATCACTTTGAGAGCATACCTCATTAACATAAACAACTTGAATTGTTGCATCTACAGTCGTGGCCAAAAGTTTTGAGAATGACACAAATATTAATTTCCACAACGTTTGCTGCTTCAGTGTCTTCAGATATTTTTGTCAGATGTTACTATGGAATACTGAAGTATAATTACAAGCATTTCAGCATTTCATAAGTGTCAAAGGCTTTTATTGACAATTACATGAAGTTGATGCAAAGAGTCAATATTTGCAGTGTTGATCCATCTTTTTCAAAACCTCTGCAATCCGCCCTGGCATGCTGTCAATTAACTTCTGGGCCACATCCTGACTTATGGCAGCCCATTCTTGCATAATCAATGCTTGGAGTTCGTCAGAATATGTGGGTTTTTGTTTGTCCACCCGCCTCTTGAGGATTGACCACAAATTCTCAATGGGATTAAGGTCTGGGGAGTTTCCTGGCCATGGACCCAAAATATTGATGTTTTGTTCCCCGAGCCACTTAGTTATCCCTTTTGCTTTATGGGAAGGTGCTCCATCATGCTGGAAAAGGCATTGTTCATCACCAAACTGTTCCTGGATGGTTGGGAGAAGTTGCTCTCGGGGGATGTGTTGGTACCATTCTTTATTCATGGCTGTGTTCTTAGGCAAAATTGTGAGTGAGTCCACTCCCTTGGCTGAGAAGCAACCCCACACATGAATGGTCTCAGGATGCTTTACTGTTGGCATGACACAGGACTGATGGTAGTGCTCACCTTGTCTTCTCCGGACAAGCTTTTTTCCGGATGCCCCAAACAACCCGGAAAGGGGATTCATCAGAGAAAATGGCTTTACCCCAGTCCTCAGCAGTCCAATCCCTGTACCTTTTGCAGAATATCAGTCTGTCCCTGATGTTTTTCCTGGAGAGAAGTGACTTCTTTGCTGCCCCTCTTGACACCAGGCCATCCTCTAAAAGTCTTCGCCTCACTGTGCGTGCAGATGCACTCACACCTGCCTGCTGCCATTCCTGAGCAAGCTCTGTACTGGTGGTGCCCCGATCCCGCAGCTGAATACACTTTAGGAGACGGTCCTGGCGCTTGCTGGACTTTCTTGGGCGCCCTGAAGCCTTCTTCACAACAATTAAACCGCTCTCCTTGAAGTTCTTGATGATCCGATAAATGGTTGATTTAGGTGCAATCTTACTGGCAGCAATATCCTTGCCCGTTAATCCCTTTTTGTGCAAAGCAATGATGACGGCACGTGTTTCCTTGCAGGTAACCATGGTTGACAGAGGAAGAACAATGATTCCAAGCACCACCCTCCTTTTGAAGCTTCCAGTCTGGTATTCAAACTCAATCAGCATGACAGAGTGACCTCCAGCCTTGTCCTCGTCAACACTCACACCTGTGTTAACGAGAGAATCACTGACATGATGTCAGCTGGTCCTTTTGTGGCAGGGCTGAAATGCAGAGGAAATGTTTTTTATGGATTCAGTTCATTTGCATGGCAAAGAGGGACTTTGCAATTAATTGCAATTAATTTGATCACTCTTCATAACATTCTGGAGTATATGCAAATTGCCATCATACAAACTGAGGCAGCAGACTTTGTGAAAATTAATATTTGTGTCATTCTCAAAACTTTTGGCCATGACTGTAGTTGTGTTGTTGTTCTCCGGTGGCTAGCTAGCTAGCTAAAACGGTCCCTTTTCTAAAATTAGCCACGGATGGAGATAGAGATTTGGACTTGTGGTTTTACTTAATTCTCTGTACTTGCCAATGATTATAATGGCGATTCTGATCCAACCATTAATTCATACATTGTTGTGGCCCTAGCCTGAGAGGATGCTCAATATGTACAGTAGCTAGATGTAGAAGGCGTGCACTGTATGAAAAATACAAGCGTGTACTGTATGACAGAATGATAGACCGTTACTGGTATCTGGTGCTGTGAATCATTATGTTAGTGAAAACATTAAATGAAAGCAATACACACCGTTTTTATTATCTGTCTAGGGCCTGAATTCAATCAGAACAAGTGTTAACCGGTGATAGCAGACACACGTATAGTGGATGTTTTGGCGGTGTCGGAGGTGGAACTGTGTTGGAGTGGTGAAATCAGTGAGCAGCTGCTCTTGTGATCAATATCAGAAAGCCATCCTCTTTTTCATTCTTCATTTTCTTCATCATCTTGAATGAGAGTGAGACTTGAGACCTGACAAAAGACACAGGCTACAATGGCTGTGAAGAGGAGGACCTAAAGACTGTGTTATCAATTTGATCAAGACTGCTGTGATCAATCTAACTTGTACTGTAGGCTATTTTGTGATCAAGGATTTTTGTTTGCCCTGATAAAATTAAATCACTATACCAAATAGGGAAAAATTATACAGGGTTAGTTTTGTCTTTTGTAGATCCTGTGTTTGCTGATGATTACTCCACCTCTTTTTCTGTTGTTAAACATTTGAGCCAAAATACCTGATTAGCTTTAATTTGCTTTCATTAGCTTCATGTCAACTAGCTTGCAAAACCCATATTTGGATATGGCGCGTAAGTGAAAAAGATAGAATTGGGACTATTAATATTTAGTATAAATCCTGGTGGTCCTTCATTCTATCACCAGTTCTTAAATGATAGTTTCACGTTCATATCTGAGAGTCACTGCAGATTTCAACATTACGATAAACATATCTGTGGAGAACTATACACAGTCTTGTCAGCAGAAATGTAGTATTCACGACCAATCCCAGGCAGCAGTAGCAACAGCATCAGCAGTAGAGGCACATGACTGGCTCCCTCTGCCACATGCACAGCACCCCAGTGAGGGGTAGAGCACTGCTACAAAATAGGCTACTGCATTGCCTTTTACAACTATATTAGCAGCCTACACATCCCTGACATTGTGGTTTCTCCTAATACTTGACTTAGATTTTTCATTTAGAATTCAAATCTACATTATGAACAGTCTTTGTTCCATCCCTGAACACAAATATAAACACAACATGTAAAGTGTTGGTCCCATGTTTCATGAGCTGAAATGAAAGATCCCAGAGATGATCCATATGCACAAAAAGCTTATTTCTCTCAAATTTGTTTACATTCCAGTTAGTGAGCAAATCTCATTTGCCAAGATAATCAAATCAAATCACATGTGCCAAATACCGTGAAATGCTTACTTACAAGCCCTTAACCAACAATGCAGTTCAAGAAATTAAGTTAAGAAAATATTTACTAAATAAAATACAAAGTAACACAATAAATTAACAATAACGAGGCTACATACAGGGGGTACCGGTACTGAGTCAACGTGTGGGGGTACAGGTTAGTCGAGGTAATTTGTACATGTAGGTGGGGTAAAGCGACAATGCATAGATAATAAACAGCGAGTAGCAGAGGTGTCAAAACAAAATGGGGGGGGGGGGGTGTCAATGTATTAATCAATGTGGCCATTTGATTAATTGTTCAATAGTCTTATGGCTTGGGGGTAGAAGCTGTTAAGGAGCCTTTTGGACCTAGACTTGGCGCTCCGTTACTGCTTGCTGTGCGGTAGCAGAGAGAACAATCTACGACTTGGGTGACTGGAGTCTTTGATCATTTTTTGGGCCTTCCATTTTTTGAGTTAGCAAAACGGTCCTGTAATGTGGCATCCGCGTCATCTGACCACTTCCGTATTGAGCGAGGCACTGGTACTTCCTGCTTTAGTTTTTGCTTGTAAGCAGGAATCAGGAGGTTGGAATTATGGTCAGATTTGCCAAATGGAGCGCGAGGGAGAGCCTTGTATGCATCTTTGTGTGTGGAGTAAAGGGGGTATAGAGTTTTTTTTCCTGTTGTTGCACTTGTTACATGCTGGTAGAAATGAGGTAAAACAGATTTAAGTTCGCATGCGTTAAAGTGCCCGGTCACTAGGAGCGCCGCTTCTGGATGAGCATTTTCTTGCTTGCTTATGGCCTTATACAGCACGTTGAGTGTGGTCTTAGTGCCAGCATCGGTTTGTGGTGGTAAATAAATGGCTATGAAAATATAGATGAAAGCTCTTGGTAGATAGTGTGGTCTACAGCTTATCATGAGGTACTCTACCTCAAGGAAGTCTAGAGGTATTGCTCGCCTAATATTAGACATAGCACACCAGCTGTTATTGACAAATAGACACACACAACACCACCCCTCGTCTTACCAGACGTAGCTCTTCAGTCCTGCCGATGCACGGAAAACCCAGCCAACTGTATATTATCCGTGTTGTCGTTCAGCCACGACTCGTGAAACATAAGATATTACAGTTTTTAATGTCCTGTTGGTGGGATAGTCTCTAATGGAGATCCTCCAGTTTATTCTCCAGTGATTGCACGTTAGCCAATAGAACGGATGGTAGAGACAGGTTACCCACTTGCCAACCAATTCTCACAAGGCACCTCGATCTCCGCCCCCTGTTTTTCCGTCTTTTCTTCATGTGAATGACGTTACAGTACACAGGTGCACCTTGTGCTGGGAACAATAAAAGGCCACTCTAAAATGTGCAGTTGTGTCGCATAACACAATGCCACAGTTTTTTCAAGTTGAGGGAGCTTGCAATTGACATGCTTACAGCAGGAATGTCCACCAGAGCTGATGCCAGAGAATTGAATGTTAATTTCTCTACCATAAGCCGCCTCCAACATCGTTTTAGAGAATTTGGCAGTAAGTCCAACCTCAGACCACGTGTAACCACACCAGCCCAGGACCTCCATATCCGGCTTCTTCACCTGTGGGATCGTCTGAGACCAGCCACCTGGACAGCTGATGAAACGAAGGACTATTTCCGTCTGTAATATAGCCCTTTTGTGGGGAAACTTATTCTGATTGGCAAGGCCTTGCTCCCCAGTGGGTGGGCCAGTCTCCCAAGTGGGTGGGCATATGCCCTCACAGGCCCACCCACGGCTGTGCCCCTGCCCAGTCATGGGAAATCCAAAGATTAAGGCCTATTTCATTTATTTCAATTGACTGTTTTCCTTATATTTATGTTTTATTTTTATTGAACCTTTATTTAACTAGGCAAGTTAGTTAAGAACAAATTCTTATTTACAATGACGGCCTACCAAAAGGCAAAGGGCCTCTTGCGGGGACGGGTGCATGGGATTTACAATAAAGAATTAATTCAATATAAATATAGGACAAAACACACATCACAACAAGAGAGACAACACTACATAAAGAGAGACATAAGACAACAACATAGCAAGGCAGCAACACATGACAACACAGCATGGCAGCAACACAACAAAACAACAACATGGTAGCAGCACAACATGGTAGCAGCACAAAACATGGTACAGATAACAGCACAAAAGGGCAAAAAGGTAGAGACAACAATACATCACACAAAGCAGCCACAACTGTTAGTAAGAGTGTCCATGATTGAGTCTTTGAATGAAGAGATTGAAATAAAGCTGTCCAGTTTGAGTGTTTGTTGCAGCTTGTTCCAGTCGCTAGCTACAGCGAACTGAAAAGAGGAGCGACCCAGGGATTTGTGTGCTTTGGGGACCTTTAACAGAATGTGACTGGCAGCACGGGTGTTGTATGTGGAGGATGAGGGCTGCAGTAGACATCTCAGATAGGGGGGAGTGAGGCCTAAGAGGGTTTTATAAATAAGCATCAACCAGTGGGTCTTGCGACGTATAGAGTGTAGTGATGTGTCCTATAAGGAGCATTGGTGGCAAATCTGATGGCCGAATGGTAAAGAACATCTAGCTGAACTGTAACTAGTTTAAATTGTTGCATGTTGTGTTTAGATTTTTGTTTAGTATAGTTGCAGTCCCTGGTATAAATATTAATGAACACTAGGCAAACATGACTGATGCGATGGTTGTTTGCACAACTATCCACAAGAGGGAGTGTTAAGATTACTGTCCTCAAATCTAAACCGGTTGACTGACCTGGGAGCCCTGTTCCCCATAATAATAAATAACATTTTTGTCCATGAAAATTATATTCTATAGCCTATCACAAGAGAACACAAGATGAATGTTGCCTATAATTTTAGGGTTATCCTTTCCTATGTGATATTTCATGGGAATATCATCAAAACTATAATTGATATGTTTTTAGAACAATTTCCCTTCCCCATCTTATGCAGTTATCACATTTTCCTTAGTAGCTGAGGAATGTTAAACTCTGTTCTTTTGAGACAGTAGGCCTGTTGATAATTGGTTGAGGGATTTGATAGCAACAACATTGAGTGGCCATCTGTTGATTGGCCTACCCCACTGTGCAGTTTGTTCCACTTTGGTTCAAAGTAATTTCATTCAAATGACGTGGTAACAACGTTTATTCAACCAGTGTGCGCCCAGTGGGTAGACCTACTTGTAAAAATGGCAATTCTGAAAACTCTTACCTGTAGCCTAACTATGTATGTCCTGTAGGGTACTAGGGGGTAACTAGCCCCCTGGGGTAATTTTAATTCCAGGTTGTAAGGCAACAAAATAGGAAAAATGCCAAGAGAGGTGAATGCTTTCGCAAGCCACTGTATCTATAATTAAATATACAAGCAGAAAAGCCTTAAGATAAATAATCTACTTGTTTAGAGAGAAAAATGTAGATAATTTTTGAGTAAAGTAGTAATATGTTGAATGAGTATGCTGGGGGCAACTCACCCCCCTACTAATGGGTGACTGGCCCCTGGGGGATAGTTACCCCTTTATGGTTATGAATGTGTTTCTACCTGTCACTTAGACAATGACTAGCTCAGTTAGCACTAGTTTATGCTGACTTGCTAGCTAGCAACTTCACTAGCAGTAAATGCTAGCCAGTTAGCTAGTTAGCATAAGCTGCTAGGAGTGCTAGCTAGCAACCTTACTACCAGATCGTCTGAGGTAAAATATACAAAAATATAACGTAACTTAATTGCAGTTGTAAATGTTTCCACTAGTGACTGATTGCTTTACAGTTAATGTGACTTTATAGCCTTTTAACTATTTTACACAGCATTTTATGTCATATAGCTAGATAGCTAGGTTTTTAAGAGAGCTTTTCAATTGGCATCTCTCCCCCTGTTTTCAGTCACAGGTGGTGACTGGATTAGGTGTGAGCAATGCATGAGGTGGGCTCATGGGTTGTGCTCCAATTTGACTGGGGATAGATTTATCTGTGACCTATGTACAAATTAGAGTTGTGCAATAGCAGAGCATAAGAGAGTTGCCACATCAATGTTACATTGAGTTAATTATTTAGTTATTGTTATTAAATGTTATATTCCAATGTTATTTAATGTTATTAGTTATATTACATTCCAATATTATATCCCAATGAATATGTTTTTTAAAATATATTAAAAAACAACTATTGAAAATCTTTTGCTCCTGAATGTAATTTTAAAGACTGCTGGGACTTAAAATTTTGCTGAGATTTAAAATTGGCTACCATCCAGTTACTCAACCCTGCAACTTAGAGGTTGCTGCCCTATATACATAAACATCGGATCACTGGTCGCTTTAATAATGGAACACTAGTCACTTTAATAATGTTTAAATACTGCTTTTCTCATTTTATATGTATATACTGTATTCTATTCTACTGTATTTTAGTCAATGCCACTTCGACATTACTCGTTCTAATATTTATATATTTCTTCATTATTTTATTTTACTTTTAGATTTGTGCGTATTGTTAGATATTACTGCACTGTTGGAGCTAGGAACACAAGCATTTCGCTACACCCGCAATAACATCTGCTAAATACGTGTATGTGACCAATACAATTTGATTTGGATTTGATTTAGTCAAATAATGTTTAGTGCAATTATAAATAATGGATTGTATGGAAAAGGAACAACAAAGAAAGAACAAAGAAAATTAATGTTCAGGTGAGCTAAACAGAGGTACTGAGCGATTATTGGAATCTGTGTGGCTAGCTGGACAGGTAGGATGACTGACAGTGAAGGTGAACAGGTGGTCACAGGTCAGGTGACAGAGGAAGGGATGAAACTGAGGCAGGAATTCCTTTAACCATAAAGTGGTATATTTACTGCTTAGTCTGTGCTGCGTAACAAAGGAAACTGGATACATGTTATTCTATCAAATTCAGAATCACAAAGATCAAATCATAGCAATCATTCATTATTAACATAATTAGGTAACTCAGCAATTCAGTTCAATAAGAAGTCAATAGGAATCATCCTTGAGTCATTTAGGCTCGTAACTATTCATCATAATCAAGAGAAGAATAATACAAATAATTGTCACGCCCTGACCATAGAGAGCATTTTATTCTCTATGTTGGTTAGGTCGGGGTGTGACTAGGGTGGGTAATCTAGGTTGTTTTATTTCTATGTTGGCCTAGTATGGTTCCCAATCAGAGGTAGCCGTTTATCGTTGTCTCTGATTGGGGATAATATTTAGGCAGCAATTTCCCCACTCTGTTTTGTGGGATCTTGTTTTGTATAGTTGCCTGTGAGCACTCCAGAATGTCACGTTTCGTTTGTTCTTTATTGTTTTGTATTTTGCTGAAGTTTCACTTTATAATAAAGACGTGGAACGCTACGTACGCTGCACCTTGGTCCAGTTCTTACGACGACCGTGACAGAAGATCCCACCACTAGAAAATAAGGGAAAGCCGCACACTCTAAGAGCTCAGATGCAAAAATGTAATAACCTAATAACCAACATTTTGTGGGTAAAACAAAGCGAGAATTAAAAGTACGTATCTCAGAGCATCGTAGCACCATTAGGTGCAAAAACTTGACTTACCCACTTTTTGGAAGCAAACCATTCGATTTCGTCTCTGCGTTATATTGGCAACGAACATGTCACCCTCCCGAGGAGAGGGGGGGACCTTGATAATTTATTGTTAAAACGAGAGGCTGCCTGGATCTTTAATTTAAAGACCCTTGCTCCCTTCGGTCTCAACATAGACTTTGATCTGAAGCCATTCTTGTGATTATTGTGATTTTGCCATTGTAATTGTTTGTTAGATACATTTTAGACTACAAATGCTATGATCGTATGCTATCCATTTGTTTGTCTTTTTGTATGTTCTTTGTATGCCATTTTTTTTTAATATTTGAGTTAACCAATGATATTAGGCCACACTTGGCCATGATTACAAACACTTGTGTGTCTCTTGACACTATATAAATGACTCATCTCGCAGTGTTTGTGATGATACCCTGATGAAGACAGCTTTGCTGTCGAAACGTTGGTTATTAGGTTATTACATTTTTGCATCTGAGCTCTTAGAGTGTGCGGCTTTCCCTTATTTTCTAGTTTTCTACTCCGCTAGCCAGCACCTCGCCTTTATAGGTGTGCGTTTCTTTTTTCTAGAAGATCCCACCACAACAGGACCAAGCAGCGTGCCCAGGAGGAAAGAGTATCCTGGACTTGGGAGGAGCTTTTGGATGGGAAGGGATCCTGGACTTGGGAGGAAATCCTGGCAGGACAGGATCGCCTTCCTTGGCGGCAGACGCAAGGAGAGAAGGGAGGACAGCGACGACGCTGGGGTTTGCGGCCACAAGGAAAGCCCAAAGGACAGCCCCCCCAAAAATGTTGGGGGGGGGGGGCACACGGGGTGGTCGGCGGAGCCGAGGAGCGAACCAGAGCCAATCTGGGTGAAGAGGAAGAAATTGGAGGAGAGTGAACTGAGAGAGTCAGAGACCGTCAGTGAGTTGATAGAGAAATTGGAGGAGAGAGAAATGAGAGAGTTGTTTTATTGGTGTATGATGCACGACATCCGCCCTAAGGAGCGTGTTATCTGTTTGATGCCACCTGAGTCAGCTCTCCGTACTCGTCCTGAGAAGAGTGCTAGCAGTCTGGTAAAAACTGTGCCAGCTCCACGCACCAGGTCTCCAGTACGCCTTCACAGCCCAGTACGTCCTGTGCCAGCTCCCCGCACTCGCCGTGCGAAATGTGTCATCGTTCCGGTACCATTTGTGCCGGCTCTACGCACCAAGTCTCCAGTATGCCTCCACAGCCCAGTACGTCCTGTGCCAGCTCCTCGCACTTGCCCTGAAGAGCGTGTCACCAGTCTGGTGCAACCTGTACCGGTCCCACGCATCAGGCCTCCAGTGCCCCCCCCCAGTCAGGCATGTCCTGTGCCTGCTCCTCGCACTCGCCCTGAAAAGCGTGTCATCAGTCCAGTGCAACCTGTGCCGGTCCCACGCATCAGGCCTCCTGTGCGCCTCCCCAGTCCGGCATGTCCTGTGCCTGCTCCCCGCACTCGCCCTGAAGTGCGTGTCACCAGTCCGGTGCCACCTGTACTGGCTCCACGCACTAGGCCTCCAGTGCGCATCAACAGTCCAGAGCTTCCGGCGACGGTCCCCAGTCCGGAGCTTCCGGCCACGGTCCACAGTCCGGAACCTCCTGCGATGGTCCACAGTCCGAAACCTCCTGCGACGGTTCACAGTCCGAAACCTCCTGCGACGGTCCACAGTCCGAAAGCTCCTGCGACGGTCCACAGTCCGAAACCTCCTGCGACGGTCCACAGTCCAGAATCTCCTACGACGGTCCACAGGCCGGAGCCCTCCTTTGCGCCGATGCCCAGTCCAGGCACGGCGTCCAGTCCAGCTCCAAGGCCGGAGCCTTCCTCTGCGCCGGTGCCCAGTCCAGGCACGGCATCCAGTCCAGCTCCAAGGCCGGAGCCTTCCTCTGCACCGGTGCCCAGTCCGGGCACGGCGTCCAGTCCAGCTCCAGGGCCGGAGCCTTCTTCTGCACTGGTGCCCAGTCCAGGCACGGCGTCCACTCCCGCTCCAAGGCCGGAGCCTTCCTCTGCGCCGATGTCCAGGCACGGCGTCCAGTCCCGCTCCAGGGCCAGAGCCTTCCTTTGTGCCGGTGCCCAGTCCAGGCACGGCAGCCAACTCAGCTCCATGGCCGGAGCCTTCTGCGGCGCCGGTGCCCAGCCCAGGAACGACGTTCAGCCCGGCGCCATGGCCGGATCCGGGGTCTGGGCGGGGGTTACGACCTGCACCGGAGCCGCCACCAACGCTAGATGCCCACCCGGACCCTCCCCTATTGAGTCAGGTTTTGCAGCCGGAGTCCGCACCTTTGGGGGGGGGGGGGGTGTACTGTCACACCCTGACCATAGAGAGCCTTTTATTCTCTATGTTGGTTAGGTCGGGGTGTGACTAGGGTGGGTAATCTAGGTTGTTTTATTTCTATGTTGGCCTGGTATGGTTCCCAATCAGAGGCAGCCGTTTATCGTTGTATCTGATTGGGGATCATATTTAGGCAGCCATTTCCCCACTGTGTTTTGCGGGATCTTGTTTTGTTTTTGTGTAGTTGCCTGTGAGCACTCCAGAATGTCACATTTCATTTGTTCTTTATTGTTTTGTTTGTGCAGAAGTTTCACTTTATAATAAAGATGTGGAACGCTACGTACGCTGCGCCTTGGTCCAGTTCTTACGACAACCGTGACAATAATTCAATCAGTGATCGGTCATTCAATCTATAATCCCCATCAGTTTGATATCAGAATTGATCAGTTCAGCAAACAATTACGTTAAATATTTAAACCTTTCAAGTTTGTCTTCATATGTACATGTAATTTCATTACATATTAACCATATATCAATAGCATAATTGGTCTGTGATTATCTGTAGGGCTGTGATCATTGACCATTTACATTACACAATAAGTTTGAAGTGTGCACTCCAAGCCGCGCTTCGCGGTAATAACTATAAACAATATAACTGATGGCCCGCTCTCCTGATCGCAACAGATAGTTCAGATGAAAGGTAACAGGTTTGGTGGACTTTTGTGGATTCATGGACTCACAGAACTTCTGGATTAGACGGAGTTAAGGAAGAGAAAGCAGTGAGATCGGGCGATGGCGATTTCCTCCTTTTAATGAGTTGAGATCTGTCGGACATTTCCACCTGACCTAATTAAAGCGCCCCTGGCCCAGCTGAGCAAGTGGCCATGAATTAAAGAATTATTCCACCAACTCCATGGGCCTTTTCTACAGGTACTTTACATCAAATCTACTCATAGTGCGGATATTAATGGTGACATATGCAACACCATTTCCCCCCAATATTTTATATAAATAATTAAAATAAGACAGCTTTTAAGTATTACTTACTACATAATTTCTAAATAAAACTGATGAAATGGATTTTAACACACTTGTGTGAAACCCTATGCCATAATCTTCTACCAGGGTAACTGGCACCCCCAGTTCTAGAAACAACATTTCATGAAATAACAAAAAAAGTGAAAACTGTGGCCATTTATTTCCCTTTGTAGTTTATCACCTAAGCATGACCTTCATCCACATACGAATGTTTTTTCTCCAAATGTAGCTTTTTTTGTGTCAGCAATTAGACACTGTTCTTAGGGGGGACTAGTTACCCCCTAATACCCTACAACTGCCGTCCTTCTACTGGGTGCTAAAATTCATACTTTTAATAAAAACTTGTATGTAATACAACCACCGAGTTTTTTCTATGTTGTGTTGCTCCACTGGAGACACAGCAGCCTTGACATAGCCTACAACATAAACTGAGATTAATGGTGCTTTCCAGATAACTCGGAACTCGGATATAACCGGGGTCATGTCATCGGTGATCTTCAGGTCGGAAAGTCTGAGCTAGGAAGATTCCCGAGTTTCCGACTTTGAATTACTGTTTTAAACGATTTTTTCCCAGTCTGAGCTAGTTTTTTCCCCCAGAGTTGTCTTGAACGCAATGAAGTCGGAGATTTACCAGTTACAAGTTGTTTTGAACAGAGCATCAATTGGCACAAACCTATTTGCGCTGAGTTGAGAAACACAAATGAGGCAAAAGTCGGTGGTTGTACTCGATACAAGTTTAAAAAAAATAAAATGTTTAAAGTTAGAATTTCATCACCCCGCGGAAGGACCGCAGGCTGCCGCAGTTGTACAGGACAAACATAGGTACAGGTAAAGCGTTTTCAGAATTGAAATGTTTACAAGTATCGACTGATGGTGACTCAATGTTGTTGCTATCAATTCTCAACTCCGCCTCCGTATAAAATAACGGAATTGAGTTTGGTAGCTTATAATAAGTTTTGTATTGTAGACCTACACCGTGACCGGCAAGCTGTAGATGACATGCGTATTGTGCAATTCCACAAACATTAACCTGGAGAGAGGCGATCCTTTTTGTGCCGGTCCGGTGTGTGACGTCACATTTTAAACACAGTGGCTGGTTGTGCGCTTGTAAACAATAGGCTACTGATTTCGTTCTGGGCACAGCGCAGGCAAGACACGCGGGAGAGAACATAACTAGGAAGAGTGAACACCTTTTTTTAGGTGCTCAGCGCATTCCAAGCGGCGATGCAACAGATTTGTGCAGGTTTTTAGGTGGAATATTTTTGTCCATTTATTGGATCCATTTTTGGATGGGAAATGGCATGCCTTATGGCAGCATTTTCTGTGAATAACGCCACTGTCACTAACTCCATCCTGATGGTAAGAAAACGCTCTTATTCATTAAAAATGAAAATGTGATTGTGTCAATGTATTGTGATAATATTGATGGTATTTTCTTGAATGACATCTTTTTTATCATTTTATTTAACCTTTATTTAACCAGGCAAGTTGTTAAGAAAAAATGCATATTTACAATGACGGCCTGGCAAGTTGTGCATTTCTTTAAATTAACATGTCTGATCAGCATTTTGCTATCAGTTCTTCTTGTTCATCATAATGTCCAAAACTTTTCATCATAATAGGCAGCCTAGATGATAATATGATCTGTAATATCCCCTCTCCAAATGATTGAAATGCATTATGATCAGTGGTGTAAAGTACTTAAGTAAAAATACTTTAAAGTGCTACTTCAGTAGTTTTTGCTGTATCTGTACTTTACTATTTCGATTTTTGACAACTTTTACTTTTACTACATTCCTAAAGAAAGTGATGTACTTCTTACTCCATACATTTTCACTGACACCCAAAAGTGCTCGTTACATTTTGAATTCTTAGCAGGACAGAAATGAACCATTTCACGCACTTATCAAGAGAACATCCCTGGTCATCTCTACCCGCATCTGATCTGGCGACTCACTAAACACAATGCTTTGTTTTCTAAATGATGTCTGAGTGTTGGAGAGCCCCTGGCTATCCGTAAATAACTCAAAAACACGAACAATTGTGCCATCTGGTTTGCTTAATATAAGGAATTTCAAATGATTTATACTTTTACATTTGATACTTAAGTACTTTTTTGCAATTACATTTAGTTTTGATACTTAAGTATATTTAAAACCAAATACTTTTAGACTTTTAAGTAGTATGTTACTGGGTGACTTTCACTTTATTTCTTGAGTCATTTCCTATTTACTTTTACTCAAGTATGACAATTGGGTACTTTTCCCACCACTGATTATGATAGTATTAATACAATGTGGGAAATACTTTAATAGATGTTTTGCGTTTTCAAATCATGATAATTACAATAACGTAAACAATATTTGCTAATTATTAGGCAACATGACTATATCAATCTGCAAGTTTTTCATTTTGTCAGTTTTGCTTAACCTGATGGCCATAAATGTTGTTAAAAACAACCCAATTTGGGTCATTTGGTAACCCATCACTGGGTAAATATTGGATAAAACACATGCTGGGTTATTTTGACCCAGCCAGTTGGGTATCTTTCACTTTCATGCTGGGTTGACGTAGCATCTGGGTATTTTTTAAGGTAATCCCTAAGTTATTTTCAGGAGGTGTGGCTTTCAGATAGAACTTATTAATGGCAACCCGTGAGAGTAAATGTCATTCCTGTTGACCATGTTAAGCTTAAATAAAATATTTTCTTAAAATGTTTATCATTTTACAAATTATTTTAGAATTTAGGATTATTTATTACATATTATAATAAAGTGGTATCTATCCCAACTGTGATTTGTATAGGCTTTTAGAGAACTCATACACTTCTGTAAGCCTCATGGAATACCAAAAAACCCTACTAAACTACGTATAGGACATATTTTAATAACCCAGCACCAATAACCCAGCATCAACAACCTAACTGTGCTCTTTTTAAAGAAAACAATCCAACTATGTGACCCAACGCCTGCAACCTGGCAGTTGGGTCAACCAAACAACCCAGCATTTTTTTGTGAATGAACCATAGATTCGAATGACTGCCGTCTTTCTTCAATAATCAATTTTTTATTACTCAAATGTGTATATGTAGTTAACACATACCGTGTAGTTCATCAGTATTATTGCATGGCTGTTGTTTTTCTTTGTGCTCAGAGTAAGCTTTGTCCGATAGTAACCTCGGCACTCTGCCTATAGATAGAAACAGATTAGGCGACTCTGCAGTAGCCTACAGTAGACTATGCCAATATGCACTTTACCTAAATCATATTCTGAAAGGGAAATTATCAGAAATGTACATGCATATGTACATCCCATATCAAGGAATTGTGTTATAAGATATCTTTATTGTATTCAAGTTTGATTGTTGTCTACAATCTGGGATATTTTCAGTGGTCAAATTACAATTATTGACCTTGATTCTTGAAGAATAGAAATGCCTCTCAGGCTCAGCACAACTGTCTTGGTCTATCATAAGCCAAAAATATGTTTTTTTTACTCCATTGTTTAAGAATATCAAGATCGGAAATGAACAATGTATAGCATCATGTTTCAAACATATCATTTGGATGTCATGGATTGACATTCCTTGCATCACAAGCATTGTCTATGAATTTTAGAGGGGTTAAATTTTCTTAGTCTCATCTCTCAACTTTTTATTTCAAAACAAGTGGCGAGGCTGCCGTTTTTCAATTCCCAGTTTTAATGGTGTAACCTACCCCACTTTGTTTGCAAATGTTTTGATAATTCAATCATTTTATACTCCAAACCACCTGTTGTACCTCTCTCTCCATCACCACCAGAACACCAATGGGCCTCCTGATCTGATGCTGGACCCCAGGACTGTATGTGTATCTCTTGATGAAGTGGTATCCAATCATGTGAGCAGTCAACATACTCCATTATTAAATGGGCATCTCAAGAAAGTGGAGAACAGTCTAACTGAAGCCCAACGTTTTTCCTACCTGCCACATCGACCAGCAGTAAACATTGAATTCAAAGATGTCAGCTACTCAGTTCCAGAGGGACCATGGTGGAGAAAGAAAGGTGGGTGCATTATAGGCGTTTCTCAGGAATCTTATTTTTCAAATCAAATCACATTTTATTTGTCACATGCTTTGTAAACAACAGGTGTAGACTAACAGTTCTGCCCACACATTTTCTATGGGATTGAGGTCAGGGCTTTGTGATGGCCACTCCAATACCTTGACTTTGTTGTCTTTTTTTGCCACAACTTTGCCACAACTTTGGAAGTATGCTTGGAGTCATTGTCCATTTGGAAGACCCATTTGCGACCAAGCTTTAACTTCCTGACTGATGTCTTGAGATGTTGCTTCAATATATCCAAATAATTTTCCTGCCTCATGATGCCATCTATTTTGTGAAGTGCACCAGTCCCTCCTGCAGTAAAACACCTCCACAACATGATGCTACTAACCCCGTGCTTCACGGTTGGGATGGTGTTCTTCGGCTTGCAAGCTTTCCCCTTTTTCCTCCGAACATAACGATGGTCATTATGGCCTAACAGTTCTATTTTTGTTTCATCAGACCAGAGGACATTTCTCCAAAAAGTATGATCTTTGTCCCCATGTGCAGTTGCAAACCGTAGTCTGGCTTTTTTATGGCGGTTTTGGAACAGTGGCTTCTTTCTTGCTGAACGGCCTTTCGGGTTATGTCGATATAGGACTCGTTTTACTGTGGATATAGATACTTTTGTACCTGTTTCCTCCAGCATCTTCACAAGGTCCTTTGCTGTTGTTCTGGGATTGATTTGCACTTTTCGCACCAAAGTACGTTCATCTCTAGGAGACAGAACGCGTCTCCTTGCAGAGCACTATGACGTCTGCGTTGTCCCATGGTGTTTATACTTGTGTACTATTGTTTGTACAGATGAACGTGGTACCTTCAGGCATTTGGAAATTGCTCCCAAGGATGAACCAGACTTGTGGAAGTTTACAATTTTTTTCTGAGGTCTTGGCTGATTTCTTTTGATCTTCCCATGATGTCAAGCAAAGAGGCACTGGGTTTGAAGGTAGGCCTTGAAATACATTCACAGGTACACCTCCAATTGACTCAAATGATGTCAATTAGCTTATCAGAAGCTTCTAAAGCCATGACAACATTTTCTGGAATTTTCCAAGCTGTTTAAAGGCACAGTCAATTTAGTAAACTTCTGACCCACTGGAATTGTGATACAGTGAATTGGAAGTGAAATAATCTGTATGTAAACAATTGTTGGAAAAATGACTTGTGTCATGCACAAAGTAGATGTCCTAACCGACTTGCCAAAACTATAGTTTGTTAACAAGACATTTGTGGAGTGGTTGAAAAACGAGTTTTAATGACTCCAACCTAAGTGTATGTAAACTTCCGAACTTCAGCTGTAGGTAGGGGTAAAATGATAGATAATAAGCAGTTGTAGCAGCAGTGTATGTTATGAGTCAAAAGAGTGCAAAGGGTGGTCAATACAGATAGTTTGGGTAGCTATTTGGTTAAACTTGCGCTATGCAGAAATCACTCCGCCATTTCCTGGTTGTTAAAACTCTAATAATTCTCCTAATTTCAGTTTATGTGAGAAAATAAGCCTGTATAGTGTAGAGAATCATTGTACCATCTAAACCGCTGTAAAATATATTTCCCATTACCAAAAATATTGTTGTTTCAGCCGTTTGGAACTGGTGTACAAAACAGAAAGTAAAAGATGGCAAAAAAAACAACTTAAGAATGGGAAGCATAGAAATAGCGCACATAGAACATATCTACTGCTTCTTAGACTTGCTATCAAGTAGAATGATAGATCTATAACTCACATTTCTATGTGAATTTGGTCAGGTCGCCCAAAAAGTTACATGTTGCCGCTTGAACTATTTAGCAGTCTTATAGCGTCGGGGTATAGAAGCTGTTCAGGGTTCTGTTGGTTCCAGACTTAGTGTATCGGTACCGCTTGCCATGTGGCTGCAGAGAGAACAGTCTATGACTTGGGTGGCTGGAGTCTTTGACTTTTTTGGGCTTTCCTCTGACACCACCTGGTATAGAGGTCCTGGATGGCAGCGAGCTCTGCCCCAGTGATTTACTGGGTCGGACACACTATCCTCTGTAGCGCCTTGCAGTTGGATGCCAAGCAGTTGTCATAGCAAGCGGTGATGCAGCCAGTCAAGATGCTCTCAATGGTGCAGCTGTAGAGCTTTTTGAGGGCCCATGCCAAATATTTTCAGCCTCCTGAGGGGGAAGAGGTGTTGTATCTTCTTCACAACTGTGTTGTTGTGTGTGGACCATGTCCTTAGTGATGTGTACACCAAGGAACTTGAATCTCTTGACCCACTCCACTACAGACCTATCCATGCGTGCCTGGTCCTCCTTTTCCTGTGGTCCACGATCAGCTCATTTGTCTTGCTGACATTGAGGGAAAGGTTGTTGTCCTGGCACCACACTGCTAGGTCACTGACCACCTCTCTGTAGGCTGTCTCATCGTTATCGGTGATCAGGCTAACCACCGTCGTGCATGGCCACGCAGTCGTGGGTGAACAGGGAGTACAGGAGGGGACTAAGAACACATCCCTGAGGGGCCGCCATGTTGAGGGTCAGCATGCTGGATGTGTTGTTGCCTACACTCACCACCTTGGGGTGGCCCGTCAGGAAATTCAGGATGAAGCTGCAGAGGGAGGTGTTCAGTCCCATGATCCTGAGCTTAGTGATGAGTTTGGAGGGCACATGGTATTGAAAGCTGAGCTGTAGTCAATGAACAATTTTCCCACATAGGTGCTCCTCTTATCCAGGTGGGAGAGGGTAGTGTGGAGTGCAATAGAGATAGCGTTGTCTGTGGACCTGTTGGGGCGGTATGCGAATTGGAGTGGGTCCAAGGTGTCTGGCATGATGGGGTTGATTTAAGCCATGACCAGCCTTTCAAAGCATTTCATGGCTATAGATGTGAGTGCTACGGGGTGATAGTCATTTAGACAGGTTACCTTGGCATTCTTGGATACAGGGACTATGGTGGTCTGCTTGAAACATTAGACTGGGTTAGGGAGAGGTTGAAAATGTCAGTGAAGACACTTGCCAGCTGAACAGCACATGCTCTGAGTACACATCCTGGTAATCCATCTGGCCCCACGGCCTAGTGAATGTTAACCTGTTTAAGGTCTTACTTACATCGGCCATGGAGAGCGAGATCACAGAGTCGCCCGGAACAGCTGGTGCTCTCATGCATGGTTCAGTGTTGCTTGTCTTGAAGCGAGCATAGAAGGCATTTAGCTTGTCAGGTAGGCTGGCGTCAATGGGCAGCTCGCAGCCGGGTTTCCCTTTGTAATCCGTGATAGTTTGCAAACCCTGCCATATTCGACGAACATCAGAGCCAGCGTAGTATGATTCGATCTTAGTCCTGTATTGATGTCTTGCCTGATTGATGGCTCACCCAAGATTGTAGCAGTATTTTTTATAAGCGTCCGGATTAGTGTCCAGCTCCTTTAAAACGGCAGCTCTAGCTTTTAGCTCAGTGTGGATGTTGCTTGTAATCCATGGCTTCTGTTTGGGATATGTACGTACGGTTGCTTTGTCTGGTGGATTATCATAAATAAATGCAGATTTGCATATTTGTAGGCAAAAATAGCTGCTAGTTAGTTTTTTTTAGCATGGATCTTATTTTGCGGTTCAGTGAAGCTTGTACTAGTGTTCAGATAACACATACTGTAAGCTCCAGTTAGGGACCTCAAATCACCTTTTAGAGAAATCAGCTGCCTGACAACACTCCGATCCCACTGAGTATTTTAAGAATCACCAACCATCATCAAAGTCTGATTTGATGTTGAGAGGGATGGAAGGCTATTGCTTCAAAGATGTGCCATCATACACATTACTGTATACAAAGTAAGATATTACTTGTTAGCCTTTTGAATAGGCACATCATTACTCCCTCTGGGTAAGTGATTGCTCTCCCACAAGACCAGAGCGAGAGAGTTGTTAGCGAGATTGCTTTACGTTTGGGATTGGGTGCTGGTGGTAGTGTTTCTGTGAATCTGTATTGACGGAATTGCACAGCTGGCTAGTTACTCTGGCATGTCTTCACTGGAGGGGCCCTCCTCCCATCACAGCAAAGCACTGTTGTCTTCATTAGCACTCTCCATCTGGATGTTCATTGCCATGCAGACCTACGCCTTCTGTCTCTCTGTTCGCCTGTCCATCTGTCTCCTTCTCGAAGCGTAGACTAGATCAGAGAAACATACAGACAACATTAAGATATAGAAGTGCAGAGAATACAAACATGTAATCTAATCAATAAAAGGCAGTCCTACAGTTAGACGCACATGTATTACATTTCTTTTTTTTTTTAAAACACATCAACAATGAGCATGGAGGAAATGTAGGTCATCTAAATTGAATGGACGTTTGATTTAGATAATGGGAACTTCTGTCTGACCTTGTGGACTTGACCGGATGCTGTTGTCCCAGCCAGGCTTTAGGTCTGGGCAACATTACAGCCTGTATTGTTCCTGGTTGACTGAAATGGAAACCGGGCCGTCGAGCTGTCCTACAAATCTTGGTAATACATACAATAAGGAAACTGAGAAAAACTCTGTAGCAAGTCATCTGCAGCCGCAACTAGGAGAGTCTGAGCTGCTCTCAGCCGGTTACTATCGGTCAGCAAACTACAGTAACCCAGATGCAGTGGGGGTGGGGCTGATGATAACACAGCAGGATGCCATGGGCTTTGCACTCACAAAGATACAAACTAAAAAGGATGCCGCTTGAGCTGCCTTTCATCTCTTAAAAGAGCAACGATTAGTGGGTTTTTTGCATTAACACATATGTCTAATGCTTCAATTCTTAATTGACCGATGGAGCTGGTTGCATCATAAAATTCACTAATAATAATAAACCTATAACGTTAATTTTAGATGTCAAATCGACCTCAACCACATTTCAATTCATTACGCCACTTTATTTATTGTAGAACACACATTTATTTGCATAGCTAGTTGTGATGATGGCTTAAAGGGACATTACACACATTTTCAACCTTAATTTTCATGATCTCCAGCACTACTCCAACATCAACAATGTTGATCAACCAGTGGGCCTCCCTGTGGCTCAGTTGGTAGAGCATGGTGTTTGCAACGCCAGCATGGTGTGTGCAGCGCCAGGGTTGTGGGTTCGATTCCCACGGGGGGCCAGTACAAAATGCATGAAATGAAATGTATGTATTCACTACTGTAAGTTGCTCTGGATAAGAGCGTCTGCTAAATGACTAAAATGTAAATGTACAGTATGTGAATCATGTGATTTTAACCAATTAGTAGGCAATGACTACTCACAATTGGTTAAAATCACATGATTCAAACCAGATGGTGCCATTGGAAAAAATTATCTTGCTCTCTATTTTTTTACTACAAAACATAGACCTTTAAATATCCCTTTAACTAGACTCAGTCCTACAGTTTAGTGCATTGATGTGACCTGACCTTGTCTTTTCTGACTGACCATCTGTCTGACTGAGAGGATGACGAGGCATGGGTATCACCCTGGAAATCCATTAGATGACGTGTCAGTTAGCGCTTTAAAGACCTGATGCATTTTACCTAGGCTGAACCCTCCAGACATACAGACATTCGGTTACTCTGCCGTTTACACCAAATACTATTGGTGGTGACGAAAGTGTGTGTGCTTGCTTACATGCATGTCTGTGAGCGAGCGAGCGAGCATGACTAAATGTTTTGCTCCCCGTTTTTAAAGCGCATCAGAGGACTAATATTCAAGGGATTAGGCCACTGTAAGCTTTTGTTTGTTGGCATGGCTCTATATAGCTTTTTTAGAAATGTTTGTGTAAGGGGTCCGCTCTCTCGTTTTTAATAGACTTCACACAACTGAGTCACATACTCTTTTAATGTCAGCTTTGGTTGAAAAGAAAAACAGCTCTGCCCTGGTTATAATCTCGATCTTTCAGGACGATCTTTCAAGATCCGTCAGGATCATGGGAAAGATTTATAACAGGGTAGTACAACTGAGTCACTGTCACGAAGGGATGTCAGCATCTACAATATGTCTGTCAGAGCATGGGCACCTGCCCTGGGAACCCTGGGAGTTGGATTACTCTCAGATTTGTGCCACTGAGGATCCCTGTGATATCCTGGTGACTTTAGCAAGGTGTTCAGATCTACATTTAGATGTATTTATTTTATTTAACCTTTATTTAACTAGGCAAGTCAGTTAAGAACAAATTCTTATTTACAATGACGGCCTACCAAAAGGCAAAGGGCCTTCTGCGGGCACGGGGGCCTGGGATTAAAAATAAATAATAAATACAATATAAATATAGGACAAAACACACATCACGACAAGAGAGACAACACTACATAAAAAGAGACCCAAGACAACAACATAGCAAGGCAGCAACACATGACACAGCATGGTAGCAACACAACAAAACAACAACATGGTAGCAACACAACATGGTACTGTACAGTAGCAGTACAAAACATGGTACAAACATTATTGGGCACAGACAACAGCACAAAGGGCAAGAAGGTAGAGACAACAATACATCACACAAAGCAGACACCTGTCAGTAAGAGTGTCCATGATAAAGTCTTTGAATGAAGAGATAAAACTGTCCAGTTGAGTGTTTGTTGCATCTCTTTCCAGTCGCTAGCTGCAGTGAACTGAAAAGAGGAGCGACCCAGGGATGTGTGTGCTTTGGGGACCTTTAACAGAATGTGACTGGCAGCACGGGTGTTGTATGTGGAGGATGAGGGCTGCAGTAGACATCTCAGATAGGGGGGAGTGAGGCCTAAGAGGGTTTTATAAATAAGCATCAAGCAGTGGGTCTTGTGACGTATAGAGTGTAGTGATGTGTCCTATAAGGAGCATTGGTGGCAAATCTGATGGCCGAATGGTAAAGAACATCTAGCTGCTCGAGAGCACCCTTACCTGCCAATCTATAAATGATGTCTTCATAATCTAGCATGGGTAGGATGGTCATCTGAATCAGGGTTAGTTTGGCAGCTGGGGTGAAAGAGGAGCGATTACGATAGAGGAAACCAAGTCTAGATTTATCTATAGCCTGCAGCTTTGATATGTGCTGAGAGAAGGACAGTGCACCATCTAGCCATACTCCCAAGTACTTGTATGAGGTGACTACCTCAAGCTCTAAACCCTCAGAGGTAGTAATAACACCTGTGGGAGGAGGGACATTCTTCTTACCAAACTACCTTTGTTTTGGAGGTGTTCAGAACAAGGTTAAGGGTAGAGAAAGCTTGTTGGACACTAAGAAAGCTTAATTGTAGAGCATTTAACACAAACTCCGGGGAGGGGCCAGCTGAGTATAAGACTGTATCATCTGCCTATAAATGGATGAGAGAGCTCCCTACTGCCTGAGCTATGTTGTTGATGTAAATTGAGAAGAGCGTGGGGCCTAGGATCGAGCCTTGGGGTACTCCCTTGGTGACAGTCAGTGGCTGAGACAGCAGATTTTCTGACTTTATAGACTGCACTCTTTGAGAGAGGTTGTTAGCAAACCAGGCCAAAGACCCCTCAGAGACACCAATACTACTTAGCCGGCCCACAAGAATGGAATGGTCTACCGTATCAAAAGCTTTGGCCAAGTCAATAAAAATAGCAGCACAATATTGCTTAGAATCAAGGGCAATGGTGACATCATTGAGGATCCTTAAGGTTGCAGTGACACATCCATAACCTGAGCGGAAACCAGATTGCATACCCGAGAGAATACTATATCAAGAAAGCCAGTCAATTGATTATTGACACATTTTTCCAACACTTTAGATAAACAGGGCAAAATAGAAATAGGCCTATAACATTTAGGATCAGCTTGATCTCCCCCTTTAAATAATGGACGAACCGTGGCTGCCTTCCAAGCAATGGGAACCTCCCCGGAAAGGAGAGACAGGTTAAAAATGTTGGAGATAGGCTTGGCGATGATAGGGGCAGCAACCTTAAAGATGAATGTAAAATGAATACCTTCTTATAGCACTCAGGCAGTGAGAGAAAGAGAGATGGTGTCTTTAAACTCGCACTTGTCTTTTCTAACTAGCACTGATTTTGTAGATTTTCTGGAGAAGGTTTTTGGCTGCTGTGCTGAGCTGCTCTTCTTCCAGTGTATTCTATCATCCATGACTGTAGACCCAGTTGAGTAGACACATCACCTTGACAATGATGTCCTGTGACTTAAGCAGTGCAGCAGTCTCCCCTTGATGGCCCATATTCTCAAAGTCTCTCAGAGTAGGAGTAGCCTACCGATCTAGAATCAGTTTTGCCTTTCAGATCGCAATGAATAGGACAGGGAGGACATGATCCAACTACCCCATTCAGGAAGTATTCACACCCCTTGACCTTTTCCACATTTTGTTATGTTACGGCCTAAAACGGATTAAATAGTCCCCCCCATCAATCTACACACAATACCCTATAATGACAAAGCAAAAACTGTTTTTTATTTTATTTTTTGCAAATTTATAAAGAATAAAAGCTGAAATCACATGTACATAATTGTTCAGACCCCATTGGGTTCAAGTCCGGGCTCTGGCTGGGCCACTGAAGGGCATTCAGAGATTTGTCCCGAAGCCACTCCTGCTCTGTCTTGGCTAAATGCTTAGGGTCATTGTCCTGTTGGAAGGTGAACCTTCGCTCCAGTCTGAGGTTTTGAGCTCTTTGGAGCAGGTTTTCATCAAGGATCTGTCTGTACTTTGCTCCGTTCATCTTTCCCTTGATCCTGACAAGTCTCCCAGTCCCTGTTGCTAAAAAATATCCCCACAGCATGATGCTGCCACCACCATGCTTCACCGTAGGGATGGTGCCAGGTTTCCTTCCGACGTGACGCTTGGCATTCAGGCCAAACAGTTCAATCTTGGTTTCATCAGACCAGAGAATCTAGTTTGTCATGGTCTGAGAGTCCTTTCGGTGCCTTTTGGCAAACTCCAAGCAGGCTGTCATGTACTTTTTACTGATTAGTGGCTTCCGTCTGGCCACTCTACCATAAAGGCCTGATTGGTGGAGTGCTGCAGAGAGTGTTGGTCTTCTGGAAGGTTCTCTCATCTCCAAAGTGGAGCTCTGTCAGAGTGACCTTCTGGTTCTTGGTCACCTCCCTGACCAAGGCCCTTCTCCCCCGATTGCTCAGTTTGGCCGAGCGGCCAGCTCTAGAAAGAGTCTTGGTGGTTCCAAAGTTCTTCCATTTAAGAATGATGGAGGCCACTGTGTTCTAGGGGACCTTCAATGCTGCAGAAATGTTTTGGTACCGTTCCCCAGATCTGTGCCTTGACAGGATTGTGTCTTGGAGCTCTACGGACAATTCCTTTGACCTCATGGCTTGGTTTTTGCTCTGACATACACTGTCAACTGTGGGACCTTATATAGACAGGTGTGTGCCTTTCCAAATCATGTCCAATCAATTGAATTGACCACAGGTGGACTCCTATCAAGTTGTAGAATCATCTCAAGGATGATCAATGGAAACAGGATGCATCTGAGCTCAATTTCGAGTCTCATAGCAAATGTAGATAAGCTATTTCTGTTTTTTATTTTTAATGCATTTGCAAAAATGTCTAAACCTGTTTTTGCTTTGTCATTATGGGGTATTTTGTTTAGATTGCTGAGTATTTTTATTTTTTAAATCAATTTAGAGTAAGGCTGTAACGTAACAAAATGTGGAAAAAGTCGAGGGGTCTGAATTTCCGAAGGCACTGCATAATAGAAATCAAGCAATATCTACAGGTGAAAATGTAACATTTTTTTTTTTTTGTGGACCGCTCTTTTAAGAGTGTACTAAAATTAAGGAATGTGGATTTAAGTGCATTATTCATTTATGTTTGGCTTGGAGCAGTGGTGCTTTGCAGCAGATCTAAAACAGTTAATTACAGTTTTGACAGACTGTTACCCTGCGATAGGCATGTTCTTGGGTGGGAGCCTGCACGAGAGGTATCAGACGTTGTTACACATAGCTGAGGCGTGTGCTAGATATAGCTGAGGTGATCTACTAGAGGGCTACATAAAACAAAAACGCATGCAAAAAGACTCTTTCAACAGCCACAGTGGGAGTCTAACTGACAGTATGTAACAGTCTGGCCGGATGATATATGGGAAAACTCTGTTTACTTTTTTGCTGTATTGGAACTGTTTTGTTGCTGTCAGGCAATGCATTGGAGAAAATGCATGCCACTATAGTGGCATTTCTATTTTAAATCCTGAAATATATCATATTTAATCGTGGAATGTTTTCATTTATATTTTCAATTAGGTAGATTTGACAGAACAGAAAAAGAAACACGCATCTATTGATGGAAAACGGCAGTGATGTTTTTTAGGCGTGTGTTCATTAGGAACCAAACGGATTGAAAAACATTTTGCTATAGTGTGCACTAATGAGTACAGCCCAAGATATAATCATTCATCAGACGAAACATGGAACAGATCAGATTAAAGTAAAATATGAAGAGAACCATGACTGGTCTGGCATCAAAATAACTCACTCAGCACCAACATGTACTGTGGGCCTGCATTTGCAGGTGCAGAGTGGTCCAGCCCCTGAAGTGACTATTTACACTGTATGCAAGGATTTCCTTTGTGTTGTCTTAGGCATGCTGCATTATCTCTCCAACTTCCATTGTCTCACACCTTTGGGTAGCAGAGGTTCTGTTGTGATAACATCCTGTAGGTCTGATATCTGATTGGCGGTTAACTTTACTGTAATACGATTGGTCAACAACTCAGATTTTCAATCAATCAATCAAATTTATTTATAAAGCCCTTCTTACATCAGCTGATATATCAAAGTGCTGTACAGAAACCCAGCCTAAAACTCCAAACAGCAAGCAATTCAGGTGTAGAAGCACGGTGACTAAAAACTCCCTAGAAAGGACAGAACCTAGGAAGAAACCTAGAGAAGAATCAGGCTATGAGGGGTGGCCAGTCCTCTTCTGGCTGTGCCGGGTGGAGATTATAACAGAACATGTCCAAGATGTTCAAATGTTCATAGATGACCAGCAGGGTCAAATAATAATAATAATCTTTAATGCAACAATTGTCACGGCTGTCGTAGGAATGAGCGGACCAAAGTGCAGCGTGTGTGTCGTTCCACATTTTTATTTATACTGTGAAACTATGCAATTCATAAATACACTGAAAAAAAAAAAAAAACGTGATGCAGAGACAACTCAAAAATAATCACCCACAAAACCCAGGTGGAGAAACCCCTACTTAAGTATGATCTCCAATTAGAGACAACGAGGACCAGCTGCCTCTAATTGGAGATCATCCCAAACAAAACCAACATAGAAATACAAAACTAGAACATGAACATAGAAATACAAAACATAGAAAAACACCCCCTGTCATGCCCTGACCTACTCTACCATAGAAAATAACATCTTTGTTATTATGGTCAGGACGTGACAACAATAGTCTTGCTGTAATATTGCTCAATTATCTTCATTGACATATAATATGCATATAATAAATACTACCCCACTACACAGGAACATCCACGCTAAACTAAAATCGGTTCAGTTCATTTGCCACATTGTTTAGGAACACTTGTTGACCCACTTCTACATCCTACTGTCACTTTGACTTTTGTCCTAACTATCTTGATCTGCTACTACATGTATGCATTTAATGTTTTGTTATGAGTAACACATACCTTTGGTAACAAACAACATTTTCTACATTATCGAAGGTAAAGACCCCTTCGGAGTGCTGTGGAAAAGCAAAGAACTAAAAAGGAAATGTAGATTGTGTTTATTGATTAGGCCTAACTTAACAATTGCTGTATGGTCAATTAAAAGAAATCCAAAAGTTGAATTGACTTTTAATCAAATCCTGGCTGACCGTTTCTTGCTCTTGAAATATCATGGCTCTAAGTTAGTGGAATGACTCTTTTGGCATTAAGTCTCGGGCTAGTCCAATTTCTAGTCCAATTTCTAGTCCAATTTCTAGTCCAATTTCGACAATCACGGAGTGAACACTGGGTGTTTGTGCCTTATAAGTTGAACAGCGGAGGGAGACACTCGGGTGCTCATCCTCCTTGGCTGCTCTAGATCTCCGCCCAGGCATTAGTGTCTTTTGCAGGAAGAGAAGGGGAGGGGAGGCCCTCCTCTGTCATCCTTCAGCATCCCAAACACAAATACTGGTAGTACAGCCACAGCAGGTGTCACTATGCCCACCACATGGTTTCTCTTTTAAGCCCCTTCTCTATCCTCCCTCCCTCCCTCTCGTTCCCTCCCTCTCGATCACCTCTCTTGCTCCCTCGCTATCTCCTCTCTTCTTGCAGCTGCTCACTGATACAGATGGACATGCATTTTAGACCATCTTTCATTTCCCCCACACACATCTGAAATATATTTTTCGACCATACAGGTCAGTTGGAAAGCACTTAATGCAACTTTATTGCATTTATATGATCATTTACTTATCTGAACATAAAGGGTATTAAGATAAGTGCAATCCACTTATTTAGCTGCCAACTCATTCCCACCCTAAAATCCATTGACCCAAATTGTTCAACTCGTATTAAATGGATAATAAATACTTGTTATCCTCTTCCAAAGCTCAGATTTTATGCAGACTGTGATTTTGACTTTTCTGTGTAGCCTACTTTGTCATTATTTTGCCAAAGGGCAAGTACATTGGTCTTTCAGTGAATGCACCCAATCCAATGAACTGTGATTAATCCTATTGTTTACATGTGCTGATTGGGTGTAATACAAGTCTTTGCCAAATTTGGTTACCTGCCTTATTTTTACCAGGTTTGTTTGATTCTGAGTGTCACGGCTGTGATAAGGAGCGGACCGAGATGCAGCGTTTTCGTTCCACATATTTATTATAACCGTGAAACGTGATGCAATACAAAAATACTTAAACTAATCAGAAAACAAACCGTGACGCAGAGAGGGAAAAAACACACTACTCAAAATATAATCACCCACAAACAATATGCAGAAACACCCCTACTAAATATGACCTCCAATTAGAGGCAACGAGGACCAGCTGACTCCAATTGAAGGTCAACCCAATCTACCATAGAAAATAACAACTTATATATGTCAGGACGTGACACTGAGGGACTTACATAAGCATTTTTTACAATTTCTGTCCAATACAATGCATATATGGACACCGACAACTATGACGGTCCATGTTGTCATGCTTTGGACTCAAATAATTGAATGGAATTGATTTTGTAAATACATGATGATTTGTTTACCTCCAACTCAGTTTTTTCTCCCTTTCAGACTAGGATAAATTGATGGAACTTGAATTTGTTTCTCACGTTTGTTCAGTTTTCTTGCTGTAACATGCTGACAATTGTCACAACTCATTCAATGTTAGCCTCCTGAGCTAAAGACTAGGCATTAGCTTTAGTCTCAGACAAAAGGTTACTCATCACATGAGTATAGTGTCACAAGGTTTGCATAACGTTTCACTTGTCTGTCGAAGGATGTAGTTACCATTTATAGTGGGATTCAACACCAACTAGACATATAACATACTGCAAGCTCAAAGATGTATTTTTTGTTTAGCAATTTATTTTTTCCTTCTTCTTCCCGATCCACATCCTAGTGCATTTATATCATCACTCAATGCTTCACCCCCCCCCCACCAAAAACAAATCCGTGAAATGAACAAGTTATGAACATGCTCTTCCTGAACCAGTCAATTACTGTCTGTGCATGGCTTACACACTGTGTCCTCACAAGGGAGAGGTTACTAAAGTGCATCCTCTCCTAGCAGGGAACTACGTGTCATTAAAAGAGGACAGAAAAGGTTGGAGGTATTTGTGTATCGCTCTGAAGGATTATACCAGAAAATCCAATTAAACTGGCAGCCACCGCAATCAACTGGATTAGTGTTCAGATGGCCGTGTCCATTAGATAAATAGCAGGTTACTATAGGCCATTTCATTGGCTTTCTGCATGCTTATGGCTAGGCAATTATTTCATTTCCATTTTATTTCCAGTGTTATCACATACGATAGATTAAGAGTGAGACAGTGAGACTCTCTAGTACTGAGACCTTGGACCCTGGGTTGCACGGCTTCTGTTCTAGCCCAGCTCTAACACACCGGATCCAAATCACCAAGGTCATGAATCGGGTGTGCTAGTTCTGGGCTAGAACAACAGTGTGTTCACCGTTTACACGAATGTGCTGTTCAAACAGAATAGATAAACGGCTCATTTTAAAATGTGAACGAATTCTACAATGTACAACAATAACTTTATTTTTAAAGCATATTTTATGAATGCAGCTCAAAGTGCTTCACAATAAGCACCCCAAAAAACAGTGTGTGTTGATTTGAATCACACCATGGGCATGTTTGGGTGGGAACCCGGCTAATACAAGCTTGTTCTGGGGTCTGAAAGGTGAGCATGAGGAGATTTTAAATGTAATAGACACCCAACCAGATGGGTGCATTCACTCAGAAAACACAATAAAATCCAAATATCCCCTTTTAACCCGAAACACAAAGAGGGTTTTATCCGAGGAGGAGAGAATGCATGGTTTGGACATTTAAGCAGGTTTAAGCAGATACTGTGTGAAGCTTAAAGCCTGAAGTGCCATTGTGAGGCTGATGGAGGGTTTTATATGGTTCTGCTTTCTTTTGTACCCGGCTCTTAGGTTACAAGACCCTGCTGAAAGGGATCTCTGGGAAATTCACCAGCGGCGGCCTGGTGGCCATCATGGGTCCCTCAGGAGCTGGGAAATCTACCCTGATGAATATTCTGGCCGGCTACAGGTGAGCCACAGGCCCGACACTTAACAACCAAGAGGTGTACAAGGAAACTGATAGACGATTAACTTCTACTAACAAGAATCACGCCACACCTACAGTTCTGGGCATTAAAAAGTTGTCATTACATAAAGCCTTGCTGCAGCTTGCTGTTACCTTGCTGTGACTCTCGCAGGGTGACGCCAAGCGCCAAGATAATTTGCAATCATTTAACAATGACCCAAGTCATGAAATACATTTTTGAGAATGATTACTATATGTATTTTTGTATATATTCCATTTGTATTGTATGTGTATGTTTTCATGCTTTAAACTGTTTTAAACTTTGGAAATATGTGTTGTTCATGTTTACATGAATGTCTTAGCTCTTTTCTATTGTTTCAATTGTTCATTTCTCTTTTAAACCCAGAAATAAATCAATTCTATCATATGGATCAAATGCGTAACCCAGGTATGGCTTTGCCCTCTGTAGAGAGACAGGGATGAAGGGGGAGATCTTGATCAATGGGCATCCTCGTGACCTGCGCTCTTTCAGGAAGGTCTCGTGCTACATCATGCAGGACGACATGCTTCTGCCTCACCTCACAGTACAGGAAGCCATGATGGTAATTAAAAAAAGTATATATTTAACCTTTATTTATCCAGGAAGTCCCATTGAGGTCAGAAGACCTCTTTTACAAAGGAGACCTGGCCAGAGGGCAGGTCAATAGATCAAACACATTGCAGTGCATACACAATGGAAATGATTGCTTCTGGAAGTAAACCATAGGTTAATTAAAAAAAATGTATTTCACCTTTATTTAACCAGGTAGGCCAGTTGAGAACAAGTTCTCATTTACAACTGCGACCTGGCCAAGATAAAGCAAAGCAGTGCGACACAAACAACAACACAGAGTTACACATGGGATAAACAATCGTACAGTCAATAACACAATAGAAAAATCTGTATACAGTGTGTGCAAATGAAGTAAGGAGGTAAGGCAATAAATAGGCCAATTGTGGCGAAGTAATTACAATTTAGCAATTTACACTGGGGTGATATATGTGCAGATGAGGATGTGCAAGTAGAAATACTGGTGTGCAAAAGAGCAGAAAAACATATGGGGATGAGTTGTTGCTGTGGGGGGTGCAGAGCTGTTGGCCGGGGTTGGAGTAGCCAGGTGGAAAGCATGGCCAGCCGCAGAGAAATGCTTATTGAAATTCTCAATTATCGTGGATTTATCAGTGGTGACAGTGTTTCCTAGTCTCAGTGCAGTGGGCAGCTGGGAGGAGGTACTCTTATTCTCCATGGACTTTACAGTGTCCCAAAACATTTTGGAATTAGTGCTGCAGGATGCAAATTTCTGTTTGAAAAAGCTAGCCTTTGTTTTCCTAACTGACTGTGTGCGTTGGTTCCTGACTTCCCTGAAAAGTTGCATATCGCAGGGACTATTCGAAGCTAGTGCAGTACGCCACAGGGTGTTTTTGTGCTGGTCAAGGGCAGTCAAGTCTGGAGTGGAGTTAAACTGGTGAAACGTTTATAAAGCTCCAAATACAATGTATTAGAGCAGTCAGAATTCATTATTCCACATGATGTCTGTTCTACATAATGCATTTATATGTGACATGGTGCCCTTCTAAACTGGGGCTTTCTTCACATTGATAAGATGCATATTCTTCTCTCTACATGGTTGCTTCTGAGACATGAAAGATTCTATGCACGTAGGTGTTGTTTCTCTTCTTTGGGACGCAGCCTTTGGGACACAGCCGTAGTGTGAACTAAATCTTACTCTCTCTCTGCTAGGTGTCTGCTAATCTGAAGCTCCAGGAAAAGGATGAGGGCAAGAGAGACATGGTGAGAGAGTTGCATGGGAACGGCTTCAGAATCTTCCCTCACCTTAATCTCCTACATGTTCCCTGACCCTCGAACTGGAAATTAGGACCAGTTACTATTTCAGCCCTGGAGTGTTGCCACTAGTGCAGTCAGTACTGGCTTTAAACAGGCTGGAATGGATGTAAAGTGATATCATGAGGGTGGCTGGGAAGGAGTGTGTGTAGATGTTGCTACTAACCACTGATGCAGGGTCAGATATGATTTCCTCCCCATTATGCTTAAAAGGATACTTCGGGATTTTGCTAATGAAGCCCTTTATCTACATCCCCAGAGGTAGATGAACTAGTGGATACTATTTGTATGTCTCTGTGTCCAGTATGAAGGAAGTTAGAGGTAGTTTCACTAGCCAATGCTAACTCGCGTTAGCACAATGACTAGCAGTCTATGGGTATCTGCTAGCATGCTAGTAGTTACCTATAGACTTCCAGTCATTGCGCTAACTTTAGTTAGCATTGACCCTAGATCTGTGATTAATGTAGACTTATACGTCACGTTGCCGAGAGGGAGGAATCTGGTTATAGGTGTTTGTAATCCACCTGTGTTTGTTTTTAGGTGAGGGAGATCCTGACGGCCCTGGGCCTGCTTGAGTGTGCGAAAACCCGAACGTCACATCTATCAGGGGGGCAGAGGAAAAGGCTGGCCATCGCCCTGGAGCTTGTCAACAACCCTCCCGTCATGTTTTTTGACGAACCCACCAGGTCAGAAGCTCCCATTGCACATCGTATAGAACACATGCATGTGTGTCAGTGGCAAGGAAAGTCCTGACGTGACAATGGATTATAACGTGCCACTGTCTAAGCACACTGTATAGTGTATAGTAACCTATCCTCGTTTGGAACAGAGGATGCAATTGAATATAATCTCTCCCAGTTGGCTTCTGGTTAGGAAAGACTTGAGTCTCACCAGGGGACACAAATGAGTCCCAAAGTCCTTAATGACCAAAAAAGCAGCCATTTGTCTCCCTTTGGTTTACATTTGTACCATCTGTAGGGATTAGCCTACTCCTGAAGCTCACACACACAATTTTGTCATTGCTCTACACAAAATATTCCATAATGTCAAAGTGAAAAGAAAATTCTACACTTTTTAAATTGATAAAAATTCAATACCAATTCAATAACAAAAAAAATGATTCTGACTACCCCTTCGTCTGTCCCGCATACATACAACATCTGTAAGGTCTGGCGCCGACAAAGATGGCTGCCTCGCTTCGCGTTCTCATATTCTTATTCATTCCTTTACACTTGTGTGTATAAGGTAGTTGTTGTGAAACTGTTAGATTACTTGTTAGATATTACTGCATGGTCGGAACTAGAAGCACAAGAATTTCACTACACTCGCATTAACATCTGCTAACCCTGTGTATGTGACCAATAACATTTGATTTGATTTGAGGTCCCTCAGTCAAGTATTGCATTTCAAGCACAGATTCATCTACAAAGACCAGGGAGCTTTTCGAAAGCCTCATAAAGAAGGGCTGTGATTGGTAGATGGGTGTAACGCTTGGACGTCGTGGGTGTGGAGTCAGGTGCAGAGGCAGAAAAATGTTTGGTACAATATATATATTTAATAAGTACCACAAAAGAGGAAAAAAATGCCCAAACACAACAGGGCGTAACAAATCCAAAGTCCAACACAAAACACAACACGAACACAGTGAAAACACGTAACAAGCCCGCACACAGAACAGGTGGAGAGGCGGGCTTAAATAATATCACTAATTAACTAACAGAACACAGGTGCAACTAATAAAGACATGACTAACAGAAAAACTAAAAGGGGATCGATGGCAGCTAGTAGGCCGGTGACGACGACCGCCGAGCGTCACCCGAACAGGGAGAGGAACTACCCTCGGCAGTAGTCGTGACAATGGGTAACAATAACAAATCAGACATTGAATATACTGTATCTTTAAGCATGGTCAAGTGAATAATTATGTTGTGGTTGGTGTTAAACCACCCAGACACATCATAGATGCAGTTATCCTTCTGAACTGAGCTGCAGGACAGGAAGGAAACTGCTTAGGGATGTCACCATGAGGCCGTTGGTGATTTTAAAACAGCTACAGAGTTCAATGGCTGTGATAGGAGAAAACTGAGGATGGATTGGCAGGTAGCCTAGTGGTTAGAGTGTTGGGCCAGTAACCGAACAGTTGCTAGCTCGAATCCCCGAGCTGATGAGGTAAACATCTGTTGTTCTGCCCCTGAACAAGGCACTTAACCCACTGTTCCTAGGCCGTCATTGTAAATAAGAACGTGTTCTTAACTGACTTGCCTAGTGAAATAAAGGTTAAATAAACAAAAAAATCAACAACATAGTACTGACTCCACAATAATGACATAAATGACAGAGTGAAAAGAAGAATACAAATATACAGATGTATGCAAAAAGGCACTAAAGTATTATTTCCAAGGAATACATTTTTGGCCTAAATGCAAAGCCTTATGTTTGGGGCCATCACAACACATCAGTGAGTAACTGCCTCCTTATTTTCCAGCATGGTGGTGGCTGCAACATGGTATGGGTACGCTTGACATTGGCAAAGACTGGGGGAGTTTCTCAGGAGGAAAATAAACTGGATGGAGCTAAGCACAGGCAAAATCCTAGAGGAAAACCTGCTTCAGTCTGCTTTACACCAGACACTGAGAGAGGATTTCACCTTTCAGCAGGACAATAACCTATTACACAAAGCAAAATCTACACTGGAGTTTCTTACCAGGAAGATGATGAATGTTCCTGAGTGGCCAAGTTACAGTTTTTACTTAAATATGCTTAAAACTCTATGGCAAGACATGAAAATTGCTGTCTAGCCATGATCCCCAACACATTGACAAAGCTTGAAGAATTTTGAAAAGAATAATGGGCAAATATTGCACAATACAGGTGTGTAAAGCTCTTGAGACTTACCCAAGAAGACTCATGTATTGACTCAGGGGGGTGAATCTAATCAAGGTATATTAGTTTCATTTTTAATAAATCTTAAAAAATGTATATATCTCTTCCACTTTGACATTACAGAGTATTTTGTGTAGATCGTTGATAAAAAAGAAAAGACAATTCACCCATTACAATCTAAGCCTTGTCTAAGCTGGGGGATGGGGGAAGGGTTCTACTAAACTATATGGAATTGTTTTAAGAAGGTCATACCAAGGATACTTTCGCTATTTCATTTGGAATTTTAAGACCCCTTGAGGTATGATGGAGGCCACTGTGTTCTTGGGGACCTACAATGCTACAGAATTATTTTGGTACCCTTCCCCAGATCTGTGCTTCGACACAATCCTGTCTCAGAACTCTATGGACAATTCCTTCAACCTCATGGCTTGGTTTTTGCTCTGACATGCACTATCAACTGTGGGATCTTATATAGACAGGTGTGTGCCTTTCCAAATCATGTCCAATCCATTGAATCAAGTTGTAGAAACATCTCAAGGATGATCAATGGAAACAGGATGCACCTGAGCTCAATTTCGAGTCTCATAACAAAGGGTCTGAATACTTATGTAAATGAGGTATTTCAATTTTTTTTATTTAATCCATTTTAGAATAAGGCTGTAACATAACAAAATGTGGAAAAAGTCAAGGGGTCGGAATACTTTCCGAATGCACTCTACTTCCAATACATGTTTTCAATGTCCTAGAGCAACAACCATCATGTGCGTGTTCGTGAGAGTCTCATCTTTCCACAGAGGCGTCATAATACATAAGATTTTGTGAGAAGACCGATTTTCGGGATGTCTCATGGTCTGACAAACACTGCTCTAGCTCTGTCACCTTTAACCGCAAGTGCGACATTGCGGTGGATTGAGACATATCGAATGCAGCAAAAAAAAGATAACTCTAGCTTAAACTGATGGATTTTTATCGACTCTAGGGGGTTGAATCCATTTTAATCTCACTTTGTAACACAATCAAATGTAAAGAAATCCAAAGGGGGTTGTAGATTTTCTATAGGCACTGTAAATATTCCAAGCGTCTGAAAGGGTATCTTCTAAAGTCAAACTGACAACATATGGGACTGAGATAGGGCAGATGGAAATTCCCTGACAAATACAATCAATAAACAGTAGAGTACTGTAGAGCTATCACATTTGCTAACCTTACCATAAACGTTCTCAAGTGCTCTTGTTATTTAAGGCTCAATGTCATTTTTAGGGTCCATTGTCCACTGTTATTAGAGATAGAGATGTGTCTGAAACAGGATTTGGGTTCATTTGAATTGCCAGCCAATTCATGTAGTAAACTGAAATTCCAATTCAATGTTTGAGAAAATATTTTATTTTCAATGACTTCTCAATAAATCAAAAAGAAGAAACTATTTATTTCAAAATGTTCAAATTCCTGCCTGAATTGACCGACTTCAATTTGAATTGACCCTGGTCTAAAACTGGAATGATGTCATAGTTTTTGAGAGCAGCAGCGTGTAGCATCTCTTAAGGGGATTTACTCCTGATGCCCAATTTTGTCTCTCAGTCACCTCTGACTGCTTAACTGTACTGTGATACACACTCAATCCAAAGAGTCTTCTCACCTGGTCAAAATCACTGACATGATTCATATCAGTGTCCAGTGATAGGCCATTAGATCAGATACAAGAACATGTGTGCAGAAGAAAACACATCATGTTAACTTCAGTAGCTAACGTTAGTGTTTGTTGCTTTGTCATATAGTGCAAGTTTAAGCAATGTGCTGGAGTCCTTCTACCAGTTCACATCACTAGTTTGCTTCTCCTCCGTACTGATGATCTAAGATGTTACTTTAGGTGTGCAAAAGCAAATCTATTCTTTGCTTTGACATTGTCCCCTATATGCGAACCCTGGCCGCTATACCCTGTTTTGCAGTGGCCTGGACAGTTCCTCCTGCTTCCAGGTGTTGTCTCTGCTGAAGGCCCTAGCCCAAGGTGGCCGCACCGTCATCTGCACCATCCACCAGCCCAGCGCCAAGCTCTTTGAGCTCTTCAACAAGGTCAGCCTCCAACCTTTGCCTTCTGTTAGCCTGAGTCCCAGATCTGTTTGAGTTGACTCACCAACTCCTACGTCATTGGCGTGACAGGATAAAGAGATCTGGGACTCAGGCTAGCCTAATGCATGGGAATCTATGAAAGGCACAATTATACCAAAGGATCACAGTTGGAAATTAGATATGTAGCTAGCTAGACATGTGGCACAATACTTATGCATGGTCCCCATACAAATAAACAAATCAACAGGCTAATGTAGTTGTATAACGAAGTGAAAACAAACTGTGTGTGCTTGGTATATACAGTACCTAGTGTGACTGACCTAAAAGAGAGGAACTACAGGGTCGTCTTTACTTGTTGCTTTGCCCCTAATGTCAATGATTCCAATGCTACTTTGATAACTAAATGAATGGTCTGCTAAATGAATGTACTGTATCCTGATTGCTTCGTGCCCCTGTGTTTCCCTCCCTAGCTGTATGTCCTTAGTCAGGGCCAGTGTATCTACAGAGGGAATGTACCTAACCTGGTCCCCTATCTTAGAGAGCTGGGGCTCAACTGCCCAACGTACCACAACCCTGCAGACTTTGGTGAGAAACTCTTACCAGTTTAATGAGAAACAAGTCAAATGTGTTGTCATCGTTGTTATAATAACCTTATTGACACATGTATTTCAGTGTATTCAGGAATCTGCCTTATTTTCTTAGAATAACTGTCCCAGGAAGTTATTTTAGTATACTTTGGTATAAAGCGTTCTAGAAACTATTCTTTCTATTAGTTCAACTGAAAATACATTTTCTCAGAATAGCTTTTACAGATGGTTCCTCATGCAATAATCCCTGGGCTTTCTGTGACATGCGTACCTCTCTCTCCATTTGATCCCAGTGATGGAGGTGGCGTCTGGGGAGTACGGAGATCAGACGGCTCGTCTGGTGAAGGCCGTGCAGGAGGGGAAATGTGAGCAGGTCTACAAGACAGACATGAACGATGGACCCCTCAACCCCTTCCTGTGGCACAAATCTTCTGAGGAGGTAAAGGAGGGATTAGTGTATTACTACAGCTCTCAATGGGTTGAAATGAAGAATCTCACAGAAGTTTTATTTTCAGAGTCAAAGCATTTCATTTCAATGTTTCAGGAAATTTATGTTGAGAAGTCTTAGCACTTCAGGTTGTTCAGTCTCTGTTTTTCTCTCTCTGTCGCTCTCCAATCCTTTCAGGACTCCTCTTCCAGTGAGGGCTGCCACAGTTTCTCAGCCAGTTGTCTGACTCAGTTCTGCATCCTGTTCAAAAGGACGTTTCAAAGCATTATTAGAGATACGGTAAGACAGACTGCCACCTACTGTTTCGTTTTTATACTGCAACAGCTTCCTTTTTAAAATAGCCAAATGTTATGTAATGAACCCAAAACACTTTAATAAGATTCAAAAGCATATGAAAAGGATAAGAGGAAAAAACTGAGTTCAACAAATTGGGATGAGAATGTCATAACACAAACAAAAAATAGATCTATTAATACCATACTTTGCATAACCATTCCATTTTCCCTCCTCCTCTCTGCCCTCCTTCCTCTTCCTCTCAAACAAATGTATTTTATAAAGCCAAATGTATTTTTACATCAGCAGTTGTCACAATGTGCTTTACATATACCCAGCATAAAACCCCAATGCAAGCAATGCAGATGCAGAAGCACAATGGATAGGAAAATATATAAACAAAAAATGTTTTCTCTTCTCCTGTTCTGGTCCTACAGGTGCTGACTCACCTAAGAATCTCCTCTCACATTGGAATTGGGATTCTGATTGGCCTGCTCTACCTGGGCATCGGCAACGACGCCAAGAAAGTGCTCAGCAACTCTGGCTTCCTCTTCTTCTCCATGCTCTTCCTCATGTTTGCTGCTCTAATGCCTACTGTTCTTACCTGTGAGAATTCTCTGCTCTTCTTACTGACAGGCATCTGCGTGCATTGATTTAGTGCATGAATTTACAACAGTCGTAAGCCATTGCATACAGTATGTTAGTAGTAGACTGTGCTGAGATTTACCTTGGCTCTGATTACCTAAATGAGATTACTACGGCGCTGTTTTCTCTGTCTCTAATGCAGTCCCTTTAGAGATGGGAGTTTTCCTAAGAGAGCACTTGAACTACTGGTACAGTCTGAAGGCTTACTATCTGGCCAAGACTATGGCAGACCTCCCCTTCCAGGTAATTACAAATATCACATAGAACTCTGGAGGGTCATTTTTAGTAGTTTTGTGTCCCAAAAAATGTGTAAGATCGTATTTCATCAAAATGTAAAAAACAAGAGAAAAAAACCAACAAAAACATTATGATTCTATTATTCACTGAAAAGAGCAAAGGTATTGATTGTAACTGAAGAAACCTGTTATGGGAGCTCAAAGTGGCTTTAGCATCAAAGTGGCTTTAGCATCAAAGCAATTCTGTCCGTCAGATTTGGACAAATCCCACAATAACATTACATAAGGAGGCTTTACGCGTCACCAGACATCGCCCTGTGCTCTAAATTAAAAGTGACAAAGGTTTACTGCATGTTTTCATTTATTGTATTGAATTTGTATTGTATTGCTTCTAATTTGGCTTTTTTCAACAATTCAAAATGATTATTTCAAAGCACAAATAGCTTGGCCTTCATTCTCCACATGAAGAAAAGTGTTTTAGTTTGATGTTTTATTGATACAGAATGTGTTTTCCATGGTGAGATATTGTTGGCTGAACATGTGGAACGTAAGGTGGCCGTATCACAATCTTAGATAACAACAGCCCTTCAGCAAGGCACTTAACCACCTACACGACCCGGGGTGCTGCACTGACACTATCCTTACAATCTGTCAATGTGTGATTGCTTCACAGATCGTGTTCCCAGTCGCCTACTGCAGCATCGTCTACTGGATGACGTCCCAGCCGTCTGACGCTGTGCGTTTCATACTTTTCTTGGCCCTGGGAGTCCTCACCTCTCTTGTGGCTCAGTCTCTGGGCCTGCTGATAGGAGCGGCTTCCACCTCGCTACAGGTACGTCCTCCATTCACTCAATACTAACACGCAATAATAACTGCTACACCTATTGTTTGCGGCTTAAGATTTGCAAATAAACTCTATTGTGACCATTCCGGCTGAGTATTGATATTATTAGCTAATTACGGCTGAGTATTGATATTATTAGCTAATTACGACTGAGTATTGATATTATTTGCTCATAAAAAAAAAATATTTTGTGCTTGGGGCTGGTCCAAGGGTAGTGCCGCCCCGTACCACATATGCCCCTAGAGGCAGCGATTCAATCCCCTGTTCCACCTTTCACTCTCTCTGCTGTATTCCTCTCTTCTGTCCCCCATCTAAATGTATAACTTGTATCTGTAAATACAACTTTTTAAAAATTAAACAAATATTTATACATATATTTTTAACTGTATTTCCTGGCACAATCACACCAACCACATTGTATTTACACGGTACCCACCTGTAGTATATGAATATAATTCTATGTTTCTCAGAGTGGTACCCAATTGTATTCTAAGCAGACAGTATAAACTGCAGTATGTATATGTAACATGGTTACAGTCAGTCACGTCCTGCCTCTGATGTTGCACTTGTCCATGTCTCAGGTTGCCACGTTTGTAGGTCCGGTGACTGCCATACCCGTACTGCTTTTCTCTGGCTTCTTCGTCAGTTTCGACACAATTCCGTGGTATCTTCAGTGGATGTCATACATTTCATATGTCAGGTAAATCGTTTTTCAGATACTTTTTCCTGAGCATGTGACCTGCCCCTAATACTGAGAAAGTGGCATGTATTCAGCACTTGAACAGTAGGGGAAAGTGGGGTATGTTGAGCCAAAGGGTTAATTGAGCCACCCCTTGTTTCTAGGAAACCATACACAAAATGAATCATGTGACCAAATATTTAAGAAGTGGTAATCATTTCATGAAGTCTGTGACAGAAGAAACCATATGAAAAAAGTGATAAGCAAGTTATGTCCAAAAAACAGATTTTCACAAAGTCAAATTAATTTGTGTTATAGATTTCATGATGCTTGTATCTAAACCAAAGTACATTGTTTTATACATCAGTTGAGGTCTCTAAGCTACAATATGAGGTCCTAAACCTAGCATGAAAGTGCATCCTTGTAACTGTGTGGGCTAATATAGTCAAAATGTCAGTTTAACGCATAATATGCATAGTGTGTCATGCATATGAATTCAAGAGTGCATTTTTATTGTTACAGAGCAGACATCATCATGCGCCGTGTATACAAATGTTAAACAAGCCGGGGTCTAGTCCCCATTGAGGTTCTTGACAGAGCAGCCAAGGAAGTGAGAAAAGTGAAGTCCGCTCAAGCAGCAGCAAGGGATGAAAAAAATAGACTTAATGACACTGAAGAGATACATTGAAAAGAAACCACAAAAAAACGGACATGCATCTGTGCGAAAGAGAAGCTATGATAAAGGAGCAGAGGCACACAAGGTCTTATCGGATGACATGGAGTCTGAGCTTGCTAAACATATCAAGAATCTTGTGAACCAGTTTCATGGGCTTAGTAGCCTTAGTAGCCTCAGACAACTTGCCTACAAATTGGCACATAGAAGCAACATCCCTTTCTCAGACAACTGGTCAAGAAATGGAAGGGAACAGAGAAATCCACTGTATATCTGAATGTAGGCAGACATTTAAGATATACAGTATACCACACCCCCATTCCATGATTTCAACTTTGACCTACCAGCACCCTCACCCATAGGACACCATCACCCACTTACCACAAGGCGGCTCAACTTACCCTGACCCTATGCACAACTTAAAAACGTTTTACCCCCTTTTCTCCCCAATTTTGTGATATCCAAATTGGTAGTTGTATTCTTGTCCCATCGCTGCAACTCCCATACGGACTCAGGAGAGGCAAGGTCGAGAGCCATGCGTTCTCCGAAACACGACCCCGCCAAGAGGCACTGCTTCTTGACATACTGCTCGCTTAACCCGAAAGCCAGTCGCCCCAATGTGTCAGAGGAAACACCGTACAGCTGGCGACCGGAGTCAGCTTGCATGCGCCCGGCCGCCACAAGGAGTCGCTAGAGCGCAATGGGACAAGGACATCCCAGCTGGCCAAACCCTAACCTAACGCGGACGGCACTGGGCCAATTGTGCGCTGCCTCATGGGTCTCCCGGTCGCAGATGGCTACAACACAGCCCGGGATCGAACCCGAATCAGTAGCTTGCATGCGATGCAGTGCCTTAGACCGCTGCGACACTCGGGAGGCCCACCCTATGCTTAACTTACCCCATACCAGGGGTAAGTTGTGCCAAGTGACCACCTTTTTTGGACAAGCTATGTTTTCAAAACTGTTATGTTTACATGAATTCTGATATTTCCAGGGATACACAACATCCTGAAATATATGTAGATATCTTTCTTAGAAAGAGTTATATATACACTGAACAAAAAATATAAACACGCAACATGCAACAATTTCAAAGATTTTACTGAGTTACAGTTCATATGAGGAAATCAGTCAATTAAAATGTATTCATTAGGTCCTAATCTCACGTGACTGTTGGTCACAGATACCTTTAAAAAAAAAAATGGGCCTCACAATGGGCCTCAGGATCACGTCACGGTATTTCTGTGCATTCAAATTTCCATTGTGTTTGTTGTCCGTAGCTTATGCCTGCCCATACAGTATCATAACCCCACTGCCACCATGGGGCACTCTGTTCACAACGTTGACATCAGCAAACCGCTCGGCCCACACAACGCCGTACACATGGTCTGCTGTTGTGAGGCCAGTTGGACATACTGTCAAATTCTCTAAAATGAAATTGGAGGCAGCTTATGGTACAGAAATGTATTTTAAATTATCTAGCAACAGCTCTGGTGGACATTTCCGCAGTCAGCATGCCAATTGCACGCTCCCTCAACTTGAGACATTTGTGGCATTGTTGTGTGACAAAACCGCACATTTTAGAGTGGTCTTTTATAGTCCCAGGCACAAAGTGCACCTGTGTAATGATCATGCTGTTTAAATCAGCTTCTTGATATGCCACACCATTCAGGTTGATGGATTATCTTAATACATTTGTGCACAACATTTTAGAGAAATTAGCTTTTTGTGCATAGGGAACATTTCTGGGATCTTTTATTTAAAGCTCATGAAACATGGGACCAACACTTTACATGTTGCATTTATATTTTTGTTCAGTGTATTTCCGTTGACTTACCCCACTACTCTTCATCCTCTTTAATAGCACCATAAAGCAGTTCCTATTATTTTGTAGGTATGGCTTTGAAGGTGTCATCCTCTCCATCTATGGCCTGGACCGGGAGGACCTCCACTGCAACAAGGATGAAACATGCCACTTCCAGAAGTCGGAGGCCATCTTGAAAGAGCTTGATGTGGAAGATGCCAAACTGTACCTTGACTTCATAGTGCTCGGCATGTTCTTTGTGAGCCTCCGCCTCCTCGCATACTTTGTGCTGCGCTACAAGATCAGTGCAGAGAGGTAGACTGGAGAGTGGGGGTAGGAAGAAGGCCCAGATCGCATGAACGCTGGAATACCGCTTCTGGAGACCTCCAGGCAGTGACCAGAAACACTCCATGCACACTAAACTCTTGGCCAAAGACTACAGAATATAGACACCAGTTGTGTGAGAGTGTGCATGCTGTATGAATCTACTTTGCTTAGACAAACAAAGATGGCAGAGAGGAGCTCAGTGCCTCAGCCCGTGGCTGATTCCCAATATTACAAGACCATTCTTGTTTAAAAACCAAAACGATTGGCTTTTTGAAGGCAAGGCTCCTGGCACAGTAGGAATCTAGATGTAATCGCCTTGTGCAGTATTTCTTTGTCCAAGAGAACCAACTAAGTAATGAAGGAATTTGTTGTTGATAGGCTCTTGTCTAGTCTGTAGTTTCCAGACTGGTTTGTATGACCACTATGTGAAACCAATTAAATGAAATAGCTTGGTGGAAGGACAATGAGAAGGCCACACTTAAACAGGAGCTGGTTTCCTCCAATGTGTGTTTATTATATAGGACTGCCAGTCAAATGGGGCTCTAATCCAGGACCCTCAGTAAATAAAGGGAAATGTACAATATTGCTTGTTGCTAATATGGGATAAAGCAATCACATACATACATTCTGAGCATGTGAGAGACTGTACAGTACCGGTATATAGTTTATCTGGGGGTGAGTATCCTGGAAGCAAACTTGGCATGTAAGCGCTCGACAACCCAGCCTCTCAGGCGCAAGTGAGTAACATCTGTGCTCGAACAAACTAATTCATCAAATGAAGCACGTTCTATGAGTTGCGTTGGTGTGCTTCCGGGTTTTTGAGAGAAACTAAGTGTCACGTTAGCACCCCAGGTCAGAGGTCTGTGGTTGGGATTATAGGGCTCGAGTCGTTGCAGGAAGATATGGGGGATTTTAATTCGGATGTGACTGTGGTAGCCTTAACATGACAGGCCAGAATCCTAATTTGAGATCTGAGGACGTAACGTGAACGCCACGTTAAGCATTACATTATCTCAATCATTACCAACACGGCTTAGTTTTGAATGACATGGAGGATAGTCACACAGTCAGTCATGTAAAAGAGAATTGAGAGTGAAGAGGATCTTTCACTAGTTAATCCTCTGTCACAAAATAAAATCATAACGAGACATTTTCACTGCAGGAATTACACAATACACACACACACATATATATATATATATATATATATATATATATATATATATATATATATATATATATATAAAAAGGGGATGTCCACTTACTGTTTTTCTGCTCCCAAACTTTTTATTAAGCTTTGTTGGTTAAGATTTATTTCAAAGCGGTCTCACTAGCCAAACCCTTTATTGTTAGGCTTGGCTACTTGGTGAATGCATTTGGCAGGAGAAAACAACTGCCTTCATTGAGAGGAAGGGAGGATTATGCACAGTTTTGAATCAAATGAAACCAAATGAGAAAACATATCCTCTCTTCTTCCATGAGTATAAGGGTCACAGCTGGATAGGTTGCGCTTCCGCTCACAAAATCCTTGCCATTAGTCTTAAATCTCCCGATATGTGCTGCATGAAATTGTCACTTTTGAGCTTGTTTTCAAGGGCACGCCTAAAATATTGACACAGCGCAAGCGAGCTGATATTACACTGATGCGTTGCTGAACCTGGCACATGGGGTGGAAAACGCTAAAGCGACAGTTTTTACATGCTGACTTTGTGCGTTTGGCACTTGTGCCGCCGTAGCTCCAGCCGAAAATAGAGCCCTGAGCTTCTTCTCTTTTGATAGGTTTGCTCCCTGTGAAAAGGAAATGATATGACCTCATGGCATCTTGTCAATATACATGGCTTTCATTTGTTTACCATAGTGAGAGGAACATGCACTGGCCACATATGTAAACTTCAAGAGTATTGGAATGAATATCAAAGTGAATGCATTAAAGGGATAGTTCACCCAAATTACAAAATTACATTGGTTTTCTTACCCTGTAAGTAGTCTATGGACAAGTTAAGACAGCAATCCATACTTTGGTTTTGTTTATCTGGCCACTGTCTCCAAATGCTAACTTTTTAGCATTCGTGTCATAATTACAATATGTCTTTAGGGGGAACTATCCCTTTAAGTTGTGAAATAGGAATTAAAACAATGTACAGGTTGCATAACATGACAGCAGAACTGCATGAAACAAATTAAACTGCTTAATCTCTTTAGTGGTTTACTTATATGGCCTGAAAAATATACTTTTATATTTTTTTAATTAAATATCAGACTATTTCATACTGCCTTTGACGACCTAAGATTATATTCTCATCATCTGTAAGGTTCTACAGACAACAGGGTTGGGGTCAACTTATTATTGAATTGGAATTTGAGTTAACTTCCCGAATTGACCGACTTCAATTCGAATTGACCGACTTCAATTCGAATTGACCCCAACCCTGACAGACAAACACTCCGCTGGACATAGTCATGGTTACAACAAACCATCCATATGCATTAAAGCATATGGAACCAGCTGCACATTGGAACTAATGCTGTTGATTCAATTGCACTTCAATATTGATTATCAAGCCATTATTCAATTCCATAATTACTTCACATCAAGAATCATGTACCTTTTCTGAAAAGTGTTGGCCTAGAAAGTATGATGAAGTTTTTTCAACTTTAAAACAATTTTACACACTTTACATAATGTGATACTGCAAATACCAATGCAAAACCTTTGTAAAACATGATAATATGCTCTTGTAGACTGGTATGTTTTTGTCATTACTTTATGTTGCAATATTTCACACACAGAGGTTGAAACTATAATAAAACACTGCAGAGGAAATGTTGCATGTTACATTATTTCAAAGCTATGTTTTAATGGTAGTGTTATGAACATGTTTTCAGTACATAGGATATTATTATTAAATATGTTAATTCGGCTTGCTGGGGATGAGGAGGCTTTAAAAGACAAACCTTACTGACGTTCTGATGTCATTGGAACAGCGTTTTATCAAGAATGTGGGGCACTACCAAATTATTTTTTGTACATTGGTTTGTTTTTCCGATTGTTTAGCTTTTCCTCCTTTGAATCCTCTTGATATCTACACAATACACTGAAGATACAGAACATTAAGAACACCTACCTAATATTGAGTTGCACCTCCTCCCTTTCTTCCTCAGAACAGCCTCAATTTGTCGGGCCATGGACCAGGTGTCGAAAGCGTCCCGCAGGGATGCTGACCCATGTTGACTCTAATGCTTCCCACAGTTGTCATGTTGTCTGGATGTCCTTTGGGTGGTGGAGCATTCTTGACACACTCAGGAAATTGTTCAGCTTTAAAAACAGTTCTTGACACAAACCAGTGTGCCTGGCACCTTCTACCATATCAAGTTCAAAGGCACTTAAGTATTTGGTCTTGCCCATTCACCCTCTGAATGGCACACATACACAATCCAAATCTCAAATGTATCAAAGCTTAAAAATCCTTCTTTAACCTGTCACCTCCCCTTCATCTACACTAATTTCACTGGATTTAACAAGTGACATCAATAAGGGATCATAGCTTTCACCTGGTCAGTCTGTGTCATGGAAAGAGCAGGTGTCCTTAATGTTTTGTATACTCAGTGTAGATTACCTCATGGTAAACTGCAGACCCTTTTATCTACCAAAATAACCTACATCCCGCTCCATAATGTTGTGTAGGTCGATTCTTGCATCAAACTAAAGCTGTATTTGAATAATGTTTTATTTTCAAGTGTTGAGATATTCAGTTTATAGCTCATATTTTCTGTAATGTGAAAACTGTTACGTACTGACATTGTAGATGAATGAAATGAATAAAGTTGCAATAATTTTCACATGGCCTGTCTTGAGTAGTCTATTTTTATCCCCACATAATTTTATTGGGTACTAGGGGTGGGTTATAGGTTTCGCACACTCAAACACAAACATGACTGATCAACATGCCAGACAAAAGACATCCAGGACAAACTTAACCTGATAGGCACACATTTCTCTGTTGATGACATCTAAACAATGATAAAGTAACCTTTCTCGTGGTTTTATTATTTTGAAGTTCATTGAATGACAACCATTTCAATTCATGACATTTTTTTGTCAGCAGCCTTTAAGCATGCTTGCACTTATCTTTCTCTGAGAACTTCAAATTCTCATTGATGTGAGCAGGCGGTTTCTCCAACAGGAAGATGATGTCTACCTACCGCGCTCATTAGTAGTAATTCAAAGGGTAAACAATCCAAAGACAGTATTTTTACATTTCTGAACAATATCTCCGTTTTTTATGCCCCATGGGATCCTTGTTATTCATCAGTAAATATAATCCAGCCACTGTCTAAACAGGGCACTTCCTCTTTTGGCAAGAGGAAGAGAACTATAACAGAAAAGTACATTTCAAACATATGATTGCTTGTAGATTGAGTACACTTTGTTTGGGATCTTTTGATAGGTGATTGTATGGTTTTAAAGTAGCATGGTATAGATAACAGTACACATGATAAAGTCTATATGGCAGGGAATAGAAAACAAAGGTTGTTGGTGTTGATGAACATTTGAATGTTGCAGTAGTAGGACCTACAGTAGAAGGAAATGTTTTCTGTCTGGTGCTTTAGAGTTTGAGCAAGAGAGAGAGAGAGAGAAGAACTCTGGGTTTTCAGTGAATTTATGTAAATCACGAGGCTCATTTGAATTTCCTGCAGCACAGGAATATTCGCTGCGACAACAGAGTGATCAAATTAGGATAGGATCTGTACTTGATCCCACTTTGTACAATCATCAAACTCAAGGATCGCTCAGTGATGTGTAGGACACCCATTGATGTACCACAACATATCACCAGATTATCAAACTAATGAGTTTGCCCACAATACGGACCCCAAACTGGCCACCAGACGCAACCATTTTTCTATGTAGTTTGGCTTCGTGGAGTTTGCAATTTAAACCAAAGCATCAAACATCTGCTCAGCAACGCAGATGCTCGCGAGCAGTGTGGTTAAAATGACTTATTAACATATACTGGTTAAATTATTTTGCAATGCTATCACAACCAACGTTGCCGGTTTGGGGTCCGTGTAAGATATCATGTGAACCAAAAGGCATGTAAACTATGATTTCTGTATGCTCTTGATAGCTGTTATAGTTGCTCTTCCAGGTGAAGTACAGTTGGACTATGTGTGCCCATGCTCCCTTATCAGAGCTCCTTAGCCTGTTGTATGAATTACTCATTATTTTTGTCAATGTAGAAACTGTCAACCATACATGCAGCACTTTATTACATGGAACCCTCCTAGTCAGTATATGAAGTGTAGTGTACATTTCATTTCAAGTTACTATATCCAAGAGTGAGATTAAAATTTCTCTTGGAGTCCAAGATATATGGAGGACAAAACCTGCCATAATTAGAAATAAATTCATAAATAAATGCACACATCAATAGATAAATACATGAATGAATAAACGCACATGTAAATATGTACATAAAAAAATACACACATAACTTTATTTAATTTTACAATTTTTTTTCTTCATTTATTTATTTCTGTATTCTTCCTCCAATATGATAATGAGGGGGTGTCAAGCAAACGTATGTAGGTGGTATCTAACACAAAAGTGGTTAATCAATGCAGCAGTGCGTTGCTCGATTGCATGTGCCGAGGGTGCGTTCAGTGCGACATAAGTGTTCAAGTGTTTCACATTAGCACCTCCCAAACAATAATGTATCAATATCATATATGTCACTTTTTTATTCAACATTGGAAATTGGAGATAAAATTGATTATGTGCTGCTGTGCTGCACACGCACCATAAAAACACACAAAAATATAAAATAGAACATTACAATAAGGCACCGGACTACAGCTGTATAGTTTTGAACCTTAAAGAAGAAGGAGTCGACCGGGATTGGTGAGAAGAATGTCGAGTTGGCCAGAAGCATGGTAAGCTAACATTACTGAGGGAGTGTCACACTAGCTAGCTTGGCTACATCTGATGAAGTTGAGTTGGCTAGCTAGCTGGCTGCATTTTACAGACAGAATCTGTTTTACACAGAATCTGTCAGATGTAAAGCAAGTAGGATCGTGGCATGTGTCAGAAGCAATGCATGTTAACGAGCTAAGTTAGTTAGAGCACATTAGCTAGCTAGCTAGCTAATGTAGCTAACAGATGTAACTTGAAGGTGTAGCTTACTTTCTGAATTAAGCAATAGAGTGGATATCTAATTAATAGGGTTCTCATTTAGCTAGCTAGCTACCTAGGCTAATTTTAAACTTCATACATATTTGAAGCAGTTTGGCTGCAAAATTGGTCTCAGCAATCACAGGCATCTAAGCTAGCAACGAACTACAGTCAAATAAGGAGGGGCATGATTTTGCCATGATGGAATAAGTCACATATGTAAAGCTAGCCAAATATGGATTAGCCACAATAGTGGAACGTGCTGTTCGCTTTAGCAGTTGTTAGTGAGATGAGACGTGGTGCAATAATATAAATAATAGCTTAGCTATAAATTCACATTTATGCCATGTAATTTGTTGTAGCCGATATCACAAAATGGCATGCAAACTTTTAATCAACTCTTTTTGTCATTCACAGACATGAATGTGAAGTAGGCAAACTGATACAAGAATCCTAAATACAGGTACTATTTTATTTTGTTTTTATTACAGGCACCTTTTTATTTAGTTAATCCATAATACAAGGCTAGACATTTCTCTGCATCCAGTTTGAGGCCTGCTTCTGACAGGAACGTGGAGCGCTCTGTGTCAGTAAGTCATGCTATTATTGTTTTCCTTTTCATTGCATGATACTATATGAAGAGCTAATACTCCACTCATAACCCCTATGCACCATACAGCTGTCTACTCCTTAGTAACTCTCTGTCAGAGAGGTTGGGATTAGAGGGTTAGGCAGGAGGCTCTGGGCCAGTGGCAGGTCAGGGGTAAGGGCTCTCTCTCTTTCTAGCACACTCGCTACTTTTTGTCACAACGCGGCTCGTGGGAAGTGACAAAGAGCCCTTATAGGACCAGGGCACAAATAATAATATAATAATAATTTTGCTCTTTATTTAGCCATCTTACATATAAAACCTTATTTGTTCATCAAAAATTGTGAATAACTCACCACAGGTTAATGAGAAGGGTGTGCTTGAATGGCTGCACATAACTCTATAATGTTGGGTTATATTGGAGAGAGTCTCAGTCTTAAATCCTTTTCCACACACAGTCTGTGCCTGTATTTAGTTTTCATGCTAGTGAGGGCCGAGAATCCACTCTCACATTGGTACGTGGTTGCAAAGGGCATCAGTGTCTTAACAGGGCGATTTGCCAAGGCAAGAAACTCAGCGCAGCCGTATCCAGAAATCTGGCAGTGGCTTCTGATTAAATTACATTTTCACAAATCCGCTTGTTGCAATTTCGATGAGGCTCTCTTGTTCAGATATCGGTAAATGGACTGGAGGCAGGGCATGAAAGGGATAACAAACCCAGTTGTTTATGTCATCCGTTTCGGGAAAGTACCTGCGTAATTGCGCACCCATCTCACTCAGGTGCTTCGCTTTATCACATTTGACATTGTCCGTAAGCTTGAGTTCATTTGTACACAAAAAATCATACAGTGATGGAAAGACCTATGTGTTGTCCTTGTTAAAGCAGACAGAAAAGAGCTCCAACTTCTTAATCATAGCCTCAATTTTGTCCCGCACATTGAATATAGTTGTGGAGAGTCCCTGTAAATCAAATCAAATTTATTTGTCACATACACATGGTTAGCAGATGTTAATGCAAGTGTAGTGAAATGCTTGTGCTTCTACATTTAAGTCATTTAGCAGATGCTCTTATCCAGAGCAACTTACAGTAGTGAATGCATACATTTCATACATTTTTTATTTATTTATTTTTCGTACTGGCCCCCCGTGGGAATCGAACCCATAACCCTGGCTTTGCAAACACCATGCTCTACCAACTGAGCCACATGCAGTAAGTTCTGACCATGCAGTAATATCTAACAAGTAATCTACCAATTCCACAACAACTACCTTGTACACACAAGTGTAAAGGAATGAATACGAATATGTACATAAAAATATATAAATGAGTGATGGCCGAACGGCGTAGGCAAGATGTAATAGATGGTATGGAGTACAGTATAAACATATGAGATGAGTATTGTAGGGTATGAAAACATATAAAGTGGCATTGTTTAAGGTGGCTAGTGATACATTACATCAGGATGGCATAGAGTACAGTATGTACATATGAGATGAGTAATGTAGGTTATGAAAACATTATATAAAGTGGCATTGTTTAAAGTGGCTAGTGATACATCTAATACATCAAGATGGAAAGATGCAGTAGATGGTATAGCGTACAGTATATACATATGAGATGAATAATGTAGGTTATGTAAACATTATCTAATATAAATAATATAAAGTGGCAAGTGATAAATTGATTACATCAATTTTCCCATTATTAAAGTGGCTTGAGTTGAGTCAGTATGTTGGCAGCAGCCACTCAATGTTAGTGATGGCTGTTTAACAGTCTGATGGCCTTGAGATAGAAGCTGTTTTTCAGTCTCTCTGTCCCAGCTTTGATGCACCTGTACTGACCTCGCCTTCTGGATGTTAACGGGGTGAACAGGCAGTGGCTCGGGTGGTTGCTGTCCTTGATGATCTTTTTGGCCTTCCTGTGACATCGGGTGGTGTAGGTGTCCTGGAGGGCAGGTAGTTTGCACACGGTGATGCGTTGTGCAGACCTCACTACCCTCTGGAAAGCCTTCCGGTTATGGGCGGAGCAGCTGCCGTACCAGGCGGTGATACAGCCCGACAGGATGCTCTCGATTGTGCATCTGTAAAAGCTTGTGAGTGTTTTTGGTGACAAGCCGAATTTCTTCAGCCTCCTGAGGTTGAAGAGGCGCTGCTGCGCCTTCTTCACCACGCTGTCTGTGTGAGTGGACCATTTCAGTTTGTCCGTGATGTGTACGCCGAGGAACTTAAAACTCTCCACCCTCTCCACTATTGTCCCATCAATGTAGATCGGGGGCTGCTCCCTCTGCTGTTTCCTGAAGTCCACGATAATCTCTTTTGTTTTGTTGACATTGAGTGCGAGGTTATTTTCCTAACACCACACTCCGAGGGCCCTCACCTCCTCATCGTTGTTGGTAATCAAGCCTACCACTGTAGTGTCGTCTGCAAACTTGATGATTGAGTTGGATGCGTGCATGGCCACGCAGATGCTTGTTTCTGTCGGCGTGATACGTGAAGAAACCAGGTGGCTGTACCGACTCAGATAGTGTGTCTCGAGTGAGCCATGTTTTCGTGAAACAAAGAACGTTACAGTCTCGGATGTCTCTCTGGAATGCTACCCTTGCTCGGATTTCGTCTACCTTGTTGTCAAGAGAGTGGACATTGGCGAGTAGTATGCTCGGGAGCGGTGCGCGATGTGCCCGTCTACGGAGCATGACCAGAAGACCGCTCCGCCTGCCCCTTCTTCTACGACGTCGTTGTTTTTGGTCGCCTAGATTCAGATCATTCAGGCAAGAAAAAGCATCCCCCAGATAGACCAGTCGTGTGAGAAACTCGTCATCATGCAAGCGGTCAGACAAGTGAAAATTATGGTCAGTAAAGAAAACTTTAAGCTCGTTTCTCAATTTAAAAAAGTTTATACGTTGCCCCTTGATAACTAGCGCACTTCTGTATGTTGTAAAAGCATTACATGGTCGCTGCCCATATCATTGCACAATGCAGAAAATACACGAGAGTTCATGGACCTTGCCATTTTCACTGTAGTGTCCAAAACGTCTTTAAAGCCTCTCGGTGGATGCCCACGCGTTACCACTCCACTATGTTTCCCTGTCATGGCTTTTGCACCATCTGTACAGATACCAACACATCTTGTCCACCAAAGTCCATTTGATGTCACAAGCTGTCCAGTACTTTAAAAATATTGTCTCATGTTGTCCTGGTTTCCAGTGGTTTGCAGAAGAGGATGTCTTCCTTAATAATTAACCCACCATAAATGTAATGGACATATACCAGGAGCTGTGCCAGGCCCGCCACGTCTGTTGACTCATCCAGCTGTAACGCATAGAATTCACTGGCTTGTATGCGAAGCAGTAATTGTTTCAAAACATCTGCCATGTCACTGATGCGTCGTGAAACAGTGTTGTTGGATGAAGTCATTGTCTGTATAGTTTTTTTGGTATTTCCCCCAGCATTGTCCCAGCCATATCCGCGGCAGCAGGAAGAATTAAGTCCTCCACAATAGTATGGGGTTTGCCTGTCCTAGGCACTCTTTAGGTCACCATATAAGACACTTCTAGCCCCCTCTTATTAATTTTAAGCAATTGTTACACAGGCACTTAACTGAACAATATAAAGATCTCAATTTAAGGTAAGGTTTTGCCCTTATATGATCTAAATCGATATTGTTTTATGATGATACATCTATCTTTTCATATTTGTGCAAATCTTTCTAAAAGAGAAAATGGACACCATTCAATCTCTGTCACACCCTTATCTGTTTCACCTGTCTTTGTGATTGTCTCCACCCCCTCCAGATGTCACCCATCTTCCCCATTATCCCCTGTGTATTTATACCTGTGTTCTCTGTTTTTGTCTTGTTTGTCAAGTCAACCAACGTTTTTGTTCTCAGCTCCTGCTTTTTCCAGTCTTTCCTTTTTCGCGCCCTCCTAGTTTTGACCCTTGCCTGTCCTGACTCTGAGCCCGTCTGCCTGCCCACTCTGCCTGCCCCTGACCCTGCCTGCCGTCTGGTACCGTGGCCTCACCTCTGGTTTACTGACCCCTGCCTGCCTTGACCTGTCTATTGCCTGCCCCTGTTGGAATATTAAACCATTGTCTATTCGATGTGTCTGCATCTGGGTCTTACCTTGATTTCTGATAGATTTCAATCAACAAAGAGGTAAGAATATGTATGCTATAAGAATATGTTAAAGGCTACTTGTATTGGGTGCAGATGACTGAACTGCTTACTTTTGTGTCTGTGTCTGCAGGTATACTGACGAGGAGGCATACAAAGGTATGTTATGCAGATCTCATGTACAGTGGGGGAAAAAAGTATTTGATACCCAGCTGATTTTGTACGTTTGCCCACTTACAAAGAAATGATCAGTCTATAATTTTAATGGTAGGTTTATTTGAACAGTGAGAGACAGAATAACAACAAAAACATCCAGAAAAACGCATGTCAAAAATATTCTAAACTTATTTGCATTTTTATGAGGGAAATAAGTATTTGACCCCTCTGCAAAACATGACTTAGTACTTGCTGACAAAACCCTTGTTGGCAATCACAGAGGTCATACGTTTCTTGTAGTTGGCCACCAGGTTTGCACACATCTCAAGAGGGATTTTGTCCCACTCCTCTTTGCAGATCTTCTCCAAGTCATTAAGGTTTCGAGGCTGACGTTTGGCAACTCGAACCTTCAGTTCCCGCCACAGATTTTCGATGGGATTAAGGTCTGGAGACTGGCTAGGCCACTCCAGGACCTTAATGTGCTTCTTCTTGAGCCACTCCTTTGTTGCCTTGGCCGTGTGTTTTGGGTCATTGTCATGCTGGAATACCCATCCACGACCCATTTTCAATGCCCTGGCTGAGGGAAGGAGGTTCTCACCCAAGATTTGACGGTACATGGCCCCGTCCATTGTCCCTTTGATGCGGTGAAGTTGTCCTGTCCCCTTAGCAGAAAAACACCCCCAAAGCATAATGTTTCCACCTCCATGTTTGACGGTGGAGATGGTGTTCTTGGGGTCATAGGCAGCATTCCTCCTCCTCCAAACACGGCGAGTTGAGTTGATGTCAAAGAGCTCCATTTTGGTCTCATCTGACCACAACACTTTCACCAGTTGTCCTCTGAGTCATTCAGATGTTCATTGGCAAACTTCAGACGGGCATGTATATGTGCTTTCTTGAGCAGGGGGACCTTGCGGGCGTTGCAGGATTTCAGTCCTTCACGGCGTAATGTGTTACCAATTGTTTTCTTGGTGACTATGGTCCCAGCTGCCTTGAGATCATTGACAAGATCCTCCCGTGTAGTTCTGAGCTGATTCCTCACCGTTCTCATGATCGTTGTAACTCCATGAGGTGAGATCTTGCATGGAGCCCCAGGCCGAGGGAGATTGACAGTTCTTTTGTGTTTCTTCCATTTGCGAATAATCGCACCAGATGTTGTCACCTTCTCACCAAGCTGCTTGGCGACAGTCTTGTAGCCCATTCCAGCCTTGTGTAGGTCTTACAATCTTGTCCCTGACATCATTGGAGAGCTCTTTGGTCTTGGTCATGGTGGAGAGTTTGGAATCTGATTGATTGCTTCTGTGGACAGGTGTCGTTTTTACAGGTAACCAGCTGCTCCCTTTAAGAGTGTGCTCCTAATCTCAGCTCGTTACCTATATAAAAGACACCTGGGAGCCAGAAATCTTTCTGATTGAGAGGGGGTCAAATACTTATTTCCCAATTTATAACATTTCTGACATGCGTTTTTCTGGATATTTGTGTTGTTATTCTGTTTCTCACTGTTCAAATAAACCTACCATTAAAATTATAGACTGATAATTTCTTTGTCAGTGGGCAAACGTACAAAATCAGCAGGGGATCAAATACTTTTTTCCCCCACAGTACCATCTTCCTCCCGTACCTCTTCAAAGATAATCCCATAGGCCTCTACATTATGAACAAGGTATGTGTATGAAAACCATTATCAAAACAGTTGTTTTCATTCACGTTTACCATAAAAACAAAGGTATGAATACTGTTGTGTGCATGTTTTTTGCTAAATATCTGTATAATGAAAATATTTTGGTTTCACAGACTTCACCCTCCATACACCTCGGAATATAAAAGGAAGCCTTTTTGATTACCATGCACTGCAAAATCATGCTGGCTATGGATACGGAGTACATCAATACATTAGCATCAACATGCCAGAGGATATATCCATTGAACTTGGGGCTCTAGATTTTTTTAGTCTGTTTAGCCACTGAAATCATAATAAACACTGACAACTAAAATATTGTGTTATTGTTATTATAAATAATAATGGGGGTGTGGGGGTAGTTAAAATGTTTACCCCAAAAGGTTATTCAAACGGTTCCTAAGAACTTATAGGGATTCAGTTTCAATTTGAAGAACCCCTAAAGGCTACTCCAGAAACTTTTCTTTTTAGAGTGCATTACAACTGCAGCATGCAGTTACTGCACAGTAACTGCAGTTACTGCACTTTTACTACAGTTTCAAAACTGCATATTTTTTTTGTAATGATTGAAGTGCAAAGACACACTCAAGAAACACCCACATCAAACCACACCCCCAAGACAACTCTCATTTGCCAGTCATGGCCACGAGCATTTCTTAATGAGCATTGATGGAAAAACTATGTACAATCATGAAGCGCAGTCACTCTTTAAGGCTAGGGCTGAAATCAAGGTTTTACTGTTAAACTACAAAGCATTGCATGAACTTGCTCCTACTTATCACTCTGATTTGGTCCTGCCGTACATACCTACACGTACGCTATGGTCACAAGATGCAGGCCTCCTTATTGTTCCTAGAATTTCTAAGCAAACAGCTGGAGGCAGGGCTTTCTCCGATAGAGCTTATTTTTCTGGAAAGGTCTACCGATCCATGTGAGAGATGCATACTCGGTCTCATCCTACACATTTTGCCATTACTTACAGTTGAAGTCAATCCTTATCCCAGTCTGTTGTCCCCACATGCTTCAAGAGGGCCACCATTGTTCCTGTTCCCAAGAAAGCTAAGGTAACTGAGCTAAATGACTACCGCCCTGTAGCACTCACTTCCGTCATTATGAAGTGCTTTGAGAGACAAGTCAAGGATCATATACCTCCACCCTACCTGACACCCTAGACCCACTCCAATTTGCTTTCCGACCCAATAGGTCCACAGACGACGCAATCACACTGCACACTGCCTTAACACATCTGGACAAGACGAATACCTATGTAAGAATGCTGTTCATCGATTACAGCTCAGCATTTAGCACCATAGTACCCTCCAAACTCGTCATTAAGCTCGAGACCCTGGGTCTCGACCCCGCCCTGTGCAACTGGGTCCTGGACTCCCTGACGGGCCACCCCCAGGTGGTGAGGGTAGGTAACAACATCTCCACCCCACTGATCCTCAACACTGGGTCCCCACAAGGGTGCATTCTCTGCCCTCTCCTGTACTCCCTGTTCACACACAACTGCCTGGCCATGCACGCCTCTAACTCAATCATCAAGTTTGCAGACGACACTACAGTGGTAGGCTTGATTACCAACAACGACGAGGAGGTGAGGGCCCTCGGAGTGTGGTGTCAGGAAAACAATGTCAACAAAACAAAAGAGATGATTGTGGATTTCAGGAAACAGCAGAGGGAGCAGCCCCCTATCTACATTGATGGGACAATAGTGGAGAGGGTGGAGAGTTTTAAGTTCCTCGGCGTACACATCACGGACAAACTGAAATGGTCCACCCACACAGACAGCGTGGTGAAGAAGGCGCAGCAGCGCCTCTTCAACCTCAGGAGGCTGAAGAAATTCGGCTTGTCACCAAAAACACTCACAAGCTTTTACAGATGCACAATCGAGAGCATCCTGTCGGGCTGTATCACCGCCTGGTACGGCAGCTGCTCCGCCCATAACCGGAAGGCTTTCCAGAGGGTAGTGAGGTCTGCACAACGCATCACCGTGTGCAAACTACCTGCCCTCCAGGACACCTACACCACCCGATGTCACAGGAAGGCCAAAAAGATCATCAAGGACAGCAACCACCCGAGCCACTGCCTGTTCACCCCGCTAACATCCAGAAGGCGAGGTCAGTACAGGTGCATCAAAGCTGGAACCGAGAGACTGAAAAACAGCTTCTATCTCAAGGCCATCAGACTGTTAAACAGCCATCACTAACATTGAGTGGCTGCTGCCAACATACTGACTCAACTCAAGCCACTTTAATAATGGGAAAATTGATGTAATCAATTTATCACTTGCCACTTTATATTATTTATATTAGATAATGTTTACATAACCTACATTATTCATCTCATATGTATATACTGTACGCTATACCATCTACTGCATCTTTCCATCTTGATGGATTAGATGTATCACTAGCCACTTTAAACAATGCCACTTTATATAATGTTTTCATAACCTACATTACTCATCTCATATGTACATACTGTACTCTATGCCATCCTGATGTAATGTATCACTAGCCACCTTAAACAATGCCGCTTTATATGTTTTCATACCCTACAATACTCATCTCATATGTATATACTGTACTCCATACCATCTATTACATCTTGCCTACGCCGTTCGGCCATCACTCATTTATATATTTTTATGTACATATTCGTATTCATTCCTTTACACTTGTGTGTACAAGGTAGTTGTTGTGGAATTGGTAGATTACTTGTTAGATATTATTGCATGGCCGGAACTAGAAGCACAAGCATTTCACTACACTTGCATTAACACCCGCTAACCATGTGTATGTGACAAATACATTTGATTTGATTTGAAGTCGGAAGTTTACATACACTTAGGTTGGAGTCATTAAAACTCGTTTTTCAACCACTCCACACATTTCTTGTTAACAAACTATAGTTTTGGCAAGTCGGTTAGGACATCTACTTTGTGCATGACACAAGTAATTCTTTCAACAATTGTTTACAGACAGATTATTTCACTTCCAATTCACTGTATCACAATTCCAGTGGGTCAGAAGTTTACATACACTAAGTTGACTGTGCCTTTAAACAGCTTGGAACATTCCAGAAAACGATGTCATGGCTTTAGAAGCTTCTGATAGGCTAATTGACATCATTTGAGTCAATTGGAGGTGTACCTGTGGATGTATTGCAAGGCCTACCTTCAAACTCAATGCCTCTTTGCTTGACATCATGGGAAAAACTACAAATCAGCCAAGACCTCAGAAAAAGGAAATTTGTAGACCTCCACAAGTCTGGTTCATCCTTGGGAGCAATTTCCAAACGCCTGAAGGTACCACGTTCATCTGTACAAATGATAGTACACAAGTATAAACACCATGGGACCACACAGCCATCATACCGCTCAGGAAGGAGACGCGTTCTGTCTCCTAGAGATGAACGTGCATTGGTCCGAACGGATGAAAAAGGGGGAGACTTGCAAGCCGAAGAACACCATCCCAACCGTGAAGCACGGGGGGGGGGGGCAGCATCATGTTGTGGGGGTGCTTTGCTGCAGGAGGGACTGGTGCACTTCACAAAATAGATGGCATCATGAGGCAGGAAAATTATGTGGATATATTGAAGCAACATCTCAAGACATCAGTCAGGAAGTTACAGCTTGGTCACAAATGGGTCTTCCAAATGGACAATGACCCCAAGCACACTATCAAAGTTGTGGCAAAATGGCTTAAGGACAACAAAGTCAAGGTATTGGAGTGGCCATCACAAAGCCCTGACCTCAATCCTATAGAAAATGTGTGGGCAGAATTGAAAAAGCGTGTGCGTGCAAGGAGGCCAACTAACCTGACTCAGTTGCACCAGCTCTGTCAGGAGGAATGGGACAAAATTCACCCAACTTATTGTGGGAATCTTGTGGAACACTACCCGAAATGTTTGACCCAAGTTAAACAATTTAAAGGCAATGCTATCACATACTAATTGAGTGTATGTAAACTTCTGACCCACTGGGAATGTGGAGAAAGAAATAAAAGCTGAAATAAATCATTTTCTCTACTATTATTCTGACATTTCACATTCTTAAAATAAAGTGGTGATCCTAACTGACCTAAGACAGGTAATTGTTACTAGGATTAAATGTCAGGAATTGTGAAAAACTGAGTTAAAATGTATTTGGCAAAGGTGTATGTAAACTTCCGACTTCAACTGTATGACAGACTGACCAGGTGAATCCAGATGAAAGCTATGATTCCTTGTTGATGTCACCTGTTAAGTCCGCGTCAATCAGTGTAGATGAAGGGGAGCTTAAAGAAGTATTTTTAAGCCTTGAGAGAATTGAGAAATGGTTTGTGTATGTGTGCCATTCAGAGGTTGAATGGGCAAGACAAAATATTGAAATTACTTCAGTAAAACAACGTTGGAGGCAGCTTATGGTAGAGAAATTATCATTAAATTGTCTGGTAACAGCTCTAGTAGACATTCCTGCAGTCAGCATGCCAATTTCCCGCTCCCTCAAAACTTGAGACGTCTGTGGGATGGTGTTGTGTGACTAAACTGTGGTATTTTATTGTCCCCAGCACAAGGTGCACCTGTGTAATGATGAAGCTGTTTAATCAGCTTTTTGATATAGCACATCTGTCAGATGGATGGATTATCTTGGCAAAGGAGAAATGCTCACTAACAAGGATGTAAACAAATTTGTGCACAACATTTTTGAGAAATAAGCTTTTTGTGCATATTTTTTTTTTTTACCTTTCATTTAACTAGGCAAGTCAGTTAAGAACAAATTCTTATTTTCAATGACAGCCTAGGAACAGTGGGTTAACTGCCTTGTTCAGGGGCAGAACAGCAGATTTTTACCTTGTCAGCTCAGGGATTCGATCTTGCAACTCTTTCAGTCACAAGTCCAACGCTCTAACCACTAGGCAACCTGCCACCCCATATGCATGTGGAACACTTCCGTGATTTTTTGGTTTCAGCTCATGAAACATTAAATGTTGTGTTTATATTTTTGTTCAGTGTACTTGACATGCCCATTTATCAGCAGGAAAGTAATGCTTATGAGCTCCTAGTATCTGTAATAGGGTGGCAGGTAGCCTAGCGGTTAGCCTGTTGGACCAGTAACCGATAGGTCACTGGTTCAAATACACAAGCTGACAAGGTGAAAAATCTGTTGATGTGCCCTTGAGCAAGGCTCTTAATCCTAACTTAACTCTAATTTGCTCCAGGGGCGCCATACTACTATGGCCGACCCTGTAAAACAACACACTTCACTGCACCTATCTGGTGTATGCAGTGGTCTAAGGCACTGCATTGCAGTGCTAGAGACGTCACTACAGCCCCTGGTTCATTCCCAGGCTGTGTCACAATTGTAAATATGAATTTGTTCTTAATTGACTTGCCTAGATAAATAAATGTTAAATAAATAAAAAAGTATGCAAGGGGCCAGGCTTCCAGTCTGGACGCAGGCATTGCACGGTGCTCAGGGGACATTTTCAGTGCTGTTGTACGGCCTACAAAAACAATTCTCATAGATGGCCCCATAGGGAAGTACCATTTTTTTAAATTCCAGATAAGACACTTTAGTCATTTATAAACAAAACATCCATTGAATTCTTAAAGTAATTGCCTTAGGGGCCGATTATTTTACATTTAAATCCCATCACTCACAGCCAAAGTTATTAACATTTTAGATTCATGCAGTGACATCGACGAGCTTATGTCACTGATGGAAAATCACACACTCTCGACTGGGACCTGCTTGTTCGTGCAGGGGGAATTCTTTGTACCTATTGAATATTGCCAGAAGAACAGAAGCAAGAAGAAGAGAAGCAGCAAGAACCTGAATATACCATCGTGTTCAGCTTTCAACTGCACCAAACATGCCAAGCACTCTAAAGTTTACACATAAGTTGGAGATCGATTTTTTGTTATTATGATTTAGTTATTATGAATTTTGTCATGATGCATGTAGATCGATGGGTGATTTGTGTTGTATTGGAAGCTAACGCGTAGCTAGGTTAACATCAGCTAGCTTGAGCATATTGAGAAAACAAGTTGACAAGACTCATGGTTGTTTGCTTGTTTGCTATTGTTACCAGCCTCAGTCTGTAGCTGAGGTGGCATGTAATAGTAAAAAGAAGGGACACAAGTTTACGTCTGCAAAGTTCTGGCACTTTCTTTATTCTGAAAAATGGTGTGAGCGTTTGGCCAGAACTTGCTGTTTCTCCTACAACCACATTGCAACAGCGCCATCTTTTGGCCTGATGGACTACAATCGCAAAAGCATGTAGAATATACCATTTACATTCATTTAGACAAATACATAAACAAAATGGATTTTAAAAATCTATTAAAGGGATGTCTGTTTTCAGTGACTTTGTTTTCAACCAATTACACTCTCCCATCCTCTTTTTGATTACTCCTGGAATCTATTTGTTTGTCAAGTCAATTTCTAGTCAGTGTCGAGCATGACCAGACAAGTGGTGTTCCTTTGTGCCAGTAACCTCCTTGTAAAACTGGATAAGTCCTAACGTTTCCAGGCACCATGTAAGAATTGAGAACAACTGCGTTTGCTCCTTGTCTCCGTGACTGGTATGACGGTTGTCCCAGACTCTCACAGCTAAACATTTCTCTGGGTCTTCCAGTACATGTGGACCTTCTCACAGGCAGGGGCGGAAATCCCGGGGGGGACGGGGGGGACACGACCCCCCCATCCTGGGAAAAATATGATTTGTCCCCCCCAATATATCACTGAAACATAACTATGTAATTTAAATAATATTAATAATACGCAATGAAAGCAATTGTGCTGATTATAGACACTTAATAGCGCGTTTTTAAGTTTCAAAAGATTGCGACCCCCCCACCCTTTTCCTCACAATGGTTTGATCCACTGGCAAGGTAACAGAGGGGTCATGTCTACTGTCTGAAAGGCACTCAATGAACGTAACTGACGTGAGGTTAATCCAGTCAATCGCGCACACACACTAGCTGAATATGCAGAGCTAGCGCGCAAATATTAACTATTAAGCTAGCTAGTACCTATTCCATTTATGTGGCCTCGTCAAAGATGGAATCTTTGCTATCGTCAATTTATTCCGAGATCAGCATGCAGATGATGTAAGTTAGTGCTTCAAAGTCCCTGTGATAAGGTTAGCGATAAACTGAAGTCCAAACTGAACAGAACTACACTCTCTTCTACCATTGTCTTAAATATAGTTTATAATACTAGTTGATAAAATGTTCATAAGAAAGAAATTAAATTCTAATGGAAATGTTTCACAATGATGTCATTAGGCAGAGCAGGCAACAGATGGCACACAGACAGCAGAGTTGGGGACAGATATGCAGGGACAGACTGGCAGAGACGGAGTTTGGCAACATTGTGAAAGGTTCTCAATTTTTTGGACTTGTAAAATAGGAACATAATTGGAAAATGCCATGGATACCCCCACTCTCAACTTAAACTGGTGACTGAACTAAGATTTGTTAAAGGCAATGGTATTGCTGTTGTGAGTAGTTGTGTAGTTTTGGGTACCGGTAGTTAGGAGTACGGCAAACACCTTATTTCTTTGGTTCCTCAATATACATTTACCATATTACTATGTAGGCTATGTGTTACAGCACTACTTTTGGTGTCCCCCTCAGGAATTGCTCTTGAGAAAATTTAATGTAATTGTCCCCCCCAAAGTTGATATCAGATTTTCGCCCCTGCTCACAGGTAAGTCTTCCTTTACATTGACCTGTTCCCACTGTACTAGCACAACAGCTTGGAGCTCCTCCTGCACTTCATCCTCCAGCAGGTTTCATCATTTTCTCCAGGTTTTTAGCCAGTGCAGACACTGTTACGGTCAGCTCCTGGATGGCTGTGTGATTGGCCTTCACTTCACCATCAACCTAAGTGGGGGAAAACTAGTCACAATATTCACTGTCCCCTTGTTGCTGTGCTGAGATGACAATTACTGGTCTGTGTCTAGCACTGCGACCTAGATGTTTCTGTCTATCTGCTTCCTCACCGGCTGATTGTGTTATCTGCTCGAGGATTAAGTTGTCAGTCACACTACAATCAGAGGTATATTTCTTGAGGTCATCTCTGATTTTAGTGTATTTTTCACTGAGCCCTTGATAAAGTGTGTGAAGGAACACACCCTGTACCAGCTTCTTGTCATAGTCAAACTCATCACCACTCTGCTGTGATGTGAACTGTACACGCTGTTTAAGCCCCATTAACCTGTATGCAAACTTCTGAGGCATTTCCCTGTCCTGCTCTATAGTGTTACTCAGCTCCTGAAAGAGCTCTGTGCTACTTTTATCTCTGAGAGGAGACCTAAAGAAGCGTTTCAGCTCCGCTACAGTAAGACCCTCTTTGTTCGTCAACATGTCCCTCAAAGTACCTGGCCTGATTACTCTTAGAACATTTCTGACTACCTCTTACTCAGGATATTCATCTCGGAGACCCTCATCAATTTGTTTGCATATACGACTGTGAGTAAAATCAGAAACATAATCAGAGATTTGTCCACCATGTATCTTAAATGATCTACGGGGAAACAGTGCTGCTACATCAGTAACCCAGATGCCTGTTCTGAAACCAGGGGTGCTGCATGTGCTGACCCATTGCTCACAGTGTCTTTGGTTGTTGATATGTTGTTGGTCTCGGTCGGTGTAGTGTCATTGTCTGTGACTGATAATAGTTCAAGTTGACCACACAGGTGAAGTAGGCAGGACAAGCCCCCATCCTCCAGCTTCAGTATCTCCTCACCCTTGATGTAGTCAATGATGTAATCAAAAAGTTCTGGTTCATTGGACTCAGACTCCTCCGGAATGTCTCTTTCGCTCTCGGGGTCTAGTGCCACTGCTAATGTGTGCAGCTGGCTTCCATTCGTTGATGATAACTGTTTATGATGTGAAAAAGTTCTGGTTCGTTGGATTCAGATGCCTCTGGAATGTCTCTTTCCCTCTCGTTGTCTAGTACCCCTGATAGTGTGTGCAGCTAGCATCCATTCATTGATGATAACCGTTTATGAAGATCCCAAATAATCTTGCGACGCTTATATTCATTTATAATATAAATTATAATTAATTATTATAATTAATTTTATATTAATTAAGAGAAATACATAAACAAATTGGTTAAAAAAAATGATAATGGGGTGTCTGTTTTTGTGACTGTTTTCAACCCATTACACTATTATAGCTATAAACACAATGTTTGATAAGGTAATTGTGAGGATAATATTTACTGAGTGACATTACCCTTACAAAAGTGCACTATGGTACCACAATGATACTTTCATTCATGGTACTACTATGGTACTTCACTTATAGTCTGAATCATGAAATGTACCAGGGTTTTAGCTTTGAAGTATGATGGACTGCCATTGTACCTAAATATTACAACGGTATTGCATCATTTATACCATGGTAGACGTAGATCATGGAAATACCATGGTTTTAACCTACATTCTACCACGGTAATGTACAATTATGATAAACGGTACCAATATGGATCACATAATTATGCGTTACCACTGCGCAATGGCAGTATAATGGATTACATGAATAAACCCCCCCAAGGTCAGAAGAGGTTGGTTGGTATTATGTTGACGAATTTATATACCAGTATGGGCAAGATTCTGATAAAGTCAGAGGCAGGCTACAATTGTTGGGCCTAATTTTTCTGTAACAACAAAGAAAAAGAGAAACAGCTGCTGTGAAAAAGGGGTAATACTTTCTGTATTAATAGTACAGTTTTTTGCTTATGTTTGGATTCCCTGTGTGGCCAACCTGAAATGTGGGAGAATGTAAGATATATGGTAGCCTAATCTTTAGTATTTTGTAATCATTTACAGTATTTATAGTCAAGTGGTGTTACGCTTGTTTCGGCCCACAGAGGAAGCCGCTCGCTCTGGTAGTTGCTTCACGCTCTCTCACGCTCATGATAACCTGCCTATTTAAAAAAATAGATATATTTAACTAGGCAAGTCAGTTAAGAACAAATTCTTATTTACAATGAAGGCCTACACCGGCCAAACCCTGGGCCAATTGTGTGCCGCCCGATTAAACTCCCAATCACGGCCAGTTGTGATGCAGCCTGGATTCATACCAGGGTGTCTGTAGTGACGCCTCTAGCACGGAGATGCAGTGCATTAGACCGCAGCACCACTCGGGAGCCAGGCAGTGAGTCAGTTGAACTAGAGAGCCAACAGGAGAGAGAAGCACCAGATAAACGAAATATATTAAACTTTATAATTGTGAGAGTTATAAAGCATAGGATATGAAACACCAAGTTAAGCGGAGTGTGATGTTTTTATAGTTTAATTAAGGAATAAAAGTATTTTAGCATAGACGCTAATGTCGGCTAAAATTAGCTCCCGTCAAGCTACCTTATCGTAGTCATGGCGACAGAACCAATGAACACACAGAGTGTAAACAAAGGGAAACATTGTAACTTACTGTTTTTAGGGATACAGTGGTTTCTGAAGTATTCAGACCCCTTCACCTTTTCCACATTTTGATACGTTATAGCCTTATTCTAAAATTGATTAAATTAACAGTTTTCAACATTAATCTACACACAATACTCCATAATGACAAAGCAAAAACAGTTTTTTAGAATGTTTGCAAAACAATTAAATAAATAAATGAAATATTACATTTACATAAGTATTCATCATGCTCTGGGGATGTTTTTCAGAGGCAGGGACTGGGAGACTAGTCAGGATCGAGGGAAAGATGAACGGGGCAAAATACAGAGAGATCCTTTACAAAACCCTGCTCCAGAACGCTCAGGACCTCAGACTGGGGTAAAAGATTCACCTTCCAACAGGACAATGACCCTAAGCGCACAGCCAAGACAACACAGGAGTGGCTTCGGGACAAGTCTCTGAATGTCAGCCAGAGCCCAGACTTGAACCCAATCGAACATGTCTGGGGAGACCTGAAAATAGCTGTGCAGCAACGCTCCCCATCTAACCTGACAGAGCTTGAGAGGATCTGCAGAGACGAATGGGATTACTCCCCATACACAGGTGTGCCAAGCTTGTAGCGTCATACCCATGAAGACACAAGGCTGTAATCACTGGCAAAGGTGCTTCAACAAGGGGGGGTGGCAGGTAGCCTAGTGGTGAGAGCGTTGGGCCAGAAACCAAAAGGTTGGTGGATCGAATCCCCGAGCTGACAAGGTAAAAAAATATGTCATTCTGCCCCTGAACAAGGCAGGTAACCTGCTGTTCCTAGGCCGTCATTGTAAATAAGAATTTGTTCTTAACTGACTTGCCTAGGTAAAGAAAGGTAAAAGCAAAGGGTAATTATGTAAATGAGATGTCAGTTGTTTCTTTTATATACATTTGCAAAATTGTCTAAAAACCTGTTTTTAGTTTGTCATTATGGGGTATTGTGTGTAGATTGATGAGTAAAAACATGATTTAATCCATTTTAGAACAACATTTGGAAAATGTAGGTCTGAAATGCAGGTCTGAATACTTTCCGAATGCACTATATGTTGAGAATTACATGATAAATGTATCAATGAGATAAGATGACAATTAATACCTTTTTACCCCAAAAATGTGTATGTTGGCTATTTAGAATTTTATCAGAGTAACCTAGTCAGTTCAAAATGGAGAACCGACATAAAACTGTATTGAAAAGAGAAGCACCAGATAAACTATTTTAAATCTTTAAGGTTTCAGACTACTTCATTCTTCTCACCATACCCTATCAAGGTTTAAGAGGGTACGCTACACTACTAAACCATGTGTGTTGTTTTTTTCACTATGAGCTAAAGGGCCCAAGAGGGTACTAGGCCTACTCTTTGCCATTGCAGAGCGAGTAGTCAATGTTGCATTATGTGAGTACCATAAATTACTACGTTTTTGGTCACTTTACCTGAACAACGGTGGGACACAGATCATCATAATACATTATTAACAACTACCATGCTTTCATGTTTGCCTACATGCTGCTAGTACAAAACCACAATATTTTTAAAATTATTCTACCATGGTTAATTTTTGGACCATGGTAGTTTGTACAATGAAAAAAATATCATGTTTTTGTGGTTACTACCATGGTAGTAATAGTAATTCAAATGCTGTCAATAAGGCAACATAGCAGGTGGCACGACTAGGGCAGCGCTAGCTAACTATCTAGAATCCACGTGGATGTGACAGACCTAATGTGATTCCAAGTCAACCTGGATATAACTAGCTTGATTTAACTCTGTTTGCTGTTTTGTCTAACGCTAGTTTAGTTTTAGCAAAGATTTGTATAAGTTAACCAAGATAGACCACAGCCTGTCCTTGAGGAGTCATATATTCCAATTAGGAATGAGAGGAATGATTAGGTGCCCATGATGGAATGAGGCCAGGTTGGGAATTTAGACATGATACCAAGGTGAACACACCTACTCTTACAATATGCGCCGTGGAATTTTGATTGACCACAGAGAGTCAGGACACCCATTTTAACGGATTAAAAAATACAAAAATTGGCCCGCAGCTGAATCTAGTTGATGATCCCTGGCCTGTACAGTAGTTTACATCAGGATGCACTACCCTTCACTTCTGTAAGGGGTTCTTTATCTTGTCATTCTTACTCTGATACAGCACTTGTTGATTGTTTTTTAAAAGCAGGACAGAAATTAAGCAAATTCTTGTTTACAATTGATGGCCTGGCAAGAGGCAAAAGGCCTCCTGTGGGGACGGTGGCTGGGATAAGAAAATCAAAAAAACAATGTAAGACAAAACGGACAACACAGAAAGAAGACACTGGCAACAGCACAAATACAACATTAAACAAACAGTGGATGTGTGTGCGTGCACGCATGTCTGGTGTGTGTGAAGTAAAACAACATGCTTCCTTACATAAGGCAATGCAAACTAGTGACAGGACAGGTCAAAGAGAGCTCTTGGCAGAAGTTACAGTCACAGCAAACAGTATATCTGACATCACTCCTAATATTGGTTTGACATAACTCACAATGTTAGTGGCTCTGTATTTATACTGTACATGATGTTGTGAGCATCTTATAGAATTCTGGAGTTGGTATATTATACTACATGTACATAAAGCTTTTATCAAACACTGTCTAATTTAGAATGTTGGTCAATTTTGTCAGACAAGGCAGCTTTACTGAGTAATAGGCTAATCATAACTGTATAACGTTTGCAGAATTTGTTTTTCACTAACATTTCATTTTGTAACAAGTCGTATGTATAGTTGTGATTGAATAGAAAATATCATACAACTGCTAGGTCTCCTGAAGTGCACATGTAGAGCTAGCTAGAGCACATATTATTTAGTCCTCAGTAAGTTACTTCCATTAGCTGCACAAAATGACACAAAATGACCTTTCATGCTTTGTGGTAACTGTGTTGCATGCAGATTTCCCCTCCCCCATTAGTGGTGGTGCAAAAGCAGATTTTCCCCACCCCAACTAGTCGCAGCAACGCAGATCAGATCCTCAGAATATTCAAAAGCTTCTCGGGCTCATGCTTGTGATGACGTCGCTGCTTGGGCATCATGCTCGCACTGCTCTGTTACTAGTGTCTAGGTGGAGTAGTCTCAGTAAAACTGGAACTAGCAAGATGGATGCAACCACGAAACAGCATGTGCAAACGTGAGTAGATTACGTTGAAAACAACGGTCAGACGTCTTGGATGCTAAACAACAAACTGTTCGCTGCTCTGGCACCCCAATGGTGGAACAAGCTCCCTCACGACGCCAGGACAGCGGAGTCAATCGCCACCTTCCGGAGACACCTGAAACCCCACCTCTTTAAGGAATACCTGGGATAGGATAAAGTAATCCTTCTAACCCCCCCCCCCCTTAAAGATTTAGATGCACTATTGTAAAGTGGTTGTTCCACTGGATATCATAAGGTGAATGCACCAATTTGTAAGTCGCTCTGGATAAGAGCGTCTGCTAAATGACTTAAATGTAATGTAATGTAATGGATGCTGTCTCCAGTTCTTTATACCTCAGTGGGTGTATGTGACAATATGTAGGTGAATTTGTATGCCAGTCATATCAGTGCACCGTCACAACTGTTGGCTGTTTTCAAGATGTTTATCCAGAATGGGCCTGTCAAGCCAAATATTGTCCACTTGCCAAAATTTGGCCACCCCTGCGTCACAATGTGATCGATTAGTTGTTAGCATCCGTTGCTATATCAACGGTGTGATGAACTTATACTTTGAATCAAAGCCAAAATGATGTTATTTTCATCCCTGCTATGTAAACAAAGCAGATTTCTGCCACAATTTCACTGCTAAAACAATTTTTGTTTAGCTAATAAGATGAAAACGTTACTTCAATCTATTTTTGACTACCTTGTTAACATTTCAACACTAAAATCAATGTTCTAAACGTTTCTATGATTCGAAATACATAGCAAAGAAAACGTGCAAACTACACAATAACTTACCTTTCACATCACAAAGTGAGCTGTAGCTATTATCACTTAATTCATGTGAAAATCATTTCGATTCATACACCGGTTCGTCTGGCTGGCATGTTTTTATTTTTGAGCTCATTCTACACTAAAGTATGCTATTAGTCCTATTATGAGAATTTTTTCCTATATCCCTTCCTCCACCACATGGCATAAGCATACCTCAGTACTACAGTAGTTCACTTGTGGTTGAATATAATGCAGGACACAACAGGCAGTTGAATAATGTTGAACTCACAAATACCAAAAAGGGATTAATTAATTAAATGAACACCCTGTGAAAACCGACCTGGCAATATTTAAGATTGAAATATGAAAATGTTTGTGGAACAGGTGTGTCATGAACTTGTTTATTTTATTTAATATACCCAGTTATAGACTGAAATACATGCCTCGGGTGGTTCTGCCAGTCACTTTCCCTCGACAGGCAGCCAGTCTCGGGAAGGGTAAACTGAAGAGGGAGACTGCAAAGTCCAGGCACAGCTGATCTCTTCGCTCTTGGAGCGTTTGCAGCGCTAGTGTATGTAGTGCATCTCACTGTGTCCAGGATGATATGGCAAGCCCAGTTTCTTATCAAATTATATTAAACAACATGATAATAACAGTAGCTTTAGATAATGTAATGAAAAGTGGGATCTTGGAGGGTGGGTTGTCATGGAGGACATCAGGTGGAGTCTGAGGAAGGGATACGGTAGGCTTTTTGGAGCATGGCAGAACCCTTAGAAAAAGGGTAAAGGGGAGGAGATAGAAGGATGCAGAAATAAATGACACAGGTTACAGGTAGATTAGTGGCACATTCAGATAGAAATCTGTTACGTAGAACAAACATTTCTCTCTGACATGTAGAACATCCCAGTCCTTGGAGGATGTAGTACACTCACATACGCTGGGCTACATTAGCTCCATCTTGCCCTCTGATAGGACAGGTAGAATTGTCACCATATTGCTTACACCTATCCAACCTGCATAAGTTTATTTGCCTTTGATTATTCACGTCTTCTCTCTTCGCCTCCTTGGAGGATTGCAGGAGAATATCTGAGGTTCCGAGCAAGACATTTTTTCTACTAAGCAATATGGAATTGTTTTCAGAAGTTCATACCAAGGATCATTAGCTATTTTATTTAGAATTTTAAAACCACTTGAAGTATAAAAATATATATATATCCCAAAATTATTTGATGAAATTTTTTTGGGGGCCTTACTACTATTAGCCCATACAAATGCATTAAATAGCAGATTCACTACATGGAACAACAGAGAGTCCACCCCAAAAAATCTAAATTAAGTTTGTTCTGAAGTGTCTGTCCTATATCTGAGAGATACAAGAAAGATCCGTTTTTTAACAACATTTTTAACATAATTTTTTTTAACATGTATTTAAGAATGATGGAGGCCACTGTGTTTTTGGGGACCTTCAATTTTTTTGCGCTCAACGGACAATTCCTTCGGCCTCATGGCTTGGTTTTGGCTCTGACATGCATTGTCAACTTTGGGAGCTTATGTAGACAGGTGTGTGCTTTTCCAAATCATGTCCAATCAATTGAATTTACCCCAGGTGGACTCCAATCAAGTTGTAGAAACATCTCAAGGATGATCAATAGAAACAGGGTGCACCTTAGCTCAATTTCAAGTCTCATAGCAGAGGGTTTTTTTTCATAAATCTGCAAACTGTTTTTGCTTTTTTATTATGGGGTATTGTGTGTAGATTGATGATTTTTTATTTATTTAATCAATTTTAGAATGCAGCTGGAATGTAACAAACTGAAAAAAGTCAAGGGGTCTGGCACTGTAAATGTTGGTTGTTTTGCTCTAGGACACCCGCAGGTCTTACAAGACTTGTCAGTACTACTTGAAAAAATGAATGGTGGTATGTATGGAGACTGTTGAGTGGAAAATAAGGGGTTAAAACCTGTTGAGGACAGACGTTCAGCATGGCACGAAATACAAAACCTCAAAAATCTAATAATTTCAATTTCTCAAACATACGACTATTTTACACCATTTTAAAGATACACTTCTCCTTAATCCAACCACATTGTCCGATTTCAAAAAGGCTTTACAGCGAAAGCAAAACATTAGATTATGTTAGGAGAGTACATAGACAAAAATAATCACACAGCTATTTTCCAAGCAAGGATATATGTCACAGAAACCCAAAACACAGCTAAATGAAGCACTAACCTTTGACGATCTTCATCAGATGACACTCCTAGGACATCATGTTACACAATACATGTATGTTTTGTTCAATAAAGTTCATATTTATATCCAAAAACAGCATTTTACATTGGCGCGTGATGTTCAGAAAATGTATTCCCACCAAAAACTTCTGGTGAATTTACAAAAATACTCATCATAAACGTTGACAAAATATATAACAATTATTTTAAGAATTATAGATACAGTACTCCTTTATGCAACCGCTGTGTCAGATTTTAAAATAGCTTTACGGAGAAAGCACATTTTTCAATATTCTGAGTATATAGCTCGCCATCATAGCAAGCTATACAGACACCCGCCAAGTTCGGGGTCACCTAAACTCAGAATTAGTATTATAAATATTCTCTTACCTTTGCTGATCTTCATCAGAATGCACTCCCAGGACTGCTACTTCCACAATAAATGTTGTTTTTGTTTGAAATAATCCATATTTATGTCCAAATACCTCCGTTTTGTTCATGCGTTCAGGTCACTATCCAAAGGCATACCGTGCGAGCGCAATTCGAGACACAAAAAGTCTAAATGTTCCATTACCGTACTTAGAAGCATGTCAAATGTTGTTTAAAATCAATCTTTATGGTATTTTTAACGTAAAATTGTGATAATATTCCAACCGGACAATAGTGTATTCATTCAAGGAGAAAAAGAAGGAACAGCGTGCTCGCGGGACCGCGCTTATCCAATCTCTTTGTCCCCAGGCAGTCCACTCAGTGACTGAGCTCCTATTATCTGCCCAGTGACAGGAGAATGCTGAAACAACTTTCTGAAGGCTTTTGACAGCCAATGGAAGCCTTAGGAAGTGCAACGTGACCCCATAGATACTGTAGTTTCGAAAGGGACTAGAAAGAAGAACTACAATTCTCAGATCCTCCACTTCCTGGTTGAATTTTTCTCAGGTCTTTGCCTGCCATATGAGTTCTGTTATACTCACAGACACCATTCAAACAGTTTTAGAAACTTCAGAGTGTTTTCTATCCAAATCTACTAATAATATGCATATTCTAGTTTCTGGGCAAGAGTAGTAGCCAGTTTAATTTGGGTACGTTTTTCATCCGACCGTGAAAATACTGCCCCCTATCCTTAACAGGTTTTAAATGGAAGAAGTTTGGAACCCCCAAGACTCTTCCTAGAGCTGGCCGCCCGTCGGAACTGAGCAATCGGGGGAGAAGGGCCTTGGTCAGGGAGGTGACAAAGGACCCGTTGCTATTTTCTTGAGTTTTCTCATGTCAATTAACTTGTAACATTCCTTAATTACTCATTACACTAATAAAGTCCCATTTAATCAACAAATACAGTAGTCAGTTTAAAAAAGGTTAAGGGTACAGGACTGTGTATATATCAGGCTGTGTTGGCAAAATCACTACATATCCCATCGAGCCAAGCGGGGAGAGGCTGCCCGTTGTCACAGTTCTAAGACCAGGCAGAAACTTCCAGCTAACCCTACGCCAATGACGCCGGTGGATTTCAAAACTGAACTTGGATCGCGTTAAGTAGCAATGATATAATTTGAGACATCTGTCGTGTCAGACAGTGGTCGCGAACCAGTCATGACAATTCAACAAACCACTAAATCATTTTCAAGTTTCTTTCCAGCTAATTTCTTAGTTACATGGTTGTATAACTAGGAAATGAGTTTGGAAGTTAAGGGTGCAGTAATTATGAAGTTTGGCAATGAGGACGAAATTTAGCATAGTTCAGCTAGTTTAGCCAGGGAAAACTGGGGAAACAAGCTCGGGCCAGGATATTCAGTGCCTTCAGAAAGTATTCACACGCCTTGACTTTTTACACATTTTATTGTGTTTCAGCCTGAATTTAAAATGGTTAATATAGAGATCTTTTTGTCACTGGCCTACACACAATATTCCATAATGTCAAAGTGGAGTCATGTTTTTTCGATTTATTTATGTTTTATTTCAAATGAAAAGCTGAACTGTCTTGAGTCCATAAATATTCAACCCCGAAATGTGCTTAACAAGCAGCGGTGTAAAGTACTTAAGTAAAAATACTTGAAAGTACTGCTTCAAATCAAACTTTATTTATCACATGCGCCGAATACAACATGTATACAACAACCGAATACAACATGTACCTTCCCGTGAAATTATTACTTACTTGTCCTTAACCAACAACGCAGTTCAAGAAAGAGTAAGAAAGTATTTACCAAATAAACTAAAGTTAAAAAGAAGTGTCAATGTAAATAATCTGGTGGCCATTTGATTAATTGTTCAGCAGTCTTATGGCTTGGGGGTAGAAGCTGTTAAGGAGCTTTTTGGCCCTACACTTGGCACTCCGGAACCACTTTCCTTGCGGTAGCAGAGAAAACAGTCTATGACTTGGATGACTGGAGTCTTTAAGAAATGTTTGGGCTTTCCTCTGACATCGCCTAGTATATTGGTCCTGGATGGCAGGAAGGTTGGCCCCAGTGATGTACTGAGCCATACACACTACCCTCTGTAGTGCCTTACGGTCAGATGCGGGCCACTTACCATACCAGGCGGTGATGCAACCGGTAGAGGGATCTGAGGATCCATGCCAAATCTTTTCAGCCTCCTGAGGTGTTATCGTGCCCTCTTCATGACTGTCTTGGTGTGTTTGGACCACAATAGTTTGTTGGTGATGTGGACACCAAGGAACTTGAAACTCTCGACCCGTCTACAGCCCCGTCAATGTTAATGGCGGCCTGTCCGGCCCGCCTTTTCCTGTAGTCCACGATCAGCTCCTTTGTCTTGCTCACATTGAGGGAGAGGTTGTTGTCCTGGCACCACACTGCCAGGTCTCAGCCTATAGGAGGTCATTCTCATCGTTGTTGGTGATCATGCCTACCACTGTTGTGTTGTAAGAAAACTTAATGATGGTGTTGGAGATGTGTTTGGCCACGCAGTCGTGGGTGAACAGGGAGTACAGGAGGGGACTAAGCACACACCCCTGAGGGGCCCTAGTGTTGAGGATCAGCGTAGCATACGTGTTGTTGCCTACCCTTACAACCTGGGGGCGGTCCGTCAGGATGTCCAGGATCCAGTTGCAGAGGGAGGTGTTTAGTCCCAGGGTTCTTAGCTTAGTGACGAGCCTTGTGGGCACTATGGTGTTGAACGCTGAGCTGTAGTCAATGAACAGCATTCTCACATAGGTGTTCCTTTTGTCCAGGTGGGAAAGGACAGTGTGGAGTGCAATTGAGATTGCGTCATCTGTGGATCTGTTCTGGCGGTATGCGAATTAGAGTGGGTCTATGGTATCTGGGAGCATGTTGTTGATGTGAGTCATGACCAGCCTTTCAAAGCACTTCATGGCTATGACGTGAGTGCTATGGGGCGGTAATCATTTAGGCAGGTCACCTTCATTTCCTTGGGCACAGGTACAGTTGTGGCCAAAAGTTTTGAGAATGACACAAATATTAATTTCCACAAAGTTTGCTGCTTCAGTGTCTTTAGATATTTTTGTCAGATGTTACTATGGAATACTGAAGTATAATTACAAGCATTTCATAAGTGTCAAATGCTTTTATTGACAATTACATGAAGTTGATGCAAAGAGTCAATATTTGCAGTGTTGACCCTTCTTTTTCAAGACCTCTGCAATCCGCTCTGGCATGCTGTCAATTTGCTGTCAAATTCTTGGCCACATCCTGACTTATGGCAGCCCATTCTTGCATAATCAATGCTTGGAGTTTGTCAGAATTTGTGGGGTTTTGTTTGTCCACTCGCCTCTTGAGGATTGACCACAAGTTCTCAATGGGATTAAGGTGTGGGGAGTTTCCTGGACATTGACCCAAAATATCTCTGTTTTGTTCCCCGAGCGAGTTAGTTATCAGTTTTGCCTTATGGCAAGGTGCTCCGTCATGCTGGAAAAAGCATTGTTCATCATCAAACTGTTCCTGGATGGTTGGGAGAAGTTGCTCTCAGAGGATGTGTTGGTGCCATTCTTTATTCATGGCTGTGTTCTTAGGCAAAATTGTGAGTGAGCCCACTCCCTTGGCTGAGAAGCAACCCCACACATGAATGGGCTCAGGATGCTTTACTGTTGGGCATGACACAAGACTGATGGTAGCACTCACCTTGTCTTCTCCGGACAAGCTTTTTCTGGATGCCCCAAACAATCGGAAAGGGGATTCATGACTTTACCCCAGTCCAATCCCTGTACCTTTTGCAGAATATCAGTCTGTCCCTGATGTTTTTCCTGGAGAGAAGTGGCTTCATTGCTGCCCTTCTTGACACCAGGCCATCCTCCAAATGTCTGCGCCTCACTGTGCGTGCAGATGCACTCACACCTGCCTGCTGCCATTCCTCAGCAAGCTCTGTACTGGTGGTGCCCCAATCCCGCAGCTGAATCAACTTTAAGAGACTGTCCTGGCGCTTGCTGGACTTTCTTAGGCACCCTGAAGCCTTCTTCACAACAATTGAACCGCTCTCCTTGAAGTTCTTGATGATCCGATAAATAGTTGATTTTGGTGCAATCTTCCTGGCAGCAATATTCTTGCCTGTGAAGCCCTGTTTGTGCAAAGCAATGGTGACAGTACGTGTTTCCTTGCAGGTAACCACGGTTGACAGAGGAAGAACAATGATTCCAAGCACCACCCTCCTTTTGAAGCTTCCAGTCTGTTATTCAAACTCAATCAGCATGACAGAGTGATCTCCAGCCTTGTCCTCGTCAACACTCACACCTGTGTTCATGAGAGAATCACTGGCATGATGTCAGCTGGTCCTTTTGTGTCAGGGCTGAAATGCAGTGGAAATGTTTTTGGGGGGATTCAGTGCATGGCAAAGAGGGACTTTGCAATTAATTGCAATTCATCTGATCACTCTTCATAACATTCTGGAGTATATGCAAATTGCCATCATACAAACTGAGGCAGCAGACTTTGTGAAAATTAATAATTGTGTCATTCTCAACTTTTGGCCACGACTGTACTCTGGTGGTCTCCTTGAAACATGTAGGTATTATAGACTCGGTCAGGGAGAGGTTGAAAATGTCAGTGAAGACACTTGTCAGTTGGTCCGTGCATGCTTTGAGTACACGTCCTGGTAATCCGTCTGGCCCCATGGCTTTGTGAATGTTGACCTGTTAAACAGTCTTTCTCACATCGGCTGCCGAGAGAGTTATCACACAGTCGTACAGAACAGCTGGTGCTCTCATGCATGCTTCAGTTTTGCTTGCCTCGAAGCGAGCATAAAAGGCATTTAGCTTGTCTGGTTGGCTCGCGTCACTGGGCAGCTCGCAGCTGGGTTTTCCTTTGTAGTCCATAATAGTTGTCAAGCCATGCCACATCCGACAAGCTTCAGAGCCAGTGTAGTAGGATTCAATCTTAATCCTGTATTGACGCTTTGCTTGTTTGATGGTTCGGGATTCTTATAAGCGTCCGGATTAGTGTCCCGCGCCTTGAAAGCGGCACCTCTAGCCTTTAGCTCGATGCGGATGTTGCCTGTAATCCATGGCTTCTGGTTGAGATATGTACATACGGTCACTGTGGGGACGAAGTCGTCGATGCACTTATTGATGATGCCGATGACTGGGGTGGTATACTCCTCAATGCCATTTGATGAATCCCGGAACATATTCCATTCTGTGCTAGTAAAACAGTCCTGTAGCATAGCATCCGCGTCATCTGACCACTTCTGTATTGAGTCACTGGTACTTCCTGCTTTAGTTTTTGCTCGTTTTGCAGGAATCAGGAGGATAGAATTATGGTCAGATTTGCCAAATGGATGGCGGGGGAGAGCTTTGTATGCATCTCTGTGCATGGAGTTTTTTTTCCTCTGGTTGCACATGTGACATGCTGGTAGAAATTAGATCAAACGGATTTAAGTTTGCCTGCATTAAATTTGAACATGCATTTTGAAATAGCATTTTTGTCCCCCCCAGTTTTATCGTTGGAATGTGATACAAAACGAGGCAACGGTGTGCTTTAGGACCATGCAGATGCCTCCGAGCGGTCGGGTAGGATGTTTGGAGTGTTTATCCGACTATCTCCCCCACTTCTATAACCAAAGTTGCGCCCCTACCCCTGGCTATCAGTAAACAATTTTCAACAAGAAAATTGTGCCGTCTGGTTTGCTTAATATAAACAATTTGAAATGTATACTTATTTTTTATTCTATTTAAAACCAAATACCTTTAGACTTTTAGTCAAGTAGTATTTTAATGAGTGACTTTCACTTCTACTTGAGTCATTTTCTATTAAGGTACCTTTACTTTTACTCAAGTATTACAATTGCATACTTTTTCCACTACTGAATAAATGAGATATACAGTATCTCACAAAAGTGAGTACACCCCTCACATTTTTGTAAATATTTGAGTATATCTTTTCATGTGACAACACTGAAGAAATGACACGTTGCTACAATGTAAAGTAGTGAGTGTACAGCTTGTATAACAGTGTAAATTTGCTGTCCCCTCAAAATAACACAACACAGCCATTAATGTCTAAACCGCTGGCAACAAAAGTGAGTACACCCCTAAGTGAAAATGTCCAAATTGGGCCCAATTAGCCATTTTCCCTCCCCGGTGTCATGTGACTCGTTAGTGTTACAAGGTCTCAGGTGTTAATGGGGAGCAGGTGTGTTAAATTTGGTGTCATCGCTCTCACACTCCCTCATACTGACTGGTCACTGGAAGTTCAACATGGCACCTCATGGCAAAGAACTCTCTGAGGATCTGAAAAAAAGAATTGTTGCTCTACATAAAGATGGCCTGGGCTATAAGAAGATTGCCAAGACCCTGAAACTGAGCTGCAGCACAGTGGCCAAGACCATACAGCGGTTTAACAGGACAGGTTCCACTCAAAACAGGCCTTGCCATGGTCAACCAAAGAAGTTGAGTGCACGTGCTCAGCGTCATATCCAGAGGTTGTCTTTGGGAAATAGACGTATGAGTGCTGCCAGCATTGCTGCAGAGGTTGAAGGGGTGGGGTGTCAGCCTGTCAGTGCTCAGACCATACGCCGCACACTTCATCAAATTGGTCTGCATGGCTGTCGTCCCAGAAGGAAGCCTCTTCTAAAGATGATGCACAAGAAAGCCCGCAAACAGTTTGCTGAAGACAAGCAGACTAAGGACATGGATTACTGGAACCATGTCCTGTGGTCTGATGAGACCAAGATTAACTTATTTGGTTCAGATGGTGTCAAGCGTGTGTGGCGGCAACCAGGTGAGGAGTACAAAGACAAATGTGTCTTGCCTACAGTCAAGCATGGTGGTGGGAGTGTCATGGTCTGGGGCTGCATGAGTGCTGCCGGCACTGGGGAGCTACAGTTCATTGAGGGAACCATGAATGCCAACATGTACTGTGACATACTGAAGCAGAGCATGATCCCCTCTCTTCGGAGACTGGGCCGCAGGGCAGTATTCCAACATGATAACGACCCCAAACACACCTCCAAGATGACCACTGCCTTGCTAAAGAAGCTGAGGGTAAAGGTGATGGACTGGCCAAGCATGTCTCCAGACCTAAACCCTATTGAGCATCTGTGGGGCATCCTCAAACGGAAGGTGGAGGAGTGCAAGTTCTCTAACATCCACCAGCTCCGTGATGTCGTCATGGAGGAGTGGAAGAGGACTCCAGTGGCAACCTATGAAGCTCTGGTGAACTCCATGCCCAAGAGGGTTAAGGCAGTGCTGGAAAATGATGGTGGCCACACAAAATATTGACACTTTGGGCCCAATTTGGATATTTTCACTAAGGGGTGAACTCACTTTTGTTGCCAGTGGTTTAGACATTAATGGCTGTGTGTTGTGTTATTTTGAGGTGACAGAAAATTTACACTGTTATACAAGCTGTACACTCACTACTTTACATTGTAGCAAAGTGTCATTTCTTTAGTGTTGTCACATGAAAAGGTATACTCAAATATTTACATTTTTTGTGAGATACTGTATCTGTAACACAACAAAATGTGGAATAATTCAAGGGGTCTGAATGCTTTCTGAAGGTACCATATTTACATATCTACCTCAACAACTTCTTACCCCTGCACATCGACTCGGGACTGGTACCCCGTGTATATAAGTTATCATTACTCATTGTGTATTTATTCCTTCTGTTATTAATTTTCAATTTTTTCCACGTTCTTATTTTAAACATTTCCCCAACTATTTCAAATGTTTTTCTCTCTGCATTGTTGGTAAGGGTCCATATGTGAGCATTTCACTGTTAGTCTACACTTGTTGTTTACAAAGCATGTCACAAATATAATTTTATGTATTTTTTCTCCCACCACCTTTAGGACCTTTAGGAAGTTCACCTCAGAGGAGCTAAAACATGAGCATACACTGCCTGTTCGACTGCAAAAGCAGGACACCTCTCGATGCTGTATTTTTGCAGGATTCTGTGAAATGGCTTAACCAATGGAAAGCTTGGGATTTCCTCATCATATTAGGGTTGGGCATTCTGAGATATTTTCGGTGAGCCGCATGATTTGGCTCCGTTTACGTAAAAGTAATTAATTTGGCTTCCAAACTGCTTTTCATTCCAAATGCTTGAAAATTGACCAAGAACCATGATGAAAATACACATCTCTAATGTAAAGACAAAGTATGCTTGGATTATGTCAAATCATGAAATGCATGTTCAAATAAATGTTCACCTGTCCAAATTATTCGATCAGCTTTTTTAACTTACTGCAGAAATGAGGGTGGACCCGAATGACGTGCTCGCCCCACTATTTATTGTTTCTGTAGTGAGGATTCACCATCTTCAGAGAATAATTTTGTAACTTATTTTCAGAAGCTCAAAAAGCTGTAGTAGCAGTATGCAAATCTGGGGGCCAAGTGAACGACTCTGTCACCGATGCAATTCAGTTCCCAACGTTCACCAAAAAGAGCCATTCAAAAAGAGTGTGAATCCGAAATAAGTGCTTCTCATCCCCTCCCTCGCTCTCTCCTCACCTAGATCCCGACTTCTCTTGCTCTAGCCTTCCTTTTCTCTATTTCACCTTCCTTCTCTCGCTTCTCCCTTTTATTTTTGATTTACATTTATTTAAACAGCGAACCCCATTGAGACCAAGGCCTCTTTTTAAAGGGGAGGCCTGCACACAATCATACAAATTCACAATATTTACAATAAAAACATACAATATTTTCAATTTAAGGAAAGTAACTTGCAGAACCCTATCATGAAAGACAAACACATTCCTCAGTAAAAAATGTATCAACCAGCCACCTGAACTGCCCTAGCGGCACCAAAACATTCAACCTTAGAGAATTCTGAATATCATTCCACAAGTAAGGTGCAAAGAAACTAAATGCAGGGATCGAAGGGATCTCTAGTGACATGTATGTGCAATTTAAAAATGAAGTAAGGAAGTTTGCACGAGGGCTTTATTAACAAAAAGAGAGCAGTATCTACAGTACAAGACTTAACAGAGGGCCAGCCAGTGGAGGCTCCTCAGAGGAGGAAGGGGAGGACCATCCTCCTCAGTGAATTACATAAATATTTACATTGTTAAACATTTAAAAAGTTAACCTCTTTAGATAAAACTATACTAAATATAATCACGTCACCAAATAACTGATTAACCTGTTGGGGATAGGGGGCAGTATTTACACGGCCGGATAAAAAACGTACCCGATTTAATCTGGTTACTACTCCTGCCCAGTAACTAGAATATGCATATAATTATTGGCTTTGGATAGAAAACACCCTAAAGTTTCTAAAACTGTTTGAATGGTGTCTGTGAGTATAACAGAACTCGTATGGCAGGCAAAAACCTGAGAAGATTCTCACCAGGAAGTGGCCTGTCTGACAAGTGGTTGTTCTTCTTGCCTCTGTTTATTGAAGACTGAGGATCTTTGCTGTAACGTGACACTTCCTACGGCTCCCATAGGCTCTCAGAACCCGGGAAAAAGCTGAATGACGTAATTCAATGCCCAGCCTGAAACACATTTGCTCGTTTGGCAAGTGCTCTATCAGACGGCCATTAGACGAGGCTCGTGCATGAGGGGATAGCATGTTTTTACTTTTTCTCTAATTGAATGTAAACAGGCTTTGCCGGTCGGAATATTATCGCTTTTTTACGAGAAAAGTGGCATAAAAATGTATTTTAAACAGCGGTTGACATGCTTCGAAGTACGGTAATGTAATATTTAGAATTTTTTTGTCACGTAATGCGCAATGCTCGTAACCCTTATTTACCCTTCGGATAGTGTCTTGAATGCACAAACAAAACGCCGCTGTTTGAACATAACTATGGATTATTTGGGACCAAACCAATATTTGTTATTGAAGTAGAAGTCCTGGGAGTGCATTCTGACGAAGACAGCAAAGGTAATAACATTTTTCTTATAGTAAATCTGACTTTGGTGAATGCTAAACTTGCTGGGTGTCTAAATAGCTAGCCCTGTGATGCCGGGCTATCTACTTAGAATATTGCAAAATGTGCTTTCACCGAAAAGCTATTTTAAAATCGGACATATCGAGTGCATAGAGGAGTTCTGTATCTATAATTCTTAAAATAATTGTTATGTTTTTTGTGAACGTTTATCGTGAGTAATTTAGTAAATTCACCGGAAGTGTTCGGTGGGAATGCTAGTCACATGCTAGTCACCTGCTAATGTAAAAAGCTGTTTTTTGATATAAATATGAACTTGATTGAACAGACATGCATGTATTGTGTAACATAATGTCCTAAGATTGTCGTCTGATGAAGATCATCAAAGGTTAGTGCTGCATTTAGCTGTGGTTTGGGTTTATGTGACATTATATGCTAGCTTGAAAAATGGGTGTCTGATTATTTCTGTCTGGGTACTCTGCTGACATAATCTAATGTTTTGCTTTCGTTGTAAAGCCTTTTTGAAATCGGACAGTGTGGTTAGATTAACGAGAGTCTTGTCTTTAAAATGCTGTAAAATAGTCATATGTTTGAGAAATTGAAGTAATAGCATTTCTAAGGTATTTGAATAACGCGCCACGGGATTCAACTGGCTGTTGAGGAGCCCAGAGAGGTTAAAACACACTATTTTGCAAAGAAAGTCTACAGTAGCCTCAACAGTACTCCATAGGGTAGCACCATGGTGTAGCCGGAGGACAGCTAGCTTCCGTCCTCCTCTGGGTACATTGACTTCAATACAAAACCTAGGAGACTCATGGTTCTCACCCCCTTCCATAGACTTAAACAGTAATTATGACAGGCTGGAAGACGTCCTCCAGCCTTTCAAAGTTCTTGCAGCATGAACTGACATGTTGTCCACCCAATCAAAGGATCAGAGAATGAATCTAGTACTGAAAGCATAAACTACAGCTAGCTAGCACTGCAGTGGTATAAAATGTGGTGAATAGTTGACTGAAAGAGAGAGAAAGACAATAGATGAAAGGTTTTGAACAAATTAATTTCTTCCAAAATGAAGGAGAAGCAAGAGAGAGTGAGAGTCATTATTTTTTCAACACGACACTGGAATTCTTCCAAGTCAAGGTAAGCTTTTGGTATTACTCATTTATTGCCACCGGGTCCCGCCTGTGTAACTGCTTACTGACTGTACATTCATTCCGGGATAAACATACCTGAATTTGTCCAATAGAAGCTCTCGTTTGCAACTGTTGGACTAGTGATTACACCCTATATCAGCTAGATGCATGAAACTGTGTGCAAGGCGGTACTGAATGTTGGTGTCTGTTCATGTATCACTGTCTGTCACCTCAAATTTGTCTCTCGACCTGTGTGCACCTACGTTGTAAACATCCATTCATAGGCTAGGTTGTAGATGTGTGTAGGGAAAATTTGAGTATCATGTAGTAGCCTAAAACTATTGCTGTTACACTGAACTGGGTGAATGGAATATGAATGAAAGTCATCCAATATGCTGTAATAGAAATAAGGCAATGCTCATGAAAAAAATGTGTCCTCCCTCATCTTGAACAGCACTGACCGCCACTGGGGCCAGCCTACATTCTGATACAGAATGAAGTGATGTGTACTGAACCTATCCGCCGCAATAAAGCATAGTGCACTATGATGAGCTGCGTCCAATGGTTTCAATACAGTCTAGTGGCTTCAAAACGGCTGAATGATTTTTTTGTATTTATTTTAAAAATTATAATAATCATCATGTCTCATCACTGCAACTCCCCAATGTGCTCTGGAGGCGAAGATCGAGTCATGAGTCCTCCGAAACATGACCCGCCAAGCCGCGCTTCTTAACACCCGCCTGCTTAACCCGGAAGCCAGATGCACCAATGAGTGAGGAAACACCGTCACCCTACGACTGAGGTCAGCCTGCAGGTACCCAGCCCGCCACAAGGAGTCGCTAGAGCGCGATGAGCCAAGTAAAACCCGGCCAAACCCTCACTAACCCTCACTAACTAATTGTGCGCGGCCAATGGGACTCCCGATCACGGGCCGTTTATACAGCACGGGATTGAACCCGGGTGCAGTGCCTTAGACCGCTGTGCCACTCGGGAGACCTTAATTAGATTTTCTTACCCGTATACATGGATGAACTCTTCTCCCTCTCTGTCAAGAATGCCATTGTTGACCTTAGTTTAAAGATGTAATCCGGAGACAGGTGTTTTATACAACAGCATTCTGTGTGTTCTCTTTTCGACCCCCTCCGCATATTTGGAATCAAAATTTGCAAGCCAGAATTTTCTCCATCTCCTTAGCAACCGTACTCTGCTTCCACCGGGCATTCCACTGATTTCAAAAACTCAGTCCTCAAGGAAGTGGAGAGCATTAACTTTTGCAATTCTTTGTGATATCTTTCAAAAAAGCTGCGTTAGAAAGGATTACCTACACATCCTGACCAGCTCATGTTAAAGACAAAAGCGTGCTACATGGCAGACCAATCCAAACTCATCTCTCGGCATGTTCAACCCATCCATTATCTCAGCCTATCATGGCTAGTGGGAAGATTCCTGTCTTTTTCCTTGCTAAATCAACTAGGCTCATAATTCAAGAATTTGTTATATTTACATATGGCATACAAGTTTGTTATTAAGGTTAATAAAATGTAATGTTCCAGAAGGCATTTCTGCTATAAAATGCATTTTGATATAAATGCCTCTCCTGTGAAGTAATGATGCACCTAGCACGACATGCGCCTAGTTTCACGAAACGAGTCACATATGTATAAATCATCCGATACATGTTTAAGCTATTTGTAAAATAACATATACTTAGTGTTGCGTACGTAAAGTACCAATTTAAGTTCAACAAAGGATTTCTGTAAAGCAAAAAAAGTGCCTGGTCAACGGAAGGGGCAACAAAATACACTAGTATCGTCCACATACAATTGGCTGTTAGAATTTCTTATAGACAAACCAATATTGTTTATATAGATAGTAAAAATTACATGGCCCAAAATGGACTCTTGGGGGACACCTTTAGTAATATCAAGGAAACCTGACTTAACACCATCAGAAGAAACACATTGTGTCCTGTCTTTCAAGTAGTTTTCAAACCAAATGCAGGCTGCCTGACCCAGGCCAATTTCAGACAGTATGCAAATGAATAATGGATAGTCAAAGGTGTCAAAAGCCTTCGACAGGTCTATAATGCTGCCTTTTTTCAATGCAATTTACAATGTCATTTAACACCAAAGAAGCAGCAGATTTGGTGCTTTGACCTGGCCTGAAACCAGACTGATAGACACTTTGAAGCTGACAAAATCTAAGCTGAGTGTTGTTTAAAGAGTCAAAGATGTTCGCTAGGCAAGACAGTTTAGAGAATGGGCGATAATTATTCATATCAGAGGGGTCACCACATTTGTGGGGAGGGAGCACATGGGCAGGCTTCCATATCCTAGGGGTAGCACCCGAGATAATTGTCTGGTTAAAAATGTGTCAATAATTCCACAATTACGGGAAAAGAAAGGTGCAGCAAGAAAGGATCAAGCAAGTCAACACCAGTGGATTTTCTTTCCATCAATGACAGATTCACTAACTCACTTCTTGCAAATAAAAGGCCTGCAGAGATAAAATGTTGATTAATCTGTTTGGAATCCCTAATTAATGTAATAGGACAGTGATCACTGAGGTCATTAGAAAAGACACCACTGGACAAGTTCTTGTGGGAGCTATTTGTCAGAAATAGGTCAATAAGTGAGGAGTTTGCTGGATTTTTTTTACGTTAACCCATGTGGGTTTTGAAATCAGTTGAGTCAGGTTAAAGTCAAGACAAATATTCATGAAATGGTCTGAGGCCGGGGTAAACCAATCTAAGTAAAGAAATCCCCCAAGACGACTAATTCAGTTGACAGAAAAGGTTTTAAATACTCAGAAATAGTGTGGATCTTCTCCAGCAGTTCACAGAGAGCCTCCACAGTTTCTTCCTTCATCTTTGCATCCACACTCTCCTTTACTCTCTCAATCTCCCTCTACATCTGTCCTCCAGCCCTTTTTCTCAAATGAATATGTGAAGGTTGAGGTGGGGTGCTGATTTGAGAAATCTCAGGTTAGGTACTTGGAAGCAAAAAATATCATATGAACAATACCAAAGATCTATTCTGTTCGGTCCAGTTTAGTTTAGTCTGGACCAATGGTAAAAATAAATGGTTCTTCAGTTCAGAACATGTTTATTTTTGTCCACTTGTCATTAGCTTGTGATATCATGACATGGACCTTGTCCCCTGTTGTTCTATAAGAAGTCCTCCTCACAAGTGCAGTAAATTCCTGTATCGGTGTTGGTACAGAGAAAGAATGTTGTTTCCATGTATTTACGTGTCCTGTTCTCTACTCCCCAGGGCTCTTGACCTCAGCGAAGCCCTAAGGCCACTTAAGTGAGGCTGCAGACATGTTGTCTCCTGTATAACAGGGTCTATCCTCCTACTGATGTGTACTCTGGTTAGCTTCAATTAATAAGGAGATAGCATGGAGCATATCTAATGCTGCCTTCACAGCTCTACACTCCTGCCTCGTCCTCTGGAGATGAAGGATACCTTTAAACGACCAAAGGCTCTCTTGGACGAGGCAGATACTATCTTTAATCTTACCTGACTGATGCGTGAATGGATACAAGCCATAGATACAGTATACATAAATAAGTGATTTTTAAGTTGGACTAATAAAGTACTATTTATTCTATCTCTTATGAGATGGAAATTCTTCTTCTGCTCTGCTCCCACAACACGTACATGATGGAATGAAATGTACTGTATGTTATGAATATGTTTGAGTTCAACACAAACACATTCTTTCTTCTGAGGATATTCCAACATTTTGGCTACAGAAGCCAAACAGTTTGAAAATAGCTTCAAAACATGTGTACGCATAAAGCGGCCATTTGAGAAACAGTCCTAATGAAACATCCATACTAGGTGTATGAAAACCCAGGTTTTTAGCTGTACGGTCTTAGATAAGTTACATGAAGAGGATCGTGGGCCAAACTTTGTGTTCGTTTTCCATTTCAAAACTTGATAGAGACTGATTTCCTTAATGTAACAGAACCTATGAAAGCTTGGGATGTCTATTTGGTGTACTTTTTCCAAATTTCAACTAAATTATGTTGAACTAATGTGAAATAGGTGTTGAATTGACGTCTCTGCCCTTCAACCCACTGTAAGGCTATAACATTCTGATGATGTCACATATTGCAATAAAATTATTTGTATCTTCTCTAATAGCAAGGTAACAGTCTCGAAGGAAGCACTTTGCTTTCCTGCGTTGTAAATACACTTACAGGGGTAGGCATTTCTACCCGAAAAGAGATGCAGGCTTTCATTCTATACATTTTTTGAAAACGATTGATTATGCGGAAAATTGGATGTGTTACTGCTTGGCTGAAACAAAAGCTTTCACTCACACTGGCCCTCTCCAGGTAAGATTGCCCACCCCTAGTTAAGTGTGACATTTTCACAGATATTCCTATACAATAGGGAATAGACTACCCTCCTGGAAGATAACCGCATTCCGTAAAAGGGCAATAGAAGTGATAGGGCGCAATGTAATTGTTGCTCCGGTACCCCAGGCACATGTATGTCATGTTCCAGAATTGATGTTTCATAAATCACCTCTGTTCCCCACTAGCTTATGAGCTCAGTCTGTCAGCTCGCAATCTGTCGCTCCAGCTTTTCATTAGACAGGATGGCAAAAGTATGTCAAGGAGGAACCAGCAGCGGAGCTGTCATTACTGAGACCATGAACGCACATCTGGCAGTCGTGTTGCTTTTGGAGAAATAGTGCCTGTTGTCTTGTTAAATAGAGGGCATCTGTTGTCGACACCGGAGCTTTGCTCACAGAAACGGAAATTAAACTTAGATGGATTTCCTTTGCCACCACAGACTTTCCTTTTCTGTCCCATTTATTGAGTCACTGTGTAATATATATGTTAATTTATTTAATTCATCCCTTCAGGGTAATTTCTCCTCCCTGTGCATGTTTAGGTATTATAGAGCTGTGTGTATGCTTGGCAGAATTCGTTTTTTTTGGGAGGAGGGATTTTAGGCAACTGTAATGCTTCTCAGTGTTACATGTAATTACAGGTAATGTGGCAGTGATGTGTAAAAAAAATGACCAATTTCAGCAGCATGGCTTGGCCTGATTATGCAGTGATGTTTTACTCACTCAACAGACGCTGCTGAGTTGGATATCGCTTCAAACAAAAAAGCTAGCTAACAAGCTGTAGCCAGTCTCCCTGGAGAAACCAAAGTATTTTCCGGTGATATCAGCACAGAGAGGATGCAGACGCATTTTTTCTATTCCTCTTTTCTTTATTCATTTTCTGGGGGGAAATCATGTCTTTTTCTATTCCAAGGCGTCATATGGAAGTCTCTGTGTGTAAAGCAGTACCTTGGAGATTTACTGAGTACATTTTCAAAGGTATGTTTTGAGTCGCGTCTCGGTAGGGAATGCAAAGTTATATATGGAGTTGCAACTCCATGCTTTAGTAAGACATCATGAATTTGGAAAAAATAAGAAAAAAAACTCCCTCAAAAGTAATGGACATCAAAATGTTTTTGGATATGTACATTACTCAACCCCTGTAGAAAATAAATCACATCACCACCTCCCCTATCTCTTTATCTACAGTGCCATCAGTAAGGATTCATATCCCTTGACTTATTCCACATTTGGTTGTGTTACAGCCTGAATTCAAAATAGATTAAATAGATTATTTTTCTCACCCATCTACACACAATACCGCATAACGACAAAGTGAAAACATGTTTTTAGAAATGTTTGCAAATGTATTGAAAATGAAATAAAGAAATATCTAATTTACATAAGTGTCCACACACCTTTGCTATGACACTCCAAATTGAGCTCAGGTGTATCCAATTTCCTTTGATAATCCTTGAGTCCACCTGTGGCCAATTCAATTGTTTGGACATGTTTTATATAGACAGGTGTGTTTCTTTCTAAGGTTCCATAGTTGACAGTGCATGTCAGAGCAGAAACTATACCATGACGTCCAAGGAACTGTCCGTAGATCTTCGAGATATAATTCTGATGAGGCATATATCTGGGGAAGGGTATAAAACTATTTCTAGAGTGTTGAAAGTTTCCAAGAGCACAGTGGTCTCCATCATTGGAAAATGGAAAAAATATGGAACTACCCAGACTCTGCCTAGAGCTGGCCATCCGACCAAACTGAGCAACTGGGCAAGAAGGCCCTTGGTCAGGGAGGTGACCAAGAACCCAACTCTGACAGAACTACAGAGTTCCTTGGTTGAGATGGGAGAACCTGCCATAAGGACAACCGTCTCCACAGCACTTCATTAATCTGGACATTATGGGAGAGTGGCCAGACGGAAGCCATACCTGAGAAAAAGGCACAAGACAGCAAGCCTGAAGTTTGCAAAAAGGCACATGAAAGACAGATCACAAGACATGCTTTGCTTTCGGCCTGAATACAAAGCATGTCTGAAGAAAACCAGGCACAGCCTATCACCCGTCTAACACCATCCCTACCGTGATGCAGCATCATGCTATGGGGATACTTTTCAGTGAAAATGAATGTGCGATTGTTAACGATAGAGGGAACAATGAATGGAGCCAAATACAGGCCAATCCTTGATGAGAACCTGCTTCAGAGTACAAATGACCTTAGACTGGGGCGATTATGTGCGTTCCAACAGGACAATGACCCCAAGCATACAGCCAAAGCAACACTGAAATGGCTTCAGAAAAAGTCAAACGCCCAGCCAATGCTCAGACTTGAATCAGATTGAAAATCTGTGAAAAGACTTGAAATTGCTTTTCACCGCCATTCCAAATCTAACTTAACAGAGCTAGATAAAAGGAAAAAGAATGGGAGCAAAATCCCAAATCCAGATATGCAAAACTGTAATAGCCAACAAAGGCCCTTCTACAAAGTAATGTCTCAGGGGTGTGAATATTTAGTTGAAGTCAGAAGTTTACATCCACCTTAGCCAAATACATAAATACAATACATTAAACTCAGCATTTCACAATTCCTGACATTTAATCCTAGTAAAAATTCCCTGTCTTAGGTCAGTTAGGATCACCACTTTATTTTAAGCATGTGAAATGTCAGAATAATAGTAGAGAGAATGATTTATTTCAGCTTTGATTTCTTTCATCACATTCCCAGTGGGTCAGAAGTTTACATACACTCAATTAGTATTTGGTAGCATTGCCTTTAAATTGTTTAACTTGGGTCAAACGTTTCGTGTAGCCTTCCACAAATGTTCTATAGGATTGAGGTCAGGGCTTTGTGATGGCCACTCCAATACCTTGACTTTGTTGTCCTTGAGCCATTTTGCCACAACTTTGGAAGTATGCTTGGGGTCATGTCCATTTGGAAGACTCATTTGCGACCAAGCTTTAACTTCCTGACTGATGTCTTGAGATGTTGCTTCAATATATCCACATAATTATCCTGCCTCATGATGCCATCTATTTTGTGAAGTGCACCAGTCCCTCCTGCAGGAAAGCACCCCCACAACATGATGCTGCCACCCCCGTGCTTCACTGTTAGGATGGTGTTCTTTGGCTTGCAAGCCTCCCCCTTTCTCCTCTAAACATAACGATGGTCATTATGGCCAAACAGTTCTATTTTTGTTTCATCAGACCAGAGGACATTTCTCCAAAAAGTACAGTCTTTGTTCCCATGTGCATTTGCAAACCTTGGTCTGGCTTTTTTTATGGCGGTTTTGGAGCAGTGGCTTATTCCTTGCTGAGCGGCCTTTCAGTTTATGTCGATATAGGACTCGTTTTACTGTGGATATAAATTATTTTGTACTTGTTTGCTCCAGAATCTTCACAAGGTCTTTTGTTCTGGGATTGATTTGCACTTTTCGCACCAAAGCTAGTTCATCTCTAGGAGACATAACGCGTCTCCTTCCTGAGCGGTATGACGGCTGCGTGGTCCCATGGTGTTTATACTTGCATACTATTGTTTGTACAGATGAACGTGGTACCTTCATGCGTTTAGAAATTGCTCCCAAGGATGAACCAGAATGGGGAGGTCTACAATTTCTTCTTCTGAGGTCTTGGCTGATTTCTTTTGATTTTCCCATGATGTCAAGCAAAGAGGCACTGAGTTTGAAATACATCCACAGGTACACCTCCAACTGACTCAAATTATGTCAGTTAGCCTATCAGAAGCTTCTAAAGCCATGACAACGTTTTCTGGAATTTTCCAAGCTGTTTAAAGGCACAGTCAACTTAGTGTATGTAAACTTCTGACCCACTGGAATTGTGATACAGTTAATTATAAGTGAAATAATCTGTCTGTAAACAATTGTTGGACAAATTACTTTTGTCATGCACAAAGTAGATGTCCTAACCGACTTGCCAAAACTATAGTTTGTTAACAAGAAATTTGTGGAGTGGTTGAAAAAAACGAGTTTTAAATGACTCCAACCTAAGTGTATGTAAGCTTCCGACTTCAACTGTATGTATACTGAACAAACATGTTAAGTGTTGGTCTCCTGTTTCATGAGCTGAAATAAAAGATCCCCAAAATGCATACGCACAAAAATGTGTTTACATCCCTGTTAGTGAGCATTTCTGCAAGATAATCCATACACTTGACAGGTGTGGCATATAAAGAAGCTGATTAAACAGCATAATCATTACACAGGTGTACCTTGTGCTGAGGGCAATAAACGGCCACTGTAAAATTTGTAAATTTGTCACATAGCACAATGCCAAATAGGTCTCAAGTTTTGAGGGAGCGTGCAATTGGCATGCTGATTACAAGACTATCCACCAGAATTGTTTCAAGCAAATCGAATTTTAATTTCTCTACCATAAGCCGCCTCCAATGTTGTTTTAGAGAATGTGATATTATATCCAAGGGGCCTCACAACCACAGACCATGTGTAACCATGCCAGACCAGGACCTCCACATCTGGCTTCGTCCCCTGCGGGGTGGTCTGAGAGCAGCCACTTGGACAGCTGATGAAACTTTGGGTTTGACTGTCAGATACCGTTTCAGGGAAGCTCATCTGCATGTTCTTCGTCCTCATTTGGGTCTTGACCTAACTGCAGTTCAACGTCGTAACTGACTTCAGTGGGAAAATGCTCACCTTCAATAGCCACTGGCATGCTGGAGAAATGTGCCATTCATGGATGAATCCCGGTTTCAATTGTTGACGGCATGTATGGCGTTGTGTGGACGAGCGGTTTGCTGATGTCAAAGTTGTCAACAGAGTGCCCCATTGTGGCGGTGGGCTTATGGTATGGGCAGGGATAAGCTACAAACAACGAACACAATTGCATTTTATTGATGGCAATTTGAATGCACAGAGATACTGTGACGAGAGCCCCATTGTCTTGCCATTCATCCACCGCCATCACCTCATGTTTCAGCATGTACACAATTTTCGGAAGCTGAAAATGTCCCAGATCTTCCATGGCTTGCATACTCACTAGACATGTCACCCATTGAGCACGTTTGGGATGCTGTGGATCGACGTGTACCTTTTCCTTAAAATATCCTATACCTTCGCACAGCCATTGAAGAGGTGTGGGACAACATTCCACAGGCCACAATCAACAGCCTGATCAACTTTATGCAAAGGAGATGTCACACTGCATGAGGCAAATGGTGGTCACACCAGATACTGACTGGTTTTCTGTGACCAATAGATGCATATCTGTATTCCCAGTCATGTGAAATCCATAGATTAGGGCCTAATGAATTTATTTCAACTGACTGATTTCCTTATATGAACTGTAACTAATTAAAATCTTTGAAATTGTTGCATGTTGTGTTTATTTTTCTTCAGTGTAAATGAGAGTTCTGTATTTAATTTTCAATAAATGTGCTAATATTTTCACTTTGTCATTATGGAGTATTGTGTGTAGATGGGTGAGGTTTTTATTTATTAAATACATTTTGATATCAGGCTGTAACACAACCAAATGTAGAATAAAGGGTATGAATACAATCTGAACGCACTGTATAGCCTCCCCTACCAAGACAGATGTACTGGTCCTTAGTGACATACATTTATGCATGCGCCACATCCGTTTTCTGTTTGTAACTCTACTCCAGAAACTGTTGAAAAAGTCGTACAGTAGAAAGTAGAAATGTAATGTTTTCCCAGGTGCACCGTGACACTGTGTGTGTGTGTGTGTGTGTGTGTGTGTGTCTGGGCACCCAATGAGACTGTGTTGCTAAGGAGATTGGTCAAGAACTCCAGTGTCTGACATGTCTCACAGCAGGGCGAATTTACTGTAGCAGGCATCAGGAAGGATAATGGTGTTTTGAACTAAACCAAAGGCATTAGCTGGGTGGATGTTTTTGGTAGCTTAGCTACAGTAACGGGATTGCTTTGGAAAGGCCATTTGTTCCAGGTGAGGAAAAATCTGGTTTTCAACTCTTAGGGCGCTTTCACATATCTTTGTATGATCCGGATCCTACAGCGTTTGGTACCCTGATCCAAGCTATAAAGCATGTGTGAAACGCATACGAAACCTGGCTGAAATGAATCCTGGACCTGCGTGAGTAGAGGGTCCAAGATCCAGGACCAGGGTACCAGATATTGTGACGCAGCAACGTGAGTCGCATGGAATATTTTGCACGTTGTAAACAAGCTAGCTTGCTAACGTCATGTGGAATGTGCGTCTCGCAGGTCGCATCCTGAAACGGTTATTTTCAGGACTTGTGAAAGCAAAACACATTTTTTGTAATTCTCACAAACGCTCAAGAATATCATATGTGAAAACGTCGTTAGAAAAAAATATTTAGCTGTCCTCGTGGGAAAACCCTTTGAATAACTTTTTCGGGTTACTACATGGAACCCAAAAGAGATCTTCACAGGGTTCTCTTATGGGAACAGCTGAAAAACCCTTTTAGGTTCTAGATAGAGCCTTTTTTTCTAAGAGTGTACTGTACCTGGCCTTGAGTGAGTTCTAGCATTGTTATGCGATGCCACCAGGGGGTGTGTTCCTAAAATTGGAAGCATCTTGTTAAACAGGACATTGCCACAGGAAACACTACAGAATTATCTCCCTCTCGGAAACCATCTGCTGGCAGAGAATAAAGTAGCTCTCTGTCATTCCAGATGAACATGTTACGCGTCTGTGAAATGTACCAAACCACAGCATCCAGAAGACAAGAGGTTTGTGTCTGGACAGAAAGGTCTTGATTGAACTGATGAACACAATTGGTAAACACAAAATATGTTCCTTTGTTTAGGTCTTCAATTTAATGATGTAAGGTTGTGGGTTATCTGACAGTCTATTATGCTGATGTATGGGGTTGGAAGTGAAGTACACTATTGTACATGCCATTGCCCCTTTGGGTGGAATTTCATATTGAGGTATGGCTTTTTGGAGGATAGGGCTGATCCTATACAGTATGTCATAGGCATTAGTGCTGGGTACTGAGCTGACTGCATGGCCCTACATTTGAATCAATTCCCTGACTCATGCAAGAGAGAAAGAGAAGAACAATGTGATTGTGTGTGGGGGCATAGTTACAATTAAACTAGATCTGTTTAATGCACCTAATTGTCATTGTGTGTAGGTGGCAGGGAAGTCAGGCGCAGGAGAAACCAACTTGGTGGAACTGGAGTAGTTTAATTTATATAAAACAAACTTCAAGAAAACAACGTACATAAAAATAAACATGGGAAACTAACCCGTCGCACACCTATACAAAATACACGAACACATAACCACAAACAATCTCCGACAAGGACATGAGGGGAAACTGTCACGGTTGTCGTCGGTGATGGAGGACCAAAACGCAGCAGGTACGTGTATGCTCATTTTGAGATTTATTAACTTCCAAAAATGAACGTACAAAAATAACAAACAAACGAAACCACGAACAACAAAACAGTCTGGCCAAGCAAAGCTCAACACAGAACAATCACCCACAAATACCAAACACAAACACACCCTACTATATGGGACTCTCAATCAAAGGCAGATAGACAACACCTGCCTTCAACTGAGAGTCCCAACCCCAATTAACCAAACATAGACATACACTCACTAGACTCCACATAGAAATACCTAAACATAAACCAACACCCGGAATTACTAACTCAAACACCCTTTTAACAAAAACACACCACCCTGAACCACATAAAACAAATACCCTCTGCCACGCCCTGACCAAACTACAAAACAATTAACCTTATATACTGGCCAGGACGTGACAGTACCCCCCCCTTAAAGGTGCTACCCCGGAAGCACCTTAACAAAAAATAACCCCAAGCAACACCAAAAGAAAAATTCCCCTTTTCTAAAGGGAGGGAAGGGAGGGTGGCTGCCGTCAACGACGGCACTGTGCTACACCCCCCCTCCCCAACCCACCTATTTCTGGAGGTGACTCCGGCTCAGGCCGTTCCAGGCTGTCTGGGCAGTCTGGCAGCTCGGGACAGTCTGGGCAGTCTGGCAGCTCGGGACAGTCTGGGCAGTCTGGCAGCTCGGGACAGTCTGGGCAGTCTGGCAGCTCGGGACAGTCTGGGCAGTCTGGCCGCTCCGGCAGTTCAGGGGAGTCTGGCCACTCCGGCAGTTCAGGGCAGTCTGGCCACTCCGGCAGTTCAGGGCAGTCTGGCCACTCCGGCAGTTCAGGGCAGTCTGGCCACTCCGGCAGTTCAGCGCAGCCTGGCCACTCCGGCAGTTCAGCGCAGCCTGGCCACTCCGGCAGTTCAGCGCAGCCTGGCCACTCCGGCAGTTCAGCGCAGTCTGGCCCCTCCGGCGACTGTTGACTGGCGGGCAGCTCCGACGACTGTTGACTGGCGGGCAGCTCCGACGACTGTTGACTGGCGGGCAGCTCCGACGACTGTTGACTGGCGGGCAGCTCCGACGACTGTTGACTGGCGGGCAGCCCCGACGACTGTTGACTGGCGGGCAGCTCCGACGACTGTTGACTGGCGGGCAGCTCTGACGACTGTTGACTGGCGGTGCTGGGTTTACGCACTTGAATGCTAGTGCGGGGAGCGGGAACAGGACGAGTCGGACTGGGTTGACGCACTTCCGGGTCCGCACGAGAGACAGGAGCTGGAAACCCCGGGCTATGGAGGCGCACAGCCGGTCTAGATCTTACCTCCTGCACAACCCGCCTTGGCTGGATGGAACTAGTAGCCCTGTACGAGCGGGGTGCTCGTACAGGGCAGACTGGGCTGTGCAGGGGCCTGATGGTAGCCGTGCGTAGAGCGGGAGTTGGGTAGCCTGGTCCTCGGAGGCGTACCGGCGACCAGATGCGCTGCGCAGGCATCCTCCTACCAGGCTGGATGCCCGCTCTAGCACGGCACCTGCGAGGGGCTGGAATAACTCGCACCGGACTGTGCGTGCGTATGGGTGAGAGTGCGCTTCTCAGCGAAACATAGCGCTCCCCACCCCATACGCTCCTCCATATAACCACGGGTAGCTGGCTTCCGGCTCTTCCTACGCCTAGCCAAACTACCCGTGTGCCCCCCCAAAAATTTTTATTGGGGGTGCCTCTCGTGCTTCTCCCTCAGCGCGTCACTGGCCTCGTACCACCGCCTCTCTGCCTTGGCTGCCTCAATTTCCCACTGCGGGCGGCGATACTCCCCAGCCTGATGCCAAGGTCCGGCCCCGTCCAGAATTTCCTCCCAGGTCCACTTCTCCCGCCAGTCCAACTCGAATTCCTTCTGCTCCTTCCTCTGCTGCTTGGTCCTTGAGTGGTGGGTGATTCTGTCACGGTTGTCGTCGGTGATGGAGGACCAAAACGCAGCAGGTACGTGTATGCTCATTTTGAGATTTATTAACTTCCATAATTGAACGTACAAAAATAACAAACAAACGAAACCACGAACAACAAAACAGTCTGGCCAAGCAAAGCTCAACACAGAACAATCACCCACAAATACCAAACACAAACACACCCTACTATATGGGACTCTCAATCAAAGGCAGATAGACAACACCTGCCTTCAACTGAGAGTCCCAACCCCAATTAACCAAACATAGACATACACTCACTAGACTCCACATAGAAATACCTAAACATAAACCAACACCCGGAATTACTAACTCAAACACCCTTTTAACAAAAACACACCACCCTGAACCACATAAAACAAATACCCTCTGCCACGCCCTGACCAAACTACAAAACAATTAACCTTATATACTGGCCAGGACATGACAGGAAACAGAGGGTTAAATACACAGCATGTAATGAATGGGATTGGAACCAGGTGTGTAGGAAGACAAGACAAAACCAATGGAAAATGAAAAATGGATCAATGATGGCTAGAAGACCGGTGACGTCGACCGCCGAGCACCACCCAAACAAGAAGGGGCATCGACTTCGGCAGAAGTCGTGACAGTACCCCCCCCCCCCCCCCCGAAGCGCGGCTCCAGCAGCGCGTCGACACCGACCTCAGGGACGACCCGGAGGACGAGGTGCAGGGCGATCTGGATGGAGACGATGGAACTCTCGCTGCAGGGAAGGATCCAACACATCCTCCACCAGAACCCAGCATCTCTCCTCCGGACCGTACCCCTCCCAGTCCACGAGGTACTCAGGCCTCACTGCGGTGACAGTCTGCGCCAACTTTTTGGCGCCGTACGACACGCTGAAGGTGGACGTGAGTGGTGTCCCAGGTTTCCTCCGCGCGCCGGAACCAGTCGTCCACCGCAGGAGCCTCGGTCTGACTCTGATGACAAGGGGCCAGAACCAGTTGATACCCCAACACACACTGAAAAGGAGAGAGGTTAGTGGAGGAGTGGCGGAGCGAGTTCTGGGCCATCTCTGCCCAGGGCACGAACGCCGACCACTCCCACGGCCGGTCCTGGAAATAAGACCTTAGAAACCTACCCACATCCTGGTTAACTCTCTCCACCTGCCCGTTACTCTCAGGGTGAAACCTGAGGTAAGGCTGACCGAGACCCCCAGACGTTCCATGAACGCCTTCCAGACCCTTGACGTAAACTAGGGGCCCTGATCAGACACTATATCCTCAAGCACCGCGTATTGCCGGAAGACGTGTGTAAACATAGCCTCCTCAGTCTGTAGGGCCGTAAGGAGACCGGGCAAAGGGAGGAGACGACAGGACTTAGAAAAACGATCCACAACGACCAGGATTGTGGTCTTACCTTGTGAAGGTGGAAGATCGGTTAGGAAATCTGTGTCTAGGAGCCTTGCACTGGGCGCACGCTGAGCAGGAGGAAACATAAACCCTCACGTCCTTAGCTAAAGTGGGCCACCAGTATTTCCCACTAAGACAGCGCATCGTCCGACCGATCCCAGGATGACCGGAGGAGGGTGACGTGTGAGCCCAGTAGATCAATTGGTCGCGGACAGCAGACGGAACGTACAGACGCCCAGCTGGACACTGAGGGGGAACGGGCTCTGCACGTGACGCCCGCTCAATGTCCGCGTCCATCTCCCACACTACCGGTGCCACCAAACACCGGTAGTGTGGGAGTAGGATCTATGGACCGCTCCTCTGTGTCATACAGCCGGGACAGTGCGTCTGCCTTAACGTTCTGGGAGCCTGGTCTGTAAGAGAGGGTAAACACAAAACGGGTGAACGACATGGCCCACCTTGCCTGGTGAGGATTCAATCTCCTCATCTCCCGGATGTACTCTAGATTGAGGTGGTCAGTCCAGATGAAAAAAGGGTGTTTAGCCCCCTCAAGCCAATGTCTCCACACCTTCAAAGCCTTGACAACAGCCAACAGCTCCCGGTCCCCCACATCATAGTTTCGCTCTGCCGGGCTGAGCTTCTTAGAGAAGAAGGCACAGGGGCGGAGCTTAGGTGGCGTACCCGAGCGCTGAGACAGCACAGCTCCTATCCCAGCCTCAGACGCGTCCACCTTCACTATGAATTGCAAAGAGGGATCCGGACGAGCCAGAACAGGAACCGAGGTAAACAGAACCTTCAGTTGCCTAAAAGCCCTGTCCGCCCAAGCACGGTGGAGACCTGGTCTGGACTTTCCACCATAGTAGCACCAACGGAAACCCCTACACACCTACCTGAGCACTCTCGCGACCACCCTGTGAGAGCCCTCTGTGGCCAAGAAAAAGTGGGGTTATTACAAGTTAACCAAGGTAGACCCAGCACCACAGGATACGCAGGAGTGTCAATAAGGAAAAGACTAATTTGCATCACCATACTCAAAGGAGCTGTGGCCTCTCTGATAAACCCTGACCCTAATGATCGACTATCTAATGTGTGAACGGGGAAAGGCACATCCACGGGTACAATGGGGATCCCTAAACTATGAGCAAACGCTTGATCAATAAAATTCCCAGCCGTGCCTGAATCTACGAGCGCGAACAGACAGATGTAAGAAGATAATTCAATATTAAAAAAGTTAATGTTCTCATTTAGCAAAATGCACAATAGTACACAATATCAGACGAAGCCCCAGATAAAAAACATCAACTGATAGGCAAGGGATAAACGGCAAAGTTCTGTACATTATCTTGGAAATAATGGACGACGCAGCGGGACGAGGGTGAGCCAAGTTTATTTCTAAGGTAATATACAGAACGGAGGCGTTTATCCCACCTATACCAAAGTTGCCAAAGAAAACAATATGAAAGCACACATTTACTGGTAGAACATACACATTCTTCATTGATATTTCCATTTTTTTCATGATATGCTGTAGACAACACTATTTACCAAGAGAGTTTTCATCTATATTTTTCGTAGCTGTCTATTCAACACCACAAACCGATGCTGGCACTAAAACAGCACTCAATGAGCTGTATAAGGCCATAAGAAAACAGGAAAACGCTCATCCAGAGGTGGCGCTCCTAGTGGCTGGGGACTTTAATGCAGGGAAACTTAAATTCGTTGTACTTCATTTCAACCAGCATGTTAAATGTGTAACCAGAGGGAAAAAAACTCTAGACCACCTTTACTCTATGCACAGAGTCGCGTACAAAGCTTACCCTCGCCCTCCATTTGGCAAATCTGACCATAATTCTATCCTCCTGATTTCTGCTTACAAGCGAAAACTAAAGCAGGAACCACCGATACCGATACCCCCTGTATAGCCTCGCAACTGTTAATTTATTTTTTACTTATCTGTTTGTTACTTAACACTTATTTTTCTTAAAACTGCATTGTTGGTTAAGGAATTGTAAGTAATTATTTCCATTGCGTTTGTTGTTTATCCCAGTTTTAACACAGTTGCCAAAGAAAATAATATTAAACACACATTTACCGGTAGAAATAATGTTTTTCGTTGATATTTTCATTAATATTTGCAAATTCCTATTCTAACATTTTGGTTGCTAGAGACGCGACACAGTCGTTCGTTCAATTAGTTTGATAATTATGGACGCAACCCAGTTGTTGGTTCTTTATGTTCCCTTGCCATGCTCACTGGCAACGCTCCTGTCCCTTGGTTGCTAGCTAGCCAGCTAGCTACGGCTAACACAGTCGCGACCTCTGCAGCCAGAATAACAGCAAAGTAGCTGTTTTATGTTGACATTCATTTCGATGCCTCCATAACAATGCGCTGATAATGCCCGATTTTTCCTGGCATAGCTAGAAAGGTTTGCTTTCTCATCAGGACACTCATCAACACTGACTGTTCATTATGAGGAGATCGCATTGCATATCAAACACTAGGCTAGAAGTTAGCTAAATAGTTTGTTGCTAGCAAACCTCCCAATATGACACCCCCCCCCCAAAATACTTGTTGCTGAAAACAGCTGGTCAAACTAGAAACATGTGGGAGGATTTGACAGAATAGCGCCACTTGCGTCATGACTGCAACAGTAGGGACAAGAGAAATTCATGTTCTGGCTAGCTAGCTAAGTTTTTTCCTAGTTGGACCTGCGTTTACAAAGTATCCAATTTTAGTTTTGTTTAGCTTTCTGTTACTTTGTAGCAAGTAAGATCTGCATGTGTAGGCGGATATTGCCTCATGATTGTAAGGTGTCCCGATATCTTTTCCAACTGTCCCATTATCTGGTTTTAATGTCCATTCTAGAATTCCCTTCTAGGCAATCAGAAATGAGTATTCAACAATGCTGTGTTATAATTACATGCAATGGACAGCATGCTGGATGACTGTAAAATCCAAGAATTTATCAAATGCAAGAATTTTGGTGTGATAAAAAAAAATGCTACAGTAAAGAATGATATTGAAAGCAATACATAACTCAAAAGTGTTGATAGCAAAACAGAATATTGCAAGTAAATAATTTTTGAATGCGATAGCAAATTAATTGTAAATGGATGCCCCAAAAAATCATTCAGTGAAAAAAAATGTATGATAACGCTATTAAATAAAATGTCTCCCTCTTTTCTGCAATTTTCCCTATCTTTCCTTTCACATGAGGGAAAAACACGTGAAAGAAAAACATGTCCGAAATGTGCTCCCTCTCACTTCTCTAGGTCACCAGGCTGCTCATTATGGCGCACACCTGTCACCATTGTTACAAGCACCTGAACGTCATCACTCACCTGGACTCCATCACTTCCTTGATTACCCGCCCCATATATGTAACTCCCGTTGGTTCCTTCCCCAGGCGGCATTGTTTCTGTTTCCTGCCTGTGCATTGTTCGTGTTGCTTGTTTTGTATTACGTTTCATTCATTTATTTATTAAAACACTCACTCCCTGAACTTGCTTCCCGACTCTCAGCGCACATCGTTAGACTCGTGAAAATGTCCAATTTGAATTATAATTCCCCCCCTGCTTATTTTCCCTCACGTGTCAACATGTGTTCACATGTGTCCGAAAACCACGTCTTGTTTTTCAAGTGATTTTTTTTATTATTCTTTTTTGTTTAAGAAATAGAAGAATTGAGGTGTGATTAAAAAAACGTGATCCAACTAGGCAGTGTTGGCTACATCGTGATAGTGACGTCACCCCTTAAACATTTTCGCATGTGAAAATGCGTTAAAAACGTTCACATGTGATAATCAGATATGTAGTTTCACATGATAAAAACGTTCACACGTGATAATCAGATATGCAGTTTCACATCCGGGAGAGGGGGGCATGAATGACTGCAACCACATTACATTTTTGGTAATCAAGATGCTTTCAAAATAACTACTGTAAATGTTCATTATATACCTGTAGTAGCAAAATAATAGAAATATACAAGAGTGAAACATACACATACAGCTGCAAATAAGCTTTTTACAGTGACTGGCCAGTGCAGCCCTGTGTTTTTGTGTACAACTTCCTGTATTATGATTATTCTCGTTTGCGAGGTCGACAACAATAGCAAAAACATTAGTCATAGAAAACATCACTTCCTTACAACTGATGTTTTTTTAGGATCATAATAAGGCAGGAGGCAGTGTCTAAGCAGTGTCCTTCAAAAAAAACATGAAGAAATACTGGTTAAAATGTGACATGATAATTTAAATATGTCAATTTTTAAACATGATGTGCTCTATTACTGCCCTGTGTTATTAACACAGTATTTAATCAATAGTAGTCATTATTTCTAGACTGCTACAACTGCATTGAGTGTTCCTATATGGCCAACCATTCTACAGTAAACATTGCATTCGTGACCTTTCCTTATCATATAATAATGCATCCTGCTTTTATGGGTCAAATTCAGAATTGCATCTTTTGTGTTATCTATAATCATTTTCCATTGCATTTCAAAAGATTCCATCCTTATAAACAACTTTTTTTTATGTGTGTCTTGAATATGACTGAATACATGATCATGACGAGGCTATCATACTGAAATGGAATTCACAAATGATATCGAAGGTAGAGAGAGAGAGAGAGAGAGAGGGGGAGAGAGAAACTTCAGAAATGGAACAAGAAGTATTCCGGGAAATTACAGGCTCCTTTCAGATGTGACTATCATCATTTGCACAGCATTGTGATCCAATATTAAGTACTTGAAAGGCTTAGAAAAGGTATGAGTATGATTGCCTGGAGAGGCAGATTACATTGTGACAATAATGTTTGCTGTAGTATCTGGTCTTTAAAGTATATCCGTGCATACATGTGGAAAGACATGAGATAAACAGAACACTTGTAAGAAAAACTTGACATTCACACATTACATACGACACAATATAGGAATGTCCATAGTGTGATATAAAGTGCATAGTGTGTGTAGACACAAACAAATGTGAGATGCTATATGTACCCGAGGGCCAAGTTGAACCACTGTTCTATACTTTCAAAGTGGTAGGTCAAGCTGGTTCACTCTTGTGCCTCAAACCTAACACAGTATGTGTCACACTTTCCCTCCTATCCAACGACGTGACAGGCGAACACTGGAACAAAATAAACGTGCCTGTCTTGATGGTTGACACGCACAGAGCATGTCGTCCTCCATTCAATGGACAGGGTTGGGGACTGTGAGCCATTGAGACGACTGTGTTCGTGGTCCATCGCTCTCCCTGCCAAGTCCAGGATGTACCTGAGAAGCACTAGTCTATTCAACCTGCACAGACAAGGAGATGTGTCACTCTGGAGGTGCTGAAAAGAGCAGCATGTCATTAATGACAGATAATATTCTCTTTAATACATTCCACCACATCCTGTCTCACCCTATCCACGTGCATATTATCAGCCTAGCTGTGCCAGAGTGGTTGGAATGCGTCCACAAGTCAGACAGAGGTTCCAAGTCAACCTGCATTTAGCTAGATGTCCTTGTGGCAGTCATATCAAATAGAGACTGACATCGTTATCTCCATGATTATATTCTTATTTAGCCTCGCTTACCAAGTTATAGCAGAATGCCTAGGAAGACTACTTGTTACTAGAGAGATTAGTATTGTGCCATGTGAGATTCCCAAAAGTTGTTCTGCCTGCTTTTGTTTTACCATTCTAAAATGAATGAACCTTTTACTGCAGTGTTCTAAATTAGGGTCACAGAGAATGATTCTTGGTAGTCTTAAACAAATCTACTTTGAATCAAAAGTATACACCTCACACACGTGGTTATGGGCTTAAAAAAAATAAGAAAACTACCATGTCAGATATAGAGTTGAAATGTTTTCAATTTTGAGTTTGCGTCGCAATATTTCACCTTATATACATCACAGAAGACTGAAATATAACAAAACTTGTTTGACATAGAAACACTGTATTTTCGTCATAAAAAAAACCCATAAACAAATCTTTATTAATTATGAAAAATATTAATAACGTTCTACCCATGAGACCAAAGATGGTGCTTTTAGTCATTGACTGCAGGAAAGGGCTACTACATTCTGGAGAAAAAAAAGTGATTTGAAAGCCTACATTTTTGTTTTTTATCAGTGCTAACTCTGTGCAGTGGATATTTTATATTGTCTTAATAGAGGCGAGAAATCCAAGACAGACCTTTACTATCTCAATGTGTCACGCCCTGACCATAGAGAGCCCTCAGAGTTCTCTATGGTGTTTTAGGTCAGGGCGTGACTGGGGGGGTTTCTAGGTATTGTGTTTCTATGTTGGTGTGTGTGTATGGTTCCCAATTGGAGGCAGCTGATATTCGTTACCTCTAATTAGGGATCATACTTAGTGTGTCCTTTTTCCCACCTGCGATGTGGGATGTTGTTTTGTATGAGTGCGTATGTGAGCTACATTTTTCACGATCGTTATATCTTTGTTGTTTTGGAAGTTTCACTATTATTAAAATGTGGCACTCTACTCACGCTGCGCCTTGTTCCAATTATTTATACGACGGTCGTGACACAATGGTAATTATTCCAGTTGTTATTAAGCAGTCTTACTGGCCCTGTGCAAGCAAGATTATATTTTAATTATGGTCGATGGAGAATGTGCTCCTCTGTGGTTGGAATGACTGACTTGAATTAAAAAGTGTGGAGCAGAGAATATGGAACTCTCGTTAAGACTGTCCTTTTTTCCTTCCTCCGTGTTTTTTCTTCTTCACGCCACACTGTTTTTGTACTGTCATTTTGAGAAAGAGAAAAAATAGCGGTTGTTTTTCATTATTGACTAATTTCTCCCTCCAGACAAACTGAATCATGTTGATTTAGGTCGGAATAATGACTTTGACAGGGGCATAATTAGTTTCAGACTGCTGTTTTTAGCTCTCACAATCTAATGAATCATACAATTGTCCCTAGGAACTAAGACTACTGTAACGCCCTGGCCATAGAGAGGGGTTTTTTGTTCTTTATTTTGGTTAGGCCAGGGTGTTACATTGGGTGGGCGTTCTATGTTCCTTTCTCTATGTTTTTGTATTTCTTTGTTTTGGGCCGTGTGTGGCTCCCAATCAGGCACAGCTGAAGCTCGTTGTTGCTGATTGGGAGTCACACATAAGGAGCATGTTTTTCCTTTGGGTTTTGTGGGTAATTGTTTCTGTTGAGTGTTTTGCACCTGACAGGACTGTTTGGCTGTCAGTTTTCTTGTTTTTGTATAGTGTTCACGTTGTTCAATTAAAATCATGATGAACACTAACTCCGCTGCGCCTTGGTCTACTCTCTCTCCCGACAGCCGTTACAACTACACAGCACTTTCCAATTGCACAATCTGAGTTTCAGTTTATTTATTGTTCTACTCCCCTTACAGGGGAAGTTCAGGAACCATCTCACAAGTTGTCAAATCCATAACTTTCCCTTTAATGATAGTTCCACTCTGTTAAAGATAACTACTGGCAGCGATTAACATCAACAAAACGCTAAAAGCCAAAGGCCATTGACTGCTGACAGTTTTTCAAGACAGACTTCTCTGCCTGGGTCCTTGAGTAGAGTAGGGGAAAAGGTCTGCCATGTGAATTGCTAGTCTTTATTGTGACAGCAAGTCAAAAGCTGAGAAGTCCTGAATGGACAATCAAGTAATGAAAATACTATATACTGTATATTCCTGAGAAATTGTGACTTAGACCACTTGAATTGCAGCTGTTCATTTACTATTTTTCACATACAGATCTTCTGTCTTTGCCAAGATATCCTAATGAAGATCCTAACAAGGCATTTGAGTTCCCTGAAGAATGGACTGGTTGCTCAGCCACTATCACTCATTGAGTTCTTATCTTGTGTCAGGCGATATGTATAGTATATTTCATGTCCTTAACCTTAGTCTGGCACTGTTTCTGTAGCAGATGGGGATCTTTGAAACTCACTCCTCAACCTGAAGTGCCGACCCTTGCGCAATTGAAGAAGGCCTTTTTATTAATAGCGTGATGAGCAGGACCGCGTCTGGAGAGTGGTCAAGTGTGTTTGCGAGGCAGAGGTCCTGGGTTCGAGCCTTAGTATGAGCTGAATCAGGGGGAAGTGGTACTCTCTACGTAAGCAGCATGACGCCTTTTACACTTCCATGAACGTTGATAGCCAAGTTCCATCAACTCCGCGAAAATATAACTGAATATTCTTTGAGGTAACTTGGCTACATCGTCAATAGAATCTGTTCATTTGACCACAAGGTGATCTGTGCCTTTGTCTCCTCCACGGACCAGACTCGTCCACAAATTTGCAGTTTCACATGTAAAATAGCTGTGTTCACATATTAAGCTTAAACATAACGCGAAACCTTATTTTCACATGTATTAAGTGTAGAGTTTACATGTTAACACCACATTTTCACATGTGAGAAGACAACATGTTTTCACCTCGTGAAATACAGATTCACATGTGAAATATGCGCTTTCACATGTTAAATCGGATATGCCTTTTCACATGTGAAAAACGTTCTCCTGTGAATATCTCAAGTTCGCATGGGGAATTGTAAGTTCACATGTGAAAATCATTCACGTGAAAATCTAATTTGCAGTTTCACATGTAAGAGAACTCCACATGTGAATATCTCACTTTCACATGTGGAATTGCAAGTTCACATGTGGTGGTTAAATAGTGTAGTTCTCCTCACATGTGAAAAGGTGTGATGTTGCAGTAGAATTGTTTCCACATATGGAATAGGAAATTCTGTAATGCCATTCTGTAAAAAATGTGCCTACCTGAGTATAACAATTCAAGTGAGTTAAAAATAATGATTTCTTATTTCTGAGCCATCCATTCAGAGTGTTACTGCTGCATGCCTCTTCTTCATATACAGGTCAGTGACTGTTGGAAGAAGTTCAGTGAAGAGAACAGAAGCTAGCGCTCTACGTCTCCTTATTTATCCTGTTTAACATGTAAAAATGTACACTGTCAAAGTTAATCAGTTAACATTTCGGAATTTTAGTCCACAATTTGTTTTCATCTCATTGTCTGAACGCTTCCAAAATACACTGAAAACATGCCAAATACATAATATGTACAGCTAAAAACAACAGAGGTGTGGACTGAGTCACAGGACGTGGACACACAAGTCACAAATTTGATTACTTGATAGAAAATAACTTGAGACTTGACTTGGTCTTGGAGACTTGTGACTCGGGTATTGACTTGGACTTGAGACCGATGACATGAAATTATCTGGCCAGGTTTTGTAACTAATTTTGTGGCACAGAATCTCAGTGGATTACTCTCCACTCAGCTAGAGACGTTATTGCACTTGGAAAAAAACAGATTGGCTAGTAAAACACACACTCGGCCCTCTGATTGGACCAGCAAACTGTCAGTCAACATAGATTGGGTGAGCTATCGCAGTGAGCAAGTTTTGGGGGGTTGTGAGTGTGATACATATTTTAATAGGCTACATATAGCCTACCAATTGTATTTTATATTTACACCTTTGCTTATTCGATCAGGTCACAAACATAGGCCTATGGCATTGCACCAAATTTTTGTTTAAAAAACATCTAATCTCAACTTCAGAACCAAAAAGTTGCATATCTTGATTGTTGACCAATCACCAGTCATCAACAAAGGCGGACGCACAAATCCAGATTAGTGACCAGAAAGCAATTGTTTTTCCTTGAAGAATGGGCAAAGATCCCAGTGGCTAGATGTGCCAAGCTTATAGAGACATACCTCAAGAGACTTGCAGCTGTAATTATTGAAAAAGGTGGCTCTACAAAGTATTGACTTTGGGGGATGAATAGTTATGCACGCTCAAATTTTCAATTTTTTTGTCTTATTTCTTGTATTTTTTTCACAATAAAAAATATTTTGCATCTTCAAAGTGGTAGGCATGTTGTGTAAATCAAATGATACAACCCCCCCAGAAAATCTATTTTAGCTAACTAGCTAACATGGAACTTATTCGGTTAACTTTAAATAGCTATGACAATCATTTTTTTATTGCTAGTACTGTATGGATTATGATTATGGTTCATTGTTCAGCTAGCATGTCTAAACAAAAGACTCCACTTTGCCAGATGATTACATGACCCATCAAGTTAGCCAGGTGTGTCTGACGGTGATTACGGCTATCTATTGTATAATAATGCTAAAATATTTGTATCTGGAATTTGTCTTTCAGCATCAGTAGAACACGCCTGACTCTCCTCCACCAGTCATATAAGGAGAATGGTCTAATGACTCCCATCAAAAAGAGAGCTGGCCCAAGCAAGTACAGGTTACACCTGAAGCATGAGGACATGCAGCAAGTTGTGAACTTCATCAACAACCATGCAGAGGATAATGCAATAGTGCTACCAGGACGCCACCCAGGACACAAACACTTTGGTGGAAAGCTGTTGCCATCCCACGTGATAAAAACAGCGGTCTCTTCAAGAAATCAATGACAACACTTGGTATGTAAAGCATAAACAACATTTTTTTTTAATTGAATCCATATTTAATGAATTTATTTTTTATTGTTTTATATAACCTTTATTTAACCAGGTAAAACCCATTGAGGTTAAAAACCTGTTTTGCGTGTGTGACCTGGCAATAAGGCAAAACAGGGAAATAGCAGCCTGTCCATAAAACATTTCAGAAAAATACAGAATACACACAAAAAACAAAGTGGCACAAGTTAAAGATACAATTGAAGATTAGAAAAAACTGTAGTTATCACAAACAATGTTGTTTGACACTAACTCCCCTAACTTTAAAATCTTCTGAAGCATGTTCCAGGATGAAGGGGCATTATGGGAAAAGGGATTATATATATTATTTTTATTTTTTCTCCCTCACAATGCACCTCTAATCATAGCATGGAATTTGGCTGTTGGTTTTATCATCTAGCCATCACTTAACTGACTTGCCTAGTTAAATAAAGTTTAATAAAATCTATTTAAAAAAATTAGGAAGTCACCTGGAATGCATTTCAATTAACAGGTGTGTCTTGTTAATTTGTGGAATTTATTTCCTTCTTAATGCATTTGAGCCAATCAGTTGTGTTATGACAGGGTAGGGTGGTATACAGAATATATCCCTATTTGGTAAAAGATCAAGTCCATATTATGGCAAGAACAGCTGAAATAAGCAAAGAAATACGACAGTCCATTTCTTTAAGACATGAAGGTCAATCCATCCAGAAAATGTCAAGAACTTTTAAAGTTTCTTCAAGATTATGTATTAATACTATTTATGCATCAATTAAAGTTTGGTGAGTACTCTCTCATCTGTGTCTGTGGGACTCAGTTGAGCCTCTGCTTGGGCTGGCAATTGATTAATTAACTTCTATGGGCTACGTCGGACGCTAGCGTCCCACCTGCGGGACACAGCCAGTGAAATATCAGGGCGGAAAATTCAAAACAACAAAATGTCCTAATTCAAATTTCTCAAACATACAACTATTTTACATAATTTTAAAGATACACTTCTCCTTAATGTAACCACATTGTCCGATTTCAAAAAGGCTTTACAGCGAAAGCAAAACATTTGATTATGTTAGGAGAGTACATCGACAAAAATAACCACACAGACATTTTCCAAGCAAGGACATGTCACAAAAACCCAAAACACAGCTAAATGAAGCACTAACCTTTGACGATCTTCATCAGATGTCACTCCTAGGACATCATGTTACACAATACATGGATGTTTTGTTTGATAAAGTTCATATTTATATCCAAAAACAGCATTTTACATTGGCGCGTGATGTTCAGAAATTTTTTTCCCACCAAAAGCTTCGGTGAACGTGCACATCAATTTACAAAAATACTCATCATAAACATTGACAAAATATATAACAATTATTTAAAGAATTATAGATAGACTACTCCTGGATGCAACCGCTGTGTCAGATTTTAAAATATCTTTACGGAGAAAGCACATATTTCAATATCCTGAGTACATAGCTCGCCATCACAGCAAGCTATACAGACGCCCGCCAAGTTCGGGGTCACCTAAACTCAGAATTAGTATTATAAATATTCTCTTACCTTTGATGATCTTTGTCAGAATGCAATCCCAGGACTGCTACTTCCACAAGAAATGTTGTTTTTGTTCGAAATAATCCATATTTATGTCCAAATACCTCCTTCTGTTCGTGCGTACAGAGCACTATCCAAAGGCATAACGCGCGAGCGCAGTACCAGAGACAAAAAGTCTAAATGTTCCATTACCGTTCTTAGAAGCATGTCAAACGCTGTTTAAAATCAATCTTTATGGTATTTTTAATGTAAAAATGTGATAATATTCCAACCGGACAATAGCATATTCATTCAAGAAGAAAAAGAAGGAACGGTGCGCTCGCGGGATCGCGCATATCCAATCCCTTTGTCCCCAGGCAGTCCACTGATTGACTGAGCTACTATTCGCTGCCCAGTGACAGGAGAATGCTGAAAGAACTTTCTGAAGGCTGTTGACAGCCAATGGAAGCTTTAGGAAGTGCAACGTGACCCCACAGACACTGTAGTTTCGATAGAGATTCAAAAGAAGAACTACAATTCTCAGACTTTACACTTCCTGGTTGGATTTGTCTCAGGTTGTTGCCTGCCATATGAGTTATGTTATACTCACAGATACCATTCAAACAGTTTTAGAAACTTCAGAGTGTTTTCTATCCAAATCTACTAATAATATGGATATTGTAGTTTCTGGGCCAGAGTAGTAACCAGTTTAATTTGGGTATGTTTTTCATCCGGCTGTGAAAATACTGCCCCCTACACCTCAACAGGTTAAGTGACGGCTAGGTGATAAAACCAACAGCCACATTCCATTCTATGATTAGTGGTGCATGTGAGGGAGATTTCTTCGGTCTGACTGAGCCTGCATTTCATAGACTGAATTGGTGTCGGTGGGTGTAAGGTACCAGGGATGAGATCTGTTATGAACAGCTGTTAAGAAGAACCTCGTTTTGGGGGCTAACCCTGGTTTCCATACAATAACAATCCTAACCTTTTGACCCACATTCCTCCAGTCCAACCAGCTGTGGAATGTTGACCCCTGTCACAGTGCTGTCCTTCACAACACCAGCAATCTCAGACAAAGTGTTCACTCTGGTCTTTCTGAAGAGCTGCTTGATGAGGCCGAAGAACCAGTTGGGGGTAAACTTGGTGTGGCTTGTGATCAGGAAGTGAAGGTCCAGACTGTGGTGGAGCCGCTTGAAAATACAGAAATAATGTGAGATCAATAAAAGTAGTGCCAATGAGTTGAACTGATTAAAAACTTCTTATGGGCAGGTGGGACGGTAGCATCCCACCTCGACAACATCCGGTGAAATTGCAGAGCGCGAAATTCAAAATACAGAAATACTCATAATAAACATTCATAAAACATACAAGTGTTATACATCGGCTTAAAGATTAACTTCTTGTTAATCCAGCCACTGTATCAGATTTCAAAAAGGCTTTACGGCGAAAGCATACCATGCGATTATCTGAGGACAGCGCCCCGCTAACAAAAGCATACAAACATTTTCCAGCCAAGTAGATTAGTCACGAAGGTCAGAAATAGCGCTAGAATTAATCACTTACCTTTGATGATATTCATATGGTTGCACTCACAAGACTCCATGTTACACAATAAATGTTTGTTTTGTTCGATAAAGTCCCTCTTTATATCCAAAAAACTCAGTTTTGTTGGCGCGTTTTGTTCAGTAATCCACTGGCTCAAAGGCGGTCAAACAGGCGGACGAATAGATCCAAAAAGTTTGTCGAAACATGTCAAACAATGTTTTTCATTAATCCTCAGGTTGTCTATTGTCTTTATAATCGATAATATTTAAACCGGACAATAGCGTATTCAATACAAAGGAAAAAGAACGGAGGGCACGCTCCTGTTCGCTCGCACAAAAACTCTGGTTCATACGACCGCCAACTCAGAAAATGTTGTCATTCTTACACATTTTTCAGAATATAAGCCTGAAACAATGTCTAAAGACTGTTGACATCTAGTGGAAGCCATAGGAACTGCAATCTAGGTCCCATCCATTTATATGGTGGATAGGCTTTCAATAGAAAAACACTCAATTCAAAAGAATGCCACTTCCTGGATGGATGTTCCTCAGGTTTTCGCCTGCCATATCAGTTCTGTTATACTCACAGACATTATTTTAACAGTTTCGGAAACTTTAGAGTGTTTTCTATCCAATACTACCATGCATATGCATATCCTAGCTTCTGGGGCTGAGTAACAGGCAGTTTACATTGGGAACCTCATTCATCCAAAATTACCTACCCAAGAGAGGTTAAGAACAAATTCTTATTTTACATTGACAGCTTACCCCGGCTAAACCCTAACAACGCTGTGTGTCGCCCTATGGGACTCCCAGTCACGGCCGGTTACGATACAGCGTGGAATCTAACCAGGGTGTGTAGTGATGCCTCTAGTGCCTTAGACCACTGCACCACTCAGTAGCCCTCACAAAGCAGGTTGAGAGAATGCCAAGTGTGCAAAGCTGTCATAAAGGCATGAATGTTTAACACTTTTTTGGTGACTACATGACTCCATATGTGTTATTTCATAGTTTTGATGTCTTCACTATTATTCTACAATGTAGAAAATAGTAAAAATAAAGAAAAACCCTGGAATTAGTAGGTGCGTCCAAACTTTTGACTGGTACTGATATATATATATCAGTACACACATATATATATATATATATATATATATATATATATATATATGTTATTTTTTATAGATATATTTTTTTCCTTTCTTGAGTAAGGCAGTTCCACAAAGCAAGTGTTTCAGCCTAGCTCAGTGCTTTCTGTGGTGGTGGGGCAGCCAGCGGAAAATACGGATTGTAGGGGTAATGTTCTCTAGTTGCGCTGTGATTGGCTCAGTGTTCTGTCACTCATAGGGACAGTACGTCACCGCAAATCTACGGGGAGAGCTCAAAAATTCAAGCCCCTTGGGTGCTGCCATAGATTTACATTAGAAGTGCCCATCAAAGAAGTCTCAACGTCATTGGCCACTGAAAATTACGTCAAATCACGTTATATCTACCGTAGTTTTGATTGGACTGATCATGTTCACATCATACTTTCAAAATCTTAGCTAGCAAGCTAGAAAGCAGCCATCATCATGACTCATGTCGACAATCTACTGGTAAATCCTTTTCAATCCTTGTCATATGAAGAGAAATTATAGATAAAATGTATCGGTGCTCATCGGCCATTGGACATAAACATTACACAACAAGTTGGAAATCGCAAATTCAAAAATGAGTGGTTTGGAAGAAATCAGTGGCTAACTGCAAGCCTTGCAAAGCAATCACTAGCCTACCATTCAGTGGAGTGGGTGTGTGGTCAAAGTCTGGGTTTAAGTGTCTCTTTTCCAAGCTTAAAAGGATAAACATTCACGAGCCATGGGCCAGAAAAGGTTGAATATATTGGCCATGCTGTCAATCCAGCATGACTTCTGCCACGTTCAAAACAACTGGAAACTCGGAACTGGGAAATTTTCCCATGAAGGAACGCCGCGCCACCTTCCTGTTCAAGTGAGCACAGCACAACAAGGTGAATCCAAAAAGGTTTTGTGTGCTGCTGCATAAATTATGTAATATGCCAGGGAGACATGTACTCTGTAGCTAAGAAAGTAATACTAAGTGTATATTGTGTAGTAAGCTGTTAGTAGCCCATGTGCCTCACCCTAATAATTTGGTCCCTTTTCTCCTCCTAACGTAACCTACTGTTCTGACTTGGTGGTGCACATGTATCCTATAGCCTATTTTAAAGAAATGTCACCATTCAATATTGTAAGAGCTTTCATTGTCTGCTTACAGTATTTGCCCCCTTTATTTATCCTACGCTTCTGACATGGTGTACAGGGAGAATACTGTAAGAACGGCCCATGTTGTGAATTCTGTCAGTGTACATTTCAAAAGTGCTGAACAAATAGTTATATTGACTACTTCTGTCCGAGCTCGCTCATTAATGTCTTAATCGAAATTACCACATTTGTTTAAGCAAGTCAGCCATATCAGCTATGTTTTTTTTAAAGGCAGTAAATGAGGCTGAATGAACTGTTTCGCTGTCAGACAAGGCTCCGCTGATAGCCAGGTGTAGCAGTGGTAAGTGAGATGCAGTGAGGTCAGAATAGAGAGAGCAGTACATTGACTTGCATTCCTCTCTCCATTTCCCTGCCTCCTTCCCGTTCCTATTAGTACCACTGCTAGCGGACGCCAGGGACTCTATGCTGGAATAGAGGGGGTGCGTCCCTGGGCTTTTATTTATTGTGTAGGCCAGCACCCTATCTGTGGTCTCTGGAGAGGGTCAGGGGACTCAGTTGATGTTGATCGATGACCACTGGCAACACCAGTGGCGTTACATCAAAAAAACATTTCCTCTCTGTCAGGCAATGCTCCAGGACCTACTGTCTGTGGAGCAACCACAGAGCCTTGCAGCCCCAACAATTCCCCTCCTGCAGATTTGCAATTATTGCATCATTGTTGCACCATGACAATTCCATTCTGGGTATGACGAGGCATTGGCTTAAAAAAGATATGCTAAAACACACGTGAACAGAGTGAAATATTCTTTATTCGAATATTTAGTACATCAAGTTTCCAAATCAATAATTGAAAAAAGGCATATGTATTTTCAATTACTTCTGAATAAACTAAAATGGAGAAACTATTTATATCAGAAGTGTTTTAATTCAAATCACTTCCTGAATTGAATGACTTCAATTATAATTGACCTCTGCAATGCATACTGATTTAGAGTTGTCAGCCAATGTATAACAGCTTGATATGCATTTACTGATGTTCTTGGTTGAGGGGTTATGGTTGCTGTGGCTGATTGCCAACTTCACTTTTAGTGTGTCAGGTCAGGTGTCCGGATTAAGCTCTTCCAACAAAGTATTGATTCCTATTTATTGTCTTGACCTATCCTCAGAGATGAGATTTTTATACCTCCTTACCGTCTGTGTGCAGATCCAGACCATGAGTAAGTCCCATTAATATCTACTTTCTCCTGACGTGTACACTCCTTCACTACTTTCCACAAATCTAAATGCATTGAATTGGTGGAAACATTGGGTAGTGGGAGTTTCCACCATATTTCTTACACCAGTTATTTCCTTTAATATCAGTGAATGGAATTGAACAAGTGTACATTTAGGGAGGAAGGAGAGATTTTTGGGACAGCCCAAGTTAAGGTTTTCCATACCTCCCATACCTGTGGTCCTCTGTAGTTCAGTTGATGGAGCATGGCACTTGCAATGCCAGGATTGTTGGTTCAATTCTCGGTACCACCGAAACCAAAAAATGTATGCGTGCGTGACTGTAAACCGCTTTGGAAAAAAGTGTCTGCTAAATGCCATATTATATTATATTGGACCGAAACTTACTGCCTGTGTGCATATCCAGACGAAGTTAATGCTTGCTTTTTTGGTGGCTTAATCTGTGTAACCTTCGAATAATATTGACTCTTAAACCAATGCTATTTGATTACTCTGCCAAACCAAGTAATTGTATGGGTAAATTCCTCATTCACTGGGAGCTAATGCATAAGCAGTGTGTGTGTGTGTGTGTGTGTGTGTGTGTGTGTGTGTGTGTGTGTGTGTGTGTGTGTGTGTGTGTGTGTGTGTGTGTGTGTGTGTGTGTGTGTATGTGGTGTTACTCTTAAAGTCTGTTGGGTAACAAAAATATGCATTTTTAAAAATACTACAGTTTACTATAGAATACTACAGTACTTAATATAGAATTCTGTCTTAAACTGTAGTATACTGTAGAATACTATACTACACACTGTATTGTCCCTCAATCAAGTGTAGTACTTAGTATAGAATTTTGTAGTATACTGTAGAATACACTATAGTAAATACTACATTATGTATGTGATAAAACTTACATGCCAAGTATAGACCATATACACTGAGTACACAAAACATTAAGAACACCTGCTCTTTCCATGATATAGACTGACCAGGTGAATCCAGGCGAAAGCTATGATCCCTTATTTATGTCACCTGTTAATTCCACTTCAATCAGTGTAGATTAAATGGAGGAGACAGGTTAAAGGATGTCTAAGACTTGAGACAATTGAGACATGGATTGTGTATGTGTGCAATTCAGAGGGTGAATGGGCACGACAAAATATTTAAGTGCCTCTGAAGGGGGTATGGTAGTAGGTGCCAGGCGCACCGGTTTGTGTCAAGAACTGCAACGCTGCTGGGTTTTTCACGCTCAACAGTTTCCCGTGTGTATCAAGAATGGTCCACCACCCAAAGAACATGCAGCCAACTTGACACAACTGTTGGTGGGAAGCATTGAAATCAACATGGGCCAGCCTCTCTATGTAACGCTTTCGACACCTTGTAGAGTGCATACTCAGTATAATGTGCTGCTTATGGTTATAGAAAAGAGCAGAAGCTCTGAACTCTCCGTTCAGAACACAGTCCTACCTACCTACTGTACAGATTATGGAACATTTGCTCTTTTAGTCTTTCTCAAGTAGGTTTCTTTAAGGATAACCCCCACTTCTACAGTATATATACAAATGTATGTGGACACCCCTTCAAATTAGTGGATTCGGCTATTTCAGCCATACCCGTTGCTGACAGGTGTAAAAAAATCGAGCAGACAGCCATGCAATCTCCAAGGACAAACATTGGTAGTAGAATGGCCTTACTGAAGAGCTCAGTGACTTTCAACGTGGCACTGTCATTGGATGTAACCTTTCCAACAAGTCAGTTCATAAAATGTCTGCCCTGGTCAAATGCAAGTGATGTTATTGTGAAGTGGAAATGTCTAGGAGCAAAAAGGTCTCAACTGTGAAGTCCACCCCCCAGGTGGTTTTGGGCCAGTAACCGAAAGGTTGCTAGATTGAATCCCTGAGCTGACAAGGTAAACATCTGTCATTCTGCCCTTGAACAAGGCAGTTAACCCACTGTTCCTAGGCTGTCATTGTAAATAAGAATTTGTTCTTAACTGACTTGCCTAGTTTAGTAAAGGTTATATTTAAATCAAATAAAAATATGAAAAGTGGTAGGCCACACAAGCTCTGCTTCTGCATTCTGCTCTGCTAAAGCGTGCAAAAATCGTCTGTCCTCGGTTGCAACACACTACCGATTTTCCAAAGTGCCTCTGGAAGCAACGTCAGCACAAAAACTGTTAGTCGGAAGCTACATGAAATGGGTTTCCATGGCTGAGCAGCCGCACACAATCCTAAGGTCACCATGCGCAATGCTAAGGGTCGGCTGGAGTGGTGTAAAGCTCTCCGCCATTGGACTCTAGCAGTGGAAACATGTTGTCTGGAGTGATGAATTATGCTTCACCCAGACAAATCTGGGATTGGCTGATGCCAGGAAAATGCAACCTGCCCGAATGTATAGTGCCAACTGTAAAGTTTGGTGGAGGGGGAATAATGGTCTGGGGCTGTTTTTCATGGTTAAGGCTAGGCCCCTTAGTTCCAGTGAAGGGAAATCTTAACGCTACAGCATGATATTCTAGACGATTCTGTGCTTCCAACTGTGTGGCAACAGTTTAGGGAAGTTCCCTTCCTGTTTCAGTATTACAATGCCCCCTTGCACAAAGCAAGGTCCATACAGAAATGGTTTGCCGAGATCGATGTGGAAGAACTTGGCTGGCCTGCACAGAGCCCTGACCTCAACCTCATCGAACACCTTTGGGATGAATTGGAACGGCGACTGCGAGCCAGGCCTAACCGCCCAACATCCCTGCCCGATCTCACTAATGCTCTTGAGGCTGAATGGAAGCAAGTCCCCGCAGCAATGTTCCAACATCTAGTGCAAAGCCTTCCCAGAAGGATAGAGGCTGTTATAGAAGCAAAGGGGGACCAACTCCATATTAATGAATATACTTTTGGTTATGTAGTGTATGTCAAATATAATAAAACAAAAACACTTTAGTAAATACTACAGTAATGTCCCCTAAAACACTACAGGACATACTACAGTATACGTACCACAATCCGCAAAAATACTACAGTATACTACAGTCCGCAAAAACACTACAGTAATTAGTATCGTATATATAAAAAAATCATACTACAATATGTATACTATAATAAGCTGTAAATACTACAGTATACTGCAGTAAATACTACAGTAAAGTCATCACAAAACACTACAGTGCATAGTACAGTATTCCTACCATAGCATACACTATAGTATTTATTTATGGGCTTAGTACAATTTATCAACTGCAGTAAATAATTGGTTATCTTCTGTGTACAAGATTAGGGTTCGGGACATTAGCAATGTGCTGTCCTTCAGCATCTCAACTGCTAGCCATCCAAAGGTCACATCAGCTTGAGTTCTGAAGGCAATGCATCGTGAAAGACATACAGTGTAATGACTCAGGTCAGAACGAATGCGTCCAAAATGGCACCCTATTCCCTACATAGTCCACTATTTTTGACCAGACCCCTATGTGCCTTGGTCAAAAGTATTGCACTACATAGGGTGCCATTTGGGATGCAAACATGGAGAGTAACGGCAGATAATAGAATCTAGGAGAACGATGTTTAGGGGCTTGAGCAATGTCACACCTACTTTACCTGTTTGTCATGAACTGTATGAATGAGAGAAGAGAAAAGGAGGCAAGGTGGTAATGAAAACTTGTATCTGCAGTGAAGATGTGTAGTGTGTATTACAGGAAAACCAAAAAGACCCTTTAAAAAAAATAGCAGTAAAAGTGCAGTAACTGCAGTCGACAGGTATTTTGGCGCAGTATAACTGCAGTGTATTGCTGTTAAAGTGGACTCCAACAGCAGTTACACTGCAAAATTACGGCGCAAAAAAAACTTGGTGTTATTTTGGATGCAGTATTTACAGCATACTGCAGTTAATAATATACAATAATATAATATACAATAATATATTTTAATCTATATTATTCAAACTGATGCTGGGATTAAGACCGTACTCAACGAGCTGTATAAGGCCATAAGCAAACAAGAAAATGCTCATCCAGAAGTGGCGCTCCTAGTGGCCGGGAACTTTAATGCAGGCAAAATTAAGTTTGTTTTACTTAATTTCTACCAGCATGTCACATGTGCAACCAGAGGAAAAAAACTCTAGAGCACCTTTACTCCACACACAGAGACACATTAAAAAAAGTTTACTTTCAAACGGCTCTCCTATGCCTAGTTTCCTGAAACGGGTCTGAGAGTCCTTTTGATGCCTTTTGGCAAACTCCAAGCTGGCTGTCATGTGCCTTTTACTAAGAACTGGCATTTGTCTGGCCACTCTACCATAAAGGCCTAATTGGTGGAGTGCTGCAGAGATGGTTGTCCTTCTGGAAGGTTCCCCCATCTCCACAGAGACACTCTGGAGAGTGACCATCGGGTTCTTGGTCCTCCCTGACCAAGGCCCATCTCCTCCAATTGCTCAGTTTGGCCGGGCAGCCAGCCCTAGGAAGAGTCTTTGTGGTTCCAAACTTCTTCCATTTAAGAATGATAGAGGCCACTGTGATTTTGGGGACCTTCAATATTGCAGAAATGTTTTGGTACCCTTCCCCAGATCTGTGCCTCGACACAATCCTGTCTCGGAGCTCTATGGTCAATTCCTTTGACATCATGGCTTGGTTTTTGCTCTGATATGCACTGTCAACTGTGGGACCTTATATGGACAGGTGTGTGCTTTTCCAAATCATGTCCAATCAATTGAATTTACCACAGGTGGACTCCAATCAAGTTGTAGAAACATCTCAAGGGTCATCAATGGGAACAGAATGCACCTGAGCTCTATCTCAAGTCTCATAGCAAAGGGTCTGAATACTTATGTAAATAAGTAATTCTGTTTTTTTTGCAAACATTTCTAAAAACCTGTTTTCACTTTGTCATTATGAGGTATTGTGTGTAAATATATATATATATATATATATATATATATATATATATATATATATATATATTTAATCCATTTTAGAATAAGGCTATAATGTAACAAAATGTGGAAAAAGTCAAGGGGTCTGAATACTTTCCGAATGCACTGTATATCCCGATGCTTAGTCCCCTTACCCCTATACATATCTATCCCTGCACATTGTAAATATAATATTTGTGTGTTTTGTTCTACCTTATGTTATATTTAGTACTACATTGCTATTGATTACTGCATTGTTGGGTTTAGAGCTAGCAAGAAAGGCATTTCGTTGTACATGTGCACTTGACATTAAAACTTGAAGTCTTGGATATTTTTTCATCACTTTAGTATTTTGATCTGTATGGACAACACCTTGAATTATAGCCTCACTGGGTAGCAGGAGGCTCGTGTTATTGGCTGCTTGGTACCTTAGAATATTAACTTGGCAGTCGTCCAACTCCACACAAGGCATGTGGATGTAGCTCACATTTAAAATATCTCAGGCTCCATTTTACAAATGTTTTACGCTGTCTTAGGGACACGTGTCACCTGTGGTGTGTCACCACCCATGTACAGTATGTCAATTGTCTTGGCTTCGCCTCTGGCCTAAAAACAGCCTCGAGTCGGGGGTTATCACATGAAAATCCCCGGGTTCTCATGCCTTATTGCTTAATTTATCTATGACTAAAATGGACCGGATCAGTCGCATATACCTTCTAATGGAGGGCGAGAAACTGGGTTTTCAAAGAGATCATCTTCGGAAGAGCTCCTTGGCTCTTTGACAGATTATTTGTGGTTCTACTTTCTAATCAATGCGAATATGATTTATCCTCTGGAATGTGATTATGTAAGCGCCACGGTCAGGCACAATCAGTCAAAGTAGTGGAAAGGGTTGGTTCTGTTCTCCTAACAATACGCCGTAGACCCTGAAGATCTTTTGTTTGTCTAGCTAGTCCTCTCCGTGGCTTTGAAGTAACAATCCATTTGATCTTGTTCCACATTTCTTTATCCAGATTAGTCTTAATGTGATAAAACTATTTTGCAGGAGAGACCTGGTCCAAGATACTGTAGCAGAACAATATTATATGCCTTTCTATTCTGGGTCCCTCTGCTACTGAAAAACATGCTGTATTACCTGTTCAGAGATCAATTATCGTCCTTGCTGGGACACGGTCTTATTATATGTTTGCATGAAAGAAAATGTGGGCAGTCTATGATGTCAAGAACCTGATGCATTGTAAAACTGGAGGGTTGTTGTTATTCTTGTTGTTGTGTAGTTGGTGCTGGTTGTTGTTTGATGGTACTCCATCAGTAGGCCAGAGATTTTGTGTGTGGGTGGGTCGGTGGGTGGTTGTGTGCGCGGGCACATGTGCCTGCCTTTGTGTGTGCACTGAGAGGAGTGAAGGAGAGTGAGGAGAGGGTGGTGACTATGCTTCTCCCTGTCATTGCCTGGAGAGCAATCCCGCTGATTTATACCTGATTTATACCTCAGCTCCTGGCGCGTGCTACAACACAACACTCCCTGCATGTGAGATGGGCAACAGAGTGCTGTAAATCCGCAGCACATCCACTTACTGCGCTGATGCATGGCTGTCCTCTCTCCTCTCCAAAGGTTTTTTTTTTAATCTGCTTAAGGGTCCAGACGTCACTCTCCTCTTTGGTTAATTAATCTAACACTAGATCTACCACTGGTTGTTGGGATAAAGAGAAGACTGAAACAGCATATTTAAAAAAACAAATATATATTTCACCTTTATTTAACCAGGTAAGCTAGTTGAGAACAAGTTCTCATTTACAACTGCGACCTGTCCAAGATAAAGCAAAGCAGTGCGACACAAACAACAACACAGAGTTACACATGGAATAAACAAGAGTACAGTCAATAACACAAAAAAAGTCTATATACAGTGTGTGCAAATGGCGTGAGGAGGTAAGGCAATAAATAGGCCACAGTAGCGAAGTAATTACAGTTTAGCAGATTAACACTGGAGTGATAAATGAGCAGATGATGATGTGCAAGTAGTGATACTGGTGTGCAAAAGAGCAGAAAAGTTAATAAAAACAATATGGGGATGAGGTAGGAAGATTGGGTGGGCAATTTACAGATGGACTATGTACAGCTGCAGCGATCAGTTAGCTGCTCAGATAGCTGATGTTTAAAGTTAGTGAGGGAAATGTAAGTCTCCAGCTTCAGCGATTTTTGCAATTCGTTCCAGTCATTGGCAGCAGAGAACTGTTAGGAAAGGCGGCCAAAGGAGGTGTCGGCTTTTGGGATGACCAGTGAGATATACCTGCTGGAGTGCGTGCTACGAGTGGGTGTTGTTATTGTGACCAGTGAGCTGAGGTAAGGCGGAGCTTTACCTAGCATAGACTTATAGATGACCTGGAGCCAGTGGGTCTGGCGACGAATATGTAGCGAGTGCCAGCCGACTAGAGCATACAGGATGCAGTGGTGGGTGGTATAAGGGGCTTTGGTAACAAAACAGATGGCACTGTGATAGACTGCATCCAGTTTGCTGAGTAGAGTATTGGAAGCTATTTTGTAGATGACATCGCCGAAGTCGAGGATCGGTAGGATAGTCAGTTTTACTAGGGTAAGTTTAGCGGCGTGAGTGAAGGAGGCTTTGTTGCAAAGCATGTCAGGTTGAACATGGGACCTCGAGTCCTCTTTAATCGGGGCGGCAGGTAGCCTAGTGGTTAGAGCGTTGGGCTAGTAACCGAAAGGTTGCAAGATTGAATCCCCGAGCTGACAAGGTAAAAATCTGTCGTTCTGCCCCTGAACAAGGTAGTTAACCCACTGTTCATTGAAAATAAGAATTTGTTCTTAATTGACTTGGCTAGTTAAATAAAGGTAGAATAAAAAATCGCCTTTGTAGTAAACACAGTATTTCAGAAAACGTTACCTGTGCATTTAGGCACAAGAGCTAATACCATATCTGCCTTTTCTTGTAAATGCAGAACAGACACAATAACCTTTTTTGAAATTAATTTAGTAACAGTTATAAACAACAGTATGCAACAGTTTCACTAGATCAGTTATGACAACAGCATACAACCCCCCCCCCTAAACTTAGGGTTAAGTTTAGGCATTAACTCCGAATTCTTAAGGTTAGCATTAGCGTAACGTTGGCTATACTTGGACGCTATTTACGTGAATCAAAGTAATTAAGGTGGATTAAAAAAATGATGCTCTTTACTGCCCACTGCATTCCTGATTGTTTAGCTGAAGGTGTCCTATAACACTGTGCCAAGTGACAATTTTTTCTGTTGTGGTATTTTCCTACTGTAATATCATATTTGATATTAATATCATATTTTCCTACTGTAATATCATATTTGTGTGGTCAGCTGCTGGACACAAATGTGAATGGTTAGTTAACCTCAGACCCTTGCAGAGGTCTCTAATTTTCTTTCTATTTTATTAATGAAACCTGTTCCTGGTTTGAATGGTGAATTGCACTGACCTGATGGTGTCAGCTTCTCATATCAGGCAAATATTGCCAGCTACTGGTCATTTTTAAAGGTAAAAGGTGTCTACTGCGCCATGAATAGCATTTTAACAAGAGGGAAATGCAAATCATTTGTAATGCATCAATCAAAGTAATAAAGTAAAGTAAAGTAAAATCCACCAGTTGAGAAACACATTTTGTCATTCTGCTAAGGATCTCCGTCTACCAGCAGGAAAACAAATTTCTTCATTTGATCCTCATTGGCTTTCATATGTATGGGTGTCATGGCAACTAAATCAACAATGACCAAAATGGAGAGATATTTTTGAGGTGGCGAGTGAGGAGCTGGCAGGAGCCGGTAGTCACAAGTTAATCATTTAAGAGCTTAAACTGTACATTAGGCCATATTTATATCACTAAATATTCACGTGGAGTCGTGAAATTTTATATTTGGACTCTTGAATATGTTACAATGTTTGAGACCTAATATTTTTGACATGGGGGTTTAAATCATCTTGGGAAAAGAGGGAGAAATACTTAATGTGTAGGCATGTCTGAGCATACGTGCCCTGTCTGAGCATAGAAGATGACGCACTAACTCCAAATGCTTAAGGTTTGGGATAGGCTTCAAACAAAAATATAAAAAACAATTTTCTATCACTGGTTTTGAACATGCTAACTTTCAAACCAGATGCAGATGCTTACACCCATCCACTATCCCAATCTACAGTGCCCTAGCAAAGCGCTCACTGTTACCCCTAGTGGTCGGTTTCAACGTCATCTCCTGACATCCTCAGACATGGATGGACGTTGAATACTATCATGAGTGACCTGCTTGAGACTAACTGTGCCTTCCACTGAAGGTGTTGATGATGATTCTGCCCCATAAGACACCCCGGTGTTGGACTTGGCCATGTCAAAGTCTTATAGATAAGAGAGTCGGGGGTGGGGGGATTGCCTGACTAACTGGGTATCGCCTTGGGGCTGTTGAAGCCTCCCATGGGAAGCGGGGACAGGCTCAGGCATTGTCTCTGGGAGGACACTGATGTCCTTATTGTGTTCAGTGAGTGTGAGGTGTCTTCGGTTTCACCTAATTGTACACCCCTGTGAGTGCACATAGTAGAAGCTTGGTGTGTCTGCACGATTCCTTTTTGTTGAGAGTCTCTCACCCAGACACCGTCGCCAGGGTGTAGTGTGGACAAGGTCTTAGTGGGCCTTCTGTTTTAGTTTTGATTGGTTGTCATTGTCCATGAAGGCTGGGAGGTCAGGCCACCCTGGCGCCAGAAGAGGGAAGTGTTGGCACAGTAGGGCAATGTTTTTTGCCTTGAAGGCGCTCAGCAGGGCTGTAGATACCAGAGAGAGAAGTGGAGCGACACACCAGGAGTGCAAGTTATGGACAGACTATTTAATGGACAGACTATTTCTTAAGGAGATTTTTTTCCATCTGAGCAGCCATCATGCACTCCATTACTGCTTGTGAGGTTAAGGAGAGCAGCGTGGCAATCTCGATAAACCTAGAGAAGTAGTCAAACATCTGCCAGGTGGGAGACGCACTTGCCTAAGTGGTTTACCAGGCCCATGAATCGACGCATCTTGGTCACAGTTTGTGGCTCAGATATCTGACTGAGGGCATTGACCTTGTCTGGGTCAGCTCTGACACCGTCCCTGTCGATGATTTGTCAGAGGACCTTGACCTGATTTTTTGGAGAACTCAGCTTGCTGCAGCCATTCCAGAACCGAGTCGTGTGTCGTGTTGTTCCTGTGTTGCTGCAAACACCAGGATGTCGTCCATTTGTCAGAGGATGCCCTCCAGTCCTTCTAGGAGCTGGGACATTTCAGGAGCTGGGACATTTTCAGGCAATCTCTTGTTCCGAAGGGGAATCTCTTGAAGCAATAGCAACCAAAAGGAGTGATGAATGTTGTAAGAAGCATTAACAGGAGGATCTGCCAAAACCCTGATTGTGCGTCCAGTTTGTGAAGATCTTTGCGTCTTTTAGTTGACCGAGCATTTGTTCCACACAGGGAAGCATGTGCAGTTCACGGCGGACGAATTTGTTCATGATAGTGAGGTCTACGCTGATCGTCAGGTTCGTATCAGTTGTACGAACCACCACTTTTCTCACTTATTTGAAAAGTCATTACTTTATTACATTGAGTAGCAAGCTACCCCTTGGTCGTTAGGGCAAATCTGGTCTGTGATAGGAGGAGGGTTTTTCACACCTAGCTCGGCTATTAGACTATTCTTTAGTAGGGGTTGAATAGTCTATTGTTCATCTATTAGCCCCCCTCCCCAACTTGCAACAAATTGTTGTTGTTCCCATCTCATTCCTTTTCCTCTTCCACGTGTCATCATTCTGCACCTGAGTGGCTCACTTGTGGGCGTGCTGGCAGGATATGGCAGCATCTTTGGTTGTGCGTCAAGAATTCTGCATACAGTAGCACGTATGTATGAAGGTGTGGTTATTCACAGGCAAATTGTTATATGCTATGGAGGTACATTTAGTCTTTTTGTCGAGCGCAAAACTTTTTTTATTTTCAATCAAAAAAAAATCTGAAAGCAACTTTTTTCCGACACAAAGGAAGTCATAGCGGACACCTACGAAGAAGGACAGTGTGATGATGGCATCTAAGGTAAGCAGTACTGGGCGTTCTTCTGTCCAACTTTTACATAGCTAGTAGTATGCTCCTACGATTCGGTTCATAACGTTCTACTATATTACATACATACATACATACATACCGTAGAACGATAAATCATGCAATTATTATTCTCAAGCTAACCAAAAGCATTTAGCTACGAACGCCTGTTCTCGCCATTTTCAGTTGAATTCATATAACTTTCTTTCATGGCAACTCATAAGCAGGCCATGTCATATTTGTTTCATAGTCGATATATAATCATATTTCATGACAGTGTAATGGTTAGCTTTTTTTACAGAAGGATGAAAGAACACAATATGTCTATCAGGGAATGCTATTCTGATATGTCAGATTGTCACACCCTGATCTGTTTTACCTGTCCTCGTTATTGTCTCCACCCCCTCCAGGTACAGCTTGTTTTCCCCAGTGTATTTATCCCTGTGTTTCCTGTCTCTCTGAGACAGTTTGTCTTGTATGTTCCAAGTCAACCAGCATTTTTCCCGTTCTCTGACTTTTTGCTATTCTCCTTTTTCTAGTCCTCACGGTTTTGACCCTTGCCTGTTTTTCTGGCCTGCCTTGACCACGAGCCTGTCTCCCACTCTGTACCTCCTGGACTCTGATCTGGTTTTGACCTTTTGCCTGTCCATGACCATTCTCTTGCCTACTCTTTTTGGATTTTAAACATCATCAACTCCAACTATCTGCCTCCTGTGTCTGCATTTGGGTCTTGCCTTGTGTCATGATAGTACAAACTGGCTATGACAGACCCAGCAGACTTGGACCAGCTTTGCCACGCTGTCTCCATGCAGAGAGCCACCATTGGGAGACATGAGGAGCTGTTACAGGACCTTCTGGAAGGGCTTCGTTCTCTGAAAGAACGCCACGACCAAGGGTTTACGGCTACTATGGAACTAATTAAGGAGTTAACTCATAGGCTGTCTGCAATCCCTGAGAGACCCCAACCTCCCAATAATTTTTTTTATTTTTAGTGGTGAGTTGGTACAGCCTACCCCGGTTCCCCGAGAACCCCGCTTACCTCCTCCGGAGCAATATTCTGGAGATGCTGGTACCTGTCGAGGCTTTCTTTCTCAGTGCTCACTTATTTTTGAGCTAAAGCCAGCTTAGTTCCCTTCGGACCAATCGAAGAAGGGCGCTCTCCTGGGCCACAGCTGTTTGAGAGCAACAATCCACCCTTTGTTGTCATCTGGAGGAATTCATGGAAGAGGTAAAGGAAGGTATTTGAGTCTCCGGTATCCGGGAGAGAGGCGGCCAGTAAACTTCTTGATTTACGTCAAAACTCCCGTAGTGTGGCAGACTACGCAGTTGAGTTTCGACATTAGCCGCCGAGAGTGCCTGGAATCCGGAGTCTGTCTTCAATACCTTTCTTCATGGATTATCCGAGGTGGTAAAAGATGAGCTAGTTGCTCAGGAATTGCTGGTAGATCTCGACTCCCTCATCGCCCTAACCATTAAAATTGATGAACGCTTAAGGGAACGCAGGAGTGAGAGGAGGTCTGGCCTCGGGCACACTCGCTCACCCGCTATGACTCGTTCACCTTCGAAGGAATCCGGAAGTTCACGAAGGCAGTTTTCCCGAGAGGATCCGAAGACACCCGAGCTCCCTCGTGAATTATCTAAGACGGGTGAGTTGAATTCTCCTGAGCCTATGCAATTGGGAAGAGCTAGGTTATCGGTTGGGGAATGCTCACGTAGGCTGAACTCCAACTGTTGTCTGTACTGTGGAGGGGCAGGACATTACATAGCTTCCTGTCCTGTTAGGAAACCCTTGTCTCTGGTGGGTACATGTACTTTGAGTCAGACTGTGAGGTCCCTAATTCCCATCACCCGCACACCTTTCTTTGTGCTTATGCTGTTAGGGTGACGAATTTAAGTCGTTGCGAATGCTTATTGACTCTGGGGCGGATTAAAGTTTTATGGATGCTACTATTGCTTCTAGGCTAGGTATTCCCATTCCACCTCTCTCGGTTCCCATGGATGCCAGGGCACTGGACGGCCGCTCAATAGGTGGAGTCACCCATTGTACTGTACCAATTCAAATACGGATTTCCAGTAACCACAGTGAGACCATACAGTTCCTCCTCATTGCATCTCCCAATATTCCTGTTTTGGGGTTTTCCTGGCTCCAAAAACAACCCTGTTATTGACTGGACCACAAGCTCCATCATGGGTTGGAGCCCATTTTGTCATTCCCACTGTCTTCAAGCAGCACAGCCTTCCACCAGACATCTTCCTCAGGACGTCAGCAATGCTTTGGATGTTTGTCATTCCCACTGAGTACCATGACTTAGTTGAAGTTTTCAGTAAGGCACGTGCAACTTCCCTACCCCTGCACTGTGATTGTGCCATTGATCTTCTCCCAGACACTACACCACCTCGGGGTCGGCTATAATCTCTATCCATGCTGGAGACCAAGGCTATGGAGGAGTACATAGGAGTCTCTGGCTTCTGGGGCTGTCCGTCCATCTGTGTCTCATGCCAGCGCAGGGTTTTTCTTTGTGGAGAAGAAGGATAAGACCCTGCGTCCGTTCATTGACTACCGGGGACTGAATGCCATTACTGTAAAGAATTGTTACCCATTCATCTCCTCGGCTTTTGAACCTCTCCAGGGGGCCCCCATTTTTTCCAGGTTGGACGTTCGGAATGCCTACCACCTGGTTCGGATACGAGAAGGGTATGAGTGGAAGACAGTCTTCAACACAGCCAGTGGACATTATGAGTATCAGGTCATGCCGTTTGGACTCACCAATGCCCCCTGCTGTTTTCAGGCTTTGGTAAATGATGTGCTCCGGGACATGCTCAACCGTTTTGTGTTTGTCTACCGTGACGACATCCTGCCTTCACATCAGGCAGGTCCTTTAGCGCCTCCTGGAGAACCAACTGTTCGTGAAAGCCGAGAATTGTGAGTTCCACTGCTTCACAATCGCTTTTCTGGGATATGTCATTGCTGAGGGTAATGTTCAGATGGATCCTGGAAAGGTGAAAGCAGTGGTGGATTGGACTCAACCTACGTCCAGGGTGCAGTTGCAACGTTTCCTAGGATTTGCAAACTTCTACCGCCATTTAATTCGGGGTTACAGCACCCTGGCAGCCCCCGTCTCGGCACTCACTTCTCCCAAAGTACCATTCAAATGGTCTCCTGCTGTCAAGAAAGCTTTTGTGGACCTGAACCATCGGTTCACAACAGCACCCATCCTCATCCATCCGGACCTGTCACATCAATTTGTGGTTGATGTCGATGCATCTGACGTTGGAGTGGGGGCCATCCTGTCCCAGCAATCTGCCCAGGACCAAAAGCTTCATCCCTGTGCCTTCCTGTCCAATCGTCTCAATTCTGCAGAGAGGAACTAAGATGTAGGCAACCGAGAACTCCTGGGGGTCAAGATGGCGTTGGAAGAGTGGAGGCAATGGCTGGAAGGAGCAGAACAGCAATTCTTGGTCTGGACCGACAATAAAAGTCTGGAATATCTCCGTACAGCCAAGCATCTTAACTCCAGGCAGGCCCGGTGGGATCTGTTGTTCACCAGATTCAACTTCACCATTTCCTACCGCCCAGGGTCCAAAAATGTGAAGCCTGACACTCTTGCTTGCCTATACAGTTCCTTGCCTGTTTTTCTGGACCATACCCGCCTGCCTGACCTTTCTGCCTGCCATGACCACGAGCCTGTCTGCCACTCTGTACCTCCTGGACTCTGATCTGGTTTTGACCTTTTGCCTGTCCACGACCATTCTCTTGCCTACTGCTTTTGGATGTATTAAATATCTTAAACTCCAACCATCTGCCTCCTGTGTCTGCATTTGGGTCTCACCTTGTGTCATGATACAGATGAAGAGTTAGACCAGAAAGTCAGGTGCCATTAAGGCAAGGATGCCCCATGCAGGCTTTAGAATGGTCAAAGGAAGTCTCAGAGCAATGGGCCATCGTGTACAATGGCGAAGAGTTAGGGAGTCTTTGCAGTGTGTAGGTGGTGCACGTGCCATTGCATATTTCCCATCACCTAATGAACAACCACAATACCAGTCTGGTGTTAAGCTTTCTGTACTGTATTGAAATATCCTGAAAATGACATCTGCTGCTTTAGATTGAACGGTCATATCTCAGTTATTGTTTTCAAATCTACAGTCATGGCCAAAAGTTTTGAGAATGACACAAATGTTAATTTTCACAAAGTCTGCTGCCTCAGTTTGTATGATGGCAATTTGCATATACTCCAGAATGTTATGAAGAGTGATCAGATGAATTGCAATTAATTGCAAAGTCCCTCTTTGCCATGCAAATGAACTGAATCCCCCCCAAAAAATTCCACTGCATTTCAGCCCTGCCACAAAAGAACCAGCTGACATCACGTCAGTGATTTTCTCGTTAATACAGGTGTGAGTGTTGACGAGGACAAGGCTGGAGATCACTCAGTGATGCTGATTGAGTTTGAATAACAGACTGGAAGCTTCAAAAGGAGGGTGGTGCTTGGAATCATTGTTTTTCTTCTGTCAACCGTGGTTACCTGCAAGGAAACACGTGCCGTCATCATTGCTTTGCACAAACAGGGCTTCACAGGCAAGGATATTGCTGCCAGAAAGATTGCACCTAAATCAACCATTTATCGGATCATCAAGAACTTCAAGAAGAGCGGTTCAATTGTTGTGAAGAAGGCTTCAGGGCGCCCAAGAAAGTCCAGCAAGCGCCAGGACCATCTCCTAAAGTTGATTCAGCTGCTGGATCGGGGCACCACCATTACAGAGCTTGCTCAGGAATGGCAGCAGGCAGGTGTGAGTGCATCTGCACGCACAGTAAGGCGAAGACTTTTGGAGGATGGCCTGGTGTCAAGAAGGGCAGCAAAGAAGCCACCTCTCTCCAGGAAAAACATCAGGGACAGACTGATATTCTGCAAAAGGTACAGGGATTGGACTGCTAAGGACTGGGGTAAAGTCATTTTCTCTGATGAATCCCCTTTCCGATTGTTTGAGGCATCCGGAAACAAGCTTGTCCGGAGAAGACAAGGTGAGCGCTACCATCAGTCCTGTGTCATGCCAACAGTAAAGCAGAGACCATTCATGTGTGGGGTTGCTTCTCAGCCAAGGGAGTGGGCTCAGTCACAATTTTGCCTAAAAACACAGCCATGAATAAAGAATGGTACCAACACATCCTCAGAGAGCAACTTCTCCCAACCATCCAGGAACAGTTTGGTGACGAACAATGCCTTGTCCAACATGATGGAGCACCTTGCTATAAAGCAAAAGTGATAACTAAGTGGCTCGGGGAACAAAACATTGATATTTTGGGTCCATGGCCAGGAAACTCCCCAGACCTTAATCCCGTTGAGAATTTATGGTCAATCCTCAAGAGGCGGGTGGACAAACAAAAACCCACAAATTCTGACAAACTCCAAGTATTGATTATGCAAGAATGGGCTGCCATCAGTCCGGATGTTGCCCAGAAGTTAATTGACAGCATGCCAGGGCGGATTGCAGAGGTCTTGAAAAAGAAGGGTCAACACTGCAAATATTGACTCTTTGCATCAACTTCATGTAATTGTCAATAAAAGCCTTTGACACTTATGAAATGCTTGTAATTATACTTCAGTATTCCATAGTAACATCTGACAAAAATATCTAAAGACACTGGAGCAGCAAACTTTGTGTAAATTAATATTTGTGTCATTCTCAAAACTTTTGGCCACAACTGTACAAAAAATAAGCTATTTTCTTTACTTTCAGAGAGCGAGCTGATCAAGGGGTCGAAATGTAGATATTGCCATATGTTCACTGTCCGAGGAACAGGCCATGGAAGCTTTATTGCTTGCAGAAGTGTCCATAACCAGAGGAAATTAAACTGGTGTTATTTTTCTCTCTTCCTTTCTTGTTGTACATGGAACCAGTCTCACATGCATTAATTAAAAAAACATTAAGATGTCAGCTGCTAATTTTCAGATTTACCCCACATATCATTGGACTATCTGTTGCTGCCAAGTCATGATTTCCCTGTGGGTTAGCCTTGCAATAACCAAGTGGTGAGACACATAGCCCTCTATATTTTAAATGTTTCAGGTACACTCCGATAGGTGTCTGGTCACATACAGTATCTTCTATTGGCATTATCTTCTATTGTTTGTCCTCATGTGTCTGTTTCTCAGCATAAAGTACTCTGTAGCCACTTAGTGTGGACACCAGGTGAGACCACACACACACATAAATCTCTCTCCTTCACTTCATTCCTATCCCCCTTCTCCCTAAATCCTCTAGGTTTTATCAGCTGTGTTGGTGAACCCCTCTCGCATCTAAACTGGCTGACACAGAGGGCACAGCATGATCATAGGTGAGAGGTCACTTGGTCGGGTCAACAGGACGTATTATTAAAGAGATGCTTTACATTGAAATACAGATAGAGATGTAGTAGTCCCAGAGTTAATGATCCAAGGTCAGTTTTGCATGCTTATGCATTTATAACACCTGGATTATTAACTTATTTCAATAAAGTGTTTCACATTCTCCACTGGTTGAAAATTAAGTATCTCATTGAAATACTATCCTGTGTCCTCAGATTAAATTAATGCAGATGAAGGGAGTTAGATATGCATAGTTTTTTTTCTGTATATTTGAATTACAAATCAGCCTTTTCTTAAATCATGTTTCCAGTCTATTGCATAGTTACAATGTGTAATGATCTGATGTCCCAGGAGCAGGAGTGGTAAACACTGTAGAAGTGTATAATTGTAATACATGCAGACACAACATCATTCAAAGAATAGAGTTTGATATGACTGAAAAATAATGTCTCAGAGATTCATACCAGAACCGCACCTTTATTTGCCAAGGAAGAGTACATGATCAGTGAATATATTCAATGTACAGGCTACAATGTGGGGATCTCATGTGTGGTAATAACTACAGTACGTGCGTATATAGGACTAGCATCCTTGGCACAATGAGGTTATTATATTCTACTCTATCCATAGGCTTCATTAATGCCATTCAGACTTGAAGTTGATACAACAACTATGATAGCTGAGGTTCATAGATTGGTATGAATATTAGTTCAGAACTTGACGTTTTAGGGTCCATACACAGATCGGCTACATACTGTAGCTAGCTACACATCCATAAGCATACAGTTATTTTTATCCTCCACCACACAATAAGCAAGTAAATAGTTAGCTAGCTATGTTACTTCAGCTGCATTGCTAGGCAAGCTTACACAATTGTACATTCAATTTGCAGTAAATGCTTTAGCCAGCTAGATTCTTTACACCCACTGTTTCACTAGACGACAGCCTGCTTTGCTGGTTTTCACAAGAGTCCCTAAAACACAAATTACAAATTCATTCTCATGTCATAACACTAGCTAGCTCGTCAGATAACTTGCTAAATAGCGATTTTCGTAAATTAACCTCTCTGGGGTATGTGGGACGCTAGCGTCCCACCTGCGGGACACACTCGCCAACAGCCAGTGAAATAGCAGGGCGCCAAATTCAAAACAACAAAAATCTCATAATTCAAATTTCTCAAACATACAACTATTATATCCCATTTTAAAGATACACCTCTCATTAATCAAACCACAGTGTCCGATTGCAAAAAGGTTTTACGGCGAAAGCATAACATTAGATTATGTTAGGACAGCGCCTAGACAAGAAAAACCACAAAGCCATTTTCCAAGCAAGGAGAGGTGTCACAAAAAACAGAAATACAGCTAAAATGAATCACTAACCTTTGATGATCTTCATCAGATGGCACTCATAGGACTTCATGTTACACAATACATGTATGTTTTGCTCAATAAAGTTCATATTTATATAAAAAAAAACATTTTACATTGGCGTGTAATGTTCAGAAATGTTTTGCCTCCCAAAACGTCCGGTGAATGAGCACATCAATTTACAGAAATACTCATCATAAACGTTGATAAAATATACAACTGTTATTCAAAGAATTATAGATACACTTCTCCTTAATGCAACCACTGTGTCAGATTTCAAAAAATCTTTACGGCGAAAGCAAACTTTGCAATAATCTGAGTACAGCGCTCAGACATCAAAACAAGCCATACAGATACCTGCCATTTTGGAGTCAACAGAAGTCACAAATAACATTTTAAATATTCACTTACCTTTGATGATCTTCATCGGAATGCACTCCCAGGAATCCCAGTTCCACAATAAAAGTTTGTTTTGTTTGATAAAGTTAATCTTTATGTCCAAATACCTCCATTTTGTTCGCGCGTTCAGTCGAGTAATCCAAATGCACCGTGCTCGCGCAGTAAATTCAGACAAAGTCCAAAAAGTTATATTACAGTTCGTAGAAACATGTCAAACGATATATAGAATCAATCTTTAGGATGTTTTTATCAGAAATATTCCAGAATATTCCAACTGGACGATTCCTTTGTCTTCAGAAATGAAAAGGAACACACCTAACTCTCACGGGAGTGCGCGCGATTGAGCTCATGTCATTTTCTCAGTCATCTGACTCTATATGCTCTTATTCTCTTTCCATTCACAGTAGAAGCATCAAACAACATTCTAAAGACTGTTGACATCTAGTGGAAGCCTTAGGAAGTGCAAAATGACCCCACAGACACTGTGTATTAGATAGGCAATCACTTGAAAAACTACAAAACTCAGATTTCCACACTTCCTGGTTGGATTTTGTCTCAGGTTTTTGCCTGCCATATGAGTTCTGTTATACTCACAGACATCATTCAAACAGGTTTAGAAACTTCAGAGTGTTTTACTATCCAAATCTACTAATAATATGCATATCCTACCTTCTGGGCCTGAGTAGCAGGCAGTTTACTACGGGCACGCTTTTCATCCAGACGTCAAAACACTGCCCCCTACCCAAAGAGAGGTTAACCTTATGACAAATAATATGCACAAACGTTTGTCTCTACATTAACTACAATATTCCTCTCAATTGTAAATTTTTCACTTGTCCCATTATGACGTTATAACTACTTACTTTTGGTTCCACCGTAATGTTTTGTCAGGCATCTTCACCCAGGGACGGGTGGCTCATGTCAAATTCGTCATTGGAACCACTCGATATGATTGGTCATATGAAAAACATTGGGACCCAAATGCATAATGAGTGCTCTAACTCCCCCTTGTGGTGGTCTGGAGAAATGAAGCCGTGACGCTGGGTACCTCTAAGTCCCGCGGTGTAAGCTCACATCTTTTAAAGGAGGAACCACTATACATTCTTAAACTGCATACTAATTTTGGCGTTTGATCTAGTAGAATTCACTCGTCTTTTCCAACTCAAGTGTTTGACAACAGCTGATAATCAGATACATTTACCAAAATGAATGAAGGGTGGGAGTCAACGCAATCGTGCATTAGATGACGCATTCTGAGTACTACTTTCAAAATGTCTCATACAATAAAACGTAATTTTTTTCACATACTATTTAGTACGCTAGGATGGGTATTCGGACACAGACACTGTTTCATGTGCTCTGTCCTGTCTCAGACCTGTGAGGTGGTTCTGAGAAGGTTTGAGTTCTGGCTGGCGCTTTTGAAGTTCTGTCTGAATTGTGATATTTTAAAAGCTACTGGTTCCACTGATTGTTCAGTTTGAGTGCCATTTCAGAGGACAGATTTTTGTTTCTTTATGATTTCGTTTTGAAAAGACAATGTTTTTGCCTTTAATGTAAGGCGCCTGGTCTGTAGTCTTTCAGATCGTTTGGGATCTCCGAGTCCAACCACTAATCTATCTCTAATAAGTTCATCATAAGGTGAGTTATAGTGTTATTAGTCACTTCCGATACCATCTCTCCTTTTTTTTCAGGCAATCAGAGGACACATAACATTCTTTGGGCTCACACACACACAGTGGTTTAACAGCATAAGATTGACACACTGCGGACAAATCACAATACCCCCTTTTGCCCTATGTGACATAAGTGTGGGGTCTGAGGGGAGCTGCTCAGGTCTCTCTCCCATGGTGGAAGACTGGAATCCCTGATGTGAAGACATGCACTCTGCTATCCGAGGCAGTGGAAAGTGCTAAGTGGTACTAGAAAGTGGTATTAGAGTTTTGGGATGCATCCCAAAGCAACACTGCACTACATTGAGGGGTGTCTAGACAGGGTATAATAGGGAGTGAGGGAGAGTGGCAACACAAGGAGGTGGGTAAGGTGAGAGAGAGAGAGAGAGAAATGTGTTGGTTTGGGAGGGTGGGAAGTGAGTGAGGGTGTAAAGAGGGACCAGGTGACCGTCACAGGGTCAGGGGTCAGAGATCACTTCTCACCTAACCTTGGCGTCGCTCATGCTGTGTCCATGGTAACATTAGGTCTCCAGCTCCGTGACAATAGGACCCTGTCAGAGAGTTTTCCAAACCAAGAGACTCAACAACTACCTAATACACTCAAATCTAAGTAAAGGAATGGAATAAGAATATATACATATAAATATATGGATGAGCAATGACCGAGCTGCATAGGCAAGATGCCATAGATGGTATAAAATGCAGAATAAACATATGAGATGAGTAATGCAAGATATGTAAACATTATTCAAGTGGCATTACTAAAGTGACATTTACTAAAGTGGCCAGTGATTTCAAGTCTGCGATGGCTGTTTAACAGTCTGAAGGCCTTGAGATAGAAGCTATTTTTCAGTGTCTCAGACCCAGCTTTGTTGCACCTGTACTGACCTCACCTCCTGGATTGTAGCTGGGTGAACAGGCAGTGGCTCGGGTGGTTGTTGTCCTTGATTATTTTTTTGGCCTTCCTGTGACATCGGGTGCTGTAGGTGTCCTGGAGGGCAGGTAGTTTGCCCATGATGATGTGTTGTGCAGACCATTATCTGTAGCTATCCGATTATGTCAGCTTCAAATAAATAAATAATTGTGTCGGTAAAGTGTCTAATTGAACACGCTGAGGATTTACAAAGTATAGAGGTTGCTTATATGGAAGGATTTACCGACATTGTCAAAATCGAAAAACTGCAGCTTTCTTCGTCGATAAAAAGATGCACTTAAAATTAACTGACACGGTAGAATACCCAAGTTCATTGAGGTTTTTGTCTGTTAGAAGAACGCGAACGGTACATATCACCGCGGTTATTCTACCAGTTCCTTTGATTTCAATACAATATCGATGTGATTGATTCCTTTGCACACTCTATTGAGTACAGCAGAACAAGCTAATAAATTCCAGTCTTGAGCGAATGCTTGGTAAATATTGGTGCGTGTGCAATTCACAAGGTAGGCTACTAACTGTGATGTGTGTGTAGGGAGTAACTTTATGAACTGGCCTTCAAAATATCAATACTTATTTCAGCATATTGATTATGAATTTGGATATCTACAAACAGTGTTTTGACACTCAGCCATCAATAGAAAAGCCATGACAACAGGAAGCAGGAACAGTATCATTTTCAATGTGTTTTACAAATATAAATGGCACTTTTAACCGAATTTTTCATCAGGATTCTACCCAAAAACGTGCTATAATTTATTGATTTTGATGATATTAGTGTAATCATGAAAATATGTTTGTAAAATGGCCCTGCTACAGACGTCTATATTGGTCCACTAATACAAGACTAGTAAAGGGCCAGTGCACTACTTTGGGATAATTAAAAAACGTTTTCTTTTTCAGGGGATGCTGTCAGCATCCTCAGCACCCCTACTTCACCGTCTATACCCCCCAGGGTTAAATGCCCCCCTCCTGCAATTATCACAGAAACCACTTTGTCACAATTTTGTTTAAACACTTTCCCTGGATGCCACTAGTCTTGTACAACAAAAAATGTAATCGGTCTCATCTCAACTTTTTTAAGTCACTCCAACAAAACGATTTTGATGTACATTGAGCTAATCATTTGTCATGTACAGAAAGAAATTATATACTGTATATAATCTAATGAAGTTATATCTATAAACGTTTTTATATATAACATTAAGGGAGCCCAAAGACAAATAATCCACTTGGTTAGAGAGAAAAATGTTAACCAGTTTTTAATAAAGTGATCAAATTTAAAGTGAGTATGTTTGGGGCTAAACATTTCCCTTAAAGGGGGGCGTTTTCCCCCAAATTACCCTATTAGTTTTACAAATATAGCCTATATATTTTACAGTCATGGGGTTAACGGAGAGATTCAGAATCTGCCCCCAGAGCAACATTGAGACATTCCATGAATTATGTGCTAAAATAAAACAATGAAAGGATGTTGTTTCAGATTTGTATACGTTTGAATTCCTAGGGAACTATAGGGTGTGTCATCTGGACATGTGTATGAATGAGGCGGCTAGTCACCGAAGCTTTTGGATTATCATTCACGACACGTCATTGCAGGGATTTGCTGGATTTTATGCCTTTCCCTCAGGATTCTGCTACGACCAGTCCGCGACAGCAGCAATAATTATACTATAGCGGCAGGTAAACTATATATTTATATAATCATTCTGAAAATGTTGATAACGGGAGATTAGTTAAACAGATAATAATAGATGAGTTTCATATCCTAAATGATCATTTTCCAACTCTATCGAAGGATGTTTGTTTTTTCATTCAAATGTTGAATTAATAGTGTTTTGTCCGAGGTAAGCAATCACATAGGCTATGAATAGCCATCATTTCAAACCTATTCCATAGGCTCCAGCATTTAGTTATGCTACAGCTGTACCTCTCTCCTTTTACAGCAGCATTTATTCATTCTATTTCTGCACTTATAAACTCAAGTCCAGTCATAGGCGTTAACTGAATGTAGGCTACCGAACAAACATATAGCCTGTAGACATATTTGTAAGTAAACTATAGCTTACTAGTATTTTCTTAAACCAAAATGGTATTTTAGTGAAAAGTGGATTTCATGATTTATTAATCTGTATGAATGTATTATGGTCATCGATGTGTAGCCTCCATGATGCTTGCATTACTAATATCAGATTTTTGTTGGTTACATTTTCAGGTGACTCCTACATTGGAAATACATTACATTTCACTCAAGTGGAATGGTTGCAGTACTGTGCTATTGACAATAAAGAAGTATAAAGTAATATTCCCCGGTTTATTGTATTCGAGGAATAAAGACATCACCAGTAGAAGCCTACTAAATGAGTTCCAGAACATCGGAGAATTTGGAGCTTTCCATACCACACTGCACCTTCAACGGGACTACTCAGACAAATGAGACATGCATCAACCAAGTTGATCAGTTGTTTCTGGCATTCTCGTCCACTGTCGTGCTCATCGTCCTCGTGGCGGTTATCATTGGGATCATAATTGTTTCTCTCGCGACTTTCCATTTACACAAAAGGAAAATGAAAAAGGGCAAAATTCGAAAGGCGCAGGAGGAGTATGAGCGGGATAACTGCAGCCCTAAAACCGCCAAAGGGGAGCAAACAACCAGACATTGCATCATGGTTAGACCCGGTCTCCGAGCGTCCCCCGCTGCAGTCCAGAAAAATGAACAGAACACGCCGTTTAATGAAGACTCTAGTGTCACACCTAACCCAGAAAACAGCTCAAATGCTGACACAAGCCAAATTAACAGCACCCACTGGTGTCTCGGTGATAATGCATAGTTCGTTCGTTGAAAAACTTGTAAATAACTACAGTATATTCATATTATTACTAGAGATATAGTTGCAGTTCCACAAACATGAACAGTCCTCATTATAATTTACCACCAAGGATTACCGGGAAGAGCCGTGCCCTTTGACAGAGATGGTTTACTCTGTACAGCTCAAGTAGACCAACCTATATAATATGGGACTACCAAAAGGTTGTTGTTTTTTGTCACAGCTGGCCTTTTTTATCACTGAATGACAAGAAAGACTAACCACCAGCTTAGATGGTTGTTACAGGAGTCAACTTGGATCAAGTAAATGGAATTGTATAAATGGAATTGTATAAATAAGATCGTTCTAAATTGGCTGAACATAGACCTATAGTCATCTCATACCGGTGAAGTGTTGTAATGTGAAGGAGGGGACTGAAGGGGTCATTGTGCACTTCAGCACTGGACAGCGTTCATCGCAGCGATAAGCACTGTTTAGTGCTGAAGTGGTTCTCCCTGTCGAATGTCAGAAGCGCTGAATGGTTGAGGCAACGGGTGTATTCATTAGTCGGACGCGGTTGCAAAACGTTTTTATAGGTGCAAAACGTTTTGCAACGAAAACGAGAGTTTCTATTGGAAAAATTCGCGTAGGTCCACACTCGTTCGTGTTTTTCATAGTTCTACAATGCTTTTTACTTTAAAGTAGAGAGCATAATAGCCATATATATTTCCCAATTAAGTAGGCTAGAAATATTTTTGGGAATAGTAGCTATTTTACGATAAATGCTGTTTTTGCCATGCTAGTGAGGTAAAAACATATTCCTTTGTCCTACATAGTTTGAGAATACTTTTTGGACTGAAAGCATACAAATGCGCTGTTAGTATTGGTAAAATCTTGTTTTGGTCAATGTTCTGTATATCAAAAGTGATATTTGTGTTAAAGAGGCATTCTACAGTAGTTCCGTCATTGTTTAGCTTTTTACAGCAGATTAATATATATACTGGATAATTTATGCTTTTAGTTCTAGAATAGCATTACTATAGTGTATCTTACCTTATCTATAATAAATAATTAACCATTTTAAAAGTCAAAATTTCTCTGCATTTTCTTGTCAGTATGCTAAATTGAACTTGGTACAGTATATAGGCCTATCTTAAAAATGAATGTCAGTTTTAACTTATAGATGAAGCAATAGGCTACACAGACCTCATTTTTGTCATTCAATGTGGCAGGGTAACTAACAATAGGGTGCATATGACATTTTCTGTCCATCATTTTAACGATTCATATCATATAGCCCTATAAACACTATCATAAATATTCAATGATGTAATTATGTTCAAAATATGGTAATTTGGCCTATTAATGCACAATTACTGCCCAAATATTTTTTTACCCCACTGCCACTTAAGTACATTTTTCACTTGGCCCAATGCAAACGTTTTTATATCAATATCAAATAACTGCTGGGTAACAATTAAGTACCTTACTGTGATAGATTTAAATTAAAATGGGCAAAAATAGTTTTTAAGTTAAAAAAATATATAAATACAACATGTAAAGTCCCATGTTTCATGGGCTGATATAAAAGATCCTAGAACTTTTCCATATGCACAAAAAGCTTATTTCTCTCAAATTGTGTGCTCAAATTTGTTTACATCCCTGTAAGTGAGCATTTCTCCTTTGCCAAGATAATCCATCCACCTGACAATTGTGGCATATCAAGAAGCTGATTAAACAGCATGATCATTAGTCCACTCTAAAATGTGAAGTTTTAAGGGAGAATGCAACTGCCACGCTGACTGCAGGAATGTCCACCAGAGCTGTTGCCAGAGAATTGAATGTTAATTTCTCTACCAATGTCGTTTTAGAGAATTTGGCAGTAAGTCCAATTGGCCTCACAACCGTAGACCACGTGTAACCACGCCAGCCCAGGACCTCCACATCCGGCTTCTGCACCTGCGGGATGGTCTGAGACGAGCCACCCAGACAGCTGATGAAACTGTGGGTTTGCACAACCAAAGAATTTAAGCACAAACTGTCAGAAACCATCTCAGGGAAGCTCATCTGCCTGCTCGTCATCCTCACCAGGGTCATGACCTAACTGCAGTTCGTAACCGATTTCAGTGGGCAAATACTCACCTTCAATGGCCACTGGCATGCTGGAGAAGTGTGCTCCTCACGGATGAATCCCAGTTTCAACTGTACCGGGCAGATGGCAGACAGCGTGTATGGCCAGTTGTTCAACTTTGTGAACAGAGTGTCCCATGGTGGCGTTGGGGTTATGGTATGGGCAAGCATAAGCTACGGACAATGAACACAACTGCATTTTATCGATGGCAATTTAAAATGCACAGAGATACCGTGAGGAGATCCTGAGGCCCCTTGTCGTGCCATTCATCCGCCACCATCACCTCATGTATCAGCATGATAATGCACAGCCCAGTGCCGCAAGGATCTGTACACAATCCCTAGAAGCTGAAAATGTCAACCATTGAGCCTGTTTGGGGTGCACTGGATCGACATGTATGACAGCGTGCTCCAGTTCCTGCCAATATCCAGCAACTTTTCACAGCCATGGAAGAGGAGTGGGACAACATTCCACAGGCCACAATCAACAGCCTGATCAACTCTATGCGAAGGAGAGGTGTCGCGCTGCATGAGGGAAATAGTGGTCACACCAGGTACTGACTGGGTTTCTGATCCACACCCCTACGTATCTGTATTCCCAGTCATGTGAAATCCATAGATTAGGGCCTAATTTATTTATTTAAATTGACTGATTTGCTTAAAATAATAATAACCAAACCATTGTTGGTTTAAGGGCTTGTAAGTAAGCATTTTACTGTAAGGTCTACTACACCTGTTGTTTTCGGCGCATGTGACAAATAACATTCGATTTGATATGAACTGTAACTCAGTAAAAACCTTTAAATTGTTGCATGTTGCGTTATATATTTGTTCAGTGTAATAAGTTGAAACAACTAGATTTGTGTTTTTTTGTTTTACAGTGTACCTTTATCCAAACAAGACTCATATCTGATTATTATTATTGAATCTAGGCCAAGGTCCGAATTTCAAATTGACCCCTTGCTCCTACTCCCTAGCCAAATGTAGATCTGAGAGGACTGGATGGGTGGAAACAATATGACAAGATTTGCAACCATTCAATCAACCACCTGAAAGCAAGATTAAAGTCCTTCTCCAGTCTCCTTTTCAACTAATTTAAAGTAACTGTCCAGTGTTTCAGATTTCAATGAAATATAACCTACTATTAATTACAATATGAGTTTTAAATAATCTTCCTTCCAAAAAATGGTAATTAATTATGTTAAAAAACAGCTTTTCTCTGTTGGACTCTTGTGGGCGTACTCCAACAACAGAATGGTGTGGGCATTAAAAAATCATGCGAGTAGATCGCTGATTGGCCAGCTTTGAAACGGTCTGTTTGAGATACACATTTCAGGTGGGGTATTTGAAGTATGAGTACAGGATGAGTCAACAGAGTACAAACTTTTAAAAGTGAGATTTTCACTGGACAGTTACTTTAACACCTGATTTACTTAACAAAAGGCACATCTCAATAGGTGGTCCAGGTCAGACATGACATGGCACAAGGGGGGAGGGGGAGGTTGGCCTTTCCTCGTTTGATCTCTATTGGTCCTCTATTGTTCCTCAAGCAATGGGGGAGGCTGATGACATCACATCTGACCATCAGACCAACACATTGAAGGCCCTACTCCATGAAGTTTGCAGTTGTGTCTTAAAACCAAAACAAAATACATTTACTGTGTACTTTACTGTATATTCTTTGGATATCGCTTTTCAACAGGAAAAGTTCAAAAAGTAAGTTATTACTAAGTTATTATTATTATTCCTAGCCACTGTGCTTCTACACCTGCATTGCTTGCTGTTTGGGGTTTTATGCTGGGTTTCTGTGCAGCACTTTGTGACATCAGCTGATGTAAGAAAGGCTTTATAAATACAGTTGATTGATTACCATAATTCTTACATCCACCCAATACTTTAAAATCTACAGAAGTGACAAGGGGAGTTGGGGTAAGTAGTTGATTTGAATTGAATTCAGGATAAGAATTGGATCTCTGGAACACTGAGGATCTGAACTCTCTGTCCCAGGTGCATCCAATTACCTATCACAAATAAAGTCATGATTAAACCTCTGTCTGTCGCTATCACAAGGCTAATTGCCTTAACAGGGATTCCAGGTTGAAAAAGGTAGATACATATTGACAATGAAAGCGTGGTTATGCTCTTTCACCTCTAAGCTAATGGCCTTTTGAATTCCCCCTTGTGGCAATGTGGAGATACTGTACATCTAGGCCTAGATTCAGGGCTTGATAAAAGCTGTATCGCTAAAGTTCTGCGCTATAGCGCAATTGAAATTTTAAGGTAATTTCCGATTGAGACGATATATGCAGCGTTTACCGTGAATTCCATCTCCGCTAACATGGGAACATTGCCTTAAAATGTTTATTTCGCCGTAGCGCAGCTCTTCAGCACTACGGATTGAATCGAGCTCCCAATCAGGTCAAGCATTAGCCAGGGTTGGCAGACATCGGCATAGCAGATATTTTTGGCAGTGTTGGAGGTGTAACTTATTGCACTTATTGAGCTGACGTATCAGTGAGTGGCTGCTCTTGTGTGTCACAAGCTACAAATCCCTACCGTGTTCAAAATGGCAATAGAAAGTGTAGGCGGTATCGACGATAGGAATAATGACTCTCAAAGGTCAAACCATTGATGTAAGGCTAATGCATGATTTCATGATCATTTAGATGGATGAACTTCTAACACGGCTGCATGGGATTTGTTGGATTATAGTCGGGTGTGATTTCGTTGCATCCAATGGCAGTGTCCACGATAAGCTAACGCAAAGAGCCGCTTGTGGAATTGACAGGGCTAACTCAGTTGTGTTGTACTTACCAGTACCCAGTGTTTGCGGGGTCCGACATGCCAATCAACCTGCTATCTGCCAGTCACGGGAATGCCTGGAATGTTCTGATTCCGGGCATCCTGGTGGTTGGCGGAGTGTCGTGGAGGGGGGTTGGGCAGGGGGATGGAGCATTGGAAGTTAAGACCAGGTTTAGCCATTGTTCTCTCTCTTACGTCTGGCCTTCACAAGAGAAGGTCAGGGTTGTTTTATAGGGTATCCTTCATTTATTTGGCGTGGGCTACGGCCAAACAGTAGCCTGTGTGAAGTTGGGTTAATAAACCATAAATTCGGAAACTCAATCCTCTGTCTGGACAATTGTTCCTTTATGATCTAGTCAGGTCATTACATTGGTGTCAGAAGTAAAAACGTTGATATAAGTTAGCCAGCTAGCGTAGGTGAGAACGGGGGTTGGAAATGCTTCGAGGGAATCCAAAAGTGAAGGTGGAGGTAGGGGACGATTATGGCCAAGGAGGTGCTTGTGCATGGACGTCGGAAGATCTGGCTGAGGGGAGATCGCCAGGGCTTGAGGGAGGACATTAGAATGATGGCGGCTGAAGCGGGCATGAGTGCTTCGTCGACTGTGCTTCGGCGCGGATTCTGGTGGGCGGACCGAAGGGGTCACGTCGACGCGGCAGGACGAGGAATCTGGGGCTCAGGATGTAAACGAACATGGCGGCGCCCAGTTCCCGGTTGTGTCCGTATCTGTTAAGACCCTGAAGTATTCCAGTAAGGCGGATTGGGAAGCTTTTCATGCTCAGTTTGAACTGTTAGCTCATTTTGGGGGGTGGTCGAATGAAGATAGGGCACTGCAGTTGGCTTTATGCCTCACGGATGATGCTCTGGCCTGTTTGATATTGATTAGCTCCGAGGACAGACGTGCTTATGGGGCTTTAGTGGGAGCACTGAGGAGGCGCTTTGGACAGTGTGTACAGCCTGAGCTGCTGGGCTCCGAAACTGAGTAATAGACGCAGGCAGCCTGGAGAGCCACTACGGGTGCTAGCTAATGACATTGAGAGCCTCTCTCGGCGGGCATATGCTCACATGCCCCCCTCCGTGCAGAGCGAGCTAGCACGGGACCAGTTCATACAGGCGCTCTCTCCTACAGAGTTGCGCAAAAGACCCAGCTGGCTCATCCTGAGTCATTGCAGATAGCCTTGGAGATGACTTTGGAGAGGGAGCTGGTGTGGGCTGGGGCTTCAGTTGGGGCTTTGGTGGGGGTGCAGGGTGACAGACCCACTGTGCGGGCTGGGGGGCAGAGCAGCCCAGAGACGGAAAATCCTGCATGGGTGGCTGAAATGACTGAACTCATTCGTGCTGTGTCGCTACAGGCGACACGAAACACACGCCCTGGTCCCAGGGTCTGCTGGGGGTGTGGCCAGCCAGGCCATCTGCGCCAGGATTGCCCCATGTTCCCCAGAACTCAGGGAAACGGCTCAGGGTCCGCATAGACCAGGTAGTGCGGACCCCTGGCTTTCTTTCCCAACCACCATCTTCAGGAGGAGCCCACTAGTACAGATGGGGAAGCAAGGCTCCACTTCCCCCAGAAGCAGACGAGGGCAAGCTGATGGAGCCTGTTGTTGTGGTGGGCCGGACCTGTGTTGGGGACTTTTGTCATGTCCCTGTCACTGTGGAGGGTGTGTCCTGCTCTGCCCTGGTGGACATTGGGTCCACAGTAACCCTGGCGAGGCCGGATATTGTGCCAGGTTGGACTCAGTGTGAGCCCACAACAGTGCAGCTCTGCACAGTCACAGGTGAACTGGCACCCATGAAAGGGAAGGGAATAAAGACTCTGACAGTAGGGGGCAGGACTGTGCGTCATCCTGTATGGGTGGCGGCTGTGCAGGACCCTTGTATCCTGGGGTTGGACTTTCTTAGGAGCACAGTCTGCCAGTTAGACCTAAATGGGGGCACACTGAGCTTCCAGGGAGGGCCGGCAGTCACCATGTCCCCCCCTAATGTCACATTCACTCAACCCAACAAATCCTTTACTCCAACAGTTAAAGCAGCAGAGACTCATGGCTGCCCCCCTCTCCCACATCCATCTGTGACTTTTCCCCAGCCCCTCTGTCACCTACGTCTGTGAGTTACATTCCCCCAGCTACCTCCACAACACATCCTTCTGTGAGCCCGGGCCGCGCCCCCCCAGCCCAGCTACCCCAGATGGGAGAGGAGAGGACACTGTCTGCAGTGAGGGAGATATGGGGGAGGAATTGTGTTGGTCCTGACCCCGAGCAGCAGGAACGGTTGCGGAAGTTGCTGTTTGAATTCAGAGACAGCTATACGCTGAGTGAGTCAGAGGTGGGTCAGACTCATCTGGTGCAGCATGAGATCGACAGAGGTGATGCTCGACCCATCAAGATGCGTCCCCGCCGTATCCCGCTGGCACGCCAGGAGGAGGCAGACAAGGCTGTGTTGGAGATGCAGCGGGCAGACTTCATCGAGCCCTCAGACAGCCCCTGGGCGGCGCCAGTCGTCATGGTTCCTATGAAGGGGGGCAAGCTGAGGTTCTGTGCGGACTACAGGTGGCTGAATGAAGTAACCAGGAAGGACTCATACCCCATACCACGTATCGATGAGTCGCTGGACCTGGTTAGGGGGTCCTCCTGGTTCTCCTCACTAGACCTCCGCAGTAGCCCCTCTCCCCAGAGGCCAGAGCCAAAACTGCGTTCTCCACTAACCGAAGACACTGGCAGTTCAAGGTCCTGTGCTCCGGCCTGTGCAACGCTCCAGCTACTTTTGAGCGTTTGATGGACAGGGTGCTGGATGGCATCCCCCGACAGCAGTGTCTGGTATACTTCGATAACATCCTGGCCCATGGCAGCTCCTTCCAGTCAGCCCTGGTGGCGCTACGGCATGTGCTGGAGTGGGTGGCTGCCACAGGTCTGAAGCTCCACCCCGAGAAGTGCCACTTTATGAGGAGAGAGGTGTCCTTCTTGGGCCACCAAGTGGGGAAGGAGGGTATAAGCACCATGGAGGACAAGGTAGGGGCTGTCCAAGACTGGCCCACCCCCACCGACCAGCGTCAGCTGAAGAGCTTCCTGGGCCTGGCCTCGTACTATACGAGGTTTGTATGGGGCTTCTCAAGCATCGCTGCTCCCCTGAACCGCCTGCTGCCGAAGGTCAAGGCCTTTACTTGGACAGTGGAGTGTGAGGAGGCATTCAACACCCTCAAACATGCACTGATCGAGGCCCCCGTGCTCACCCTCACCTTGCCCTTTATCCTGGACACAGATGCGAGCAATGTGGGCATGGGTGGGGTGCTGGCCCAGATGGGGCCAGAGGGGGAGAGAGTGGTGGCCTACTTCAGCAAAACATTTGGCAAACATGAGTGCCGCTACTGTGTCACCTGGCGGGAGTTCTTGGCTGTTGTGGCTTCCATCAAACACTTCAAGTACTACCTGGGTGACCTGCCCCTTACTGTAAGGACTGACCACTCTGCTCTCCAATGGCTCATGTCTTTCAGAGAGCCAGAGGGGCAGGTGGCACGCTGGTTGGAGGAGCTTCAGCCATATGACTTCACAGTGGTGCACAGGGCAGGGGCACGCCACTCCAACGCCGACGCCTTGTCCCGTCGGCCCTGTACTGTAGACGGCTGCCGCTACTGTGAGCGGAGAGAGGGACGTGAGAGAGAGCTGTGTGCAGAGGAGGGGTCTGTGCCACAGTGTGCCGGGCGAGAGGGCCTGTCTGCTGTGAGCTGCAGACTGTCAACGTGGCTGAATGGGGGCAGAAGCAGGGTCGGGACACAGACCTACAGCCAGTGCTACAGTGGGTAGAGGCGCAGGTGAGGCCACTGTGGGAAGAGGTGACAGCGCTTTCACTCGTGACCAAAGGGTTGTGGTCAAAGTTTGAGAGACTGCGGCTGGCTGATGGCGTGCTACAGCGGGCATGGAAGGAGTCAGCTACGGGAGAGGAGAGGTGGCAGGTGGTGGTCCCAAAAGCACTGCGGGAGGCTGTGCTCCAGAGTATTCATGGAGGGGGGTGGGGACCGGACACTTTGGGGGTCACAAAAACCCTCTGCCGCCTCCGTCAGGGCTTTTACTGGGGGCAGCACAAGAGGGATGTGGAGGACTTTTGCCGTTGCTGTGACAACTGCACAGCAAGAAAGGGCCCCCCAGGCCGCTCTCATGCTCAACTCAAACAGTTCCCAGTGGGAGCTCCAATGGAGAGGGTGGGAGTGGATGTAGTTGGGCCGTTCCCCACCACAGACCGTCGAAACCGCTGGGTGCTCATGGCCATGGACTATTTCACAAAATGGCCCGAGGCCTATGCTCTGCCTGACCAGGAGGCAGAGACCATCGTCGACGCCCTGACAGCGGGGATGTTCAGCAGGTTTGGAGCTGCGGAGTCCATCCACAGCGACCAAGGCAGAAACTTTGAGTCCCGTGTGTTCGCCACCATGTGTGAGAGGCTGGGTATGCACAAGACCCGCACTACTCCTCTCCATCCTCAAAGTGATGGCCTTGTGGAGCCATCACAAAACGCTTGGACAGCAGCAGGCCATCGTCTCTGCCAAACACCAGCGTGACTGGGACCAGCACCTGCCTATGGTCCTCATGGCATGCCGCCCCGCTGTCCAAAACTCCACCTCTTGCACGCCTGCCCTCCTCATGCTGGGGAGAGAGATCCGCACACCTGCGGAGATGGCGTTTGTGTAACAGTGTAGGTTCCGTCCCTCTCTTCGCCCCAACCCGGGCTCGAACCAGGGACCCTTGCACACATCAACAACTGACACCCACCGAAGCATCGTTACCCATCGCGCCACAAAAGCCGCGGCCCTTGCAACGCAAGGGGAAACCCTACTTCAAGTCTCAGAGCGAGTGACGTCACTGATTGAAACGCTATTAGCGCGCACCACCGCTAACTAACTAGCTATTTCACATCGGTTACACTCACCCCCCCTTTGACCTCCTCCTTTTCCGCAGCAACCAATGATCCGGGTCAACAGCATCAATGTAACAGTGTAGGTTCCATCCCTCTCTTCGCCCCAACCCGGGCTCGAACCAGGGACCCTTGCACACATCAACAACTGACACCCACCGAAGCATCGTTACCCATCGCGCCACAAAAGCCGCGGCCCTTGCAACGCAAGGGGAAACCCTACTTCAAGTCTCAGAGCGAGTGACGTCACTGATTGAAACGCTATTAGCGCGCACCACCGCTAACTAACTAGCTATTTCACATCGGTTACATTTGGTCGGCCCCTGGATAGCCCTCATGTTCCCCCGGGGTCGGAGTATGCTCGGAGACTCCAGGACCGCCTGGAGACAGCCCACACCTTTGCCAGAGAGCAGCTGGTGAATGCAGGTGTGAGGCAGAAGAGGAATGACGTGCACACCCGGGGAAGGTGTGACGTGCACACCCGGGGAAGGCACCCGGGGAAGGCACCCGGGGAAGGCACTTTGTGGCTGTGGAGCTGGTCTGGGTCTACAGCCCCCTAAGAAAAAAAGGCAGATGCCCCAAGTTGGACAGTCACTGGGTGGGACCCTTCAGCATCCTGGAGAGGGTAGGGGAGGTTGTTTACCAGGTGCAGCTTCCTCCAAGGGGGAGAAAGGTGGCACTGCACCTGGACAGGCTAGCCCCATACAGAGGGGCCTCTTCTCCCCAAACCGCAGGCACACCCACAATTCCCCTCCCTGGAAATGCCATTCACCAGGCACCCAACCCCAGGTGCCACAGACAAGGCTCCAGACAGCCCACTCCCCCTGTCACCGCATGGTTCCCCGGACACGGACTGTATTCCCCGTTCCCGCATCCTTATCCCCCATATCCCTGCCTTGATCCCCTGGGTCCCAGAGGGGCAGCCCCCTGCCACGGATGGAGCCCCGTTTCACATCTGGACACTGCAACCATCACGGCCACGCAGGCAAAGGAGACCTCCGGGTTGCTTCAGAGACTTTGTTTGTTCCCTCGGGGACGAGGGACTTTGTGGTGGGGGCTGTGTAGTGACCCACACATACAGCTGTGTGTTATGTGTTAGGCTATTAGTTGGTTGTGTTGTACTTACCAGTACTCAGTGTTTGCGGGGTCCGACATGTCAATCAACCTGCTATCTGCCAATCATGGGAATTTCTGGAATGTTCTGACGCAGGGCATCCTGGTGGTTGGCGGAGTGGCGTGGAGGGGGGTTAGGCAGGGGGATGGAACACTGGAAGTTAAGACCAGGTTTAGCCATTGTTCTCTCTCTTACATCTGGACTTCACAAGAGAAGGTCAGGGTTGTTTTACAGGGTATCCTTCATTTATTTGGCATGGGCTACGGCCAAAGAGTAGCCTGTGTGAAGTTGGGTTAATAAACCGTATATTCGTAAACTCAATTCTCTGTCTGGAGAATTGTTCCTTTATGATCTAGTCAGGTCATTACAATAGTAACCATATTTAATATCAACCTAATATAATAGCCATATTTTAAAGTCCCCCTTACAGAAATGAATTTGTTGCTGCAAACTTCCAGCAAATTTATGGCAAACTAAATAGTGTGCCACAATTTAGTGGTGAATCTGCAGCAAACCTTTACCAACAATAGTATTTATTGCCACTAGTGGCAGTTTACCAGAAGCGGTTTCTAGTAAACACATGAGTTCCAAGACCAATAACCGTTGATGACCAATCAAGGTGATTAGAAACATTTGTTGGAAAAATGGAAACCAAGCTATTTAGCTAGCTACAGTACCTACCAAAGTTGTCCGGTGAGTGTCTAACTGATTAATTAAACTTCAACATGTTATTAGCTAAATGATGCCTAGTTAGCAATGTCATGTTTTATGGGATAGAGCGAAACACATTTTGTTGGTTTCATTCTGTCAGCGACACTGACTGACTGGCTAGCTAACTTAATCTTAGCTATCAGATTTCTTTTCTTCTCACAATTCAAGTGATAGGTAGTTAATTAACTTAACACATGCTTAAACACTTTTAGCTTAATAATTTGCTGTCTTTTAACACCAATATGCATGTCAATATGCAGTATCATGTTAGCTAGCACAACAGCTAAGGTACTGTAGCTAGCAACAATATGAGTTGATCTGACATAAGAGCAAAACTTTACTTTTGCAGATGGATTCACTTCCCATACTCGTGGTGTTGGAAGAGGCTGTATTGGGAGGTTGGGTTGTTGATGATGGGTAATTGAGGTTGGGCTATGGATATTTGACCCAGCCAGTGGGTTAATTCTCCCGCCACCAGCGCGTGAAATCCACTAGGATATTTGCAAGTGTTCTAGTGCAACCGAGTAACTGACGAGAGAAACGGATAACGTTATTTCGACAGGCTAAGGGTGTTTTGGCCGACGGAAAACAGTAAGTCACAAACGTTACGAATTATGAATTTGATGGTCATTCAGGTTATATGGGTTGTCCTATCATAATTAGGTAAGTTAGCTAGCTAACGTTATCTTGAGTGTTAGCAAGCTAACGACCTTTAGCTACCTGGCCATTTTCTGGCCATGCTGATATCTCTGGCTGTGGTAACGTTAGCCTCGCGACCATGCTCGCGAAGCTAGCTTACTGAAATGTTGTAACTAACACGCCACTCCGCGGATATAACTAAATGTACCTTTTTGCCAACCTATGGCTAGCTAGCTGACTGTCATTGTCTGTAATGACAGCTAGCTAAAATTGGATAGCTAAGTCTGACTTCTAGACTGTCGGACACTTGTGACGTTGAGGATGGATGCACATTCTGTTAGTTAGCTAATGTTAGGGTTTACATTCAATTTGATGTAGCCAACTTATTTTAGCTATGTTTCTAACATTTATTTACTTCTGTACTTAAATGCAGAGGTCAATGCATTGACAGCTTTGTAAAGATATTCTGAATGAGTGGAACCTGGCCTCTTTGATTCCAAAATTTGAGGTTAAGTAAAACTGAGAATTTCCTCAGAGGGCGGACAGGGATTTTGGGGGAAACAAAACACAGATTTTCATTGACCCTGTGTAAAACAGAATCTACGTCTTCAACACTGTCATCGATAACCAATAGTACAACCTTATTGGAAACTTGAAAGACTTAACTTCACCAGAGACTAAAGAACCATGCAGCCACTGGGACTAGATGCATTACATGCACAGCTACCGTAGATAGTCTGGCCTTCATTTTTCCATTCTTGCTTTATTTGTCATTTGCACAGATATTCTGTCAGTGACCAACCTGACACACAAATCAAACTACATTTTATTTGTCACATACACATTTAGCAGATGTTATTGTGGGTGACTATTCTATAGATATTGTATCCATATACACTATGTAGTATATGTCCACAACATCTATACACATTCCAAGCTCCAACAGTGCAGTAATGTCTAACAATACACGCATCTTAAAGTAAAAACTTTTAATTAAGAATTATAGAAAAATATTAGTACAAGCAATGTTGGCATCTGAAGTATGAATATTATTTATACATCGGACTCCGACATTGCTCATACTAATATTTCCATTCTTTCACTTTCAGATGTGTGTATTGTTAGATATTACTGCACTGTTGGAGCTTGGAATGTGTATAGATGTTGTGGACATATACTACATAGTGTATATGGATACAATATCTATAGAATAGTGTGCATTCAGAAAGTATTCAGACCCCTTGACGTTTTCACACAATACCCCATAATGACGAGGCAAAACAAACTTTATTCACATAAGTATTCAGACCTTTTGCAATGAGACTAAATTAAGCTCAGCTGCATCCTGTTTCCATTGATCATCCTTGAAATGTTTTTACAACTTGATTAGAGTCCACCTGAGGTAATTTCAATTGATTGGACATGATTTGGAAAGGCACACAATTGTATAAGGTCCCACAGTTGACAGTACATGTCAGAGCAAATACCAAGCAATGAGGTCGAAGGAATTGTCCTTAGAGCCCGAGACAGGATTGTGTTGAGGCACAGATCTGGGGAAGGGTTCTAAAAAATGTCTGCAGTATGGAAGGTCCCCAAGAACACAGTGGCCTTCATCATTAAATGGAAGAAGTTTGGAACCACCAGGGCTCTTCCTAGAGCTGGCTGCCTGGCCAAACTGAGCAAACGGGGGAGAAGGGCATAGGTCAGCGAGTTGACCAAAAACCCAATGGTCACTCTGTCAGAGTTCCTCTGTGGAGATGGGAGAAACTTCCAGAAGGACAACCATCTCTGTAGCACTCCACCAATCAGGCTTTCATTGTAGAGTGGCCAGACAGAAGCCACTCCTCAGTAGAGGTCGACCGATTATGATTTTTCAATGCCGATACCGATTATTGGAGGACCCAAAAAAGGCGATTTTCTAAATAAAAAAAATTGTAATAATGACAATAACAATACTGAATGAACACTTATTTTAACTTAATATAATACATCAATAAAATCAATTTAGCCTCAAATAAATAATGAAACATGTTTAATTAATGCAAAAACAAAGTGTTGGAGAAGAAAGTAGAAGTGCAATATGTGCCATGTAAGAAAGCTAACGTCTAAGTTCCTTGCTTAGACCATGAGAACCTATGAAAGCTGGTGGTTCCTTTTAACATGAGTCTTCAATATTCCCAGGTAAGAAGTTTTAGGTTGTAGTTATTATAGGACTATTTCTCTCTATATGCTTTGTATTTCATATACCTTTGACTATTGGATGTTCTTATAGGCACTTCAGTATTGCCAGTGTAACAGTATAGCTTCCGTCCCTCTCCTCCCTCCTACCTGGGCTCAAACCAGGAACACATCGACAACAGCCACCCTCGAAGCAGCGTTACCCATGTAGAGGAAGGGGAACAACTACTCCAAGTTTCAGAGCGAGTGACGTTTGAAACGCTATTAGCGCGCACCCCGCTAACTAGCTAGCCATTTCACATCAGTTACACCAGCCTAATCTTGGGAGTTGACAGGCTTGAAGTCATAAACGGCACAATGCATTGCGAAGGGCTGCTGGCAAAACGCACGAAAGTGCTATTTTGAATGAAGGCTTACGAGCCTGCTGGTGCCTACCACCGCTCAGTCAGACTGCTCTATCAAATCATAGACTTAATTATAACATAACACACAAACACGTGCCTTAGGTCATTAATATGGTCGAATCCGGAAACTATCACGTTTATTCTTTCAGTGAAATACAGAACCGTTCCGTATTTTACCTAACGGGTGGCATCCATAAGTCTAAATGTTCCTGTTACATTGCACAACCTCCAATGTTATGTCATAATTACGTAAAAATCTGGCAAATTAGTTCACAACGAGCCAGGCAGCCCAAACTGTTGCATATACCCTGATTCTGCGTGCAAGGAACGCAAGAGAACTGACACAATTTCACCTGGTTAATATTGCCTGCTAACCTGGATTTCTTTTAGCTAAATATGCAGGTTTAAAAATATATACTTCTGTGTATTGATTTTAAGAAAGGCATTGATGTTTATGTACAGTCGTGCAACGATTGCTTTTTTCGCAAATGCGCTTTTGTTAAATCATCCCCGTTTGGCGAAGTCGGCTATTTCTTCCTAACAAAGACAGTCTTCACAGTTCGCAACGAGCCAGGCGGCCCAAACTGCTGCATATACCCTGACTCTGTTTGCAAGAGAAGTGATACATTTTCCCTAGTTAAAGGAAATTCATGTTAGCAGGCAATATTAAATAAATATGCAGGTACTTGTGTATTGATTTTAAGAAAGGCATTGATGTTTATGGTTAGGTACACGTCGGAGCAAAGACAGTCCTTTTTCGCGAATGCGCACCACATTGATTATATACAACGCAGGACTGGCTAGATAAACTAGTAATATCATCAACCATGTGTAGTTAACTAGTGATTATGATTGATTGTTTTTTATAAGATAAGTTTAATGCTAGCTAGCAACTTACCATGGCTTCTTACTGCATTCACGTAACAGGCAGGCTCCTCATGGAGTGCAACGTAAAGCAGGTGGTTAGAGCGTTGGACTAGTTAACCATAAGGTTGCATCCCCAAGCTGACAAGAGAAAAATCTGTCGTTCTGCCCCTGAACAAGGCAGTTAACCCACCGTTCCTAGGCCGTCATTGAAACTAAGAATGTGTTCTTAACTGACTTGCCTAGTTAAATAAAGGTCTAAAAAAAATATATATATATTTTTTTTTAATCGCCAAATCGGTGGCCAAAAATACCGATTACAGATTTGTTATGAAAACTTGAAATCGGCCCTAATTAATCGGCCATTCCGATTAATCGGTCGACCTCTACTCCTCAGTAAAAAGCACATAACAGCCCGCTTGGCGTTTGCCAAAAGGCACCTAAAGGACTCTCAGACCATGAGAAACAAGATTATCTGGTCTGTTGAAACCAAAATTGAACTATTTGGCCTCAATGCCAAGGGTCTGGGGTAAATCTGGCACCATCCCTACAGTGAAGCATGATGGCAGCATCATGGTGTGGGGATGTTTTTCAGCAGCAGGGAATGGGCGACTAGTCAGGATCGAGGGAAAGATGAACAGCTCAAAGTACAGAGATCCTTGATGAAAACCTGCTCAGGACCTCAGACTGGGGTGAAGGTTCACCTTCCAACAGCACAAGGTCCCTAAGCACACAGCCAAGACAATGCAGGAGATGCTTCGGGACAAGACTCTGAATGTCCTTGAGTGGCAAAAAGTGACATTATTAAAGTGACAAGTGTTCCATGTCTATGTACACAGGGCAGCTGCCTTTAAAGTGCAGGGTACTGGGTGGAGGCCGGCTAGTGATGACTATTTAAGTCTGATGGCCTTGAGACAGCTGTTTTTCAGTCTCACGATCCTAGCTTTGATGCACCTGTACTTACCTCGCCTTCTGGATGATCGCGGGGTGAACAGGCCTTGACCCTGGTGGCTGAGGTCCTTTATGATCTTCCTGTGACACCGGGTGCTGTAGATGTCCTGAAGGGCATGAGTTGGACTGCAGAGGGAAAGAACAGCAGCCAACTGGTGCTCAGCATATGTGGGAACTCCTTTTTAAGACTGTTGGAAAAGCATTCCAGGTGAAGCTGGTTAAGAGAATGCGAAGAGTGTGCAAAATTGTCAAGGCAAAGGGTGGCTACTTTTGTACGTTTTTTTGCTAACTACATGATTCAATGTTCTGATGTCTCCACTATTCTACAATGTGAAAATAGTTTTAAAAAGGAAACCCTTGAATGAGTAGGTGTGTCTGAACTTTTGACTAGTACTGTGTGTTCTAAATTAACCTAGTAAAACTCATGGACGATTACAGTGAGGGGAAAAAAGTATTTGATCCCCTGCTGATTTTGTACGTTTGCCCACTGACAAAGAAATGATCAGTCTAATTTTAATGGTAGGTTTATTTGAACAGTGAGAGACAGAATAACAACAACAAAATCCAGAAAAACGCATGTCAAAAATGTTATAAATGATTAGCATTTAAATGAGGGAAATAAGTATTTGACCCCTCTGCAAAACATGACTTAGTACTTGGTGGCAAAACCCTTGTTGGCAATCAGAGGTCAGACGTTTCTTGTAGTTGGCCACCAGGTTTGCACACATCTCAGGAGGGATTTTGTCCCACTCCTCTTTGCAGATCTTCTCCAAGTCATTAAGGTTTCGAGGCTGACGTTTGGCAACTCGAACCTTCAGCTCCCTCCACAGATTTTCTATGGGATTAAGGTCTGGAGACTGGCTAGGCCACTCCAGGACCTTAATGTGCTTCTTCTTGAGCCACTCCTTTGTTGCCTTGGCCGTGTGTTTTGGGTCATTGTCATGCTGGAATACCCATCCACGACCCATTTTCAATGCCCTGGCTGAGGGAAGGAGGTTCTCACTCAAGATTTGACGGTACATGGCCCCGTCCATCGTCCCTTTGATGCGGTGAAGTTGTCCTGTCCCCTAAGCAGAACAACACCCCCAAAGCATAATGTTTCCACCTCCATGTTTGACGGTGGGGATGGTATTCTTGGGATCATAGGCAGCATTCCTCCTCCTCCAAACATGTTGAGTTGATGCCAAAGAGCTCCATTTGTCTCATCTGACCAGTTGTCCTCTGTATCGTTCAGATGTTCATTGGCAAACTTCAGACGGGCATGTATATGTGCTTTCTTGAGCAGTGGGACCTTGTGGGCGCTGCAGGATTTCAGTCCTTCACGGTGTAGTGTGTTACCAATTGTCCCAGCTGCCTTGAGATCCCAGCTGCCTTGAAATCATTGTCAAGATCCTCCCGTGTTGTTCTGGGCTGATTCCTCACCGTTCTCATGATCATTGCAACTCCATGAGGTGAGATCTTGCATGGAGCCCCAGGCCGAGGGAGATTGACAGTTCTTTTGTGTTTCTTCCATTTGCGAATAATCGCAACAACTGTCACCTTCTCACCAAGCTGCTTGGTGATGGTTTTGTAGCCCATTCCAGCATTGTGTAGGTCTACAATCTTGTCCCTGACATCCTTGGAGAGCTTTTTGGTCTTGGCCATGGTGTAGAGTTTGGAATCTGATTGATTGCTTCTGTGGACAGTTGTCTTTTATACAGGTAACAAGCTGAGATTAGGAGCACTCCCTTTAAGAGTGTGCTCCTTATCTCAGCTCGTTACCTGTATAAAAAGACACCTGGGAGCCAGAAATCTTTGATTGAGAGGGGGTCAAATACAATTTCCCTCATTAAAATGCAAATCAATTTATAACATTTTTTACATGTTTTTCAGGATTTTTTTTGTTATTCTGTCTCACTGTTCAAGTAAACCTACCATTAAAATTATAGACTGATCTTTAATTTTTTTGTCAGTGGGCAAACGTTCAAAATCAGCAGGGGATCAAATACTTTTTTCCCTCACTGTAGTAAAGCTTAAACCAATTTTATTCACCAAATGTCATACAGCTCCATAAGACAAATACATGGTTTCACTAGTGGGGGGGAGGGTGTGTGTGTGTGTGTGTGTGTGTGTGTGTGTGTGTTATATACACCCACCCCCAAATGTGGGTGACGTCCTCCTCTCTAAACATTCGATCTTTATTGCTAGGCAGGAAACTAAGTGATGCGGGCCATAAACTGTTCCTTCGCCCTTAATGTGACCTGACCTTGACACCCCCCCCCCCCCCCTCTCCTCACTAAACCACATCTCTCCTCCCTTATCAGTGCCTGCCACATGTGCTTGGCACTTCCTATACTCAATACATTCCCCCTACAGATATTCAAACTAGACCATGGCACTCAGTATTTAAATAGGATACCTGATAATTAACAATATTTCAAGTTTAACTCATCATATGGGAAGCAGGCAAATTCCTTCCACTGAGCTGTGTAAAGACAGACTGACAGGGGTTAGACAATTAATTATCTTAATGTTCTCTTATTGTTTACAGGTGCATTATCCTTCTGACCCGATGCAGCCAGGTCCCATCTACTTCTTAACTCCTCGCAAGTGTGGCTTGTTTGGTGTCTGCTGTGAAGGAATAAAACAAGTCAACTACTTGATTAATGAAGGTGTGTAAGGCAGCAGCGCAGTCATCAACTACATGCACCATTTCTTCAACTACGGCGTTGGGGAAACAAGTATGGACCTGAATTTTGATAACTGCAGTGGCCAAGACAAGTTTGTGCTCTGGTATTGTGCCTGGTGGACCACACAAGCTCCACCATGGTCTGGACCTTCACTTCCTGATCACAGGCCACACCAAGTTTGGCCCCGACTGGTGTTTCAGAAAGACCAGACTGAACTCTTTGTCTGAGATTTCTGGTGTTGTGAAGGACAGCACTGATGGGTCAACATCCCACAGCTGGTTGGCCTGGATGATGGTACGGTGCTGGTGGAACGCAATGGCTGGCAACAACACCTGACTCTGTACTTCAGGCAGCTGCCACAAATCAAGCAGTATCTTCACTTCAGGTGAATGTCATTGTATGAGGTTATTCTTTTTATCTAAACTTGGGAGGTGAATTGATGTTATGCAAGGTTGTAATGTCTTAATTTTTTTTCTCATTATTTCCTGTTTTACAGCTTTGATGCTCTGGAGCCTGGTGTTGTTGCCAAGGAGTGTTTGGACTCAGTCGGGGCCAGATTTCAGCTGCAGCGTTGACATCCTTTCTCCTCTAGATGGTCTGCCTGTACTGGGCTGTATACAGCTAGACAAAAACTAATCTTTCTGAGAAGATCAGGGAGTTTTGTGACGAAGAGGCTATGGACATCACATGCCATTCACCAAAGTCGAGAGCAGGACAGAAACAGGCTCCGAATATAGATTCCCTTGTTCATGCGTGGTTCGGACGGACCAGTTCATCACTGGGGGCGAGTTCCCAGTAATCAGCACTCTGCAGTGCCTGTATTCACCTGACTCTCTCCTAACACACGCCATATGTTGCTTCTACTTTTTTTTAATCAAGATGCTCAGCCACTTTACCCCTGATTTATATGCATATAACTACCTCTATCACTGATTGATATTCTTGTACACACAATATATAATTGGGTTCTTTCTCTACTGGCATTGACATTTGTCAATATAAAGAAAAAAATGAATAATCTACTTTTGATATTGCTACTATGCAAGTAACCATTTCGCTGTACTGTTTACACCTTCTGTAGAGACCCGTCTACTTAACAAGATGTGCCTGGGGATTCTAGTGTTTCACATGACCCAGAAATTTAAACAAGTGTGTCTGGGTAAGTGTCATCTAATATTTATAAAAATATTTTTCTGGACACTTTCCGCTTGCATGGAATTTCATTATTGTAGGCTATTACTTTTACCACTTAGTCTTAATCTTTACTATACTACTCACTGTTAAGCACATGACCTCACATGTGAATCCTTAAAGAAATGGGTGGGGCTGGCTTAAGAGGTTGTGAACAATGCTGAATGGGTGTAGCCATAGTTCTCCAGTAGGTGTACCAAAATATTCAAGGGCCATTTTCTGAAATGGGATTACAAGTTTATCAACTTTCAAAGTGGAATTACTTTCCCATTGTTCTCAAATGCAGTGTATGATATACCATTTTGTAGCTCTGTGTCTCTGCTGTTATCCAATGTAAAAAAAATAAAACACAAATTTTGCTAAAACCTAATCAAGGCGGTCGGTCACGAATGTACTATTTTCACATACTCAGCCGTATTTGGTTCTGAATAGTAGGCACTATCCGTACACAGCCAATGCTTGTTTAATTTCTTAGGTCATATTAAATGTTTACACCAGATACAGTTGACATTTACATGCACCTTAGCCAAATACATTTAAACTCAGTCTTTTTCACAATTCCTGACATTTTAATCAGAGTAAAAATTCCATGTCTTAGGTCAGTTAGGATCACCACTTTATTTTAAGAATGTGACATGTCAATAATAGTAGTAGAGTGATATTTCAGCTTTTCTTTCATCACATTCCCAGTGGGTCAGAAGTTTACACACACTTAATTAGTATTTGGTAGCATTGCCTATAAATAGTTTAACCTGTTGGGGCTAGGGGGCAGCATTGAGAATTTTGGAAAAAATATGTGCCCATTTTTAACTGCCTCCTACACCAACTCAGAAGCTAGAATATGCATATTATTGTTCAGGTTTGGATAGAAAACACCCTAAAGTTTCTAAAACTGTTTGAATGGTGTCTGTGAGTATAACAACTCCTATGGCAGGCAAAAATCTGAGAAGGTTTCATGCAGGAAGTGGCCTGTCTGACAAGGAGTCGTTCTTCTTGCCTCTGTTTATTGAAGAGTAAGGATCTTAGCTGTAACGTGACAATTCCTAGGGCTCCAATAGGCTCTCAGAACCCGGGAAAAACCTGAACGATGACGAGGCAGCCTCAGGCTGAAACATATTATCGCCTTTTCCAAGTGTCCCATTAGGTAACAATAGAACTAGGCGCGTGCGCGATTCGCCCCCGTGGAGTATTTTCATTCGGCTGTTTAGCTTATTGCAGATTCCCGGTTGGAATATTATCGCTTTTCTACGAGATAAATTGCATAAAAATTGATTTTAAACAGCGGTTGACATGCTTCGAAGTACGGTAATGGAATATTTAGAATTTTTTTGTCACGTTCTGCGCCATGCGCTCAACCGTGATTTAGCATTCTGATAGTGTCTAGAACGCAAGAACAAAACGTCGCTGATGGAACATAACGATGGATTATTTGGGACCAAACCTACATTTGTTATTGAAGTAGAAGTCCTGGGAGTGCATTCTGACGAAGAACAGGAAAGGTAAGAGCATTTTTCTTATAGGAAATATGATTTTGGTGAAGGCTAATCTTGCCGGGTGTCTAAATAGCTAGCCCGTGATGGCTGGGCTATGTACTTAGAATATTGCAAAATGTGCTTCATCCGAAAAGCTATTTTAAAATCGGACATATCGAGTGCATAGAGGAGTAATGTATCTATAATTCTTAAAATAATTGTTATGCTTTTTGTGAACGTTTATCGTGAGTAATTTAGCAAACTGTTAGTAAATTCCCCGGAAGTTTGCGGGGGGTATGCTTTTTCTGAACGTCACATGCTAATGTAAAAAGCTGGTTTTTGATATAAATATGAACTTGATTGAACAGACATGCATGTATTGTATAACATAATGTCCTAGGTGTGTCATCTGATGAAGATCATAAAAGGTTAGTGCTGCATTTAGCTGTGGTTTGGGTTTTTGTGACATTATATGCTAGCTTGAAAAATGGGTGTCTGATTATTTCTGGCTGGGCACTCTCCTGACATAATCTAATGTTTTGCTTTCGTTGTAAAGCCTTTTTGAAATCGGACAGTGTGGTTAGATTAACGAGAGTCTTGTCTTTAAATAGCTGTAAAATAGTCATATGTTTGAGAAATTGAAGTAATAGTATTTCAAACGTTTCAAAAATCGCGCCCCTGGATTTAAGTGACGAATTCATCCCACCTGCGCCAGAGAGGTTAACTTGAGTTAAATGTTTCGGGTAGTCTTCCACAAGCTTCCCACAATAAGTTGGGTGAATTTTGGCCCATTCCTCCTGACAGAGCTGGTGTAACTGAGTCAGGTTTGTAGGCCTCCTTGCTCGCTCACGCTTTTTCAGTTCTGCCCACAAATGTTCTATTGATTGAGGTCAGGGCTTTGTGATGGCCACTCCAATACCATGACTTTGTTGTCCTTAAGACAATTTGCCACAACTTTGGAAGTATGCTTGGGGTCATTGTCCATTTGGAAGACTCGTTTGCGACCAAGCTTTAACTTCTTGACTGATGTCTTGAGATGTTGCTTCAATATATCCGCAATTTTCCTACCTCATGATGCCATCTATTTTGTGAAGTGCACCAGTCCCTCCTGCAGCAAAGCACCCCCACAACATGATGCTGCCACCCTCGTGCTTCACGGTTGGGATGGTGTTCTTCGGCTTGCAAGCTTCCCCCTTTTTCCTCAAAACATAAAGATGGTCATTATGGCCAAACAGTTCTATTTTTTTTTTCATCAGACCAGAGGACATTCCAAAAAGTACAGTCTTTGTTCCCATGTGCATTTGCAAACCTTGGTCTGGCTTTTTTTATGGTGGTTTTGGAGCAGTGGCTTCTTCCTTGCTGGACGGCCTTTCAGGTTATGTCGATGTAGGACTCGTTTTACTGAGCGGTATGATGGCTGCGTGGTCCCATGGTGTTTGTACAGATGAACATGGTACCTTCAGGCATTTGGATATTGCTCCCAAGGATGAACCAGACATTTGGATGGCTACAATTTTTTTTTTTCTGAGGTCTTGGCTGATTTCTTTTGATTTGTCCCATGATGTCAAGCAGAGGCACTGAGTTTGAAGGTAGGCCTTGAAATACATCCACAGGTACACCTCCAATTGACTCAAATGATGTCAATTACTCTATCAGAATCTTCTAAAGCCACTACATTTTCTGGAGTTTTCCAAGCTGTTTAAAAGGCACAGTCAACTTAGTGTGTGTAAACTTCTGACCCACTGGAATTGTGGTACTATGAAATATTCTTTCTGTAAACAATTGTTGGAAAATGTACTTGTCATGCACAAAGTAGATGTCCTAACCAACTTAACAAACTATAGTTTTAGTAGCAAGAAATTTGTGGAGTGGTTGAAAAAAAGTTATGACTCCAACCTAAGTCTGCCGACTTCAATTGTATATACTTGAACCACTTGCACACATTCCAGCCCGAAATTAGTATTTACATTAGCCTTGGATGTGGATATATCAAATAACTTCTTTTGAAATCTTACTCACCAGTGCTACTACAATACAAACAGCACAAAAAACATTAGGGGGGGGGGGGAAACTTACTTTGGATGTGTTGCAGGAATAGTGTTCCCAAAACCACAATTGGCTTTAGTTATACACACACAGTGGTCAGGGTGAACTCTCAGAATAATGTTGTTAAACAAATACTGTAATATACAGTCAGAATAAATATACACATCCTGAATGACCTCACTACTTGAAAGTGCAGTTTTGAAATGTTGATTTGTCTTGATCTGGTACAAGCTCTGCATTCTTCCAGACAAACATGCATGGTGCCAGAGACTCACTTCGCCATGGGCAGTAAACACATAAATTTCAACATGATCCAACACATCTGGCTCATGTACGACTACGAAACCATATATGACCATGTAGACCCAATCTAAGACAGGAAGGGTCATTAAAAAAAGACGCATACAAAGCACTCCCTTGCCCTCCATTTGGCAAATCTGACCATAATTATATCCTGTTTCCTGCTTATAAGCAAAAATTAAAGCAGGAAGCACCAGTGACGAGATCAATAAAAAAGTGGTCAGATGAAGCAGATGCGTTTGGAAATTGCTCCCAAGGATGAACCAGACTTGGTCTACAATTTTATTTCTGAGGTCTTGTCTGATTTCTTTAGATTTTTCCCGTGATGTCAAGCAAAGAGGCACTGAGTTTGAAGGTAGGCCTTGAAATACACTGCTCAAAAAAATAAAGGGAACACTTAAACAACACAATGTAACTCCAAGTCAATCACACTTTTGTGAAATCAAACTGTCCACTTAGGAAGCAACACTGATTGACAATAAATTTCACATGCTGTTGTGCAAATGGAATAGACAACAGGTGGAAATTATAGGCAATTAGCAAGACACCCCCAATAAAGGAGTGGTTCTGCAGGTGGGGACCAGAGACCACTTCTCAGTTCCTATGCTTCCTGGCTGATGTTTTGGTCACCTTTTGAATTCTGGCGGTGCTTTTACTCTAGTGCTAGCATGAGACGGAGTCTACAACCCACATAAGTGGCTCAGGTAGTGCAGCTCATCCAGGATGGCACATCAATGCGAGCTGTGGCAAGAAGGTTTGCTGTGTCTGTCAGCGTAGTGTCCAGAGCATGGAGGCGCTACCAGGAGACAGGCCAGTACATCAGGAGACGTGGAGGAGGCAGTAGGAGGGCAACAACCCAGCAGCAGGACTGCAACCTCCGCCTTTGTGCAAGGAGGAGCAGGAGAAGCACTTGCAGAGCCCTGCAAAATGACCTCCAGCAGGCCACAAATGTGCATGTCTGCTCAAACGGTCAGAAACAGACTCCATGAGGGTGGTATGAGGGCCCGACGTCCACAGGTGGGGGTTGTGCTTACAGCCCAACACCGTGCAGGACGTTTGGCATTTGCCAGAGAACACCAAGATTGGCAAATTCGCCACTGGCGCCCTGTGCTCTTCACAGATGAAAGCAGGTTCACACTGAGCACGTGACAGACGTGACAGAGTCTGGAGACACCGTGGAGAACGTTCTGCTGCCTGCAACATCCTCCAGCATGACCGGTTTGGCGGTGGGTCAGACATGGTGTGGGGTGGCGTTTCTTTGGGGGGCCGCACAGCCCTCCATGTGCTCGCCAGAGGTAGCCTGACTGCCATTAGGTACCGAGATGAGATCCTCAGACCCCTTGTGAGACCATATGCTGGTGCGGTTGGCCCTGGGTTCCTCCTAATGCAAGACAATGCTAGACCTCATGTGGCTGGAGTGTGTCAGCAGTTCCTGCAAGAGGAAGGCATTGATGCTATGGACTGGCCCGCCCGTTCCCCAGACCTGAATCCAATTGAGCACATCTGGGACATCATGTCTCGCTCCATCCACCAACGCCACGTTGCACCACAGACTGTCCAGGAGTTGGCGGATGCTTTAGTCCAGGTCTGGGAGGAGATCCCTCAGGAGACCATCCGCCACCTCATCAGGAGCATGCCCAGCCGTTGTAGGGAGGTCATACAGGCCCGTGGAGGCCACACACACTGCTGAGCCTAATTTTGACTTGTTTTAAGGACATTACATCAAAGTTGGATAAGCCTGTAGTGTGGTTTTCCACTTTAATTTTGAGTGTGACTCCAAATCCAGACCTCCATGGGTTGATAAATTGGATTTCCATTGATTTATTTTTGTGTGATTTTGTTGTCAGCACATTCAACTATGTAAAGAAAAAAGTATTTACAAAGATGATTTCTTTCATTCAGATCTAGGATGTGTTGTTTAACCTGTTGGGGATAGGGGGCAGTATTTGCACGGCCGGATAAAAAACGTACCCGATTTAATCTGGTTACTACTCCTGCCCAGTAACTAGAATATGCATATAATTGTTTGATTTGGATAGAAAACACCCTAAAGTTTCTAAAACTGTTTGAATGGTGTCTGTGAGTATAACAACTCATTTGGCAGGCCAAAACCTGAGAAGATTCCAAACAGGAAGCGCTCTCTCTGACTATATCTTGGCCTTCTTGATCATCTCTAACCAAAACAGGGGATCTCTGGCATAAACGTGACATTTTCTAACGCTCCCATAGGCTCTCAGAAGGCGCCAGAACGATGAATGGTGGCTTTGCAGGCCATGGCTGAAAAACATTAGCGCATTTGGATAATCGTCGATCAGAGGACAATGAGACTGGAGGCGTGTGCACGAGCCGACATCATGTTTACTTTCTCTCTTTGAACGAAAACAACGACTCCCGGTCGGAATATTATCGCTTTTTTATGAGAAAAATAGCATAAAAATTGATTTTAAACAGCGTTTGACATGTTTCGAAGTACGGTAATGGAATATTTTGACATTTTTTGTCACGAAACGCGTCGGGCGCGTCACCCTTCTTTACCCTTCGGATAGTGTCTTGAACGCACGAACAAAACGCCGCTATTTGGATATAACTATGGATTATTTGGAACCAAACCAACATTTGTTATTGAAGTAGAAGCCCTGGGAGTGCATTCTGACGAAGAACAGCAAAGGTAATCAAACTTTTCTAATAGTAAATCGGAGTTTGGTGAGTACCACACTTGGTGGGTGTCAAAATAGCTAGCCTGTGATGGCCGGGCTATCTACTCAGAATATTGCAAAATGTGCTTTCACCGAAAGCTATTTTAAAATCGGACATAGCGAGTACATAAAGGAGTTCTGTATCTATAATTCTTAAAATAATTGTTTTTTGTGAACGTTTATCGTGAGTAAATTCACAGGAAGTGTTCGGTGGGAATGCTAGTCACATGCTAATGTAAAAAGCTGGTTTTTGATATAAATATGAACTTGATTGAACAAAACATGCATGTATTGTATAACATAATGTCCTAGGATTGTCATCTGATGAACATCATCAAAGGTTAGTGCTGCATTTAGCTGTGGTTTTGGTTTATGTGACATTATATGCTAGCTTGAAAAATGGGTGTCTGATTATTTCTGGCTGGGTACTCTGCTGACAATCTAATGTTTTGCTTTCGTTGTAAAGCCTTTTTGAAATCGGACAGTGTGGTTAGATTAACGAGAGTCTTGTCTTTAAAATGGTGTAAAATAGTCATATGTTTGAGAAATTGAAGTAATAGCATTTCTAAGGTATTTGAATATCGCGCCACGGGATTACACTGGCTGTTGAGAAGGTGGGACGCAAGCGTCCCACTGGCCCAGAGAGGTTAAGTGTTCCCTTTATTTTTTTGAGCAGTATGCATCCACAGGTATACCTCCAATAGGCTAATTGACATCATTTGAGTCAATCAGAAGCTTCTAAAGCCATGACATTATTTTCTGGAGTTTTCCAAGCTGTTTAAAGGCACAGTTAACTTGGTGTATGTAAACTTCTGACCCACTGGAATTGTGATACAGTGAAAAGTTTGTGAAATAATCTGTCGGTAAACAATTGTTGGAAAAATTACTTGTCATGCAGAAAGTAGATGTCCCAACCGACTTGCCAAAACTATAGTTTGTTAACAAGAAATTTGTGGAGTCGTTGAAAAACAAGTTTTAATGACTCTAACCTAAGTGTATGTAAACTTCCGACTTCAACTGTATATAGACTCGCTATTGTTATTTCACTGCATTTACATTTAAGTCATTTAGCAGACGCTCTTATCCAGAGCGACGTACAAATTGGTGCATTCACCTTATGATAGTACATCTACAATAGTACATCTAAATCTTTTAGGGTTGGGGGGTTAGAAGGATTACTTTGTCCTATCCCAGGTCTTCCTTAACGAGGTGGGGTTTCAGGTGTCTCTGGAAGGTGGTGATTGACTCCGCTGTCCTGGTGTCGTGAGGGAGCTTGTTCCACCATAGGGGTGCCAGAGCAGCGAACAGTTTTGACTGGGCTGAGCGGGAACTGTGCTTCCTCAGAGGTAGGGGGGCCAGCAGGCCAGAGGTGGATGAGCGCAGTGCCCTCGTTTGGGTGTAGGGACTGATCAGAGCCTGAAGGTACGGAGGTGCCGTTCCCCTCACGGCTTCGTAGGCAAGCACCATGGTCTTGTAGCGGATGCGAGCTTCACCTGGAAGCCAGTGGAGAGAGCGGAGGAGCGGGATGACGTGAGAGAACTTGGGAAGGTTGAACACCAGACGGGCTGCGGCGTTCTGGATGAGTTGTAGGGGTTTAATGGCACAGGCAGGGAGCCCAGCCAACAGTGAGTTGCAGTAATCCAGATGGGAGATGACAAGTGCCTGGATTAGGACCTGCGCCGCTTCCTGTGTGAGGCAGGGTCGTACTCTGCGAATGTTGTAGAGCATGAACCTACAGGATCGGGTCACCGCCTTGATGTTAGTGGAGAACGACAGGGTGTTGTCCAGGGTCACACCAAGGTTCTTAGCACTCTGGGAGGAGGACACAATGGAGTTGTCAACCGTGATGGCGAGATCATGGAACGGGCAGTCCTTCCCCGGGAGGAAAAGCAGCTCCATCTTGCCGGGGATCAGCTTGAGGTGGTGATCCGTCATCCACACTGATATGTCTGCCAGACATGCAGAGATGCGATTTGCCACCTGGTTATCAGAAGGGGGAAAGGAGAAGATTAATTGAGTGTCGTCTGCATAGCAATGATAGAGACCATGTTAGGATATGACAGAGCCAAGTGACTTGGTGTTAAGCGAGAATAGGAAAGGGCCTAGAACTGAGCCCTGGGGGACACCAGCGGTGAGAGCATGTGGTGCGCAGAGAGATTCTCGCCACGCCACCTGGTAGGAGCGACCTGTCAGGTAGGACGCAATCCAAGCGTGGGCCGCACCGGAGATGCCCAGCTCGGCGAGGGTGGAGAGGAGGATCTGGTGGTTCACAGTATCAAAGGCAGCAGATAGGTCTAGAAGGATGAGAGCAGATGAGAGAGAGTTAGCTTTAGCAGTGCGGAGAGCCTCTGTGACACAGAGAAGAGCAGTCTCAGTTGAATGACCAGTCTTGAAACCTGACTGATTTGGGTCAAGAAGGTCATTCTGAGAGAGATCGCAAGAGAGCTGGCCAAGGACGGCACGTTCAAGAGTTTTGGAGAGAAAAGAAAGAAGGGATACTGGTCTGTAGTTGTTGACATCGGAGGGATCGAGTGTAGGTTTTTTCAGAAGGGGTGCAACTCTCGCTCTCTTGAAGACGGAAGGGACGTAGCCAGCGGTCAAGGATGAGTTGATGAACGAGGTGAGGTAAGGGAGAAGGTCTCCGGAAATGGTCTGGAGAAGAGAGGAGGGGATAGGGTCAAGCGGGCAGGTTGTTGGGCGGCCGGCCGTCACAAGACGCGAGATTTCATCTGGAGAGAGGGGGGAGAAAGAGGTCAAAGCACAGGGTAGGGCAGTGTGAGCAGGACCAGCGGTGTCGTTTGACTTGACAAACGAGGATCGGATGTCGTCGACCTTCTTTTCAAAATGGTTGACGAAGTCATCCGCAGAGAGGGAGGAGGATTCAGGAGGGAGGAGAAGGTGGCAAAGAGCTTCCTAGGGTTAGAGGCAGATGCTTGGAATTTAGAGTGGGAGAAAGTAGCTTTAGCAGCAGAAACAGAAGAGGAAAATGTAGAGAGGAGGGAGTGAAAGGATACCAGGTCCGCAGGGAGGCGAGTTTTCCTCCATTTCCGCTCGGCTGCCCGGAGCCCTGTTCTGTGAGCTCGCAATGAGTCGTCGAGCCACGGAGCAGGAGGGGAGGACCGAGCCGGCCTGGAGGATAGGGGACATAGAGAGTCAAAGGATGCAGAAAGGGAGGAGAGGAGGGTTGAGGAGGCAGAATCAGGAGATAGGTTTGAGCAGAGGGAAGAGATGATAGGATGGAAGAGGAGAGAGTAGCGGGAGAGAGAGAGCGAAGGTTGCGACGGCGCAATACCATCCGAGTAGGGGCAGAGTGAGAAGTGTTGGAGAGCGAGAGGGAAAAGGATACAAGGTAGTGGTCGGAGACTTGGAGGGGAGTTGCAATGAGATTAGTGGAAGAACAGCATCTAGTAAAGATGAGATCAAGCGTATTGCCTGCCTTGTGAGTAGGGGGGGAAGGTGAGAGGGTGAGGTCAAAAGAGGAGAGGAGTGGAAAGAAGGAGGCAGAGGAATGAGTCAAAGGTAGACGTGGGGAGGTTAAAGTCACCCAGAACTGTGAGAGGTGAGCCGTCCTCAGGAAAGGAACTTATCAAGGCGTCAAGCTCATTGATGAACTCTCCAAGGGAACCTGGAGGGCGATAAATGATAAGGATGTTAAGCTTGAAAGGGCTGGTAACTGTGGCAGCATGTAATTCAAAGGATGCGATAGACAGATGGGTCAGGGGAGAAGGAGAGAATGTCCACTTGGGAGAGATGAGGATTCCAGTGCCACCATACCCCTGGCCAGATGCTCTCGGGGTGTGCGAGAACACGTGGGCAGATGAAAGCAGTAGGAGTAGCAGTGTTATCTGTGGGAATCCATGTTTCCGTCAGCGCCAAGAAGTCGAGGGACTGGAGGGTAGCATAGGCTGAGATGAACTCTGCCTTGTTGGCCGCAGATCGGCAGTTCCAGAGGCTGCCGGAGACCTGGAACTCCACGTGGGTTGTGCGCGCTGGGACCACCAGGTTAGAGTGGCAGCGGCCACGCGGTGTGAAGCGTTTGTATGGCCTGCTGCTCTATAATTACTTGTTACTTTTATCTCTTATTCTTATCTGTATTTTTTTAAACTGCATTGTTGGTTAGGGGCTCGTAAGTAAGTATTTCACTTTAAGGTCTACACCTGTTGTATTCGGTGCATGTGACTAATAACATTTTATTTTATTGTGTATAAATCCCAGATTGTGTGCAAAGCGTGACCTTACTGGGAAAACTCTGGTTATAGTCAGTAACTGATAGTTTTTTGATCCGAAAAAAGGTCAATCACAAACAGGAAATGTGTTTCAGGCACTTCCCTCATCAGATGTTCTAATATGGTGCAAAATCTCGATGTCACAAAGTTGATACCACCAGAGCCTGCTTTGAACTTGTAAGACGGGGGTGTACGACAGGGAAAGGGGGCGAAAGTGGACAGAGGAGCGGGTGGGTTTGGACAACATTGAGGAACCAACAGTGTGAGGGAAAATAAGTATTTTCTTCAACAAATGCCTCTTTTTTATTGTGATGTTGTTAGTGAGCTGAGGTAGTGTCATGTGGAGTATGACATGACTGGCTGGAAATATGATCATCACCATCATCAGTGTTGGTAGTGTGTTGTTTAGTGCAACCTGGTGCAACTGACGTGCTTAACTCTCCCCCACTCAGACGCACGTTCCCAATTAAACTACATTGAGTTGGTTCAATCATTTTACGCTGTGTGAATACAACCTAAAGCCTCAACCCAAACAAAAATTTAAGGCTGAAACTTTCCCCTCAGGGTCAGTTTCCCAGACACAGATTCAGCCTAGTCCTGAACTAAAAAGCGCTTTCAGTTAAGTATCTGCATTGAAAATGCTATTTAGTCCAGGACTAGGTTTACTCTGTGTCTGGAAAACTGATCCTGAGAGGAAAGTTTTGGATGGCTACTCCTTGCATGTCTACATGACAGTAAACACTACAGTTTGTAGTTATGATGCTTTTCCCCAGAAGTTGCTGCATAAAGTTAAAGCTGGGCCAGAAACTATTTTCAGTTATTTTTATGGTTATAAAGATTCTAAGAATTTCAGACAACTACAGTACTGCTAGGAATATGCTTCCAGTTTCCTGAAAAAAAGTAGTTTTTATAGTATGTAAACAAAGACTGTGTAAACTTTCAGTTCCATTGAACTGTATGTTGACACTGATGAGAGTTTTGGCATACACATATTTCAGTAGTGTACAGACGCAAATCTCAATTCAAATCTGACTTCTCCACATCCACGTCACATCTCCATCCGTAATGTACGAACAACACTTGGCTTACATAGGTTGATGTTTATTATCACGAGTCTTGTCCTGGAGGCAGAACTGACTGATTTCCCCTTAGATAGCCAGCTGGAAAGTCAAAATTGTAAAAATGTATGAAAAGAAAAATGTGCTTTTTGGTCTCATTTTAAGGTTAGGGCTAGGCATTAGGGTTAGCAGTGTGGTTAAGGTTAGGTTCATGTCAAAAAACGCTAACCTGTCTACGCTTACCCCCCTCCGAGCATTGCAGTGTTAAGACAAATGTGTCGGACCAATGTTTATTGTAGTCACGTGAACGGTGAGCCGTGTGGCTCAGTTGGTAGAGCATGGTGTTTGCAACGCCAGGGTTGTGGGTTCTATTCCCATGGGGGACCAGTACGGATAAGAAATGTATGCATTCACTACTGTAAGTCGCTCTGGATAAGAGCGTCTGCTAAATGACTAAAATGTAAAATGTCTAGGTAGACATCGATAAGGTCGTCCCCTCAGTGACTGTACGTACATATCCCAACCAGAAGCCATGGATTACAGGCAACATCCGCATTGAGCTAAAGGCTAGAGCTGCCGCTTTCAAGGAGTGGGACTCTAATCCGGAAGCTTATAAGAAATCCCGCTATGCCCTCTGACGAACCATCAAACAGGCAAAGCATCAATACAGGACTAAGATTGAATCGTACTATACTGGCTCTGATGCTCGTAGGATGTGGCAGGGCTTGCAAACTATTACGGACTAGAAAGGGAAACCCAGACGCCAGCTGCCCAGTGACACGAGTCTACCAGATGAGCTAAATGCCTTTTATGCTCGCTTCGAGGCAAGCAACAGTGAAGCATGCACGAGCACCAGCTGTTCTGGATGACTGTGTGATAACGCTCTTGGTAGCCGATGTGAACAAAACCTTTAAACAGGTCAACATTCACAAAGCTGCTGGGCCAGACGGATTACCAGGATGTGTACTCAAAGTATGCGCGGACCAACTGTCCAGTGTCTTCACTGACATGTTCAACCTCTCCCTGACCGAGTCTGTAATACCTACATGTTTCAAGTAGACCACCATAGTCCCTGTGCCCAGGGAAGCAAAGGTAACCTGCCTAAATGATTACAACCCTGTGGCACTCACGTCGGTAGCCATGAAGTGCTTTGAAAGGCTGGTCATGGCTCACATCAACAGCATCCTCCAGAAAACCCTAGACCCACTCCAATTCGCGTACCGCCTCAACAGATCCACAGATGACGCAATCTCAATCACACTCCACACCGCCCTTTCTCATCTGGACAAAAGAAACATATGTTTTAATGCTGTTCATCGACTACAGCTCAGCATTCAACATCATACTGCCCACAAAGCTCATCACTAAGCTAAGGACTCTGGGACTAAACACCTCTCTCTGCAACTGGAACCTGGACTTCCTGATGGGCCATCCCCAACTGGTAAGAGTAGGCAACAACATGTCTGCCAAGCTGATCCTAAACACTGGGGCCCCTCAGGTGTGTACTTAGTCTCCTCCTGTATTCCCTGTTCACCCACAACTGCGTGGCCAAACGACTCCAACACCATCATTAAGTTTGCTGACGACACAACAGTGGTAGGCTTGATCACCGACAACGATGAGACAGCCTATAGGATGAGGTCAGAGAACTGGCAGTGTGGTGCCAGGACAACAACCTCTCCCTCAATGTGAGCAAGACAAAGAAGCTGATCGTGGACTACAGGAAAAGGCCGGCCGAACAGGCCCCCATTAACATCAACGGGGCTGCAGTGGAGCAGGTTGAGAGCTTCAAGTTCCTTGGTGTCCACATCACCAACGAACTATCATGGTCCAAACATACCAAGACAAGTCGTGAAGAGGGCACAACAAAACCTTTTCCCCCTCAGGAGACTGAAAAGATTTGGCATGGGCCCCCAAATCCTCAAGGTTCTACAGCTGCACCATCAAGAGCATCTTGACCGGTTGCATCCCCGCCTGGTATGACAACTGCTCAGTATCTGACCGTATGGCGCTACAGAGGGTAGTGCGACCGGCCCAGTACATCACTGGGGCCAAGCTTCCTGCCATCCAGGACCAAATATAATAGGTGGTGTCTGAGGAAAGCCCATACAATTGTCAGAGACTCCAATCACCCAAGTTATAGACTGTTTCCTCAGCTACTGTGCTACCGCACGGCAAGCGGTACCGGAGCGCCAAGTCTAGGGCCAAAAGGCTCCTCAACAGCTTCTACCCCCAAGCCATTAGACAGCTGAACAATTCATAAAAATCGGCACCACACAATTTACACTGATCCCCCCTGTACACTGCTGCTACTCGCTGTTTGTTTGTTACCTATACATAGTCACTTAGCCCCCACCTACATGTACAGATTACCTCAACTAGCCGGTTCCTGTTGCCCCTTGTAAATAGCCTTGTTATTTTTGTGTTACTTTTTATTATTACTTTTTATTTTAGCCTACTTGGTAAATATTTTCTTATTGAACTGCACTGTTGGTTAAGTGCTTGTAAGTAAGCATTTCACGGTAAAGTCTACAGCTGTTGTATTCGGTGCATGTGGCAAATAGTTTGATTTGGAGAGGTCAAAGGATGGTTCCAGCACCATCTATAAACAATCATTCACTAGAGAGTAATACCAAAATCTTTGAACTCACGCTTGCTATTTGCACACGATCATCATCTTATCATCAATATCGACAATGGCAGAAGAGGGTGGACGAATTAAGTCCGTGGAGGAAACGAAAATACTGAGTTCCTTGTATAACAATTCAAGGAATTAAAATAGATGTCATTTCAGCCCCAGTAACTCTTCTGACACACGCAGACAACATGGCGGACTGGAGATGGCAGCACTGAATACCTTGTGAGAAAAACGTAGGAATCAATGTCCCTAAAAACGACAAAATATTAGTACTTGACTCCGGCGCTGCTCACTCTTGGGCAATAACATCCAAGCTGTTTTATACTGTAACTATTACCAACACAGTCAACGCCAAAACAAGACTCCGCCACGGTAAGTGTAGAAACTGAAAGGCTAAAATTGATAAATGAGAAATTGGGCATACTTGAACTAGTCCATAAAGATATACAAGAGATGAAGGTGAGCCTTGAGATGAGTGACGAGAAAGAAACTAAAATTCTAAAAAGTACTCTGTATACTATCGAAACTGACATTAATTAACTAAAAAAAGAGAACAAGTTTCTAAGAGAATCCTTTTATTTATTTATTTTACCAGGTAAGTTGACTGAGAACACATTGTCATTTACAGCAACGACCTGGGGAATAGTTTCAGGGGAGAGGAGGGGGATGAATGAGCTAATTGTAAGCTGGGGATGATTAGGTGGCCGTGATGGTATGAGGGCTAGATTGGGAATTTAGCCAGGACACCGGGGTTAACACCCCTACTCTTACAATAAGTGCAATGGGATCTTTAATGACCTCAGAGAGTCAGGACACCCGTTTAACATCCCACCCAAAAGACTGCACCCTACACTGGGGCATTTTTCAGACCAGAGGAAAGAGTGCCTCCTATTGGCCCGCCAACACAACTTCCAGCAGCATCTGGTCTCTCATCCAGGACCAGGACCAACCCTGCTTAGCTTCAGAAGCAAGCCAGCAGTGAGATGCAGGGTGGTATGCTGCTGGCAATCCTAAATTGATATACAGACTAGAGCTATGGAAGAAAATCTGGTGTTTACTGGAATTAAAGCGAATGGGGGTGAAAATCCAGAGTGTTGTGAAAGAGTTCTTGGTTAAAGCGCTACAGATCCCAGGAGATACTGTCGACAAAATCAAACTTGAACGTGTACATTGACTCGGACAGAGACAACATTGATACAAGCACCCAATTGTCAAATTTGCATATTTAAGAACAATATAATGTAGAAAAGTTTGGGCAAAAGACTCGCTGGCATGACAGTAGGCATGAATGAACAGTTCCCAAAGGAAATTGCAGAACGGCGCAAAGTGCTGTACCCACTCTTCAAAAAGAAGGGAAACATGTAGCTCTCGTAGTTGATAAGCTGTACATTGATAAGCAATTTTTCAGACACCAAGGCTACTCCATGAATATCTAAATATTACAAAATTCCCATAGAAGGGGAAATAATGGAACACTCAACACTATGGATGTTATGCATTCAAAAAAGGAAAAATATAATACAATAATTGATAGAAGTAACCTACCAATATGCTCAACTAATCAGGTTCGGGAATGCTGTAAAATCATTAATTTTGTGTTTAGGAAGAAGGGTCACAACGGGGGACCAGTGTGTGTGTGTGGGGGGGGGGTTACGAACTCCATCAGAAAGACCTAGACATTGGTTAATCTCGTTTTCCCATTGCTCAATTTGGCATGCCATCTCAAACAGCTGCAATGGTATACGCATTATGTCGTGGACGAATCAGAATTAGTTGGGTAACATAGATAATTAAGATGTTTTATTAGTATAATATGCTTATTTGAGGTACTTGTCATTAGAAAGTGTCCATTGGACTCTGGTGTCTTTTCAGTTGCATGTCTACCTTAGCTGGGGCTCAGACACTTGGGGCCCAGAGAGAGGAGAGGTCAGACTTGTCGTCATGGGAATGTGTCTTTACCTATGCTACCTGACAGGTCGCTCCTACCAGGTGGCGTGGCGAGAATCTGTCTCCGCACCACGTGCTCTCACCACTGGTGTCCCCCAGGGCTCTGTTCTAGGCCCTCTCCTATTCTCACTATACACCAAGTCACTTGGCTCGGTCATATCCTCACATGGTCTCTCCTATCATTGCTACGCAGACGACACACAATTAATCTTCTCCTTTCCCCCTTCTGATAACCAGGTGGCGAATCGCATCTCTGCATGTCTGGCAGACATATCAGTGTGGATGACGGCTCACCACCTCAAGCTGAACCTCGGCAAGACGGAGCTGCTCCTCCTCCCAGGGAAGGACTGCCCGTTCCATGATCTCGCCATCACGGTTGACAACTCCATTGTGTCCTCCTCCCAGAGTGCTAAGAACGTTGGCGTGACCCTGGACAACACCCTGTCGTTCTCCACTAACATCAAGGCGGTGACCCGATCCTGTAGGTTCATGCTCTACAACATTCGCAGAGTACGACCCTGCCTCACACAGGAAGCGGCGCAGGTCCTAGTCCAGGCACTTGTCATCTCCCGCCTGGATTACTGCAACTCGCTGTTGGCTGGGCTCCCTGCCTGTGCCATTAAACCCCTACAACTCATCCAGAACGCCGCAGCCCGTCTGGTGTTCAACCTTCCCAAGTTCTCTCACGTCACCCCGCTCCTCCGCTCTCTCCACTGGCTTCCAGTTGAAGCTCGCATCCGCTACAAGTCCATGGTGCTTGCCTACGGAGCTGTGAGGGGAACGGCACCTCTGTACCTTCAGGCTCTGATCAGGCCCTACACCCAAACAAGGGCACTGCGTTCATCCACCTCTGGCCTGCTCGCCTCCCTACCTCTGAGGAAGCACAGCTCCCGCTCAGCCCAGTCAAAACTGTTCGCTGCTCTGGCACCCCAATGGTGGAACAAGCTCCCTCACGACGCCAGGACAGCGGAGTCAATCACCACCTTCCGGAGACACCTGAAACCCCACCTCTTTAAGGAATACCTGGGATAGGATAAAGTATCCTTCTACCCCCCCCCCCCCCAAAAAAAAGATTTAGATGCACTATTGTAAAGTGGTTTTTCCACTGGATATCTTAAGGTGAATGCACCAATTTGTAAGTCGCTCTGGATAAGAGCGTCTGCTAAATGACTTAAATGTAAATGTATGCTTAAACCATGTGAAGGGATGGCGTGATTACTGGGGAACCAATGACTTGTCTCCACAATGTCTGTGAGCAAGTCACACCCTCCTTTTCCTTATTGTGGGGAGGTTTATGGCAGTGTCTGGGACCATGGTCTCTTAGATCTCACACTTATCCTGTGATAATATATGGCCTAGAGGCTCACTCCCTCCAGTGAGCCTGTCCAGGAGTGGGGTCAAGAGGGGGTTTGCTTGAGATGGGAGTATCTAGAGTTGACAATTGATATATGCCATTGGATGAAATGGTGTTTTCGTTCTATACCGTACCTGGGAGGGACAGTTCTAAGGAGACCAGATACTGGGCTATATAATGAACCAGGTTGACATAGCAGTTACTGTCTGATGTGTTTTATGGATATCTGTCATACAAAACGTAACCTTTGTGAACTGTTACTAAGTATCTGTGGTTTGTCAATGTACGTTGAAGGGGCTGTATCGTTGCTATAAAAGATCCCTGAGCCATTCTGTAAGCACCTCATTAAATGATTCATTCGAGAAAATGCATTGGTGGGGTCAAGAACTTTTGCAAAAGTATCTTAAGTATTAAAGATGTAGTTTAACTCGGACTGGTGTGTTTTGTAACTCCTCATTTGGTAATGCGGAAATTAGCCACCACAATTCACACATCAAGTCTTCTCTTGAGTTGGGCTCGGGGATTGAACAACTGAGTTTATGGTCGTGTGTGTGTGTGTGTTTACTTGCGTGTCGGTCGGTCTATGGGTGGAAGGGGAGAGAGGGGTAGAGGTGTTTGAGTGGGAAGGGTTGCTTGCCAAAAATTCAAATGTTCTACTGCCAGACCTTGTTATAGGTAACGATCCTTCAAAGGAAGTACCTGCATTATTATGCATATTATTTGTCAATTGTGGCAATTAAGTAAGATATGCAAGATTTTATATATACAGTTGAAGTCGGAAGTTTACATACACCTTAGCCAAATACATTTAAACTCCGTTTTTCACAATTCCTGACATTTGATCCTAGTAAAAATTCCCTGTTTTAGGTCAGTTAGGATCACCACTTTATTTTAAGAATTTGAATTGTCAGAATAATAGTAGAGTGATTTATTTCAGCTTTTATTTCTTTCATCACATTCCCAGTGGGTCAGAAGTCTACATACACACAATTAGTATTTACCATGTAGTTTACTAATTAAATGGTCTGACGGAGATGTGGACATACTCGGTATACAAATCCCAAAATAAAGAAATTATCTCACTCCAATAAATTTTTATAGAAAGTTTGCAAAAATAGGTAAGATCTTGCTACCATGGAAAGGAAAATACCTGTCTATTTGTGGAAAAATCACCCTGATTTAACTCTTTAGTCATATCACAGTTTACCTATTTGCTTATGGTTTTGCCTACACCTAGTGACCTGCTTTTTAAATTATATGAACAAAAAATATTCCATTTTATTTGGAACGGCAAGCCAGATAAAATTAAAAGGACCTATTTATATAACGAATATGACTTCGGAGGGCAGAAATTATTAAATATTAACGCATTAGACCTCTCACTAAAGGCATCAGTCATACCAAAGTTATACTTAAATCCAAACTGGTTTTCTAGTAAATTAGTACGAATGTCTGATCCTATGTTCAAGAAGGGCCTTTTTCCCTTTATTCAGATTACAACTGCCCACTTTCTGTTGTTTGAAAAGGAAATAATCTCCAAAATATCTTTATTTTTTAAACAAGCCTTAGAAAGTTGGTTGCAATTTCAGTTTAATCCACCTGAAAAGACAGAACAAATAATACAACAAATATTGTGGTTAAATTCAAATATAGTAATTGATTAAAAAAAATAATAATTCGAAGAAATGTTTAAAAAAGGTATAATTTTAGTGAATGATATTATAAATAGAACTGGTGGAGTGATGTCACACATGCAGCTAACACAGACATATGGAAATGTCTGCTCTACCCAAAATTACAACCAATTAATTGCAGCATTACCACAAAAATGGAAGAGGCAAGTAGAAGGGGAAAAAAGTAAGGAACTTGTATGTCGGCCCTGTATTAAAGAACATAAATGGTTAAAGAAAAGTGTGATAAATAAAAACATATACCAATTTCATTTAAGGACCAAAAAACAGACAGCTGTGCCATATAAATTGCAAAATAGTTGGGAAGAGATTTTCGATGTACCCATTCCATGGCACATGGTTTATGAATTGATACGCAAAACAATGCCGGATTCAAAACTTCGAATTTTTCAATTTAAATTACTATACAAAATTCTTGCAACTAATAGAATGTTATTTATATATATATATATATATATATATATGGGGGATACAATCTTCCCAGCTCTGCAGATTCTGCTGTGCGGAGGCAGAGTCATTAGATCATTTATTTTGGTATTGTCCATATGTAGCTCGTTTTTGGACACAGGTCCAGGAATGGCTGAAGAATTGCAACATTTGACGAGAACTTACGCTGCAGATAGCAATACTGGGTAATTTGAAAAGCCATAGTCAATCAATAATCTAATAATTATTTTAGCAAAACATTTTATTTTTAATTTACAATCTGTAGAAGCTATGAGAATAGAAAGGTTCAATTGTTTTGTGAAGCATCACAGCACAGTTGAAAAATATATGGCAAATAGAAATCCGAAATGGATGATGTTGAGAGATAGATGGGAGGGGTTGAATGGAGCTGAAGGGTGGGACTAATAACAAGATAAACAATGTAAAACATATGGGGTCTGTAAAATGTACATAGGTTCAGAACTTTTGTGAAATAGCACAGTTACAAATAGAAATCAAACTGGTTGGACATCAGAAATAGAGGAGGGACTAAAATCAAACAAATAACTATTGTAAAATAGACTGTGTCTGTAAAATGTGTATAAGATGAATAAATTGAAGGTAAAAGCCAAAGTGTTTATTAGTTTACCCCAATTGGGAGATCGGTGGTAGGGTTTGCGGGGAATAATAATAAAGGTATATTCTTTAAAAAAGTATGTATGTCTATATAGGTATGTGTATGTATATATATATATGCATGCGTGTATGGATATATATATATATATATATATATATATATATATATATATATATATATTTACCCAAAAAATATATGGGGGATTGGAAATGATGCAGACAATTACATTGATGGAAGCAATATTCTTTCCGCAATATTAAGCTGATCCACCCCTAAAAAAAATGTTTTTGAAATTAGTATTTGGTGGCATTGCCTTTAAATTGTTTAACCTGGGTCAAATGTTTCGGGTAGCCTTCCACAAGCTTTCCACAATAAGTTGGGTGAATTTTGGCCCATTCCTCCTGACAGAGCTGGTGTAACTGAGTCAGGTTTGTAGGCCTCCTTGCTCGCACATGTTTTTTCAGTTCTGCCCACAAATTTTCTATGGGATCGAGGTCAGGGCTTTGTGATGGCCACAATACCTTGACTTTGTTGTCCTTAAGCCATTTTGTCACAACTATGGAAGTATGCTTGGGGTCATTGTCCATTTGGAAGACCCATTTGCGATCAAGCTTTAACTTCCTGACTGATGTCTTGAGATGTTGCTTCAATATATCCACATAATTTTCCTGCCTCATGATGCCATCTATTTTGTGAAGTGCACCAGCAGCAAAGCACCCCCACAACATGATGCTGCCACACCCTTGCTTCACGTTTGGGATGGTGTTATTTGGCTTGCAAGCGTCCCCCTTTTTCCTCCAAACATAACGATTGTCATTATGGCCAAACAGTTTTTTATTTTTTTATTTCACCTTTATTTAACCAGGTAGGCTAGTTGAGAACAAGTTCTCATTTTCAACTGCGACCTGACCAAGATAAAGCAAAGCAGTTCGACACATACAACACAGAGTTACACATGGAATAAACAAACATAAAATCAATAATACAGTAGAAAAATCTATATACAGCATGTGCAAATGAGGTAGGATAAGAGAGGTAAGGCAATAAATAGGCCATGGTGGCAAAGTAATTACAATATAGCAATTAAACACTGGAATGGTAGGATGTGCAGAAGATGAGTGCAAGTAGAGATACTGGGGTACAAAGGAGCAAGATAAATAAATACAGTATGGGGATGAGGTAGATTGGATGGGCTATTTACAGATGAGCTATGTACAGGTGCAGTGATCTGTGAGCTGCTCTGACAGCTGGTGCTTGAAGCTAGTGAGGGAGGTAAGAGTCTCCAGCTTCAGAGATTTTTGCAGTTCATTCCAGTCATTGGCAGCAGAGAACTGGAAGGAGAGGCGACCAAAGGAAGAATTGGCTTTGGGGGTGACCAGTGAGATATACCTGCTGGAGCGCGTGCTACGGGTGGGTGCTGCTATGGTGACCAGTGAGCTGAGATAAGGTGGGGCTTTACCTAGCAGAGACTTGTAGATAACCTGGAGCCAGTGGGTTTGGCGACGAGTGTGAAGCGAGGGCCAGCCAACAAGAGCATACAGGTCGCAGTGGTGGGTGGTATATGGGGCTTTGGTGACAAAACGGATGGCACTGTGATAGACTGCATCCAATTTGTTGAGTAGGGTGTTGGAGGCTATTTTGTAAATGACATCGCCGAAGTCGAGGATCGGTAGGATGGTCAGTTTTACGAGGGTATGTTGGGCAGCATGAGTGAAGGATGCTTTGTTGCGAAATAGGTAGCGAAATGTTGCGAAATAGAAGCTGATTCTAGATTTAATTTTGGATTGGAGATGTTTAATGTGAGTCTTGAAGGAGAGTTTACAGTCTAACCAGACACCTAGGTATTTGTAGTTGTCCACATATTCTAAGTCAGAACCGTCCAGAGTAGTGATGCTGGACGGGCGGGCAGCGATCGGTTGAAGAGCATGCATTTAGTTTTACTTGCATTTAAAAGCAGTTGGAGGCCACAGAAGGAGAGTTGTATGGCATTGAAGCTTGTCTGGAGGTTAGTTAACACCGTGTCCAAAGAGGGGCCAGAAGTATACAGAATGGTGTCATCTGCGTAGAGGTGGATCAGAGAATCACCAGCAGCAAGAGTAACATCATTGATATATACAGAGAAGAGAGTCGGCCCGAGAATTGAACCCTGTGGCACCCCCATAGAGACTGCCAGAGGTCTGGACAACAGGCCTTCCGATTTGACATACTGAACTCTATCGGAGAAGTAGTTGGTGAACCAAGTGAGGCAATCATTTGAGAAACCAAGACTGTTGAGTCTGCCAATAAGAATGTTGTGATTGACAGAGTCGAAAGCCTTAGCCAGGTCAATGAATACGGCTGCACAGTAATGTCTCTTATCAATGGCGGTTATGATATATTTTAGGATCTTGAGCGTGACTGAGGTGCAGCCATGACCAGCTCTGAAACCAGATTGCATAGCGGAGAAGGTACGGTGAGATTCGAAATGGTCGGTAATCTGTTTGTTAACTTGGCTTTCAAAGATCTTAGAAAGGCAGGGTAGAATAGAGATAGGTCTGTAGCTGTTTGGGTCTAGAGTGTCTCCCCCTTTGAAGAGGGGGATGACCGCAGTAGCTTTCCAATCGATGGTCTGGCTTTTTTAAGGCGGTTTTGGAGCAGTGGCTTCTTCCTTGCTGAGCGGCCTTTCAGGTTATGTCGATATAGGACTCGTTTTACTGTGGATATAGATACTTCTGTACCCGTTTCCTCCAGCATTTTCACAAGGTCCTTTGCTGTTGTTCTGGGATTGATTTGCACTTTTCGCACCAAAGTACGTTGATCTCTAGGAGACGTAACGCGTCTCCTTCCTGAGCGGTATGACGGCTGCGTGGTCCCATGGTCTTTTATACTTGCATACTATTGTTTGTACAGATGAAAGTGGCACCTTCAGGTGTTTTGGAAATTGCTCCAAGGATGAACCAGACTTGTGGAGGTCTACAATTTTTTTCTGAGGTCTTGGCTGATTTCTTTTGATTTTCCCATGATGTCAAGCAAAGAGGCACTGAGTTTGAAGGTAGGCCTTGAAATACATCCACAGGTACACCTCCAATTGGCACAAATGATGTCAATTAGCCTATCAGAAGCTTCTAAAGCCATGACATAATTTTCTGGAATTTTCCAAGCTGTTTAAAAGGCACAGTAAACTTAATGTTTGTAAAATTCAGACTTAAACTGTATGTAAACTTCTGACCCACTGGAATTGTGACAGTGAATTATAATGTATTGTGTAATGCACAAAGTAGATGTTCTAACCGACGTGCCAAAACTATAGTTTGTTAACAAGAAATTTGTGGAAAGGTTTAAAAACAAGTTTTAATGACTCCAACCTAAGTGTATGTAAGCTTCTGACTTCAACTGTATCTACATTACTAAATCCATGTGAATGTATAGTGCGTATGCTATTGTTTGTGTGTGTGTATACATGTGTCTGTGCCAATGTTTGTGTTGCTTCACAGTCCCCGCTGTTCCATAAGGTGTTTTTTAAACATTTTTTAAATCAAATTTTACTGCTTGCGTCAGTTACTTGATGTGGAATAGAGTTCCATGTAGACATAGCTCTATGTAGTACTATGTGCCTCCCATAGTCTGTTCTGGATTTGGGGACTGTGAAGAGACCTCTTGTAGCATGTTTTGTGGGGTATGCAGGGGTGTCCTAGCTGTGTGCCAGTAGTTTAGACAGACAGCTCGGTGCATTCAACATGTCAATACCTCTCATAAATAAAAGTAGTGATGAAGTCAATCTCTCCTCCACTTTCAGCCAGGAGAGATTGACATGCATATTATTAATATTATCTATATGTACATCCAAGGGCCAGCCGTGCTGCCCTGTTCTGAGCCAATTGCAATTTTCGTAAGTCCTTTTTTATGGCACCTGACCACATGACTTAACAGTAGTCAAGGTGCGACAAAACTAGGGCCTATAGGACCTGCCTCGTTGATAGTATTTAAGAAGGCAGAGCATCGCTTTATTATAGACAGACTTCTCCCCATCGTAGCTACTACTGCATCAATATGTTTTGACCATGACAGTTTACAATCTAGGGTACTCCAAGCAGTTTAGTCATCTCAACTTTCTCAATTTCCACATTATTTATTATTTATTTTGTTGAGGTTTAGGGTTTAGTGAGTCTCTTTTGTTCCAAATATAATGTTTTTAGTTTTAGGAATATTTAGGGCAAACTTATTCCTTGCCACCCATTCCAAAAAAATAAAAAAAATAATGAAATGTATGTATTCACTACTGTAAGTCGCTCTGGATAAGAGCGTCTGCTAAATGACTAAAATGTAAATGTAAAAATGAAACTAACTGCAGCTCTTTGTTGAGTTCGCTGCTTTTGTAAGATGTATTTTAAGTTGAGATGGTGTTAAGTTCATATTGCAAAATAAATCTCATTAGATGACACATTATACTTGTTTGATGAAGTTATAAAAATATATATTTCAAGTTTTGATAGTGTTAGTGCATTTTTGCAATAGAAATGCAGTTGTAGTGGGCTGCGTTAACTGTTTCGCAAAAGTAATCCCTGAATCGAGAAAAGTGTTCAAGCGATTGAAAAGAAAACGATAAAATGTTGTCTGTGGTTGAACTGGCTTTTCTAAAACTGGCCTGATGAATGCCCTGTACCCCTAGGGCCTCTACAACTTTCCCCAGGTTGCGTAAAATATCAGACCAGATGGTGTAAGGACATGGTTTTCTTGGAGTTTAGCTGGTCTGATGAACCTCCTGAAGGTCATAGAAAGTAAACTGAAGACATTTCTGTGGTTTTACTTTGATTGCCAAAGTCCGACAACTGGTTTAGATAAAGAGTTGATTCCAAAGATGTTACAACCAACCCTGGCCTGACTAGTGACTCACTTTACTGCCTGTATATAAAGGACTGGTGCCTCTCCACACAGGGAGACAGACAGATAATGAGACTGAATCATACTAAGAGACAAGGACACAATCTCATAACAATAAACGGAGTAATATCTAATAAACTGTTAATGGTTTGTTTTGTTATTCGAGCTTAGGCTTCGAACAGGACCATAGTTACTGTAACTCCAGCTTGTCTTAGGATCATACTACCTTGTCGTCTAGTTACTGGAACTCCAGTTTTTCGCTAAAATGAAGATGAGCATCAGAATGTCAGACAGCTCTATCGGTGTGCTCCTGGCCCTCCTGACCATCACTGAGGGTGAGTTTATATTATTATCTACTCTATTATTACTTTGACTCAATGCATTGACACCCTATGGACATAAATATAATTCATATGTGCAGTAAAATAAGTAAAGGTATCAAAATATAATGTTATACATTTTGTTTTATTGAACCTTTAACCAGGCTAGTCAATTAAGAACAAATGGTAACACCAGACGTATTAAAACAATGTGGAGTGTTGGTTAAAATAAGATCAACCAAAGAAGATTTTAGAACACACTTTGCATTAAACCTGGTTACATTGTTAACAATCTGAGTAAGATTATAGTCATTATTACATAGATTATTGAGTTGATCAGAGTTCGATGTCAACCAGTCTAGATTCAGGTCACCCTTAATCACAAATTCAGATGTGACATTTTATGATAACAATTCAAAAATACAACCCAGAGAGCTAGCAATAGCAGATGGGGGTCTATAACAACAGGAGAAAACTCAATTTAAGGATGCGCAAAGATTTATATTCAAAGCCAGATATTGAAATTGCTTGGGTTTGGAAATAGAAGTCAGAATGGTTGCCGAAAACATGCCTTTTATAGCAACACCACCACCCTTAAATGTGTGATCTGACTGAAAAACATTGTAACCATCAATGTTTTTGTCAGTGATAGATCTTTTGAGCCAGGTTTCAGAAAGCATAAATTCATGTAGGTCTGTGGTTTTTATCCTAATATTCACAAAATTGGAAGAAGACTTCTTACATTTATGTGCAGAAACTTCACACTATTCCGACTTTTTAATTCAGATTGGGTAGAAATGTAAGGACGTGGGTTAGATTACCCATTTCCTGAAAGTAAAGCAGCAAAATAATGGCAAGTCTAGATCGGATTTTTACAGGCAGTACTAAAACCATAGTCCAGAGGAACCAGAGTCTTTAACACAACATATTTCAAAAGGTGTATACAATCCAGAGACATGGTTAAGTACCGAAATAACAATCCAGACATGCAAGCGTGCGGTTTCTCCTATGTCGAATGGGAAAAACGCACAGAGTTCTCCAGTGCAATAGTGGGGCAAGCGTATGATTTATCCCAGGACACAACATAGAAAAATATTAAAAGTTCTGCATTTAAGGGGCATCGGGCAAGAGTCAAGGGTAGACAACAGCAACAATAAGTGAAGAAATACCTTTTAGAGAGAATTTGTATTTCTGACAGTACAGTATGTGCGTATTTGAGTAACAGCTACATCTATCTATTTAAATATAACTTTCTATCAAGCTAATCATGGATCTCAATTACAAGTGTTGTAACACACAAGTTTTTTTTAAATTAAAGTAACAAGCAAGGAATGAAACAAACAAGCATTAGATCAAATTTTTAATTGTAGACCAGTCTATTGAATGAATAATTCTCACCTTTCAAACATACATCAGTTATCATGTAATCACGATTTAAATCATGAAAAGCCTAACAATCAAATTAAATGCATGTTATAAAAAAATAAACATCCCTTTTACGGACCCTGTCTTTCAAAGATAATTCATAAAAATCCAAATAACTTCACAGATCTTCATTGTAAAGGGTTTAAACACTTTTCTCATGCTTGTTCAATGAACCATAAACAATTAATGAACATGCACCTGTGGAACGGGTGGTAGGCAATTAGAAAGACGGTAGGCAATTAAGGTCACAGTTGTGAAAACTTAGGACACTAAAGAGGCCTTTCTACAGACTCTGAAAAAGACCAAAAGAAAGATGCCCAGGGTCCCTGCTCATCTGTGTGAATGGGCCTTAGGAATACTGCAAGGAGGCATGAGGACTGTAGATGTGGCCAGGGCAATAAATTGTAATGTCCTAAGACAGCACTACAGGGAGACAGGATGGACAGCTGATCATCCTCGCAGTGGCAGACCATGTGTAACAACACCTGCACAGGATCGGTACATCCGAACATCACACCTGTGGGACAGGTACAGGATGGCAACAACAACTGCCCGAGTTTCACCAGGAACGCACAATCCCTCCATCAGTCCTCAGACTGTCCGCAATAGGCTGAGAGAGGCTCATCCTGATATGACCCTCCAGCATGACAATGCTACCACCCATACTGCTCGTTCTGTGCGTGATTTCCTGCAAGACAGGATTGTCAGTGTTCTGCCATGGCCAGTGAAGAGCCCGGATCTCAATCCCATTGAGCACATCTGGAACCTGTTGGATCGGAGGGTGAGGGCTTGGGCCATTCCCCACAGAAATGTCCAGGAACCTGCAGGTGCCTTGGTGGAAGAGTGGGGTAACATCTCACAGCTGGAACGGGCAAATCTGGTGCAGTCCACGAGAAGGAGATGCACTGAAGTACTTACTTAAAGCAGCTGGTGGCCACACCAGATACTGACTGTTACTTTTGATTTTGACAACCCCCCCTTTGTTCAGGGATACATTATTCCATTTCTGTTAGTCACATGTCTGTGGAACTTGTTCCGTTTATGTCTCAGTTGTTGAATCTTATGTTCATACAAATATTTACAAATGTTTGCTAAAAATAAACGCAGTTGACAGTGAGAGGACGTTTCTTTTTTTGCTGAGTTTATTTTTTTATAAAAAATTTTATTTCACCTTTATTTAACTAGGTAGGCTAGTTGAGAACAAGTTCTCATTTGCAACTGCGACCTGGCCAAGTTAAAGCATAGCAATTCGACACATACAACAACACAGAGTAACACATAGAATAAACAAAACATACAGTCAATAATACAATAGAAAAAAGAAAACAAAAATTCTATATACAGTGAGCGCAAATGAGGTAAGATAAGGGAGATAAGGCAATAAATAGGCCATGTTGGCGAAGTAATTGCAATATAGCAATTAAACACTGGAATGGTAGATCTGCAGAAGATGAATGTGCAAGTAGAGATACTGGGGTGCAAAGGAGCAAGATAAATAAATACAGTATGGGGATGAGGTAGACAGATGGGCTGTTTACAGATGGGCTATGTACAGGTGCAGTGATCTGTGAGCTGCTGTCACGACTTCCGCCGAAGTCGGGTCCTCTCCTTGTTTGGGAGGCGGTCGGGCGTTGCCGGTCTTCTAGCCATCATCGATCCACTTTTCATTTTCCATGTGTTTTGTCTTGTTTTTCCCTCACACCTGGTTTCAATTCCCTCAATTACTTGTTTTGTACTTAACCCTCTGTTCTTCCCATGTCTTTGTGTGGGATTGTTTATTGTAGTGCTTGTGCACGTACCCCATGAGCGCATAACGGGTTCTTTTTGCGCCCATTTATCTTGTTGTTCTGGATGCTGTTGGTTTTGCTTAATAAATCTCTGGTTATTACCCAGTACTGCTCTCCTGCAACTGACTTCTCTGCCGCCAATTACGCACCCCGCTACAGCTGCTCTGACAGCTGGTGCTTAAAGCTAGTGAGGGAGATATGAGTCTCCAGCTTCAGAGATTTTTGCAGTTCGTTCCAGTCATTGGCAGCAAAGAACTGGAAGGAAAGGCGACCAAAGGAGGAATTGGCTTTGGGGTTGACCAGTGAGATATACCTGCTGGAGCGCGTGCTACGAGTGGGTGCTGCTATGGTGACCAGTGAGCTGAGATAAGGCAGGGTTTTACCTAGCAGAGACTTGTAGATAACCTGGAGCCAGTGTGTTTGGTGACGCGTATGAAGCGAGGGCCAACCAACGAGAGCAGACAGGTCGCAGTGGTGGGTAGTGTATGGGGCTTTGGTGACAAAACGGATGGCACTGTGATAGACTGCATCCAATTTGTTGAGTAGAGTGTTGGGGGCTATTTTACAGATGACATAGCCGAAGTCGAGGATCGGTAGGATGGTCAGTTTTATGAGGGTATGTTTGGCAGCATGAGTGAAGGATGCTTTGTTGCGAAATAGGAAGCTGATTCTAGATTTAATTTTGGATTGGAGATGCTTAATGTGAGTCTGGAAGGAGAGTTTACAGTCTAACCAGACATCTAGGTATTTGTAGTTATCCACGTATTCTAAGTCAGCGCCGTCCAGAGTAGTGCTGGACGGGCGGGTAGATAGGGGCAGTGATCGATTGAATAGCATGCATTTAGTTTTACTTGCATTTAAGAGCAGTTGGAGGCCACGGAAGGAGAGTTGTATGGCATTGAAGCTCGTCTGGAGGTTTGTTAACAGCATGTCTAAAGAGGGGCCAGAAGTATACAGAATGGTGTCATCTGCGTAGAGCTGGATCAGAGAATCACCAGCAGCAAAAGCAACATCATTGATATATACAGAGAAGAGTCGGCCCGAGAATTGAACCCTGTGGCACCCCCATAGAGACTTCCAGAGGTCCGGACAACAGGCCCTCCGATTTGACTCACTGAACTCTATCAGAGAAGTAGTTGGTAAACCAGGTGAGGCAATCATTTGAGAAACCAAGGCTGTCGAGTTGTGTGATGATTGACAAAGTCGAAAGCCTTGGCCAGGTCGATGAATACGGCTGCACAGTAATGTCTCTTATCGATGGCGGTTATGATATCGTTTAGGACCTTGAGCATGGCTGAGGTGCACCCACGACCAGCTCTGAAACCAGATTGCATAGCGGAGAAGGTACGGTGGGATTTGAAATGGTCGGTAATCCTTTTGTTAACTTGGCTTTCAAAGACCTTAGAAAGACAGGGTAGGATAGATATAGGTCTATAGCAGTTTGGGTCTAGAGTGTCACCCCCTTTGAAGAGAGGGATGACCGCGGCAGCTTTCCAATCTTTGGGAATCTCAGACGATACGAAAGATAGGTTGAACAGGCTAGTAATAGGGGTTGCAACAATTTCGGCTGAAAAGTTTAGGAAAAGAGGATCCAGATTGTCTAGCCTGGCTGATTTGAAGGGGTCCAGATTTTGCAGCTCTTTCAGAACATCAGCTATCTGGATTTGGGTGAAGGAGAAATGGTGGGGGCTTTGGTGGGTTGCTGTGGAAGGTGCCAGGCAGTTGACCGGGGTAGGGGTAGCCAGGTGGAAAGCATGGCCAGCCGAAGAGAAATGCTTATTGAAATTCTCAATTATAGTGGATTTATTGGTAAGTGTTTCCTAGCCTCAGAGCAGTGGGCAGCTGGGAGGAGGTGCTCTTATTCTCCATGGACTTTACAGTGTCCCAGAACTTTGAGTTTGTACTACAGGATGCAAATTTCTGTTTGAAAAAGCTAGCCTTAGCTTTCCTAACTGCCTGTGCATATTTGTTCCTAACTTCCCTGAAAAGTTGCATATCACGGGGGCTATTCAATGCTAATGCAGATCGCCACAGGATGTTTTTGTGCTGGTCAAGGGCAGACAGGTCTGGAGTGAACCAAGGACTATATCTATTCCTGGTTCAATTTTTCTTTTGAATGGATCATGCTTATTTAAGATGGTGAGGAAGGCACTTTTAAAGAATAGCCAGGCATCCTCTACTGACAGGATGAGGTCCATTTATAATGGAAGTGTAATTCAAATCAAAGGTAAAACTGTGACTGTTTATTTAGCTCTTTAGGATTTGATTCAAGCCGTGTCGGTTTCATTTGAACGGTGGGACGATTCTTTGAAAGCTGTCGCTTCCTAACATGTCAGTCCAATTGCCCAGCCCATGCATCTGCACGCTTGTTTTGCAAGCAGGGATGCTGTCATTTTTTTTTTTTTTTTACATTTTAGTCATTTAGCAGACACTCTTATCCAGAGCGACTTACAGTAGTGAATGCATATATTTCATACATTTTTTTTTTCTCCCCGTACTGGTCCCCCGTGGGAATCGAACCCACAACCCTGGCGTTGCAAACACCATGCTCTACCAACTGAGACACACAGGACCTTGCCAGGTGGGCAGAGTTAGCACTCGATTTCAAACGTAGGGGACCGGCTGGGCCGGCGGGGAACTCTGAATGCTATGGCGATACTGGCTATTAGGGGTGGAATCGAAAACAAAACAACAAAACACATGTGGCAGAGGGAAACATTGAAGGATAAAACATTTGATAATTGATTTCAGAATATTTAGCAAACCCGGGGCACCGGGTGAGCTAAACTAAATAGAAAGCATCGCTAGACTGCGACATCCTGGGTGGTTGATTGACATGTTATAGGCAAGCGACAGCTTTAAAATGAAAGTCCCACCATTCAAATGAAACAGACATTGCCTGAATCAGCCTAAAGAGCTGAATAAACAGACAGTATTACCTTTGATTTGACTTACACTGTCATTTGTTGTGTAGGTAGGTGGAAGGGAAGTCAGGCGCAGGAGAAAACCAAATTGGTAAACTGGAGTATTTAATAATAAAACAAACTCCAAAACCAAATTACAAAATAACATGGTTCAAATAAACCCATCACCACCGATACAACATCACGCGTACATAACATCACAAACAATCACCGACAAGGACATGAGGGGAAACAGAGGGTTAAATACACAACAAGTAATTAATGGGGTTGGAAACAGGTGGGATTGGATTAATGGGATTAGAAACAAAACAAGACAAAACCAATGGAAAATGAAAAACTGATTCAATGATGGCTAGAAGACCGGTGACGTCGACCGCCGAGCACCACCCGTGCAAGGAGGGGCATCGACTTCGGCAGGAGTCATGACATACACTCCAATTACATTACATGAGAGGTGTTGTAACGGCTGTCTGAGGAAGAAGTGGACCAAAATGCGGCGGAGTTAGGGTTCGTCATATTTAATTACACGAACACTATGCAATTTACAAAAACAACAAAACTGACAGCCAACACAGTCCTGTCAGGTGCAACCACAATGACAAGCACAATTACCCACGAAACACAAAGGAAACGTAGGCAACTTATGTGTGACTCCCAATCAACCACAACCCTCTACAGCTGTGCCTGATTGGAAGTCACACGGCCAAAATCAATGAAACAATAAAACACACACTCCCTTCTGCCACGTCCTGACCCAACTACACCCTCTACTGGTCAGGACGTGACAGGTGTGGATTTCATTTGACTGTTGGGCTTTTCATGAGTTGAATCGTGCTCATATGATCTAACTGTTAACGATTTGATATGAAAGATGAATTTGTTCATTAAAGAGACTGGACTACAGTGTGTAGTTTGATTTAAAGCCTTTCAAGTTTCAAGTTTTTAATGTCACATGCACAAAAACAGTCAAATGCCTTTCTTTTTTGCTCTTTCCCAGCAATATCAGTAGTACTATAAAAAAGTAAAGTAGAACAAATACACAAGAAACAGAAATAAGAAGAAAGTAAGTAAGCTACAGTACATATATACTGCTCAAAAAAATAAAGGGAACACTTAAACAACACATCCTAGATCTGAATGAAGGAAATAATCTTATTAAATACTTTTTTCTTTACATAGCTGAATGTGCTGACAACAAAATCACACAAAAATAATCAATGGAAATCCAATTTATCAACCCATGGAGGTCTGGATTTGGAGTCACACTCAAAATTAAAGTGGAAAACCACACTACAGGCTGATCCAACTTTGATGTAATGTCCTTAAAACAAGTCAAAATGAGGCTCAGTAGTGTGTGTGGCCTCCACGTGCCTGTATGACCTCCCTACAACGCCTGGACATGCTCCTGATGAGGTGGCGGATGGTCTCCTGAGGGATCTCCTCCCAGACCTGGACTAAAGCATCCGCCAACTCCTGGACAGTCTGTGGTGCAACGTGGCGTTGGTGGATGGAGCGAGACATGATGTCCCAGATGTGCTCAATTGGATTCAGGTCTGGGGAACGGGCGGGCCAGTCCATAGCATCAATGCCTTCCTCTTGCAGGAACTGCTGACACACTCCAGCCACATGAGGTCTAGCATTGTCTTGCATTAGGAGGAACCCAGGGCCAACCGCACCAGCATAGGGTCTGAGGATCTCATCTCGGTACCTAATGGCAGTCAGGCTACCTCTGGCGAGCACATGGAGGGATGTGCGGCCCCCCCAAAGAAATGCCACCCCACACCATGACTGACCCACCACCAAACCGGTCATGCTGGAGGATGTTGCAGGCAGCAGGACGTTCTCCACGGCGTCTCCAGACTCTGTCACGTCTGTCACGTGCTCAGTGTGAACCTGCTTTCATCTGTGAAGAGCACAGGGCGCCAGTGGCGAATTTGCCAATCTTGGTGTTCTCTGGCAAATGCCAAACGTCCTGCACGGTGTTGGGCTGTAAGCACAACCCCCACCTGTGGACGTCGGGCCCTCATACCACCCTCATGGAGTCTGTTTCTGACCGTTTGAGCAGACACATGCACATTTGTGGCCTGCTGGAGGTCATTCTGCAGGGCTCTGGCAGTGCTTCTCTTGCTCCTCCTTGCACAAAGGTGGAGGTAGCGGTCCTGCTGCTGGGTTGTTGCCCTCCTACGGCCTCCTCCACATCTCCTGATGTACTGGCCTGTCTCCTGTAGCGCCTCCATGCTCTGGACACTACGCTGACAGACACAGCAAACCTTCTTGCCACAGCTCGCATTGATGTGCCATCCTGGATGAGCTGCACTACCTGAGCCACTTGTGTGGGTTGTAGACTCCGTCTCATGCTACCACTAGAGTGAAAGCACCGCCAGCATTCAAAAGTGACCAAAACATCAGCCAGGAAGCATAGGAACTGAGAAGTGGTCTGTGGTCCCCACCTGCAGAACCACTCCTTTATTGGGGGTGTCTTGCTAATTGCCTATAATTTCCACCTGTTGTCTATTCCATTTGCACAACAGCATGTGAAATTTATTGTCAATCAGTGTTGCTTCCTAAGTGGACAGTTTGATTTCACAGAAGTGTGATTGACTTGGAGTTACATTGTGTTGTTTAAGTGATTTTTTGAGCAGTGTATATATCTTCAAGGTCAGTTCCACGGTCAGTGCCAATACCGTATTTACAGTGGAGTGGGAGTGTTAGATATGTAAGGCGACTAGGCATCATGATAAATGATAAACAGAGTAGCAGCGGCGTATATTATGATTGTATGTGTGTGTGCGCATGTGTGCGGAGTCAGTTTGAACGTGTGCGCGTGTTGTGTGAGCAAGTGAAGTGTGTGTTAGTGTGTGTGTTGGAGTGTCAGTGTGAGTGAGCGTATGAGTGTGCGTACAGTCAGTGCAAAAATCAAATAAGGGTCAGTGCAGATAGTCTGTGTAGCCATGTTGTTAGGTATTTAGCAGTCTTATGGCTTGGTGATAGAAGCTGTTAGGAGCCGTGATAGAAGCTGTTCAGGTGCCTGTTGGTGTCAGACTTGTTGCTCTGGTACCGCTTGCCGTGCGGAAGCAGAGTTATTAGTCTATGGCGTCGGTGTCTGGAGTTTTTAACAATTAAAAGCTTGCTTCTTTCATTCACATTTTTGTGACTTCCACCCCTCATACCCAATATTATGTAGTCTAAAACTGACCTCTGACCTTCTACAGGGATGAGCCTAAGTGACGTGGGGTCAGACTTACGTTGTCGCTGCATCCAGATGGAGAGGCGTCGGATTGGTAAAGTCATCAACAAGGTAGAGATGTTCCCTCCCAGCTCGCACTGCAAAGACACTGAGATCATGTGAGTTCAGACTACCGACTTAAATCATGCTGACCCTAAAATATGACTATTATATATAAGTTGATATTGATATGGGTTTTAAATCATGTTGATATCAACTATGGCCATCTTATATTAATCAAATTGAATTAAGGTAGTGCTGACAAAAATATGTTATGTTGACTATCTTAAATTATGCTTATAGTCGAGTTATAACACTAACACCGTCTCTAAAATATGGTTATTATACTATGTTCACATTCAGATATTTACCTTAAATTATTCTATGTGAGTCCTATGTGAGTGCTTACTATGTGAGTGCTTACTAACGTCCTATATAATTTACAAAAGCTGATTTAGCTCTAGGTTGTGATAATGTTAGTTCCAGGTTGTGGTAATATTAGTTCTGTTTCTGACTGTACTGTGTGCCTGTCTTGCAGAGCCACTCTGAAGGGGAGCGGTAAGGAGATTTGTTTGGACGTCAGCGCTCCCTGGGTCAAGAAGATCATTGAGCAGATACTGGCCAAGCACAAGAGAAACTCGTACAGCCCAAAGACCTGGAATAAACGAGCCAGGTAAAACAATAAAATGTTTGTCTGTCTACCTATCCACCCATTTGGAAAAGGGTCTACAGTATATGAATCATGTACAGATAACATATACAGTTGCTGGCAAATATATTGGCACCCTTGTACTTTTATTAAATTCCCTATTTCTTCTAAAATAAGTTAAAAACTGGGTCACCACACCTTGTTATTTGATCTTCAACATAAGATAACCTATTTTATTTTTGTAAACTTAAGTTTACAATTTTAATTTAATAAAGACAAAATTATTGGCACCCCGGAGCAATTGGTTACACAGACTTTGGCGCAGACAAATGCTTCTTGTAGCCATCAATTAGCTTGCTGCACCTTTCTACAGACAATCTGGCCCACTTTTCAGCTGCAAACTTCTCTAATTCTTAAATATTTTAGGGGTGCCCTCCACCAACTGCTGTTTTCAGATCTCGCCGAAGGTTTTGGATGTGATTCAGATCTAGACTCTTCGCTGGCCACCAGAACTATCAAGGCACAAGGCGAGACCCAGATGCAGACACAGGAGGTAGATGGTTGGAGTCTTACAATGTTTATTAATCCAAAAAGGGGTAGGCAAGAGAATGGTCGTGGACAGGCAAAAGGGTCAAAACCAGTTCAGAGTCCAATAGGTACCGAAGGGCTGGTAGATTTAAGGTCAGAGCAGGCAGGATGATCAGGCAGGTGGAAAAGTAGTCCAGAGTCAGGCAGTGGTCAAAACCGGGAGAACTAGCAAAAGAGAATAGAAAAGGAGTACAGGGGAAAAAAACACGCTGGTTGACTTGACTAAACATACAAGACGAACTGGCACAGAGAGGCAGGAAACACCGGGATAAATACACTGGGGAAAATAAGCGACACCTGGAGGGGGTGGAGACAATCACAGGGACAGGTGAAACAGATCAGGGCGTGACAAGAACAGTCCAGCATCGCTTCTTAACCATTCCCGGGTGCTTTTTGATGCGTGTTGTTTGGGGTCGTTCTCCAGCTGGAAGACCAACAACCTTCAATGGAGACACTGGCTTGAACATTGGACTAGAAAACACTTGACAATCTGCTTATTTTATGATGCTTTGCGCACATTCAATGCCCCCCGTACCAGACGCAGCAAAGCAATCCCACAGCATTATCAAACCTCCCCTCTCTTTGATTGTAGGGAGGGTGTTCTTTTCATTGAATGCTTGAATTTCTCGTCAGTAAACACTGATTTGTATCGCCAAAGAGCTCTAATTTTGTTTAACTGGTCCGCAGAACATTTTCCCCAGGATTTAGGCTTGTTAAGTGTTTTTTTGAGAGGTTTATTCAGGCTTTCTTGTGCCTCCTTCAGTAGTGGGATCTTCCTATGTTTTCCAACAACTAAATGAAGCATTCAAAGAAAATAACACCTTCCCTACAATCAATTATAAGAAGGGTTCAATAATGCTGTGGGGTTGCTTTTCTGCCTCTGGTACTGAGAGCCTTTAATGTGTGAAATCATCAGATTATCACGGTGTGTTGGAGTGCAATGCAACAATAAGAATGTGTGAAAATACAATAAGGTGTGGAGACAAAACATGTTTTTTAAACTTATTTTAAAAGAAATAAGGATTTAAAAAAAGTGCAAAGGTGCCAATATATTTGTCCGCAACTGTAAGTAACATATAAGTGGTATATGAAGTAGGCCACAACCGTACACAGGCAGAATACAAGAACCAGATGTTTTATTTATGTTTTCACATTTAAAATGAAATACAGATGCAGTCAAATATATTGGCACCCTTTCATGATTGTGTAACGGCTATCGTATAGAGGGGACCAAGGTGCAGCGTGTTGAGTGCTCATAATTACTTTTATTAAACTCAGAACACTAAAGAAAATAACAAAGAGAAAAACGATCAGCTAATAGTTCTGCCAGGTATTAAAGTCTACACAGAATACAACTAGTGACGGCCGCGGGCCATGGATCACCACTGGAGGCTTTGTGCCATGGATCATCTCTACAAGCTCCGGGCCATGGATCATCCCTGCAGGCTTCTTGCCATGGATTATCCCTACAGGCTCCGGGCCATGGATTACCTCTGGAGGCTTTGTGCCATGGAACATCCCTACAGGCTCCGGACCATGGATCATCCCTACAGGCTCCGGACCATGGATCATCCCTACAGGCTTCTTGCCATGGATTATCCCTACAGGCTCCGGGCCATGGATTACCTCTGGAGGCTTTGTGCCATGGAACATCCCTACAGGCTCTGGGCCATGGATCATCTCTACAGGCTTCGGACCATAGATCATCACTGGAGGCTTCTTTCGTGGAGCTGGAACAGGTCTCACCAGACTGAGGAGACGCACTAGAGACCGGGTGCGCAGAACTGGCACAGGGCGTACTGGGCTATGGAGGCGCACTGGAGGGAGAGTGCGAGGAGCAGGCACAGGACGTACTGGGCTATGGAGGCCCACTGGAGGGCGAGTGCGAGGAGCAGGCACAGGACATACTGGGCTATGGAGGCGCACTGGAGGGAGAGTGCGAGAGGCAGGCACATGCTCACCACGATAAGCACGGGGAGTTGGCTGAGGTCTCACCCCTGACCCCGCCAAACTACCCGTGTGCCTCCCCCCCAAAAAATTTGGGGGCTGCCTCTTGTTCTTCCCCGGCAGGCTTCGATATCTGTCCAATACCTGGCCCCAAGTCCAGTTTATCCTTTCTTTCCACTCCTCTATAGACCAGGTATCCATCTCCTCCCGGGCACGCTGCTTGATCCAATTGTGGTGGGCAGTTCTGTAACGGCTGTCGTATAGAGGGGACCAAGGCGCAGCGTGTTGAATGCTCATAATTACTTTTATTAAACTCAGAACACTAAAGAAAATAACGAAGAGAAAAACGATCAGCTAACAGTTCTGTCAGGTATTAAAGTCTACACAGAACACAACTAAACAGAAATCAACTGCCCACAAACACGCTAGAAAAAAAACTTAAATATGATCTCCAATTAGAGACAACGCGAACCAGCTGCCTCTAATTGGAGATCATCCCAAAAACCTCCAACATAGAAATAGAATAATAGAACAAAACATAGAAATAGAAAACATAGACAAAACACCCCCTGTCACGCCCTGACCTACTCTACTACAGAAAATGACATCTTACTAGGGTCAGGAATGTGACAGATTGACTATTTCTTCTAAAATAAATGTGTTTGATTTACAACAGCACAGGACCAAGAATAAAATGTCTAAACTGAAATTTTGATTTTTTTCTCTTCAAATTCAGAAAATGGCCTGGGACTATGGATCGATCTCCATGTGTTCGTTAGACACCACTAGCCCAATTTTGACGAAACTTGGGTGAATGATGTATCTTGCCATAGAGATCCGACATTTACAAAATTACAATGATTGGCCCAAGGTGGGAGCTACAGTATAGTAATTAACTGAAAATCGTTAGTTACACATGACTTGGAGGCAATGATTCTCGTTTATTGTATAATTTATCTCACCTGTGGTACAGGTGCCTAGAGATAAAAACAGCCTTCAGACTGTTTTGAAAATAAAAAAATGGAACATTCTGCTCCGTTGCACTCCATTGTAAAGCACAATGGTGCCAATATATCTTACCACATCTGTGCATGTTTTTTTTAATAAGAAGTAGACCATGATCATATAAGCTCTATCCATCCATTCATCCAACCACCATACTTATGTAATAAAATATGCCTAAATATGACTGTTTCTTATCCACAGCAAGAAGCCTTGAAACCCAGACTTCTATTGACATGATCAATGCTATGAAGAGCTACTTCGCACACAGGGAGAATTTTCAGTGCTACTGCCTTTACAATGGATGGACTGCATTTACATAGCACTTACCTAGTGCTGGAAGTTCTTCACATAGGGGAACTCACCTTTTCCACCACCAATGTGTAGCATCCTTTAAGTTGGTTAAGTTGCCATCATTTATCTTACACTCTGTGACAGGACTCTCTTACACAGCATCTCGCCCGATGGGCGTCACGTTGCTGTATGTGGTTTGCCATTTGTTATGTTGCTGACACCCCGAAAGTAATTGCCCATCAGAGATAAATAAGGTTTTTAGAATTGAATACTGTTGAATCGAGTCTAGTGTTCAGAGTTGGGGTCACAGAATCGATCCTACTGACATCTACTGCATGTACAGTACCTACAACAGTGGCTGTTTCATTCAGAATTGAAAGAAGTAAATGATTTTGGATCTAGATATGTGTATTATGTTTAATCAAAAGACAAAGATATTGGTAAAGTAATGAAACACTTTTCGGGTTCCAAACATTCACCAAAAGACACATTCAAAAAGAGTGTTGTTTAAGAAAGACGCCTCACTATGTGGTTGGCAAGCAAGCGACCCGGATTCGATTCCCACCGGTTACAGAAGTAGCAAATATATACCTCAAAGCAGAAGTTTCCTTTATGTTCCCTTTTTTCAAGTAGAAATACACAGAGAAATACTCCATGGCTATGTCTCAAACTTGGCCTAAATACTTTTCAACATATATTGCAACAATATCACCCAAGAATATCTGTGTTTGACTTATTTGACTGTTTCATATAATATTGGGTAACAATTTAGAAAACTATCACTTGAACAATATTTATTTGGCATAACAAAATCCTTTCTGCTCTATATTTTTTAAACTTAAATGTATGTTTCCAACGTAATTCAATGTACTCATATCTAATTCAATGTTTCAATACTTTAATATAGTTCAACGCCGCTGGACAAAATGTGTTAAGTCATTGTTTCCTGATCTGCTTTTTCTTTCAGAATACAGAACATGTAGAAATACTTGCACTGTACTTGAGTAAAGAAAATATACAACATTAAGGCTGCTTTTCTTTTTTTCTTAGGATTCACTATTCTCAAACATTCAATCCAAATTGAATAAATGTATTCAATGCTCTCCCTCCACTCTTCAATGTCAATTTTCTCATCTTACAATCAATATCCTAATTGTTTTTATATGGATATACTGTAGATATGGATAGAACAATTGAACCTTGTGTGTAGCTTACTGTTTTATAAAAATATTTCTGGGTTAGCTATTGCACTTGTCTTTTGCCCTTTTTTCCTGCAATATGAACCAAGGTTGCATTGTGTACATCTCTACCACAAGTTAGTGTAGATAAGAATAATTGTATTGCCTATATATTAAAACAATGTGCAGGTTTGCACCTTTTGCTTTTGACTGATCCTCCAAAGCTGACACACTATAAGACCAGATGCAGACCATTCGAATCACAGATGTTTATTGACCAAACGGGGCAGGCAAAGGTCCGTAAATCCAGCGCAGTCAGTAAGGTACAGAACGGCAGGCAGAAGTCAGTAATCCAGGGCAGATTCAGAATGGTACAGAACAGCAGGCAGGGTCAGGGCAGGCAGAATGGTCAAAACTGGAAGAACTCGAAAATAGGGACTAGAGAGAACATGAGTACGGGGAAAACCACGCTGTTAGCCTTGACGAGGCAAGACGAGCTGGCAACAGACAAACAGAACACCGGTATAAATACACGGGATAATGGGGAAAATGGACGACACCTGGAGGGGGGTGGAGACAAGCACAAGACCGGTGAAACAGATCAAGGTGTGACACACACAGGTGTCAAGTAGAATATGGTAATTAACTGTATGGAAACTTTGAGTATTTATAGCTAAAGTTTAGTGAAATCATTGCTACATACCCAAAAGGCCAAACAGATGAAACCTCTCCCATATTGTCTTAATAAATCAAAGATATCAAATTCTTTGTATAGGAGGTATGTAGTAGTATGTAGTGAGCAGTGGAGGCTGCTGAGGGGAGGACAGGCTCATAATAATGGCTGGAACGGAACTAAAGGAATGGCATCAAACATATGGAAACCATGTGTTTGATACCATTCCACTGATTCTTCTCCAGCCATTACCACAAGCCCGTCGTCCCCAATTAAGGTGCCACCAACCTTTTGTGGTAATGAGATACAGTAACAAGTATCAAAGAGTGTGGTCAGTAAGAATGTCTGAAAGACTGATTGGGTCACACATTTATTTCCATAGGATTACTCAAATCTGGCCCTCCAGCTAGTTCCCCACCTTTACTCATGGGAAGCCATTTTTCACTGACGAACCATAATGCTTTTGGATAGGAACTCCTAATGCTGCACCTCAACATTGCATTGTGTGCACCACTTTTATTGCACTGTTTACTTAAACTCTGGTTAAACAATGCCTCCTTCTCATAGACATAGTTTAAGAAAAGTTACAATGTAAATCGTACTGCAGATTACAATTTTACCTATGTTAAATGTTACGGTTAGTTTGCTCACAGTGTGTGTTATTGTGAGAGGCAGTGACTACTGCAGATGCGTTGAACAGATTATCCCGTCAATAGGTCGGTTTCCGGCCATGTCAAACACTACTTCCACATTTGCAGCGATCTGATACAGATCTGATCAGTCTCAGATCTAAAAAAATGCAGAATTAGTGGCTCAGGCTGAGCAAAAATCGCATGTCAAGTGTAGCAGGTCTGTTAATAATTTGCACAACACATCTGCAATGCTGCAGCTTGGAAGGCCAACTGTTTTAGACCTGTGACACCAGAGGTGCTTTCAACAAGGTCAGTAGAATTGCTTCTTATGCAAACTGAATTTTTTTTAAATATACAGTACGAGTCAAAAGTTTGGACACACATATTCATTCAAGGGTTTTTCTATATTTTTACTATTTTCTACATTGCAGAATAATATTGAAGACATCAAAACTATGAAATAACACATGGAATCATGTAGTAACCCAAAAAGTGTTAATCAAATCAAAGTATATGTAATATTTTAGATTCTTCAAAGTAGCCACCCTTTGCCTTTATGACAGCTGTGCACACACTTGGCATTCTCTCAACCAGCTTCATGAGGTAGTCACCTGGAACACATTTCAATTAACAGGTGTGCCTTGTTAAAAGTTAAGTTGTGAAATTTAGTTCCTTCTTAATGCATTTGAGCCAATCAGTTGTGTTGTGACAAGGTAGTGGCGGTATACAGAAGATAGCCCTATTTGGTATAAGACCAAGTCCATATTATGGCAAGAACAGCTCAAATAAGCAAAGAGCATCAACAGCCCAAGGTCAGTCAATCTGGAACATTTCAAGAACTTTGAAAGTTTCTTCAAGTGCAGTTGCAAAAACCATTAAGTGTTGAAACTGGCTCTCGTGAGGACCGCCACAGGAAAGGAAGACCCAGAGATACCTCTGCTGCAGAGGATGAGTTCATTAGAGTTAACTGCACCTCAGATTATAGCCCAAATAAATGTTTCACAGAGTTCAAGTAACAGACACATCTCAACATCAACTGTTCAGAGGAGACTGCGTGAATCAGACCTTCATGGTCGAATTGCTGCACAAAAAAACACTACTAAAGGACACCAATAAGAAGAAGAGACTTGCTTGGGCCAAGAAACACGAGCAATAGACAATAGACCAGTCCTTTGGTCTGATTAGTCCACATTTTTGATTTTTGGTTCCAACTGCCGTGTCTTGCAGAGTAGGTGAACGGATGATCTCTGCATGTGTGGTTCCCACTGTGAAGCATCGAGGATGAGGTGGGATGGTGTGGCGGTGCTTTGCTGGTGACACTGTCGGCGACTTATTTAGAATTCAAGGGACACTTAACCAGCATGGCTACCACAGCATTCTGCAGCGATACGCCATCCCATCTGGTTTGCGCTTAGTGGGACTATCATTTGTTTTTCAACAGGACAATGACCCAACACACCTCCAGGCTGTGTAAGGGCTATTTGACCAAGAAGGAGAGTGATGAAGTGCTGAAGCAGATTACCTGACCTCCATCCCCCGACCTCAACCCAATTGAGAGAGTTTGGGATGAGTTGGACCGCAGAGTGAAGGAAAAGTAGCCAACAAGTGCTCAGCATATGTGGGAACTCCTTCAAGACTGTTGGAAAAGCACTCCTCGTGAAGCTGGTTGAGAGAATGCCAAGAGTGTGCAAAGCTGTCATAAAGGCAAAGGGTGGCTACTTTGAAGAATCTAAAATATTACATATATTTTGGTTACTACATGATTTTTTGGTTACTACATGATTCCATATGTGTTATTTCATAGTTTTGATGTCTTCACTATTATTCTACAATGTAAAACAATCTACAAATATAGAAAAACCATTGAATGAGTTGGTGTGTCCAAATGTTTGACTGGTACTGTGTATATTTGCATATATCAAAATATAGATCAATATATGATGTTTTATTTTCCAGATGTAAAAAGTAATGATTTGCCAATAACTGACCAATAATTCATTAATTTAGTAACACCATCCTCATAAGTTAGAATATTAAGACACTGCACTGTAAACCTACTGCCTATCAATAGGCTACTGGCAAATTTTGCATTGAGCAGTGACCGGTTGCATCACTGCCTGGTACGGCAATTGCTCGGCCTCCGACCGCAAGGCACTTCAGAGGGTAGTGCGTACGGCCCAATACATTACTGTGCAAAGCTGCCTGCCATCCAGGACCTCTACACCAGGCGGTGTCAGAGGAAGGCCCTAAAAATTGTCAAAGACCCCAGCCAGCCCAGTCATAGACTGTTCTCTCTACTACCGCATGGCAAGCGGTACCGGAGTGCCAAGTCTAGGACAAAAAGGCTTCTCAACAGTTTTTACCCGCAAGCCATAAGACTCCTGAACAGGTAACTGGATGGTTATACAGACTATTTGCATTGTGTGCCCCCCCCAACCCCTCTTTTACGCTGCTGCTACTCTCTGTTTATCTTATATGCATAGTCACTTTAACTATACATTCATGTACATACTACCTCAATTGGCCCGACCAACCAGTGCTCCCGCACATTGGCTAACCGGGCTATCTGCATTGTGTCCCGCCACCCGCCAACCCCTCTTTTTACGCTACTGCTACTCTCTGTTTATCATATATGCATAGTCACTTTAACCATACCTACATGTACATACTGCCTCAATAAGCCTGACTAACAAGTGTCTGTATATAGCCTTGCTACTCTTATTTTCAAATGTCTTTTTACTGTTGTTTTATTTCTTTACTTACCTACACGCGCACACACACACACACCTTTTTTTTCACACTATTGGTTAGAGCCTGTAAGTAAGCATTTCACTGTAAGGTCTACACCTGTTGTATTTGGCGCACATGACAAATAAACTTTGATTTGATTTGATTTAATGCAACAACACCAATGAATAACAGATTACTTGCTGGCATGGCCCTTTCTGTTTATGTAGGCATCCCCTGATGGTAATCTGGGTGCCATCTATACACCCAATCACCTCAAGGAACCTCGCCTTTCTCTCAAACGCGGCCTCTACCACTGGCTGCTGAACAAAAGGTCACTTCACATAGTCAGATACCAGCTAGGTATGGTCTGTGACCACTTGAATGAAGTGATGATGCAATGTTCCTTTGTGGAAGATGAAACAGTCCGCCACTCCCCTGAAACTTTCCAGGCCAATACCCTATTTTCAATGGGTTCACCTCTATGAGGAACTAGAGGAGCCAAGTCCTCACACACACTATCTGGAACAAAGAAAATTAAGAATAATTTAGCTCTGTCTTTCAGCTGAGAACACTCAATCTTAAGCTTCCAACTCCAGTCAGTGTGCAACAGCCAGCTCATGTTTAGAACATCTTCACAGGGATTGCTGGTTCTGTGCACGTACCCCCGAGTGTGGACTTAATTGTCCCAATCAGAAACAACGGCCACCTTGAAGATGAGTAAAGCATTCCAACCAGGTCCACAGTTCAACAGGTGGACACATTGAGAGGGCGTTTGGGCTACTCAAGTGGAGGAGACTGCAGCACTTGGACATGTTCCTTCTCAACAAAGTACCCTATGTGATTGCCAGTGCATGTGTTCTCCACAACTTGGTCCTGATCCTTGAAGGGATCACAGAGGAAATACCAGTGGAGGCCCCCATTGATGAGAACTCATGCACCAGACCCCCAATGGCAGCTGTTTGACAGGCAGCAATGCTGAAGAGGGACAACCTGATGCGGCTAATCTAAGCTACAATACACATCTAAAAAATCACAACATATAATACTCAATCACACACATGCACCCACCCATCACTGACGTTCACCTATCAAAATTAGTGGTACATACTCCTATTTAATCAATAATATATTGGAATACATTACAAAAATGTTTGTGTGCACACCCAAGGTAACAAAGTCACAGTTCAATTAACAAGTTATTTAAGTTTCCATTTGAATAAAGCATGTTCCAAAACAATTAGTTAAACATACGATCAAGAAAAATCTCAGGAGAATTATTTATTAGTGTACAATTAACCAATCACAATAGCCATGACAATTAGTTATTACAGAATTCAGTTAAACATACAATCAAGGAAAATCTCAGGAGAATGAATTACTAGTGTACAATAAATAAATCGATTTAGGCTACTGTTCTTCGAAATTCTGTATTGCAGTGGTAAACTGTTTAAGAATATCGTTCCTCTCACTCTGTTATTGAAGTGTTTGTTTCTGAAGTGCAAGGATAATGTCCAGTTTTGCCTCAATGGCAATGGTCTTCTTTTGGGGTTGAGTGTGGGGAGTGGTGTTTATCTGTATTTTTTTACCTTTATTTAACTAGGCGTTGTATGTGTTGTAGTAGAGGGAGATGGTATCAGTGTTTGCGTGCTCTGTGTGGGGTGTCTGTGGATGTGCTGGGTTTAGTGACAGTAATTATTATTGTATGCTGTATGTTGTGTGTGTATGTAGTGATGTTTTGGTGGGTGTGGGTTGTAGTGTGAGTGTTGTAGGTGACAGTGTGAGGGTTACGTGTCGGAAAATATGATATAATGACTGCGGGGGTCACCGCAGGATCACCAAAGAGGACCAGCTCCATGATGGTGTAGAACTCCCACTTCCTTCTCCCCTGCCCCGTCTTCTGATGCCCATCAATGATGGCCTTGTACCTGTGTGACACACAATTTGGCATCATGGGTGAACATTAACAATAGATGTTTTATTTCTCATTTAAAAAAAGTATTTTTATTTAACTAGGCAAGTCAGTTAAGATCAAATTCTTATTTACAATGACGGCCTACCCTGGCCAAACCCAGGCCAATTGTGTGCCGCCCAATGGGACTCCCAATCATGTGATCCAGCCTGGATACAAACCAGGGACTCTAGTGATGCCTCTTGCACTGAGATGCAGTGCCTTAGACCGCTGCGCCACTCGGGAGCCCAATACAACATGTGCCAAATACAGGTGTAGACCTTACCGTGAAATGCTTACTTATGAGCCCTTAATCAACAATGAAGAGTTTTTAAAAAGTAAGAAAAATGTGCTTAATAAACTAAAGGAAAAATAGTAACACAATAAAATAACTATAACAAGGCTTTATACAAGGGGTACCAGTACCGAGTCATTGTGCAGGGATATGGGTTAGTTAAGGTAATTGAGGTAATATGTACATGCAAACTCAGCAAAAAAAGAAACCTCCCTTTTTCAGGACCCTGTCTTTCAAAGATAATTCATAAACATCCAAATAACTTCACAGATCTTCATTGTAAAGGGTTTAAAAACTGTTTCCCATGATTGTTCAATGAACCATAAACAATTACTGAACATGCACCTGTGGAACGGTCATTAAGACACTAACAGCTTACAGACGGAAGGCAATTAAGGTCACAGTTATGAAAACTTAGGACACTAAAGACGCCTTTCAACTGACTCTGAAAAACACCAAAAGAAAGATGCCCAGGGTCCCATGCTTATCTGCATGAACGTGTCTTAGGCATGCTGCAAGGAGGCATGAGGACTGCAGATGTGGCCAGGGAAATAAATTGCAATGTCCGTACTGTGAGACGCCTAAGACAGTGCTAGAGAGGACGGACAGTTGATCGTCCTCACAGTGGCAGACCACGTGTAACAACACCTGCACAGGATCGGTACATCTGAACATCACACCTGTGGGACAGGTACTGGATGGCAACAACAACTGCCCGAGTTTCACCAGGAACGCACAATCCCTCCATCAGTCCTCAGACTGTCCGCAATAGGCTGAGAGAGGCTGGACTGAGGGCTTCTAGGCCTGTTGTAAGGCAGGTCCTCACCAGCACAAACCCACCGTCGCTGGACCAGACAGGACTGGCAAAAAGTGCTCTTCACTGACGAGTCACGGTTTTGTCTCACCGGGGGTGATGCTCGGATTCGTGTTTATCATCGAAGGAATGAGCGTTACACCGAGACCTGTTCTCTGGAGCGGGATCGATTTGGAGGTGGAGGGTCCGTCATGGTCTGGGGCGGTGTGTCACAGCATCATCGGACTGAGCTTGTTGTTATTGCAGGCAATCTCAACGCTGTGCGTTACAGGGAAGATATTCTCCTCCCTCATATGGTACCCTTCCTGCAGGTTCATCCTGACATGACCCTCCAGCATGACAATGCGACCAGCCATACTGCTCGTTCTGTGTGTGATTTCCTGCAAGGCAGGAATGTCAGTGTTGTGCCATGGCCAGCAAAGAGCCCGGGATCTCAATCCCATTGAGCACATCTGGGACCTGTTGGATCAGAGGGTGAGGGCTAGGGCCATTCCCTCCAGAAATGTCCGGGAACTTGCAGGTACCTTGGTGGAAGAGTGGGGTAACATCTCACAGCAAGAACTGGCAAATCTGGTGCATTCCATGAGGAGGAGATGCACTGCAGGAACTTAATGCAGCTGGTGGCCACACCAGATACTGACTGTTACTTTGATTTTGACCCCCCCTTTGTACAGGGACACATTATTCCATTACTGTTAGTCACATGTCTGTGGAACTTGTTCAGTTTATGTCTCAGTTGTTGAATCTTATGTTCATACAAATATTTACACATGTTAAGTTTGCTGAAAATAAACGCAGTTGACAGTGAGAGGACGTTTCCTTTTTTGCTGAGTTTAGGTAGGGGTAAAGTGACCATCCATAGATAATAAACAGAGAGTAGGAGCAGGAATGTGTGAAGGAATGTGAATGTATGTGTGTGTGTGTACAGTATGTGTTTTTTTAACACAGGCAGAAAAGAAAACCAACAGTACTACAGTCCTCCAGGCTTGGATATCTCTAGTCTACCACATGCAAATACGGCTCTTGCTCAGTATCAGGTGATGGTCGAGGATATTCGGTTAAGGTTGCAGCAGTCTTGGACAGGAAATTGTCCAAAACTGGAAACACACTGTTTGAAAGAGAGCAACCCAGATGTACGTATTTACTGACCTGTGACCCACTGACACCGCCCCCGGTTAGAGGGGTATAAGGCAGCCCAAGAGTAAACACACCCAGGGACTTTATTTACACACACTGACGAGCAAGAGCAACATGGGGATGGTTCTGGAAAGGTATAGAGACAGAGCGATAATAAATATGTTATACAGGAGATAAATACACTGGCCTGAATAGATATAAGCAGGTGTGCAACTTTTTAGAAATGGACATAACTCCCATTGTTTGGGGGCATCTAAAGCTAATTTCATCCATTTCTACACAATCTAATATGAACCATGGCCCTTCTAAACGTCTCTATTTAGAATGACAAAAAGTAAGCAAAAATGCCCACAGTCATCAAGCTAGGTAAGAGATCGTTATTAAATATGTTTAAGTGATTTATAAGACAGAACTATATTTTTGTTCAGTGTAATTCATATCATAGTCCTAATAGTATTGTAGAGCTCTTTTTACTTGTACACAATATAGCTGGGTCACCCTGGCATACATACCCCTAGGGGTCCACGGCCCTGCAGTGCCCCAACCCAACACACCCACTCAGCTTCAGGATCTTAGTGAAACATTCATTATTGGTTTCAGGTGGGTTAGGCCAAGGCCAGAGTGACAACCAACAGTACAGCAGACCCCCAGGGCCAGGGCTTTCCTAAATAGGTAGACGTGGGCATGTTTTCTACACAAACTCCTTTTGTCATACAGTATTCCATATAAGGCATCCAGACCTTATGAAGGTTTTACAGTATACCCTTAATCTTGTAGTAAATCAGATCTAGTGATACATAACTTCACATTTCTTCCATCCATTGTGGGAGGATAACCAACTTTCCCAATTAATGGCATTCCATTTCTTTGCCGCTATAAATGCTAGGTTACACAGTTTATTCTGATAACAGTCTCCAGTATCAACATTTTCAAGCAAACAGAAACAGGGAGAAGGAAGAATCTGTAGACATGCTGAGATAAACTCTGCCAGAATTCAGCCAGCCTTCACAAGAGCATAACATATGCAAATATGTCCCCTTTTATGTCAAACACCTCCAGCAGAAGAATAACATTTCTGAGTGCATGATATCCAGCTTGATGTAGGCTATACCTTCCAAAAGTGTTGAAAAATACCTATCTCCCATTTATAACACTGCACTAAGCCATCAAATATTTTCACAGTAAAGTATAACCTGTGTTTTTGCTTGTGTTTGCTTGTCTCCTACCCTGTTCTCTTTAACTCTGCTCTTGTTCTCCGGAACCTAGGGGTTATGCCCAACACCCAGATGTCGATCCACCTGATGTCCTCCATTACCAAGCACCCTGTAACTTATTACATCGTCTACAGCTACATATTATCATCATGTTGTCATTATCTGCTCAGGAAGTTTTCTTCCTGATTAACTAAAAACGCTAGCACTGCAAACACTCGGAACAAAGAAAGCAGCAGTGCCTGGACTTTGCAGTCTCCCTCTTCAAGTCCCCCTTCCGAGACTGGCTGCCTGTTGACAACAAGTGACAGGCAGAACATCCCACCCACACAGCAATCACCTCCTCAAAATTCCACACACCAGAATTCAGTATTTTAGTCTATGATTGTCTATGAGTGTACAACAAAATCTGTGAAAATAAATGAATGACACAACTTGACGGTTCTTGTGCTACATCCCCCCCTTCCCAATCCTCCCCACTACAGAGGTGGCTCAGGAGCGGGACACAGACCCCGCTCCACCACTGGCTCACCTCTACAGCGGGGTCCCTTGCCACCGATGCCGGACGGCTCTGGCAGCGCCGGACAGGCGGGCGGCTCTGGCTGTGCCGGACAGGCGGGCGGCTCTGGCTGCGCCGGACAGGCGGGCGGCTCTGGCTGCGCCGGACAGGCGGGCGGCGCCGGACTGGCGGGCGGCTCTGGCGGCGCCGCGCTGGCGGGCGGCTCTGGCTGCTCCGGACTGGGGGGCGGCTCTGGCGGCTCCGGACTGGGGGGCGGCTCTGGCGGCTCCGGACTGGCGGGACTTTCAGTAGGCCTGGCTCTGGGCGCAGGCACAGGACTCACCAGGCTGGGGAGACATGCAGGAGGCCTGGCTCTGGGCGCAGGCACAGGACTCACCAGGCTGGGGAGACATGCAGGAGGCCTGGCTCTGGGAGCAGGCACAGGACTCACCAGGCTGGGGAGACACACAGGAGGCCTTGTCCTTGACCGAGGCACCGGATACCCTGGGACGTGGAGGCGCACTGGAGGTCTCGAGCTGAGAGCCTGCACAACCCGTCCTGGCTGGATGTGACCTTGGCCCGGCACGTGCGGGGCGCAGGCACAGGACGCACTGGGCTGTGCCGACGCACTGGAAACATAGTGCGCAGAGCCGGCGCAGGATATCCTGGCCCGGGGAGACGCACTGGAGGTCTGGAGAGTAGGACTGGCCCAATCCTTCCTGGTTGGATCCTCACCCTAGCCCGGCAGATGCTCGGAGCTGGGATGTAACGTACCGGGCTGTGACCGCGCACTGGAGACACCGTGTGCTCCACCACATAACACGGTGTCTGACCAGTACTCTACGCACACCACGGTAAGCACGGGGAGCTGGCTCAGGTCTCCAACCTGACTCTGCCACACTCCCGTGTGCCCCCCCCAAAACATTTTGGGGGCTGCCTCTCGGGCTTCCTTGCCAGCCGTGTTCCCTCATACCGTTGCCGTTGGTCCTTCCTTCCTGCTGCCTCCGCTCTCCTGGCTGCCTCCACCTGTTCCCATGGGAGGCAATCCCTTCCGGCCAGGATCTCTTTCCACGTGTAGGATCCCTTGCCGTCCAGGATGTCCTCCCATGTCCAGTCCTCTTTTCCACGCTGCTTGGTCCGCTTGTGGTGGGTGGTTATGTAATGGCTGTTGAAGGGAGTAGACCAAGGCGCAGCGTGGTTAGTGCTCATCTTGTATTTATTAAACTGAGAACACTATAAACAAAGAAACAAAAACGACAGCCCACAGTTCTGTCAGGTTAGACAACTAAACAGAAATAAAACCACCCACAAACACAATGAAAAAAAAACCCTACTTAAATATGGTCTCTAATCAGAGGCAACGAGATTCAGCTGCCTCCAATTAGAGACCAACCCCAAACAATTCCAACATAGAAATAGATACCCTAGAATAAACATAGAAATAGAAGAACATAGAACATAACCCCAAAACACACAGAAAAACACCCCCTGCCACGCCCTGACCAAACTACAATAACAAATAACCCCTTTTACTGGTCAGGACGTGACAGGTATCCTTTGATGGTATTTATTTGTTCCACATTTTTCATTGTTGTATCCTAGGACCTACAAATAGATACATATATTTTCAACCACAAGGGTGTACTAATGAGCTATGCGACATTTTCTTTTTATGATAATAGCGGACTACTGAAATTATATTATTTCAGTGTAGATAAAGGAATGGCTGGTTAAAATAAAAACATGACAGCCAGACAAGCCAGTTTATGAATCAAATGGATCTGCATATGAATGTATAGGAAATTAGCTGACTTCGTAAGGTAAGTAACTTTAATGTGTCTATCACTTTCAGGCTGCTGATTATACTCTCTCTCCGGCTTCTAGGTCATCAGGCTGCTGATTATCCCGCACACCTGTCACCATCGTCTCACGCACCTGCGCCTCATGACACTCACCTGGACTCCATCCCCTCCTTGATTAACTTCTCTATATCTGTCACTACCCTTGGTTCTTTCCTCAGGTGTTATTGACTCTGTTTCATGTCGGTGCGTTGTTTGTGTTTCGTGTTTATTGTTATGTTTATTTATTAAAACACTCACTCCCTGTACTTGCTTCCCTGTACTCGCGGGGCACATCGTTACAGTGTCAAGCAGATCACACATTTTATTTGCCATTTCCGTAACGTAGCAAAGTTTAAGACATGGATTTCATGTTGTAATGTTAACAAGGTACCCAAACGTAGTTTGAAGTAATGTTTTCATTTTATTAGCTAAACAAAACTTTTAAACAGCGAAAATGTGGCAGCAATCCCCCTTGTTAGCATAGCAATGATCAAAATAACATCATTTAGGCTGTAATGATCTCCAAAATTTGAATCATTACTTCATCACACCAATGATATAGAAACGGACGCTAATAGTTTATTTAATCCCATTGTGACAAAGAGGGGGACACTTTTGGCCGGGGGACATTATTTGGCATAACTGGCCCCAGTTCAAGACTTTGCTTTTTTTGCAAAAGCCTGGGAGTTCCATCATGTGACTTCCTTACCCTACCACAGTAAGAGTAATGGTAAGGCTGAGTCAGCATTGAAAATAGCAAAGACTCTCATCACAAAGGCTATGCAGGAAGGCACAGATGTGTGCAAGCCATTTTGATGTGTATAAATACTCCCACAGAGGGCTTCGGCAGCAGTCCTGTACATCGCTTAATGTCTAGATACACTCGCTCTCTGTTGCCAACAACTCGCAATCTCCTCGCACCAAAGGTCATTAGGGATGTTCAGGCACACAATCGTGCATGTCAGGACTAATCCAAACATTACTATGACCAGCATGCAAAACATCCGCCTGTAATAAAACAAGGCCAAGCTGTCAGAGTGCTCCTGTCACCTCACACCAGGGATGCCACATGGAGTCCTGGCACATGCATAGGGCACATCAGCGCAAGGTCATATGAAGTGGAAGTAAAAGGCCGAAAGTATTAAAGGAACTGGGGGGACATAGGCCCAGTTCAGGAGAGAATAGGGCAAAGGAGGGCCACATGGGAAGACTGTGAATATCCTCTGGATGGTGTGGGCAGGACACATAATGAGGAGACAGGGAAGACCCCACCAGGGCAGTTATCTCTGCATGACTGTGCCTCCACAATTTCAGGAGGATGTGGAAGAGGAAGGAGAGACCCTGAGGCTCCCAAAGGTGCCCAACATCCTAGAGGTGCCAGGAGAGGACAGGCCTACTCATTCAATTATTATGATTTCCTGTTTCCGGTCACAACTTGCAGACTTGTTTACGTGCTGCTGTGCGTTTTGTTGCCGATCTTACTTTGCTACCTGACTACCTCACGGTTTTTACTTTTTCATTACCGTATATTTTTAGTTTTTCCCTCACTCAACTTTTTTCATTCAACTTTTTCACCCCGGAGGTTTTATCTGGACATGGTTCGTCAGGACTTCAAACAGCCGAAGCTAAGTAACATTAACATGATGCCTTCTAATTGCAGTCGTTGTACTTATAATATACAGGAGAACGATCGCCTTACGGCAAGGATAGCTGTGCTGCAAGCCCAGCTTCAGACGTAATCGTTAGGCAAGGGTAATTTCAGTGTAGGAAAGGATGAAACAGCGTCTGTGCCACCAGTAAGTATAGATAGTAACGTTAGTTTAAACCCCCTCGCACGGTCTCCACAGCCGGACAACTTTCTCATGGCTTCTGGAGGGAAATGCTGTAGGAATGCTCAACCGGTGTCGCTTATTCAGCCGACAGAAACTTTCAACCGGTTCTCCCCATTAAGCGAGTCGGAGTCGGAACTTCTCTGGTCTCTACTCCTCCCGTTGTGGGGTCTGAGACGCCGAAGGCTCCCACCATTAGCTCTGACAAATTGAAAACCCTAGTCATTGGCGACTCCATTACCCGCAGTATTAGACTTAAAACGAATCATCCAGCGATCATACACTGTTTACCAGGGGGCAGGGCTACCGACGTTAAGGCTAATCTAAAGACGGTGCTGGCTAAAGCTAAAACTGGCGAGTGTAGAGAGTATAGAGATATTGTTATCCACGTCGGCACCAACGATGTTAGGATGAAACAGTCAGAGGTCACCAAGCGCAACATAGCTTCAGCGTGTAAATCAGCTAGAAAGATGTGTCGGCATCGATTAATTGTCTCTGGCCCCCTCCCAGTTAGGGGGAGTGATGAGCTCTACAGCAGAGTCTCACAACTCAATCGCTGGTTGAAAACTGTGTTCTGCCCCTCCCAAAAGATAGAATTTGTAGATAATTGGCCCTCTTTCTGGGACTCACCCACAAACAGGACCAAGCCTGGCCTGTTGAGGAGTGACGGACTCCATCCTAGCTGGAGGGGTGCTCTCATCTTATCTACGAACATAGACAGGGCTCTAACTCCTCTAGCTCCACAATGAAATAGGGTGCAGGCCAGGCAGCAGGCTGTTAGACAGCCGGCTGTTAGCCAGCCTGCTAGTTTAGTGGAGTCTGCCACTAGCACAGTCAGTGTAGTCAGCTCAGCTTTCCCCATTGAGACCGTGTCTGTGCCTCGATCTAGGTTGGGCAAAATTAAAGATGGCGGTGTTCGCTTTAGCAATCTCACTAGTATAAAGACCTCCTCCATTCCTGCCATTATTGAAAGAGATTGTGATACCTCACATCTCAAAATTGGGTTACTTAATGTTAGATCCCTCACTTCCAAGGCAGTTATAGTCAATGAACTAATCACTGATCATAATCTTGATGTGATTGGCCTGACTGAAACATGGCTCAAGCCTGATGAATTTACTGTGTTAAATGAGGCCTCACCCCCTGGTTACACTAGTGACCATACCCCCCGTGCATCCGGCAAAGGAGGAGGTGTTGCTAACATTTATGATAGCAAATTTCAATTTACAAAAAAAAACCAATGACGTTTTTGTCTTTTGAGCTTCTAGTCATGAAATCTATGCAGCCTACTCAATCACTTTTTATAGCTACTGTTTACAGGCCTCCTGGGCCATATGCAGTGTTCCTCACTGAGTTCCCTGAATTCCTATCGGATCTTGTAGTCATAGCAGATAATATTCTAATTTTTGGTGACTTTAACATTCACATGGAAAAGTCCACAGACCCACTCCAAAAGGCTTTCGGAGCCATCATCGACTCAGTGGGTTTTGTCCAACATGTCTCTGGACCTACTCACTGCCACAGTTATACTCTGGACCTAGTTTTGTCCCATGGAATAAATGTTGTGGATCTTAATGTTTTTCCTCATAATCCTGGATTATCGGACCACCATTTTATTGCGTTTGCAATTGCAACAAATAATCTGCTCAGACCCCAACCAAGGAGCATTAAAAGTCATGCTATAAATTCTCAGACAACCCAAAGATTCCTTGATGCCCTTCCAGACTCCCTCTGCCTACCCAAGGATGTCAGAGGACAAAAATCAGTTAACCACCTAACCGAGGAACTCAATTTAACCTTGCGCAATACCCTAGATGCAGTTGCACCCCTAAAAACTAAAAACATCTGTCATAAGAAACTAGCTCCCTGGTATACAGAAAATACATGAGCTCTGAAGCAAGCTTCCAGAAAATTGGAACGGAAATGGCGCCACACCAAACTGGAAGTCTTCCGACTAGCTTGGAAAGACAGTACCGTGCAGTATCGAAGAGCCCTCACTGCTGCTCGATCATCCTATTTTTCCAACTTAATTGAGGAAAATAAGAACAATCCGAAATTTATTTTTGATACTGTCGCAAAGCTAACTAAAAAGCAACATTCGCAAATGGAGGATGGCTTTCACTTCAGCAGTAATACATTTATGAACTTCTTTGAGGAAAAGATCATGATCATTAGAAAGCAAATTACGGACTCCTCTTTAAATCTGCGTATTCCTCCAAAGCTCCATTGTCCTGAGTCTGCACAACTCTGCCAGGACCTAGGATCAAGGGAGATACTAAAGTGTTTTAGTACTATATCTCTTGACACAATGATGAAAATAATCATGGCCTCTAAACCCTCAAGCTGCATACTGGACCCTATTCCAACTAAACTACTGAAAGAGCTGCTTCCTGTGCTTGGCCCTCCTATGTTGAACATAATAAACGGCTCTCTATCCACCGGATGTGTACCAAGCTCACTAAAAGTGGCAGTAATAAAGCCTCTCTTGAAAAAGCCGAATCTTGACCCAGAAATTATAAAAAACTATCGGCCTATATCGAATCTTCCATTCCTCTCAAAAAAAATTGAAAAAGCTGTTGCGCAGCAACTCACTGCCTTCCTGAAGACAAACAATGTATACGAAACGCTTCAGTCTGGTTTTAGACCCCATCATAGCACTGAGACTGCACTTGTGAAGGTGGTAAATGACCTTTTAATGACGTCAGACCGAGGCTCTGCATCTGTCCTCGTGCTCCTAGATCTTAGTGCTGCTTTTGATACCATCGACCACCACATTCTTTTGGAGAGATTGGAAACCCAAATTGGTCTACATGGACAAGTTCTGGCCTGGTTTAGATCTTATCTGTTGGAAAGATATCAGTTTGTCTCTGTGAATGGTTTGTCCTCTGACAAATCAATTGTAAATTTCGGTGTTCCTCAAGGTTCCGTTTTAGGACCACTATTGTTTTCACTATATATTTTACCTCTTGGGGATGTCATTCGAAAACATAATCTTAAATTTCACTGCTATGCGGACGACACACAGCTGTACATTTCAATGAAACATGGTGAAGCCCCAAAATTGCCCTCGCTAGAAGCCTGTGTTTCAGACATAAAGAAGTGGATGGCTGCAAACTTTCTACTTTTAAACTCAGACAAAACAGAGATGCTTGTTCTAGGTCCCAAGAAACAAAGAGATCTTCTGTTGAATCTGACAATTAATCTGGATGGTTGTACAGTCGTCTCAAATAAAACTGTGAAGGACCTCGGCATTACTCTGGACCCTGATCTCTCTTTTGAAGAACATAACAAGACTGTTTCAAGGACAGCCTTTTTCCATCTACGTAACATTGCAAAAATCAGAAACTTTCTGTCCAAAAATGATGCAGAAAAATTAATCCATGCTTTTGTTACTTCTAGGCTGGACTACTGCAATGCTCTACTTTCCGGCTACCCGGATAAAGCACTAAACAAACTTCAGTTAGTGCTAAATACGGCTGCTAGAATCCTGACTAAAACCCCCAAATTTGATCATATTACTCCAGTGCTAGCCTCCCTACACTGGCTTCCTGTTAAGGCAAGGGCTGATTTCAAGGTTTTACTGCTAACCTACAAAGCATTACATGGGCTTGCTCCTACCTATCTTTCTGATTTGGTCCTGCCGTACATACCTAAACGTACGCTACGGTCACAAGACGCAGGCCTCCTAATTGACCCTAAAATTTCTAAGCAAACAGCTGGAAGTAGGGCTTTCTCCTATAGAGCTCCATTTTTATGGAATGGTCTGCCTACCCATGTGAGAGACGCAGACTCAGTCTCAACCTTTAAGTCTTTACTGAAGACTTATCTCTTCAGTAGGTCCTATGATTAAGTATAGTCTGGCCCAGGAGTGTGAAGGTGAACGGAAAGGCTGGAGCAACGAACCGCCCTTGCTGTCTCTGCCTTGCCGGATCCCCTCTCTCCACTGGGATTCTCTGCCTCTAACCCTATTACAGGGGCTGAGTCACTGGCTTACTGGTGTTCTTCCATGCCTTCCATGGGAGGGGTGCGTCACTTGAGTGGGTTGAGTCACTGACGTGGTCTTCCTGTCTGGGTTGGCGCCCCCCCTTTGGGTTGTGCCGTGGGCGGAGATCTTTGTGGGCTATACTCGGCCTTGTCTTAGGACGGTAAGTTGGTGGTTGGAGACATCCCTCTAGTGGTGTGGGGGCTGTGCTTTGGCAAAGTGGGTGGGGTTATATCCTGCCTGTTTGGCCCTGTCCGGGGGTATCATCGGATGGGGCCACAGTGTCTTCTGATCCCTCCTGTCTCAGCCTCCAGTATTTATGCTGCAGTAGTTTATGTGTTGGGGGGCTAGGGTCAGTCTGTTACATCTGGAGTATTTCTCTTGTCTTATCCGGTGTCCTGTGTGAATTTAAATATGCTCTCTCTTATTCTCTCTTTCTCTCTTTCTTTCTTTCTCTCGGAGGACCTGAGCCCTAGGACCATGCCTCAGGACTACCTGGCATGATGACTCCTTGCTGTCCCCAGTGTACCTGGCCGTGCTGCTGCTCCAGTTTCAACTGTTCTGCCTGCGGCTATGGAACCCTGACCTGTTCACCGGACGTGCTTGTTGCACCCTCGACAACTACTATGATTATTATTATTTGACCATGCTGGTCATTTATGAACATTTTAACATGTTGACCATGTTCTGTTATAATATCCACCCGGCACAGCCAGAAGAGGACTGGCCACCCCTCATAGCCTGGTTCCTCTCTAGATTTCTTCCTAGGTTTTTGGCCTTTCTAGGGAGTTTTTCCTAGGGAGATTTCCTAGCCACCGTGCTTCTTTCACATGCATTGCTTGCTGTTTGGGGTTTTAGGCTGGGTTTCTGTACAGCACTTTGAGATATCAGCTGATGTACGAAGGGCTATATAAATACATTTGATTTGATTTGATTCAAGTGTTTTCTTTATTTTTACTATTTTCTGCATTGTAGAATAATAGTGAAGACATCAAAACTTTGAAATAACACATATGGAATCGTGTAGTAACCAAAAAATTGTTAAACAAATCAAAATATATACTGCTCAAAAAAATAAAGGGAACACTTAAACAACACAATGTAACTCCAAGTCAATCACACTTCTGTGAAATCAAACTGTCCACTTAGGAAGCAATACTAATTGACAATAAATTTCACATGCTGTTGTGCAAATGGAATAGACAACAGGTGGAAATTATAGACAATAAGCAAGACACCCCCAATAAAGGAGTGGTTCTGCAGGTGGTGACCACAGACCACTTCTCAGTTCCTATGCTTCCTGGCTGATGTTTTGGTCACTTTTGAATGCTGGCGGTGCTTTCACTCTAGTGGTAGCATGAGACGGAGTCTACAACCCACACAAGTGGCTCAGGTAGTGCAGCTCATCCAGGATGGCACATCAATGCGAGCTGTGGCAAGAAGGTTTGCTGTGTCTGTCAGCGTAGTGTCCAGAGCATGGAGGCGCTACCAGGAGACAGGCCAGTACATCAAGAGACGTGGAGGAGGCCGTAGGAGGGCAACAACCCAGCAGCAGGACCGCTACCTCCGCCTTTGTGCAAGGAGGAGCAGGAGGAGCACTGCCAGAGCCCTGCAAAATGACCTCCAGCAGGCCACAAATGTGCATGTGTCTGCTCAAACGGTCAGAAACAGACTCCATGAGGGTGGTATGAGGGCCCGACGTCCACAGGTGGGGGTTGTGCTTACAGCCCAACACCGTGCAGGATGTTTGGCATTTGCCAGAGAATACCATGATTGGTTCACACTGAGCACATGTGACAGACGTGACAGAGTCTGGAGACGCCGTGGGGAACGTTCTGCTGCCTGCAACATCCTCCAGCATGACCAGTTTGGTGGTGGGTCAGTCATGGTGTGGGTTGTGGCATTTCTTTGGGGGGCCGCACAGCCCTCCATGTGCTCGCCAGAGGTAGCCTGACTGCCATTAGGTACCGAGATGAGATCCTCAGACCCCTTGTGAGGCCATATGCTGGTGCGGTTGGCCCTGGGTTCCTCCTAATGCAAGACAATGCTAGACCTCATGTGGCTGGAGTGTGTCAGCAGTTCCTGCAAGAGGAAGGCATTGATGCTATGGACTGGCCCGTTCCCCAGACCTGAATCCAATTGAGCACATCTGGGACATCATGTCTCGCTCCATCCACCAACGCCACGTTGCACCACAGACTGTCCAGGAGTTGGCGGGTGCTTTAGTCCAGGTCTGGGAGGAGATCCCTCAGGAGACCATCTGCCACCTCATCAGGAGCATGCCCAGGCATTGTAGGGAGGTCATACAGGCACGTGGAGGCCACACACACTACTGAGCCTCATTTTGACTTGTTTTAAGGACATTACATCAAAGTTGGATCAGCCTGTAGTGTGGTTTTCCACTTTAATTTTGAGTGTGACTCCAAATCCAGACCTCCATGGGTTGATAAATTTGATTTCCATTGATTATTTTTGTGTGATTTTGTTGTCAGCACATTCAACTATGTAAAGAAAAAAGTATTTAATAAGATTATTTCCTTCATTCAGATCTAGGATGTGTTATTTTAGTGTTCCCTTTATTTTTTTGAGCAGTGTATTTTACATTTGAGATTCTTCAAAGTAGCCACCCTTTGCCTTGAGGACAACTTTGTACACTCTTGGCATTCTCTCAACCAGCTTCATGAGGAATGCTTTTCCAACAGTCTTGAAGGAGTTCCCACATATGCTGAGCGCTTGTTGGCTGCTTTTCCTTCACTCTGTGGTCCAACTCATCCCAAACCATCTCAATTGGGTTGAGGTGGGGTGATTGTGGAGGCCAGATCATCTGATGCAGCACTCCATCACTCTCCTTCTTGGTCAAATACCCCTTACACAGCCTGGAGGTGTGTTTTGGGTCATTGTCCTTTTGAAAAACAAATGTTAGTCCCACTAAGCGCAAACCAGATGGGATGGCGTATCGCTGCAGAATGCTGTGGAAGACATGCCTAATAAGTGTGCCTTGATTTCTAAATAAATCACAGACAGTGTCACCAGCAAGGCACCCCCACACCATCACACCTCCTCCTACATGCTTCAACATGGGAACCACACAGGCAGAGATCATTTGTTCACCTACTCTGCATCTCACAAAGACACAGCGGTTGGAACCAAAATCTCAAATTTGGACATATCAGACCAAAGGACAGATTTCCACCGGTCTCATGTCCATTGCTCGTGTTTCTGGTCCTACGCAAGTCTTTTCTTCCTATTGGTGTCCTTTAGTAGTGGTTTATTTGCACCAATTCGATCATGAAGGCCTGATTCATGCAGTCTCCTCTGAACAGTTGATGTTGAGATATGTCTGTTACTTGAACTCTGTGAAGCATTTATCTGGGCTGCAATCTGAGGTGCAGTTAACTCTAATGAACATCCTCTGCAGCAGAGGTAACTCTGGGTCATTCCAGGTGACTACCTCATGAAGCTGGTTGAGAGAATGCCAAGAGTGTGCAAATCTGTCATCAAGGCAAAGAGTGGCTACTTTGAAGAATCTCAAATATAAAATATTTTATAATAACCAATTAGACTGGGTTCATGCAGTGTGATAATTATCGTAACATTTTAAGGTAAGCATTAGATAATAGCTTTTATCAAAAGGAAGTTATTCTAATAAAGTAAGCAAAATCAACACACACAACCAGTCACTTCATCCTTTCAAACCCTTCACTCTGGGTTGTGATTTAGAGGGGTTGGGTTAAATGCGGAAGACACATGTCTGTTGAATGCATTCAGTTGTACAACTGACTAGGTATTTTCCCTTTCCCTTTCCTAAAATCTAAAATACACACAAGGGATCTGTATACTCTGATTGTTTCCATAGCTCTTACTTAAAAAACCTTTGCTGTACAATGTTTTAACTTAAGACCTTTACTTCATGCAGTTACACATATGCTTCATTACAATGACATTTTAGCTGGAGCTTTTGTCACGAGTGGCATGTTAATAACAGATCGGTATCTCAATGCATTTTTTGTCTAAATTACTATACATTTTGCAGTGTGCAGACCTCCACAATCAACCTGAAACCCCAGATAAATAATTTTGGATAAGCCAATATGGCATGGTTGACCACCCCCCTCCCTCCCGGGATTCTTCTGCCGTTTCTTCATTTCCTTCTTCAGATAGTGTTTCAGTTCATCCTCCCAATAATACATGTTCAATGTGGATTTCAATATTTGGGGAATAATCAAATTTTCCCAAGCAGACGATTCTCTCACCTGAGCCTCCACCACCCTTTCCCATCCATTATGTCTTGTCCTTTTTCCTACCAGTACACCAGCAGCATGAAAGAAGTTTGGACGGGATCTCTCTCCATGCTCACTCGACGCACATGTACTCATGTCGCACTCCTGAGAGAAAAGGCCTGAGAGAAAAGGCATGAGAGAAAAGGCCTGAGAGAAAAGGCCTGAGAGAAAAGGCATGAGAGAAAAGGCAGTTTATAGCTCCAACTGCACGCTGTACACAGGTTGCTGGCTCAGACTCAGGTCTCCGGGCAGAAGTGCTGAAGGACCATTGTGTATGCCATTGTCGCCATTACTGCAGCCGGTTAGAGGGGGTGAAGCTCACACTGTTCTTGGTCAAATTATCCATGCATCTAGATACCATCTGTGACCGACCGTCTCGATTTGGTCTAATGTAGCAACATTTTTAAATGTGTTTTTTACAATGGATAAAAGCAGAGACTCAGAGCTAGAAAATGGTATATCGTACACTACAGTTGAGGAACAATGGAAAAGTAATTCTGCTTTTATGTTATCCAGAGCGTTGGTGACAGCAACTGTGCTGCTGATAACAATTTAATTAAGCTTTTTTTGCCAACATTTACTGACACTGGCCATATTCAACGGTGTTGAGCGTTCATAAATTCGTCAGTTATTCTGCGCACTGGCACACTCAGACGAGAGTGCTCTGAAATCGCTGTAGATAGCCAAAGCTAATTTACCAGCTACGTCTGTCAACAGTTGTTGCAGTGACAACATAAACATTCTATTGACATAGTTACTTGCATAGTGGAGTATTTTGTTTAAACATGCAGCTTGCTAGCTAAACAATTAACCATAATCCCAACTCATAAGGTACCTTGCATAAATCTGCAGGTAGCTAACCAACTAGGTTCAATGTTAGCTAGCTAACACCGCAGAGTTACAGGGTCAGGGAGTTAGATGGCTAATCTTTAGGGAGAAATCCCAACCGTGCAGCAGACCCAGTCTGGTGAGATGTGTCTTGAAGCAAGTCAAAAAAACAAAACAAACAAAACAACAACAGCGATTGCATGTTATTTTGGCATTAATACATGTCACATATCAGTTTGCTAAACAATGTAAAAAAAATATATGTAGAATTGAGTTAATAAAGCTGCATACAACCATGGTCTCTTTTTTGTTTTCTTAAGTAAAGCAGCTCCAAAATCCAGGTGTTTCAGCCTAGCTCAGTGCTTTCTGTGGTGTTGGGGTTTGGCAAGCAGAAAATAGGAGCATTGCGTCGGTTTTCTGTCACTCATGGGGACCATGCACAATCGCCTAGCTTCAGTCCTTTAGTAATGGTAGACATCCAAAATGTCAGCCCTTTGGGTCCTACCATAGAGTTATATTATATTAAGGTCATTGGCCACAGAAATGCCGTCAAATCACGTTATATGTACAGTAGCTTTGATTGGACTGATCATGTCAACATCTTACTTTCACAATCTTAGCTAGCAGTCATAATCATGAATCAAGTCTACTGGCAAATGCTTTTTAATCCTTGTCATATGAAGAGAAATAATGAAGAGAAAATATATAATAAAACGTATCGGTGCTCATCGGCCATTGGACATAAACATTACACAACAAGTTGGAAATCGCAAATTCAACAATGAGATGATTGGAAGGAATTGGGGAGACTGGCTAACCGCAAGCACTGCAACTGGGAAGTCAGACTGGGAAAATGCGTTTTGAACAGTCATCCAACTCGGAATTGTAAATATTTTTCTTTGATGACAGAGTTTGTCAACGAAGGACTGCCACGCACAACAAGGTGAGTCCAAAAATGTCTTATATGCTGTTGCATAAATTATGTAATATGCCAGGGAGATATGGTCAGCCATATCAGCTATGTTTTTTAAAAAGGCAGTAAACGAGGCCGAATGAATTGTTTCGCTGCCAGACAAGGCTTCGCTAAAAGCCAGGTGTAGCAATGGTAAGGATTCACTCCATTGTGCTGGAAAGAAAGATCTGCTGTTGGGACAGCTTTATGTAGGGCCTAAATGTTTGTGGGCACCGCATGTTGCCGTTGTAGTACAATGAATGTATTGTTTAGTGTTGTGTTGTGTAGTGGCTTTGCTGGCAAGCCACTACATGTGAACAAATCGATTTCCATAGTTACCAAAGGGCCCCAGAAGACTGGTAATTTCCCCTTTGGACACATGACCAAAAAAACCCTGTCGGTTAAATGAAAAATAAATGAATTAGAATAACAAATCAAATTAGAATTACAACACTTGATAACTCCATAAGGAAATAACTGTATCCCATAAGGCAGAGGTTCCCAAACTTTTTATAGTCCCGTACCCCTTCAAACATTCAACCTCTAGCTGCATACCCCCTCTAGCATCATGGTCAGCTCACTCTCAAATGTTGTTTTTTTGCCATCATTGTAAGCTGCAACACACACACTATACAATACATTTATTAAACATAATAATGAGTGTGAGTTTTTATCACAACCCAGTTTGTGGGACGTGACAAAGAGCTCTTATAGGACTAGGGCACAAATAATAATCAATAATTTTGGTCTTTATTTAGCCATCTTAAATATAAAACCTTACTTGTTCATCAAAAATGGTGAATAACTCACCACAGGTTAAAGAGAAGGGTGTGCTTGAAAGGATGCACATAACTCTGCAATGTTGGGTTGTATTGGAGAGAATCTCAGTCTTAAATTTTCCACACAGTCTGTGCCTGTATTTAGTGTTCATGCTAGTGAGGGCCGAGAATCCACTCTCACATAGGTACATGGTTGCAAAGGGCATCAGTGTCTTAACAGCGAGACTTGCCAAGGACAGAAACTCTGAGCGCAGCCCAATCCAGAAATATGGCAGTGGCTTCTGATTAAATTACATTTTCACAGACCGCTTGTTGCAATTTCGATGAGGCTCTCTTGTTCAGATATCGGTAAGTGGACTGGAGGCAGGGCATGAAAGGGGTAACGAATCCAGTTGTTTGTGTCGTCCATTTCGGGAAAGTACCTGCGTAATTGCGCACCCAGCTCAATCAGGTGCTTCGCTATATCCCATTTGACATTGTCCATAAGCTTGAGTTCATTTGCACACAAAAAATCATTCAATGATGGAAAGACCTGTGTTTTGTCTTTGTTAATGCAAATAGAAAAGAGCTCCAACTTCTTAATCAGCATAAATTTTGTCCCGCACATTGAATATAGTTGCGGAGAGTCCTTGTAATCCTAGATTCAGATTATTCAGGCAGGAAAAAACATCACCCAGATAGGCCAGTCGTGTGAGAAGCTCATCATCATGCAAGCGGTCAGACAAGTGAAAATTATGGTCAGTAAAGAAAACTTTAATTTAAAACAATTTGTCAATACTTTGCCCCTTGATAACCAGCGCACTTCTGTATGTTGTAAAAGCGTTACATGGTCGCTGCCCATATCATTGCATAATGCAGAAAATACACGAGAATTCAGAGGCCTTGCTTTAACAAAATTAACCATTTTCGCTGTAGTTTCCAGAACATATTTCAAGCTGTCAGGCATTCCCTTGACAGCAGGATCCTCTTGGTAGATGCTGCAGTGTACCCAAGTGGCGTCGTGAGCAACTGATTGCACATGTGTTACCACTCCACCACGTCTCCCTGTCATGACTTTTGCGCCCGTCAGTACAGATACCAACACATCTTGACCATCAAAGTCCATTTTGATGTCACAAAGCTGTCCAGTACTTTAAAAATATCCTCTCAGGTTGTCCTGGTTTCCAGAAGAGGATGTCTTGCTTAATTGACCACCCATAAATGCAACGGACATATAACTGGATGTTGACTCATCCAGCTGTAAAGCATACAATTCACTGGCTTCTATGCGAAGCAGTAAATGTTTCAAAACATCTCCTGCCATGTCACGTTGTGAAAAAGTGTTGTTTGATGAAGTGATTGTCTGTATAGTTTTTTGGGCCTTTTCCCCCCCAGCATTTCTTTTTTACCTTTATTTAACGAGGCAAGTCAGCTAAGAACAAATTCTTAATTACAATGACAGCTGATCAGGGAACAGTGGGTTAAATGCCTTTGGCAGAACAACAGATATTTACCTTGTCAGCTCGGGGATTCGATTCAGCAACCTTTCAGTTACTGGCCCAACACTAACCACTAGGCTACCTGCCGCCCTCACTGTCCCAGCCATATCCGCGGCAGCAGGAAGAAATAAGTCCTCCACAATAGTATAGGGCTTGCCTGTCCTAGCCACTTGGTAGCTCACTGTCGTGTCTTTGGCTATGCCGGATTAAGTGATATGACATGCTAACTTATAAAATGATTTCTCTGTAATTAATATTACCTGATTAAGCTAATCATGTAAATGTAATTAACTAGAAAGTCGGGGCACCACAGAAGAACGTTTATAGAGCTGTTATCTTCCGAATAAACTATATTTTACATCGATAGCAGTCAATATTAACCCTTATCTTATTTTCAGTCTCATAATGAAAGTTGTCAATTCTTGGTTATCTTCACGAACCCTGGCTAACAAGTTGAATCAGCAATACAAAATTGGGTTTAATTATTTATTTACTAAATACCTAACTAATCACACAGAATTACAAATACACAGAATACAATGATGTCATACAGAATTCACCCCTGGTGAACGGAACCTGTATGAAAGCTGGTTACACAAAGGAAAGGGGGTTGGGCTTGAATGAAATAGCGGGAAGACTTAGGAACAAAGAAACAGCAGCTATGCTATCGTAAATACATTATCTTATGCATTCTAAATTACCGCCCATTTGGAAAAGGAAAATGCAATAAATATTTACTCTGAGCTGCGCTTCGGTAGATTGGTCGTAGATGCTGGCCGGGTTGGCCAACAGATCTTCCTGTAGTGGAAGAATGTCAATGGTGGCAAATTGGATACGTGGTGGTATCTTCGTCTGGTTGTTAGACTGGATCCGTCGTCCGTCCTTTCCTAGCCCACGTTAGCAGCGGCTAACTCAACGGCTAGGAAGTATCACTTCTGTAGTGAATAAGCTCAAAGTTCATACCATTCGCCATCAAAGCTCACGCCGAGGTTGGCTTAGTTCTGTCCTTGATATGGTTTAGTTAACATGTGTGTCCTTCTGACGTAGAGGCTGCAGACCTCCCGTACTGGAACATGTGAATGTCTTTTCGTCAAAGGCTTATATAGTGGAGAGGAGGGAAGGAGGTGTTTCATCGTTTATAACCCCTGTCTCTTCACAGGGTTGGCCACTGATCAAGCAGGGCACTTTCCTTATGAAAACCCAATTCTCTCATTTGGAAGCTAAAATTACATTTAATCTCCTAACAAACAATTTCAATCTCAAACATTTCAATTGCATAACAATTCCTTGTGACTCTGATAACTAGAGGGTGTATACTTTCTCAGGTACAGTTTATGTCGTCCTGTCATCAATCATAATGTCTCAGATAACAATTAACTGACATACATACTCATTACGTTATCAAGCATATTTCCAACTGGTTTTATTATCAAAAGATGGTTCCTTTCCCCATTTGTTTGATGTTCCCAGACTCTCTATATTTAACAGGACAGCAGTCCTTCAGTAGGGTCAGTAAGAGAGGGGAAGGGAGAAAGGTATTTATGGGGGGGGTCATAAACCTTACCCACAGGCCAACGTCATGACATCACCATATAAGACGCTTCTAGCCCCTTCTTATTAATAGTATTTTTTGCTTTTATACATGTCTTACGACTCGAAAGTCATTTTTACTCTCGCTCATAAAACTCCCGTGGCTTATTTTTCAAATTGTCATGTTTCGTTTCTAAATGTCTGCGCAAGAGTGAAGGTTTCCCCTGAGAGAGTAACAGTTAATGTGATTGGATGTTAATTATTTGACTAGGCTACCTGTATTTGGCATTGTGTTGTTATTTCGCTGAACACTAGATTATTTATTTTATTTTTGGTAGTGAAACAAGGCTACTCAGGCGAGAAAAAAATAATATATACAGTTGGAGTCAGAAGTTTACATACACCTTAGCCAAATACATTTAAACTCAGTTTTTCACAGTTCCTGACGTTTAGTCCAAGTAAAAATGTCCTGTCTTAAGTCAGTTAGGATCACCACTTTATTTTAAGAATGTGAAATGTCAGAATAATTGGAGAGAATTATTTATTTCAGCTTGTATTTCTTTCATCATGTTCCCAGTGGGTCAGAAGTTACATACACTCAATTAGTATTTGATAGCATTGCCTTTAAATTGTTTAACTTGGGTCAAGCGTTTCGGGTGGCCTTCCACAAGCATCAGACAATAAGTTGGGAGAATTTTGTCCCATTCCTCCTGACAGAGCGGGTGTAACTGAGTCAGGTTTGTAGGCCTCCTTGCTCGCACACGCATTTTCAGTTCTGCTCACAAATTTTGAGGTCTGGTCTTTGTGATGGCCACTCCAATACCTTGACTTGTTGTCTTTAAGCCATTTTGCAACAACTTTGGAAGTATGCTTGGGGTCATTGTCCATTTGGAAGACCCATTTGCGACCAAGCTTTAACTTCCTGACTGATGTCTTGATATGTTGCTTCAATATATCCACATAATTTTCCTGCCTCATGATGCCATCTATTTTGTGAAGTGCACCAGTCCCTCCTGCAGCAAAGCACCCCCACACCATGATGCTGCCACCCCCGTGCTTCACGGTTGGAATGGTGTTCTTCGGCTTGCAAGCGTCACACTTTTTTCCTTCAAACATAACGATGGTCATTATGGCCAAACAGTTCTATTTTTGTTTCATCAGACCAGAGGACATTTCTCCAAAAAGTACAATCTTTGTTCCCATGTGCAGTTGCAAACTGTAGTCTGGCTTTTTTATGTCGATGTAGGACTCAGGTACAAAAATATCTATATCCACAGTAAAACGTTTCCTCCAGCATCTTCACAAGGTCCTTTGTTGTTGTTCTGGGATTGATTTGCACTTTTCACAGCAAAGTACGTTCATCTCTCGGAGACAGAACGTGTCTCCTTCCTGAGGAGTATGACGGCTGTGTGGTCCCATGGTGTTTATACTTGCGTACTATTGCTTGTGCAGATGAACGTGGTACCTTCAGGCATTTGGAAATTGCTTCCAAGGATGAACCAGACTTGTGGAGGTCTACCATTTTTTTCTGAGGTCTTGGCTGATTTCTTTTGATTTTCCCATGATGTCAAGCAAAGAGGCACTGAGTTTGAAGGTATGCCTTGAAATACATCCACAGGTACACCTCCAATTGACTCAAATTATGTTAATTAGCCTATCAGAAGCTTCTAAAGCAATGACATCGTTGTTTAAAGGTGTTTAAAGGCACAGTCAACTTATTGTATGTAAACTTCTGATCTCCTGGAATTGTGATACAGTGAATTATAAGTGAAATAATCTGTCTGTAAACAATTGTTGGAAAAATGACATGCACAAAGTAGATGTCCTAACCGACTTGCAAAAACTATAGTTTGTTAACAAAAATTTTGTGGAGTGGTTGAAAAATGAGTTTTAATGACTCCAACCTAAGTGTATGTAAATTTTCGATTTCAACTGTATATATTTAAATATGAATCTCATTTTTATTTGGCGTATCCCCGAAGGCATTGTGCGTACCCCTGGTTTTAGGCGTACCCCAGTTTGGGAATAGCTGTTCCCTCATTCAGGGGCAGTGCTCTATCTCTCTTTCTCATGGTCCAAATCACTTACAGGACTATTGATGAATTATAAACTTTTCAGAATTATCAGTGTTTGCATATTACATTTACATCTTACTCAATATCTCTAGCCTTTCTAGTGAGGGTGACCAGGCCTCACCAGAAAGTCAGAACAGGGTCAGAGATTATTCAACCCCATTTGTATTTGTATTTGTATTTGTATTTATAATGGATCATCATTAGCTGCTGCCAAAGCATTAGCCACTCATCCTGGGGTCCAGCAAAATTACGGCACTTCATACAATTTTAAAACATTTCAGTATATTCACAACACACTGTGTGCCCTCAGGCCCCTACTCCACCACTACCACATACAGTGGGGGAAAAAAGTATTTGATCCCCTGTCACGATTCCCACCGACGGTGGCGCCCCCTCCTGCTCGGGTGGCGCCCCCTCCTGCTCGGGTGGCGCCCCCTCCTGCTCGGGTGGCGCTCGGTGGTCGTCGTCACCGGCCTATTAGCTGCCACTTATTCCCTTTTTTGGTTTTCCCTTTTTTTGGTTTTATGCACCTGTGTTTAGTGTGGTTAATTAGCGGGGCTATTTATGTTAGCTGGTCCGCTTCCGTGTTGTGCGGGATTATTTCTATGTTGACGGTTCATGTTCGTGTCGGCGCTATTTTACGCCGTGTGTACTTTCTCCCCTGTGTTTGGGAGTATTTTGTTTCAGTAGTGAGTGTACATTAAATACGCCACTACCCTGTGCTCGCTGCTTCCTGTGCCTCATTCCTTCACCACGACTGCCAATCCGTTACATCCCCTGCTGATTTTGTACGTTTGCCCACTGATAAAGAAAGGATCAGTCTATAATTTTAATGGTAGGTTTATATGAACAGTGAGAGACAGAATAACAACAAAAATATCCAGAAGAACGCGTGTCAAAAATTGTATAAATTGATTTGCATTTTAATGAGGGAAATAAGTATTTGACCCCCTCTCAATCAGAAAGATTTCTGGCTCCCAGGTGTCTTTTATACAGGTAACGAGCTGAGATTAGGAGCACACTCTTAAAGGGAGTGCTCCTAACCGCAGCTTGTTACCTGTAAAAAAGACACATGTCCACAGAAGCAATTAATCAATCCGATTCCAAACTCTCCACCATGGCCAAGACCAAAGAGCTCTCCAAGGATGTCAGGGACAAGATTGTAGACCTACACAAGGCTGGAATGGGCTACAAGACCATCGCCAAGCAGCTTGGTGAGAAGGTGACAACATTTGGTGCGATTTTTTGCAAATGGAAGAAACACAAAAGAACTGTCAATATCCCTCGGCCTGGGGCTCCATGCAAGATCTCACCTCGTGGGGTTGCAATGATCATGAGAACGGTGAGGAATCAGCCCAGAACTACACGGGAGGATCTTGTCAATGATCTCAAGGCAGCTGGGACCATTGTCACCAAGAAAACAATTGGTAACACACTACGCCGTGAAGGACTGAAATCCTGCAGCGCCCGCAAGGTCCCCCTGCTCAAGAATACATATAGATGCCCATCTGAAGTTTGCCAATGAACATCTGAGTGATTCAGAGGACAACTGGTGAAAGTGTTGTGGTTAGATGAGACCAAAAGGGAGCTCTTTGGCATCAACTCAACTCGCCGTGTTTGGAGGAGGAGGAATGCTGCCTATGACCCCAAGAACACCATCTCCACCGTCAAACATGGAGGTGGAAACATTATGCTTTTGGGGTGTTTTTCTGCAAGGGGAAAGGACAACTTCACCGCATCATTTGACGGGGCCATGTACTGTCAAATCTTGGGTGAGAACCTCCTTCCCTCAGCCAGGGCATTGAAAATGGGTCGTGGATGGGTATTCCAGCATGACAATGACCCAAAACACACGGCCAAGGCAACAAAGGAGTAGCTCAAGAAGAAGCACATGAGGGTCCTGGAGTGGCCTAGCCAGTCTCCAGACCTTAATCCCATAGAAAATCTGTGGAGGGAGCTGAAGGTTCGAGTTGCCAAACGTCAGCCTCGAAACCTTAATGACTTGGAGAAGATCTGCAAAGAGGAGTGGGACACAATCCCTCCTGAGATGTGTGCATGACCTCTGTGATTGCCAACAAGGGTTTTGCCACCAAGTACTAAGTCATGTTTTGCAGAGGGGTCAAATACTTATTTCCCTCAATAAAATGGAAATAATTTTATAACATTTTTGACATGTGTTTTTCTGGATTTTTTTGTTGTTATTCTGTCTCTCACTGTTCATATAAACCTACCATTAAAATTATAGACTGATCATTTCTTTGTAAGTGGGCAAACGTACAAAATCAGCAGGGGATCAAATACTTTTTTCTCCCACTGTATGTATCTACATTACTAAATCCATGTGTATGTATAGTGCGTATTTTATTGTGTGTGTGTGTGTGTGTGTGGGTGTGTGTGTGTGTCTGTGCCAATGTTTGTGGTGCTTCACAGTCCCCGATGTTCCATAAGGTGTTTTTTATTACATTTACATTTACATTTTAGTCATTTAGCAGACGCTCTTATCCAGAGCGACTTACAAATTGGTGCATTCACATTATGAAATCCAGTGGAAAAGTTTAAAGCGTTATCATAATTGAAATGTAAACAAGTATCGACTGATGGTGACTCAATGCTGTTGCTATCAATTCTCAACTCCGCCTCCGTATAAACTAACGGAATTGAGTTTGTGTAACAGCGTAGGCTGCGTCCCTCTCTTCGCCCCAACCTGGGCTCGAACCAGGGACCCTTGCACACATCAACAACTGACACCCACGAAGCATCGTTACCCATCGCGCCACAAAAGCCGCTGTTTTTTAAATCTAATTTTACTGCTTGCGTCAGTTACTTGATGTGGAATATAGTTCCATGTAGTCATGGCTCCATGTAGTAGTGTGTGCCTCCCATAGTCTGTTCTGGATTTGGGGACTGTGAAGAGACCTCTTGTGGCATGTCTTGTGGGGTATGCAGGGGTGTCCGAGCTGTGTGCCAGTTGTTTAAATAGACAGCTCGTTGCATTCAACATGTCAATACCTCTCATAAATCAAAGTAGTGATGAAGTCAATCTCTCCTCCACTTTCAGCCAGGAGAGATTGACATGCATATTATTAATATTAGCTCTCTGTGTACATCCAAGGGCCAGAAGTGCTGCCCTGTTATGAGCCAATTGCAATTTTCCTAAGTCCTTTTTTTGTGGCACCTGACCACATGACGTAGTTAAGGTGCGACAAAACTAGGGCTGTTGTACCTGCCTTGTTGATAGTGTTGTTAAGAAGGCAGAGCATCATTTTATTATGGAAATACTTCTCCCCATCTTAGCTACTACTGCATCACTATGTTTTGACCATGACAGTTTACAATCTAGTGTTACAGAGTAGTCATCTCAACTTGCTCAATTTCCACATTATTTATTACAAGATTTAGTTGAGGTTTACAGTTTAGTGAGTGTTTTGTTTCAAATATAATGCTTTTAGTTTTAGAAATATTTTGGGCTAACTTATTCCTTGCCACCCACTCTGAAACTAACTGCAGCTCTTTGTTGAGTGTTGCAGTCATTTCAGTCGCTGTAATAGCTGACCTGTATAGTGTTGAGTCGTCCGCATACATAGAAACTCTGGCTTTACTCAAAGTCAGTGGCATGTCGTTAGTAAAAATTGAAAAAAGAAAGGGGCTTAAACAGCTACCCGGGGAATTCCTGATTCTAACTGGATTATATTTGATAGGCTTCCATAAAAGAACACCCTCTGTGTTTTGTTAGACAAGTAACTCTTTATCCACATTATAGCAGGGAGTGTAAAGCCATAACACATACGTTTTTCCAGCAGCAGACTATGATCGATAATGTCAAAAGCTGCACTGAAGTCTAACAAGACAGCCCCCACAATCATTTTATCATCAGTCATTTGTGTAAGTGCTATGCTTGTTGAGTGTCCTTCCCTATAAGCATGCTGAAATTCTGTTGTCAATTTGTTTACTGTGAAATAGCATTGTATCTGGTCAAACACACTTTTTTCCAAAAGTTTACTAAGGGTTGGTAACAGGCTGATTGGTCGGCTATTTGAGCCAGTTAAGGGGGCTTTACTATTCTTGGGTAGCGGAATGACTTTAGCTTCCCTCCTTGCCTGAGGGCACACACTCTCTATTAGGCTTAAATTGAAGATGTGGCAAATTGGAGTGGCAATATTGTCTGCTATTATCCTCAGTAGTTCAGACCCCGGTGGCTTGTCATTGTTGATAGACAACAATAATTTGTTCACCTCTTCCACACTGACTTTATGGAGTTGGGATTAACTGAGCTGGTCTTGGATAATTTGTCAGTCATTGTTTCAACGCAGCCTTGAAATGCGTGGACAGAGTCCAGGAGCCAAGGTAATTTATGATGGACTCCGTCATTCCTGTAGAGTATCTTCTGTTTCCAGAAGGTGTCAAAGTTATCAATAAAAGTGACTCCACCAGAGCTACAGTAGTCTTTTAGCCAGATGTGCAATGCCAGCAGTCTGCTGAATCTTTCACACCCGCGGCCCAACAACCTGAAATTATTGGCTGTTTTTTGGAGTCATTTAATGCTAAAATCAGTTCTTTAAAATCCATTTTAAAATGTTCCAAGCTAGCCTTCCTGATGTCGTTTGACCGCACATGGACTACGACAGTGTCAGCTCCCGGCATTTGTGGTAAAACAGTCGGAAGCAGCCTTGTTACGTCCTGTACTCGTGCTCCTGGGTACTCATGCTCCTGGTAGTTTTTGCCTTGGGGACCAAGATGTTTCTCACCATAGAGCGTCCTATGATGAAAGCTGGGGATGTTGAATTGGCCAGTCTCTCAGGCAGCCTCATGGTCTGGTGAGGCTGGGAGCTCCAAGGATCTGAACCCGAGGTAGAAGCCACCGGAGAGGGAGACAAAACCGAGGACGGATACCTCCGGATCCGATCTTGATTGGGAAGCCACCAAGGATGAAGGTGCCGGAACCTCTGGATCCAGGGCGGCAAAGCTGTTTCAAATAAAATCAAACTTTATTTGTCAAACTTTATGCGCTGAATAAAAGTGTAGACTTTACCATGAAATGATTACTTACAAGCCCTTAACCAACAATGCAGTTCAAGAAGAAGAAAATATTTACCAAGTAGGCTAAAATAAAAATTTATAGCAAAAAGTAACACAATAACAATAACAATAACAAGGCTACATACAGGGGGCACCGGTACCGTGTCAGCGTGCGGGGGTACAGGCTAGCTGAGGTAATCTGTACATGTAGGTGGGGGCGAAGTGACTATGCATAGGTAACAAACAAACATCGAGTAGCAGCAGTGTACAAAAGGGAGGGGAGGTCAATGTAAATTGTCCGGTGGCATTTTTATGAATTGTTCAGCAGTCTTATGGCTTGGGGGTAGAAGCTGTTGAGGAGCCCTTTGGTCCTAGACTTGGCGCTCCGGTACCGCTTGCCGTGCGGTAGCAGAAAAAACTGTCTGTAACTTTGGTGACTGGAGTCTCTGACAATTTTATGGGCTTTCCTATGACACCGCCATTATATAGGTCCTGGATGGCAGGAAGCTTGGCCCCAGAAATGTACTGGGCCATTCACACTACTCTCTGTAGCGCTTTACAGTCAGATGCCGAGCAGTTGCCATACCAGACGGTGATGCAACCGGTCAGGATGCTCTCGATGGTGTAGCTGTAGAACCTTTTGAGGATCTGGTGACCCATGTCAAATCTTTTCAGTCTCCTGAGGGGGAAAAGGATTTGTCGTGCCCTCTTCGGCGAAACCAGTGCGGCGTCTGGCTACTGGGGTGGAAGAAAAATAAAAAGTAGGTGGGCGTGGGTTCCCCAGTAGCTTATGTAGGTTTGCTACTTGTTTGCTAAGAGTAGCTACTTTGCTCCTGTAGTTGTCCACAAGCAAGCAGTTGCTACATTGAAAGTCAGTGCGGTCCACATTGTCCCGGAACAAAGCAAAGTAAACACAGCTCCTACAACGCTGGAAACGTTCAAAAGTGGCCTCCATTTGAGACTGCCGAGCCAGCTAGGCTAGCTGGGCTTTGGCGTCTCTCCCCCTACGCGGAATCTGGCAGGATCCCAGGACAGATAGCTGCGCTCTCAGTAATTTAGCCCAACAGAGCCACAGGATTCAAAATAAAATAAAAGTATAGAAAAACACTGTCAGCTTTTAAACTGAGGTCTTTAGTTCAGGTTTTGCCATTAGACAGCATTCAACAGCGTTCAACAGCGTTCAACAACAACAGTTCTACAACGCGATATATATATTTTTTAAAGCAGCGTTAGACAGGATTACCTACACATACTGACCAGCTCAAATAGACAGAAGTGTGCTACATGGTAGACCAATACGAATTCATCTCTCGGCATGTCCAGCCCACTCATTATCTCAGCCAATCATGGCTAGCAGGAAGGTTGTTAGCTTTTTCTGTGGCTAAACCAACTAGGCTCGTAATTTAACAATTTTATTTGTATTTACAAATTAAATACAAGTTTGTTATTAAGGCATATGAAAGTTTACATGTTTCAGAAGGTATTTCTGCCAAAAAAACGCATTTAGATTTTTTTTTTTAAGTTTACATTCTAGTTTCCTGAAACGAGTCACATATATGATGATAAGCGGTTAAGAGGCAAGCCATAATTTTGATTAAGACATGAGTGAACTGAGACAGATGTAGCCTACATGCCATCTATTTGTTCAGGACTTTTGAAATGGACAGAGACATAATTTAGAACATGGGCCATTCATACAGTATTCTCCTTGTACATCAAGTCCGAACAGTAGGCTAAATTAACATGGGCACATAAGCAGACAATGAAAACTCTTTACAATGGGGGCAGGTAAGCAGGCAATGAAAGCTGTTTTAATATTCGATGATGACATTTCTCTAAAACTGGCTATAGGCTAGATGTGCACAACCAAGTCTGAACAGTAGGCTATATGCCTATTCATTCATCACTTTCGAAATGGACAGCAACATCATTCAGAACACGGGCCGTTCTTACAGTATTCTCCCTGTACACCAAGTCCGAACAGTAGGCTAAGTTAACGGGGGCACATAAGCAAGACAATGAAAGATCTTACAATGGGGGCACGTAAGCAGACAATGAAAGCTGTTATAATATTTGACGATGACATTCCTCTAAAACAGGCTATAGGCTACATGTGCACCACCAAGTCAGAACAGTAGGCTAAGTTCTAAAGGGGAAAGGGACTACATTCTTAGGGTGAGACATATAGGTTACTAACTGCTTACTACACAACATACACTTAGTATTACTTTTTTAGCTACAGTATACATATCTTCATATTACATCACTTATGCAGCAGCATACTAGACATATTTATACATCTCTCCATACTACATCACTTATGCAGCAGCATACTAGACATATTTATGGACTCACCATTGTTGTGCTGTGCTCACTTGAACAGGAAATTTGTCCGGCGGTCCTTCTTGTGGGCAAACTCATTTATTTTGTCATCAAAGTCTGGCATTCTCTGGATGAAGTCATGCTGGATTGATAGCGGGGCCAATGCATTTAACCTTTTCTGGCCCAAGGAGTTGCGTGTGCAGGTTTCTATCCTTTTAAGGATGGAAAAGTTTTTCTCTGACTCTGCGGTTGTCATCGGAGTGGTTATGGTGATTTTGAGAAGAAAGACCATCTCAGACAAGGCCTGCTGCAGGTTATTATCATAGAGTGATTACAATAAATAAAGTGCTGTCTTTCCAGTGTGCAGCTCAGGATGCTGGTAGAGTGGACAGCTCAGTTTTCAACTTCTCTTGGTTAGCCACAGGCCATAGCTTTGTAGCACACTGGAGTTCTGCGGTCAGAAAGGAATATATATTCTGGGGAGAAATGAGCTGTCCACCAACTTTGCTGTCACTTTCAGAAAACCTTTCTTGCACATTAGCAGTGATTGTGTTGCATGCCTCCTTCATCACGGGTGCATTGTTAAGTTTTCTCCACCTTGGTTCAGTGGAATCAACATGTCCTTTGGCCAGTGCATTAGTTTGCTTACGAATTGAATGTTCACCTTGAAGTTGTTGATTGCTCCGGCGATTCCTGCTGCATCAACGGTTAGTTTCTGCATTATGTTGTACAAAAAAATCCACCTCTGGCATGACCAAGGAAAATAACTAGAGCAGTTCCAGAAAAGTGGGATCCTTGAGTTTCATGGACAGGCCATAAGCCTTGCTGATGGTGTTCTCATCCCATCCAGGCTGCGTGCAGATGTCCTCCATGCACTGGGACAGTGCCTCACGGTCCTCCCACACAGCATTGCCAATTCTGCTTTTGAAGTTCCATTGTGTACCCGGTGGGGACCCATCTGTTTGTTGATTTTGCGAGAGCGGAGAGTCTGAGTGAGCATGTGAAAAAGGTGGAAAAACACTTTTAGCACACTCACTCTCCCTGCACAAAGTTGCTGAAGTGTTAGATTCAGTTGGTGTGCGTAACGGTGCACAATTTGCGCATTTGGGTAAGTCTCCTTTAGTAGCGTTTGGACACAACGTACATTACCACTCATTACCGTTGCCCCATTGTAGGTTTGTGCAACCAGCTTCTCCTTGGCATTCAGTGGCACTAGGACTTGTTCGATAGTGTTGGAGAGGCCAACGCCAATTTTGTCCTTCACCTCTACAAACAATAAAAACCTCTCACACACACTGTTGTCTGGTAACATGTAGTGCAGCACTATTACCACCTGTGATTTACAGGAGACGTCAGTGGTCTCGTTTGCCTGTACAGACGCAAAAGGAGTCTCAGACACCTCCTTAGCTATAGCTTCTCTATACACTTCATACATACAATCCAAAAGTTTGTTTTGGATCGTGCTTGATGTACCCTTATAAATTAGTTGGTCGTCATAACGCCTTTTGTACCCTGTAATCTCCTTCATGCTTGGTCTCAAAAATACACCTGAAAACGCCTGGGTTCATGGCCCGGCAGTGATGTCTCACAATTGCCACACAATTTAATGCATGCTATAATTATGGTAAGCACATACCTATTCTCCTCCTTTTGTTGTTGTGAAGGTCGATGGCTCGTCTATATGCGGTGTCTAGCTGAGCCACAATGTTTGATTTCCCCAGTAATCCCAGTTTAACAGCGTTGTTTATATGTGATGCACAATTCTCATGTTTTGAGACCCTTTCAGACAGATGTTTTAAATCCTTAAACCCAGACTTGGACCACACACCGTCTCCACTGAATAGCAGGCAGTGGAAGCAAAATAGTGATTCCTTCCACTGCTTCCTTCCAAACCACAATTGTTTAATTTGCGATTTCCGACTTGTTGTGTAATGTTTATGTTCAATGGACGATGAGCACCGAGATGTTTTATCTCTAATTTCTCTTCATATGACAAGGTTTGAAAAGGATTTGCCAGTAGATTGTCGACTTGATTCATGATGATGACTGCTAGCTTGCCACCTAATATTTTGAAAGTATTCAGAGCCCTTCACTTTTTCCACATTTTGATAAATTACAGCCTTATTCTAAAATCGATTAAATACCACATAATGACAAAGCAAAAATAGGTTTTTAGACGTTTTTGCAAATGTATTAAAAATAAAAACTGATATCACATTTACTTAAGTATTCAGACCCTTTACTTTGTTGAAGCACCTTTTCTCTTGGTCTGAGAGTTCTTTACGTGCCTTTTGGCAAATTCCAAGCGGGCTGTCATGTGCCTTTTACTGAGGAGTGGCTTCCGTCTGGCCACTCTACAATAAATGCCTGATTGCTGGAGTGCTGCAGAGATGGTTGTCCTTCTGGAAGGTCCTCCCATCTCCACAGAGGAACTCTGGAGCTCTGTCAGAGTGGCCATCGGGTTCTTGATCACCTCCCTGGCCAAGGCCCTTCTCCCCAAATTGCTCAGTTTAGCCGGGCGGCCAGATCTAGGAAGAGTCTTGGTGGTTCCAAACTTCTTCCATATAATAACGATGGGGGCCACTGTGTTCTTGGGGACCTTCAATCATGCAAAAATGTTTTGATACCCTTCCCCAGATCTGTGCCTTGACACAATCCTGTCTCAGAGCTCTACAGACAATTCCTTCGATCTCATAGCTTGGTTTTTGCTCTGACATTCATTGTCAACTGTGGGACCTTATATAGACAGGTGTGTACTTTCCAAATCATGCCCAATCAATTGAATTTACCACAGGTGGACTCCAATCAAGTTGTAGAAACATCTTAAGGATGATCAATGGAAACAAGATGCACCTGAGCTCAATTTAGAGTCTCACAGGAAAAGTCTGAATACTTATGTAAATAAGGCATTTCTGTTTTTTGTTTTTTTATAAATTTGGAAAACTGCCTAAAAACCTTTTTTCGCTTTCTGGTTATGGGGTATTGTGTTCAGATTGATGAAGGATAAAATGTATTCAATACATTTTAGAATAAGGCTGTAACATAAAAGAAATGTGGTCTGAATACTTTCCCGAATCCACTGTAGCTATAACGTGATTTGACGAAATTTTATCAGTGGCCAATGACCTTGAGCCTTCTTGGATGGGCACTTCTAATGTAACTCTATGGCAGCACCCAAGAGGCTTCAATTTTAGAGCTCTCCCCGTAGATTTTGCAGTGACATAGTTGAGTGACAGAACACTGAGCCAATCACGGCCAATCACGGCGCAACTAGAGAACATTATCAACCTCTACGTAGTAAGGATGACCAGGGATGTTCTCTTGACAATTGGAGCATTTTCCTGTCCTGCTAAGCAAGGTAACAAGTACCTTTTGGTGTCAGGGAAAACGTATGGAGTAAAAAGTACATTATTTTCATTAAGAATGTTGTGAAGTAAAAGTAAAAGTTGTGAAGAATATAAATAGTAAAGTAAAGTACAGATACCCCCAAAAAACTACTTAAGTAGTTCTTTAAAGATTTTTTATGACAAAACCATCAGTAGAGTTGAAAATGCGATGGTAACCCATTAAAATTTTATTTTTTATTAGTTACATGGGAATTTAACTGCAAAAGTTTATTTGTATATGCACTACGTCATCACACAAAGCCTTTTATCCGTAAAAGTCAATTTGATGGAAAGATTTCTGGTGGGAAAATGTGCAAATTGTTTTTATGCGGATTTTAGAATATTCGCGTGAACATCTGTCGCCAATTGGATGGAAACCTAGCTATAGACTTTGGATTTAGGAGGGTTGGTTCTGCTCTTTCCTTTCACTGGGATGTGGCAGAATAGGTCACTGGTAACTAATTGGGTAGCCACGCACTGCTGTAGAGGCCATGCATCAGGTCATTGACATGTTTCAGGAACTGTAAAGATAGAGCAAAATCATGATTAAGGTCTTCACTTAATTAGACTTATCCTAGCAAGTACATTGACTATGTTGTCCCTCAGCAATCTGGCAGTCAGGCACACAGACAGAAAGAGATAGAGAGATATACAGCAAAACATAGGCTATTTACATTTCTTAGTCAGCAGGCTGGATAACTTCTGTACTCTTTCCCTTTGTTCCTTTCTCCATCCTTCCATCAAAGCTAGATTATTCCTGCAAAAAAAGGCAATCAAGAATTGAAAAAGGCAGTTGAAAGGTGTAATGTTAGAATGAGTGTTGAATGGGAGCAGGGATAGCAAAATGTATCATGGTGTCAAATACAAACAGTGGCGACGCGTCATTCAGGGCAGGTGGGGCAGAGTTATATTTTTTTGGGGGGGGGGGGCTGTTATGCATGTTATTTTGGCATTAATACGTGTCACATATCAGTTTGCTAACAATGTAAAAAATATATATATATATTGAGTTAATAAAACCTCATACAAACATGGTCTCTTTTTTGCTTTCGTGAGTAAGGGAGCTCCAAAATGCAGGTGTTTCAGCCTAGCTCAGTGCTTTCTATGGTGGTGGGGCAGCCAGCGGAGATATACTACCTCTGATCTGGCAGACTCACTAAACAAAAATGCTTTGTTTGTTAATGATGTCTAAGTGTTGGAGTGTGCTCCTGGCTATCTGTAAATAAAGTAAAATAAAAATAAATCTGGTTTGTTTAATATAAGCAATTTGAAATGATTTATACATAAAAAAAACATTATTTAATTAGGCAAGTCAGTTATTAAGAACAAATTCTTATTTACAATAACGGCCTAGGAACAGTGGGTTAACTGCCTTGTTCAGGGACAGAAAGACAGATTTTTACCTTGTCAGCTTTCATTTTTACTTTTGATACTTACAGTATAATACGTTTCGCAAATTCGTAACATATTTTACATTTGGTAAATTCGCTTCACATAATACGAATTGTAATTCATTACATATCATACTAAATGGAATGTCTCGGATTTAGGTAAAGAATAATACGAAATGCTCTGAGACCAGGTTGGCATGGTGTAACTCTAGCTGGGTTGGGTGTAGGCCACATTGATATTCCTGTGGATAATAGCACGGAGATAGTGTTGGCTAAAGGACTATACTTCTGTATAAATTGTCTAACATCATATGCACCTGTTTCTTACAGTAGTAGAATGCCCAACCAGGATATATACCAATATCCAGATGCAAAACACTAATGACACTGGGGTTGGATCTTGTTATTTTACTGATATTTAGTTTAATTGGGGGATTTGAGGGTAGCTAACTTGTAGTCTCTATCTGACTGTGCAAAAAAGTGTTTATGGGTCAGGCACTGAAAGGACAACTAAAATTGAGCTATCCCTATATTGAAGGACCTTTCGACACCCAACTGCTTTCTCCGACAGCAATCTCGGCAATGGCGGATTACGATAACTACGATGACCGAGATCGGGCTTACGGTAGTTTTGGTGGAGGCAGAGGGTAAGAAAATACCTGGACGAATAGAATGTGTCAGTATTACCGTATGGTGATGCAAGAAAACGCACCAATGCCTCACTTTTATGCAGGGGCTTGTTCGAAATTATTCTGAAAGATAGGCCTGGGCTCAGAACACGGGCCAGACAGTGCCAGTGGCTAGCCTCTCACCGCCGCTTTGATGAATGGGAAGCCGGTATTGAGGGCGGGGAAAACTCGTGGATTGACCATAGTTAGCTACTTCCAGATGTGCGTGTGAGATTTTCCATTACAGAATGTTAGCGACTTATTAATGTCGGTTTGACAATACATATTATGACATGGTTATGAATGCAATACATTTTATAATTCTTAGACTGCCAGCATGGCACTTGGCGCCAGCATCTCGTTAAAAAGCAGCCCACATGGGCTACATGTTGTGCTACTACTAGCAAGGCAGGGACTGCGTTGAATGGCTAAATCGGGTGATAACAGCTCGAGATGTCAACATGCGCCAATCCTCGAAATCATTATCAACACATAGCATGCTTAGCTAGTTGGTTAGTAATCATTATTCAATGCACAAGTCTTTTGATGCATTGTTAGTGGTCACGTTAGCTAGCGCGCTCGCTAGATTAGCTTGTGCTAATTGCATGGCGATTTATGCGGAGAACTAGCTAGCTAACTCTGCTAGCTAGTCTAGTTTGGGCCCATTGCACCCTGCATCCATTCCTATCTAGCTTGATGCGCGCACTCGCCAGCCAGCTAGCTAGGTTTGAACGATTATCAATGCAGTTAACTAACATAACGTGGGCTAACTCGTGCATTGACGCCAGGCATTCAATACAGGAAATTGTAAACTTTACGTGCTGACGATGTTGCGGCGATACTGAAATATATTCTGGAACTCAATCCAGCTAGGTCATTTAGCTAGCCAGAAATTAAAAGTAGCCTAATCAACGAAAACACTAGACATTAGACTAGGTAGCTACCGGCATAAAGTACATCAGGTTAAAATATGATCCCTTGGATAGGATAAACGTACATATGATCATAATGAAGATCTGTGTTTTATGTCTGCCACCCCTTGTCAGTGACTCATAACCTTTAACGTTAGTTGTTGTAAGGAGTTGGAGCCCCTGATCCTGAAATACTTAAACTAGTGTTGTATCTATTGGGCTACTTGGCGTAAATTAATTTGACACCATGGTTCAAATAACTACATATTATCACCTTAACTCTTATCAAATGCTATGTAAGATCACAACAGCCAACATGGTTATTTTACAAAAAATCGCTTGCTCTCCTTGCTTTGGAAGACCCTTTTCAGTTGAATGCATTCAGTTATGCAACTGATATCCCGTTTCCCTTGTTGGGGCCTATAGCTAGGTGGCTGTACATCTTGGTTCAGCCTGGTCGCTCAGTTTGCTTTGACACCCGAGGAATGCTGCAGGCATGCAGTACCCCATCTGCATTTCTCTCAGCCCTGTCAGATTGTTGCCAGCAAGGGAACAGGTTCCTTGAAGGTTTTGCAGTGCCCCACCACTCCTCATGAGGAGCATACATATATATTTTTGTACATTTAAATCATTATAGCAGACGCTCTTATCCAGTGTATTCATAGGGGAAAAAGTTCAGTAGGGAAAAACAATTACATAGAACATTCATTGCAAGTAGACCTTTCTTCAAAATGGCTGTTATCAGTGCACAGGAACTTCTGCTGTTAATTGAGAAAAATGAAAAGCTGGTGCACACCCAGAGATGATAATTTTTTGTAGATGTGCTGACTAACGGTGAATAGGCTATAAAAATAGCTCCATATATGCCTTCTTCAGGGTAAAAAAAATGAAACGAATGAGATCTCTGTATTATTGTTTACCAGTATTTTATCACAATAGGGCCACCATCTTTATCTGTGTGTGGCTAACATGGTTGGCATTGAAATGGAACAGATTATTATTTTTCTTTGTCAATTCTTTCTCCAGTTTGCAGACAGCCTAGTCCTATTTCCTGTATTGTATGTGAAACATTATGTCTTTTCCTATGGGATCTGAGCTGTAGATCTTTGGTATTTTGATTGTTAATGGATCTGTCCAAGTGTACATCATTTATCGAAGGCTCAGAGAAAGTCAGCTGGAAAGTATCACTGCACTACCTCTGTGCCACAATTTTGCCTGTGACTCTGTTAATGTCCCAACTATCAACCATAATCTCCAGCTCAGACTCTCAGCCATTGATGCAGTAGTCCTTAGTAATTCTTGACCAGGAAAAACTCAGGGTCCTGTACGTGGGGCGTGGCTATCTGTTGTAGTCTGTTCTCTCATGGAGGTGTTCGTTTCTGGTAGACCCAGAGGTGGCAGTGGACCTGGTGGACCCCGCAAGCAGAAGGATCTACCCACAGAGCCCCCGTACACAGCCTACGTGGGCAACCTGCCCTTCAACACAGTACAAGGAGACATAGACGCCATTTTCAAAGACCTCAATGTCAGGAGTGTTCGACTAGTCCGAGACAAAGAAACAGACAAGTTTAAAGGTGAGCAAGCACCCGTTTGTATAGCATAACAAACATCACAAGCCACGGCAACAGTTTTCTTTTTTGTAACCAATTTTCTCCTTTCAGGTTTTTGTTATGTAGAGTTTGATGACTTGGAATCCCTTAAAGAAGCTTTGACGTATGATGGTGCTGTGAGTACCCACAATTAGTTTTCTCAGGTCCTCATTTGTATCTGGTTCATAAGTGTAAAAGGGATACTGTGGTTCAGTGTTGTCACAATATTCAGTATCACAGGACTGAATTTCCAGTCCAAATTATGGAAACTTAACAGCCGTGTGTTGTTTTTAAAGCTATAGCACAAACTATTTAACATTTAAACAGGTTCTTAAACTGAGACCTCAGCGTTATGACGTGGCCATGAGCAGCAATGTGAACCAAAGATATTGCAGAGTGGCACTGATGCAAGAGGCTCCGCTTGTGAGCATTCACACAGAGCATCGGCGCATGTGCATAGGAGTTCACTTCACTTTCATACAACGTGATGGCTGTGTGACAACCGCGGAGGAGATTATCCTCTGGTATTGTCCCTTTTGTTGTTTTGGAAATCATCCTGATACTTCTGTTTATTCATGCATTGCTGAGTATACCTCAAAAGGACCATGCAGACTGAACTGTTTCGTATAGAAAATCTGAGTATTGTGTTATGGGTATCGTGACAAAGGAATAATTGATGCAGTTTTTTCATAAAACAAATAAAACTGTCTCCAACACTATGATCAACTTAGTTTGATGTGCACCTTTCATAAAATAGTGCTTTAAAAATTTGTACAGTGACAAATATCATTTTATAAAAGGGACAATTTAAATACAGTGATGCGTCCAACAGTGATATATTTGTAGGACATAAACATTGTTGGAAGCATTATCAGAGAAGTGGACCATGTTGTTTTATTTTCTCCTAATGCTGACTTGTGCCTCCCCAGCTCCTTGGAGACCGGTCACTCAGGGTTGACATAGCAGAGGGCAGAAAGCAGGAGAGGGGCGCCGGAGGATTCGGCTTCCGGGGGAACGACAGAGGAGGTACCTGCTCGCGCTCACTGGAATGCTAACTTGTTTGTTCCTCCTACTGCTTACTATATTTCTTAATTATTAATATGTAGTATATTATTAATATGTAGTATATTATTACAACTACAAAGAAATGTCAATTACTTACCTCAGCTGATTTAGTGTCTCTTACATTCTCTAATGAGTCAAGATGAGTTGATTTGTGGATTGTCTTAACTGTAAATATTAATATGAAGTAGCAATAACTCTTGGCCTAGATTTGAATAATTATACATCTTTAATATTGCCCTGAGACTCATCTTTCACCATCATACTTAAATCCAAGGCTGTCTTAAAATCTGTCAATTATCAGAAGCTTTGCTGTTCTGTTTGAGTTTGCTACCTCCTAAGCATAAGGTGCATTCCACTTATAAGAATAACGGAAGAATCAAACATTTGTGGTCATAAAAACATGACAAGATGCTTGTACATCACATGTATAGATCAATGGATTATGGAATCTGCTATAATCAAATCATCAGTCCTTATAAGTGTGCATTGCACTAGTACTACTACCACTACTGTTGCCTCTGGCCTTATTCTTGTTGTATGTCACTACATACTGGGATTTGAGAATTTCTGGCACTTTTCATAATGTATCCATTCACACTTACTCACCCACCTTTGTCTCCTGCTTCCTTTTCTGTATTAAATAGTGTTTGACCTGTTTAGCTCTACAACCCTACAAATTTGAGCAGCTAAACTAAATCTTTTCTACCTTCTATACTTTCCTAACCAAAGACTTCAACTAGCTGTCTCTAGAAGCAGTACTACTAACCTAGGTCCTTGGCTAACCAGCACTAGGCCCTTGGGTTCCTCACCCCTGCCTCAGCCCTAAGCACCACTCGCCACTATTGTTAAAACTGAGCCCTGTCCCCTGCAGGCCGAGGGGGCTCTCGTGGAGGTGGTCCCAGAGGAGGTTCCAGAGACGACTATGAAGGAGGTGGGATGAGCGTTCCGCTGGTTTAGCCGGTCCCCAACCTGTCATTAGATCGGGCCCAGTTTGAATCCTGCAGTTTAAGATCCAAGCAGTGCAGTTGGTAGAGTGAGCACCAAGCTAAGGAAGCAAACCAATTGCTCCCATTTTTTGATGCTTGAATCTGCAGAGTAGTTTGATATAAGCGGTATGTAATTTCCTCCCCCTTAGGAATTCACAGGTTTTTCTTTTGCGATTTACACAGGTTTTTTGTCCCTTGGTGCATTTTGTTTGTTATCACTCATACAGGAGGTTCCTCATTCTCATTTGTCACCTTACAGGGCTGCTCCAGGTGCTGGGCAAGGACGCAGATTTAATTTAGTCAGATCTGCAATGTTTACAATGTTACTGATAGTAATGTGGTGTTTAGAGCTCACAAGATTCCTTATCTTTATTTTACGAGATAATGTCTGTTCTACACTAAACTTTATCTGAACGTTCTGTGACATTGCACTCCTGCATGAGCCCAAGACTGTCTAAAATGTATTTTTCCTCTGCATCTCCTTGTATAGGCTACAGAGGAGACGATGACTTCGGACGAGGCCGAGGAGGTGGCCGCGGTGGTGACCGAAGGGGAGGCGGTGGAGGAGCAGGCATGGGGGGGCGCTACAGGGACGGCGGACCACCACCGCGCGCTGGAGCGGATGACTTCAGAGAACCCTCTGACGGTGTCACAATCTCTCTTATCTCATATAAAATACTCTAGACCAGAGGTACTCCCAAGTGTGGAGTTTGGAGGGTTTTCTTCTCCACTGTGGTTGGTTAATTGATTGGGCAGACTCCTCAACTGGTGTCCCATGCCTGAATTCGTCCCTGATTTAGAGGAGAATAATGAAAATAAGCAGTACTTCTGGCATCAAGGTTTGAGAAAAAGCACCCTTTAGTCTTGGAAGAATGGATCAGTTTAAATGGATTTTTGATGACTTTGTGTTTTTGTTACCGTACAGCTTTTGTGACGGTGTAAATATTGACCCCCTCATTTACTCTACCGAAAAGCCCTGAACCCAGTTGCCACCTATTTGATGTGATAACATTTGACTTGACCAGTTAATCATGTTAGTCATTTTTTCCCTTTGCTTTCCACAGAGGAGAGGGCACAGAGACCGCGGCTTCAGCTGAAGCCACGTACGGTGGCTGCCCCGCTAAACCAAGTCGCCAACCCCAACTCTGCCATATTTGGCGGAGCCAAGCCGAGAGAGGAGGTAATTCCCAAAGACAAACCTTAAGAAATTGACCAGGCCTCAGAGCCCGGGAGGGAAGGGCAGGGGACGGTGTAGAAAAATGAAACGATGCCAATGGGATACGTTAACGCCTTCCGTTAGCAATCCTCTATCGGAGATGACATACTGAACAAAACTCTCTGAGTGAAATATTTATTCGAGACGGAATAAAAACAAGATGAGAACACACACATACTCTTGGACAAAATAATACAACACGCCAACACCCAGAGAGCAGCTTGTGAATGCATGTCAAACTGTTAACATGTTTCTTACGTACACCTCTGCTTCTCTGTGATTAGTGCCTGCTTTGTCTGTAGTTCTGTTGGGAAGGTCCATTCACATGTTGATTGCAGTAAAGAATGAATACAATTGAGCTGAAAAGTAACCAACTTTTCAGTTTATTTAGTAGTGTATTTCACTCCGCTATTCGACTCTCTGTGTGTTGGAAATGAAGTGTGTCTTGACCCCAACTCTGAAGTGGTTGCTATGCTTCCATGTGGGTAGGCATTGATCCCCCACAAGAATTCTGCCCCTGTTTACAAAATCAATATAACATGAATTGTTAGAATAGAATGGTTTGCGCTGATGGTTTGGTTCATGGCGGTTGTGGCTGAGCTTCTGTAGGGAGTCCAGAAGGTTTTGTTATCACTGTTGGTCTACACAACACCTTCATTGTCTGCTCCCCTCCTATACACACACACACACACACCAACAAGAAAGCTTGGTCAGAAATGTGCTGCTTTTGTTTGTTTTACCCCCTTGACTTCCAAATGTAAATTGGCGTTACGTTAAAACACATTGTTCAGCATTATGTTCAGTTTGGGAACAGTGCTGAAAGTAACACACTTTTTTATTAGTGGAGCTGTTAAGGTCATTGTATCTGCTTAACTATCCAATTGTAGTGTAGAAGTTAAAACTATTTTATTTCTCCTGTTAAATCATTTAAGATTTCCCCCGGAATTGAACCTGTCTAACCATAATGTTTTTTTGTTTGTTTTCTATTCTCAAAGCTTGAAAAAGAGGCAGAAAAGGAATAGATATATCCACGCGGCTGCATTATTCTGGAAGTCTACTCTGGATCTACTGGCTTTGTTTACCAAAAATCTTTCAAAGACTTCTCCCAAAGAGCTCGCTGGGGAGTCAGGCGCTGGGTTCCTCTTTCTGCTCGCTAACACAAAGCAGGCCTTCATCTAATTGGTAAAAAAAAGCAGTTGGACCCAAGGCTGCTGTGAGGGGCAGGGGCCAGGCCTATGTCAACCTGACCCGTACCCCACACACATCAAAAGGAACTCGGGACAGGGGCTTCAGTTTGGTTCTGTTGCCTTTGGGTAAGGACTTTGATGTGTCATTTTCTCTTACCTTTCCCAAGGCATCCTTTGTGTTCACCAAATGATTTGCAGTTTTAGACATACAGCTGTCAAAAGGCTGTTCCTTTGGTGTCTTTTATATCTTTTCCTCCTAAATTTCTGCTCTATTTGTGAAATGATTATCATTTCAGCTTCAAATTGCCACTGTCTTAAATATTAAATGATAACATTGCCAAGAGAACTGAATCCTTATTGTTGTCTCTCAATGTGTATTTCTGGAACCTGATTTTGAAAGATTTTTGATCTTAGTCTGTTAAATCCAGGCAAAATGGCTTCCTGCATAATGGAGCGATGCCGAAGGTGTTTTAGCGGAGCAGCTGAAGTGCACACTAGATTAAATCAGAAACATGGGTTATTGCAACGGTCTCGATGTTTGGCAACTTTTGACTTCCACATCTTAATAGTTATATGCATTGTATCAAAAAAATTGATCACTTAGACACTGCAAAATGTACTACTTTAACAGGAAACGGAACAAAAATCAACTGCTCTCATTTGTCCCATGGAGACCGGCTAAATCTAGTCTGCCTACCAGTAGATTGTGTAGGAGGATGCCTTTGAGAATGTGTTGCAACCATTTTTATTTACATTTTACTGGTTATGAAATTTTAGTAAGTGATACCTTGTTCTTACTGTACTATAGAAAGATCTGGGTTTTTTTTAGTTTTTTTTTTCCTACACTGTTTATGGCAATAAAATGTATCTTACATTAATTCTTAATGTGTTTGAATGGGGTGGGTGAATAAGTAAAGGCAATGAAGTAGTTCTCTGAGAACACAAAGCAATGTGAACATAGAAGAAAAAAAATGTAATTGATGGAGCAGGGCAGGTGTTTTGAAAAAGTTAACTCTGTAAGGAACACGCATACATGTCCATTTAAGTTATTATTGATTATTTCCTACAAATTCTATGTTCGCAAGTGTCTTTCTGCCCACATTAGAAACAATGTATTGCATGCAGAGAACCTAGTTCCTCATCATCAATGCTTTCCCCACAGGATTACAACATAATGCAGAGTGTATGTAGAATACCGTTTGGAGGCCTGTTATGCTTCAAGGTGCAGAGACCGGATCCTTTTCGGTGTGTGTCTGAATGCCAGACAGAATCTTTGTTTTGAATTTATGGTTAGTTGAGCTTTGAGAACAGGGGTGTATTCATTATGAACTGTTTAAGAAGCAAACTGAGTGAAACAATCGTTTCTATTGGACAAATTTCAGGTAGGTCCCGCCCTGTTTTTGTTTGCTTCCGTTTTAAGAAACGTATTGCAACAATCGGTGTAATGAATACGCCCCCGAGCAAGAGTGTTTGCTTTATTTTGAATAACCCAATATTTGTTTTAAATTGGCTGTTTTGTTTTGCAGAGTAGAAAACAGGGTTTGGTATTTTGAACAATCTTTTAATAAAACAATTGAATTGTCTGTCACTGCTTACATGAAAAGGTTGGGTATTTGTTTTATCTGAAGGAAGTACCGGTATCAAATGTTCTAGCATGAAAAACAATTTCACATTTAGTCCTTTTGGGGAACAATCTTGAGACATTTCAAAGTATTAGGCCACTGTGTTGACCACATTTTGTCAATAAATCTTCACTCTAAACACGTTTTGGTGTGTCAAGTACAACACATTTCATTGCCTACTGACTCTTTGTCCAATAACCTACATAGCTTGTCATGCATAATGTCATTGTTTATAATGAATTTATATGTTCTGTCAAACCTTTGACTGAATGGCTAGCCCGAAAGTGGATCCAATGAATATCCGGAAGGATGCAGTAGAGTTGAGGTAGTATGAAATAATAAACTTGTCTTGCTGTATTTTATATTTTTTTTATTCATTCCTATCTACAATGTTCTGAAAGATGAATCCCTAATGCATATTTAGCATCAAATATTTCAGTTTTGCAGATGGAAATTAGACTGAGTGCCAGTATGTGCTGTCATGTTAACTCATTGTCATGACGAAATATACAGCAATGGAGTTGGCATTGGCAAGAGCGCAAACAAATCTGGGACCAGGCTAGATGGAAATATTTGACAGATGTATATTCCGCATGAGAAGTCATTATGTTCTGCTAGTTTCAACCCTTTGAATAAGCCTACGGTGAATATAGGCCTACCCCATGTGAAGCACTCCGAGTACACATTTGTATGCACAATACCAGGGCCACAAATAGGCAAACGTGGAAAGGTGCAGATACAAATGTCATGAATAGGTCTGGCACTTTCTTATTTTACATATCCGAGAAGGATGTTTGTTCTACATGCTGTATTTCCATCTGAATGTGGCACAATGTTGTGTCCTGCTGAATGCAAACCGGTTGTCATCGGCTATGGTGGACAGCCTGGAACTGAAAATGCCATAAAAGGCAGATTCCACACTTCCAATGAGATGTATGGAGATGCATCGCAACCTCTAGGTAAACCCCACAACAGTGTGTTTGAATAAAAGTGCAGGGAGAGTTATATAGCCTACAGGTGCAGTGATCAACTTGCAGGTCCTTTGGTAATCAAACTAGGCAGGTACACATAGTTGATGAAGTATCTGAGAGAGACTGCTCTGTAGTGGACTGCAGATGTAGCGTGGAGTTCAATGTGAAAGAGGAAGTGTGCTCTGCTTCTTTGGCTCAGTCACTTTGGTCAGCCAGGCATGGATACAGAGGTGGACCCAGACCCAGCCAGTGGAAACAGAGGTAAGCAAGACTATCTGACCACATTACTTTATTTTAACCCAAAGGTTTTGGTGCACGGTTTCCTGTACCTAGAGTAAATACTCCTGGATATAGCACTTTCAATAGAAATTATTTATTGAGCAGTCTTTTTTTATGCGTACCAGAAAAGCGACTACATAACATATTAATTGGACTATAACGGTGACAAAAAGTGCGCACAAACTGTTAGGGCCTACATAAAGCTGCCCCCACAGCAGTCCCAACAGCAGTGATGGAGTGCTGCATCAGATGACATGGCCTCCACAGTCACCCGACCTCAACCCAATTTAGATGGTTTGGGATGAGTTGGACCGCAGAGTGAAGGAAAAGCAGCCAACAAGTGCTCAGCAGTCTTGAAGAAACTCCTTCAAGACTGTTGGAATAGCATTCCTAATGAAGCTGGTTGAGAGAATGCCAAGAGTGTGCAAAGGTGTCATCAAGGCAAAGGGCGGCTACTTTGAAGAATCTTAAATATGAAATCTATTTGGATTTGTTTAACACTTTTTTGGTTACTACATGATTCCATATGTGTTATTTCATAGTTTATTAGAAAATAGTAAAAAAATAAAGAAAAACTCCGAAATTAGTAGGTGTGTCCAAACTTTTGGTAGGTTACAGCATTATTCTAAAATTGATCAACTAGTTTTTTCCCCCTCAATCTACACACAATACCCCAGAATGACAAAGCAAATACAGGATTTTAGAAATATTTGCTATATATATACACTGCTCAAAAAAATAAAGGGAACACTTAAACAACACAATGTAACTCCAAGTCAATCACACACTTCTGTGAAATCAAACTGTCCACTTAGGAAGCAACACTGATTGACAATACATTTCACATGCTGTTGTGCAAATGGAATAGACAACAGGTGGAAATTATAGGCAATTAGCAAGACACCCCCAATAAAGGAGTGGTTTTGCAGGTGGTGACCACAGACCACTTCTCAGTTCCTATGCTTCCCGGCTGATGTTTTGGTCACTTTTGAATGCTGGCGGTGCTTTCACTCTAGTGGTAGCATGAGACGGAGTCTACAACCCACCCAAGTGGCTCAGGTAGTGCAGCTCATCCAGGATGGCACATCAATGCGAGCTGTGGCAAGAAGGTTTGCTGTGTCTGTCAGCGTAGTGTCCAGAGCATGGAGGCGCTACCAGGAGACAGGCCAGTACATCAGGAGACGTGGAGGAGGCCGTAGGAGGGCAACAACCCAGCAGCAGGACCGCAACCTCCGCCTTTGTGCAAGGAGGAGCAGAAGGAGCACTGCCAGAGCCCTGCAAAATGACCTCCAGCAGGCCACAAATGTGCATGTGTCTGCTCAAACGGTCAGAAACAGACTCCATGAGGGTGGTATGAGGGCCCGACGTCCACAGGTGGGGGTTGTGCTTACATATGAGACCATATGCTGGTGCGGTTGGCCCTGGGTTCCTCCTAATGCAAGACAATGCTAGACCTCATGTGGCTGGAGTGTGTCAGCAGTTCCTGCAAGAGGAAGGCATTGATGCTATGGACTGGCCCGCCCGTTCCCCAGACCTGAATCCAATTGAGCACATCTGGGACATCATGTCTCACTCCATCCACCAACGCCACGTTGCACCACAGACTGTCCAGAAGTTGGCGGATGCTTTAGTCCAGGTCTGGGAGGAAATCCCCCAGGAGACCATCCGCCACCTCATCAGGAGCATGCCCAGGCGTTGTAGGGAGGTCATACAGGCACGTGGAGGCCACACACACTACTGAGCCTCATTTTGACTTGTTTTAAGGACATTACATCAAAGTTGGATCAGCCTGTAGTGTGGTTTTCCACTTTAATTTTGAGTGTGACTCCAAATCCAGACCTCCATGGGTTGATAAATTGGATTTCCATTGATTATTTTTGTGTGATTTTGTTGTCAGCACATTCAACTATGTAAAGAAAAAGTATTTAATAAGATTATTTCATTCATTCAGATCTAGGATGTGTTATTTTAGTGTTCCCTTTATTTTTTTGAGCAGTATATATATATATATATAGTCTGAATACTATATATATTATTTATGTATATATATATATATATATATATATATATATATATATATATATATATATATAAATAAAAGGAAATATACATTACATAAGTATTCAGACCTTTTACTCAGTACTTTGTTGAAGCGCCTTTGGTAGCGATTACAGCCTTGAGTCTTCTTGGGTAGGACGCTACAAGCTTGGCACACCTGTATTTGGGGAGTTTCTCCCATTCTTCTCTGCAGATCCTCTCAAGCTCTGTCAGGTTGGATGGGGAACATTGCTGCACAGCTATTTTCAGGTCTCTCCAGAGATGTTTGATCGGGTTCAAGTCCGGGCTCTGGCTGGGCCACTCAAGGACATTCAGATACATGTCCCGAAGCCACTCCTGCATTGTCTTGGCTGTGTGCTTAGGGGTATTGTCCTGTTGGAATGTGAACCTTCACCCCAGTCTGAGATCCTGAGCACTCTGGAGCAGGTTTTCATCAAGGATCTCTTTAGGGATCTCTTCAAGGATTTTTAAGGATTCAAGGCTCTCCGATCCTGACTAGTCTCTGCCGCTGACTAGTCCCTGCCGCTGAAAAACATCCCCACAGCATGATGCTGCCACCACTATGCTCCGCCGGTTTCCTCAAGAAGTGACACTTGGCATTCAGGCCAACGAGTTCAATCTTGGTTTCATCAGACCAGAGAATCTTGTTTCTCATGGTCTGAGAGTATTTAGGTGCCTTTTGGCAAACTCCAAGCAGGCTGTCATGTGTCTTTTACTGAGGATTGGCTTCTGTCTTGCCACTCTACCATAAAGGCCTGATTTGGAGGAGTGCTGCAGAGATGGCTGTCCTTCTGGAAGATTCTCCCATCTCTACAGAGGAACTCTGGAGCTCTGTCAAAGGGACCATCGGGTTCTTGGTCACATCCCTGACCAAGGCACCCAATTTTAGAATAATTTAGAATATTTTAGAATATAACTTTCTGAATGCACTGTATGTATATTGACTATGTCCATCGTCGCTCGCCCATTAATGTCATAATCGAAATTATGGATTGGCTCTTATCCGCTCATCGTTCCATTATGCCATAGTTTGTAAATAGTTTGTCAGTAGAAACCACATTTGTTTAAGCAAGACAGCCATGTTTTTTTAAGCAGTAAATGAGGCTGAATGAACTGTTTCGCTGCCAGACGAGGCTCCGCTGATAGCCAGGTGTAGCAGTAGTAAGGATTCACTCCATGGTGCTGAAAAGAAAGCTCTGCTGTTGGGACAGCTTTACAGTATGTGGGCCCTAACAATTTGTGGGCACTGTTTGTCACCGTTATAGTGCAATTCATGTTTAGTGTTGTGTTGTGGCTATGCATCCCCCCAAAATTTGAGGGCTTGTCCCACCAAGATTTACATGCTAAAATTGCCTCTGAATACATGAAGAGAATAAAATATTTGATCCACAAATGTGTTAAGTTTAATAGTGGAAGTAGGTATTCTGTTGCCTTTTTGTCCAGTATGTTTGTGATTTAGCCAACTCCTCTGTGTTCGCATGCCAAATGTATGACAAACATACTGTAGATACAATAGAAAAGTTGGGTCCAGAGAAAATGCACTATGGACCAGGCTAGGTATTCTATTCTGCTCTAAAAGGAGAGCCTAATGAATTTATTTACAATATATATCCTTAAATATGTATTATTGTCATTGAGAGATGCCAATGGCAGTCACGTACGTGTGTTTCCTTGAATACTCATCCTAATGGATTTGGTGTTGTGCTCTTACCATTGGTGGGATTATATGAATGGCATTACATTAACTACAAACAAAACCCGATTTGCTTTAGCGTTTTCAGCAACAATGAAAGAATAGTAGTGCCATTGTTTGTGGGTAAGTTAAATGTTTTTCTACTATTTCTGATGGTGTCATAATACAGGCACCAGTAGGCTGCTAATGCTGTTAGACACTAATCTTTGTAACTGGTGAGCAAGGGCCCTAACCAACACTCTTCTTCTCAGTGTCTGGACTTTGTGGAATCACCGGTGCACTGCCCTCAACTACAGGGTGAACATTCTATAGGCATCAGCTCACCCAAACGAATATTCACTTTATCTGACTGAAAAATCATTCACTTTTCTTACTTAATTCATTCTGTCACCATTTCTTTTACACACCAATATGTCAAATATTTGAGTTACTGATCTGTTCTCTGTTAAATAGCATTGGCTTTCATAATAGGCCTATAAAATGCATGTGTTTGTCTATTCCAGAGGGTTTCCGTCAATGACGGATGATCGTTGACGGAATCCGTAAGACCATACTCAGTCAGCTGTATAAGGAAATAAGCAAACAGGAAACCGCTCACCCAGAGGCGGTGCTCCTAGTGGCCGGGGATTTTAATGCAGGCAAATCAGTTTTATCTCATTTCTATCAGCATGTTTAATGCGCAACCAGGGGGAAAGTTATTTATCACCTTTACTCCACACACAGAGACGAGTACAAAGCTCTCCCTCGCCCTCCATTTGGCAAATCTGACCATAATTCTATCCTCCTGATAGAAGCACCAGTGACTCGGTCTATAAAAAAAGTGGTTAGATGAAGCAGATACTAAACTTACAGGACTGTTTGCTAGCACAGACTGGAATATGTCCTGGGATTCTTCCGATGGCATTGAGGAGTACACCACATCAGTCACTGGCTTTATCAATAAGTGCATTGAGGACGTCGTCCCCACAGTGACTGTACGTACATACCCCAAACAGAAGCCATGGATTACAGGCAACATTCGCACTGAGTTAAGGGTAGAGCTGCCGCTTTCAAGGTGCGGGACTCTAACCCGGAAGCTTATAAGAAATCCTGCTATGCCCTCCGACGAACCATCAAACAGGGAAAGCGCCAATACAGGACTAAGATTGAATCGTACTACACCGGCTCCGACGCCTGTCGAATGTGGCAGGGCCTGCAAACTATTACAGACTACGAAGGGAAGCACAGCCGCGAGCTGCCCAGTGACACGAGCCTACCAGACGAGCTAAATCATTCTACGCTCGCTTCGAGGCAAGCAACACTGAGGCATGCAATGAGAGCATCAGCTGTTCCCGACGACTGTGTGATCACGCTCTCCGTAGCCGACGTCAGTAAGACCTTTAAACACGTCAACATTCACAAGGCTACTGGGCCAGAAGGATTACCAAACTGCCCAGCCCATGGAAAAATATGCAAAAAGGGTTCAAAATACCATCATTGCAAAAGTGTGTCGTTCTGCCCCAGGTACTAGCTCCACTCAGAACAGGCCCATATTTTCCACTCGCTCTCGACATGAACACACAGAAATCCGAACTGTCTCCACCAACCATGTGTCATTCAAGACGTGCACTGTGCAGCTGAGCGAGGTGGGTTTGCCTTTGCTACTGGATACTGGCGCTGCGGTGTCGTTGCTCAACCTTGCCACTTACTACAAGTTGTTCAGTAACCTACCACTCCAACAGCTCTCCACTGCCCTGTGTGGGTACTGTAGCTCCAAGATAGACATTGCAGGCACCCTCCAGGTCCCAGTGCACTACAGCGCCAAGCATCTACTGCTATTCACATTTTACGTTGCAAAGCGCGGTGCCAAACTCCTGGGCCTCGACCGCTTCACAGGCGTGGGGTTTACACTGAGAGATGACAGTGGGTCTGCTATCCACCAGGCTACCTGCACATGGCAACAGAACTGGCCAGCTCTGTTTGAAGGACTGGGCTGCCTCACAACCTTTACTCACAGGCCCCTACTGAACCTGGACGTGACCCCAGTCATGCAGCCCCTGTGGCGTATCGCCTTTGCACTGTGTGATGATGTCACAAAAGATCTCCAGTCACAGTTGGAGGCAGACATCATTGAGCCAGTCAACGCTGCCCCCTGGATTTCAAACTTGGTCATTGCAACCAAAATCAGGTGGAATCCAGACCTGTGTGGATCTCCATGCTCTGAACAAGGCTGTCCCGGATAAGTACCCCTTGCCTACAGCTGAGGAGCTGACCGCACAATTTCACGGCTCCAGGGTCTTAACGAAGCTCAGCCCGTGTCACAGTTATCTTCAGGTACCCCTCCACCCAGCCAGCAGAGACCTTCGTCACACATGCTGGTGTGTTCAGATACACACACATGCCTTTTGGACTTAGCTCCACCCCCAGCTGCTTCCAGAACGTGATGAGTATCATCCTCGCTGGAATACCCGGGGTTGCAGTCTGTCTGGACGACATCGTGTTCCATGTCCCCGACCTCCACATGACCATCAACTCCACAGAGTATTCAGTACTCTACTACAGAACAATCTGACCCTGAATGGTGCAAGTGCACCCTTGCAGCTCCAGCCGTCGAGTTTGTATGGTTCCGCCTGTCGGACAAAGGCATTGCCCCACTTATGCCGAACATTGAAGCAGTTCACCGCATCCCGGAACCTACCTCAGCCTCTCAGGTGGCCTCATTCCTGGGCATGACAGCCTACTACCTCCGGTTTCTGCCCCACTACTCTCAGACCACAGCGCCCCTTCGCCATCTCTTCAAGAAGGACGAGCCATGGGCCTGGACTGCGGCCTGCTCACTGAAGAGCCAGCTCACCACAGCCCCAGTCTTGGCTCACTTTGACCCCGTCTGTCCCACCAATGCCACCTGTGATTCCTCAGCTGGAGCACTAGGAGCTGTCCTCTCACAGCTGCAGAATGTCATTGAGAGGCCCGTCACCTTCGCCTCGAGGCCCTGAGCCCCACTGAGCAACGGTACTCTGTTGGTGAACGAGAAGCACTGGCCTGTGTCTGGGCGTGCAAAAGGTGGTACCTCTACCTGTATAGCTGGCTGTTCACGCTCCGAACCGACCACCTGTCCCTCACGACGCTACTGTCAGCCTCATGAACTGGCCACAAGCGACTTCGGCTGCACAGATGGGACGACCGCCTCAGACAGTATGACTATCAGCTGAAGTTCACTCCGGGGAGGGATCGCACCGCTGCAGACCTTCTCTCACGCGCCATTGACACTCCTACTCCGACCGTCTTGCCAGACGACAACGAAACAGAGCTTGTACAAATGCTCTACGCTCCCCTTCAGCCAACTGTTTCACTGGAAGAGCTGAAGCATTGGAACAGGAACCCACACGGTCTACCCTGTGCCCCTACATATGCACTGGATGGACAGCATGTGTGCAAGGAAGAGCTGGCACCTTTCGCCAGGGTGAAGAACAAACTTTCTTGCTGGAAAGAGTTCTGTGTCTCTCGAGGGTTTTGCACTGTAGTCCCGAGTGGCCAGCGTTCGCATGTTCTATCCATGGTGCACAAAGGCCACTTGGGCATAGTGAAGGTCAAGCAGAAATGTTGAGACCTTGTGTGGTGGCCAGGCATCAATCACGACATTGAAGCCCTGGTCAGGGATCGTGCTGTATGCCTCCTCAGTGGAAATACAGGAAAGTCTCCCCCCCCCATGCAGCCTCTCACAAGGCTGTTCCGCGGCTGTAAACACATCCAGCTGATCCATGGACACGCAGTCCCTCACTATCAGCGCTTCCTGGTGGTGGCGTATGACCTCCACTCTAAGTGGCCAGAAGTTGTGTTGGAACTGTCACAGCACAGGCCATCGTGGACATCCTAGACAGCCTTTTCACAAGGTGGGGCCTACCCCTCACCCTAACCATGAACAATGGGCCCCAACTAACCTCTGTCAAGTTCTCTTCCTATCTCAGCAACAACAGATCTGCACTGCCTACTAGAAGCCACAAGCTAACGGAGGGGTGGAACGCTTCAACCAAACACTGAAGAACGGTATCAAAGCGCACATGGTCCAGGGGTGCACGTTCCAAACTGCCTTGAACCAAACGCTAATGCACTACAGAGCAAGCAAAAACACAACAACACAGGTCTCCCCGGCATCTCTCATGCTAGATCGTGAGATGCAACTGCCACTGGACAGACTCAGAACACAGAGCGTGGCTGCACCGGCGACTAGGTCACCCAAGCAAAGCAGGTAGTAACCAGGCACCAAAGAGCAATGAAACAGCATTTCGACAAGGCACACGGGGTGAAGAATCCGATCATCCGAGTGTCAGACTGGGTTTGGGCCCGACGGCCTCAGCGGTGCAACAAAATGGTCTCATTCTGGTCGGACCCCTTGCAGGTCAGTCGACAACTGGGGTCCGCCACCTTCATGCTGAGCAATGGATCGCGCTGGCACGCCAGCCGCCTCAGAAAAGTCCCTGGCCCTCAAGGAATACAAATTCCCACTCCTCTCTCACAGGCCAGTACAAAACAGACATACAGGCAAGGGACAGCACCTGATGGACCTCCTCCACAACATTTTACATTTACATTTTTGTAATTTAGCAGACGCTCTTATCCAGAGCGACTTACAGTAGTGAGTGCATACATTTTTGTACATACACCCACTACTATCACCCAAGAGCCAAAAGTGGTGGTGGCTGAAGAACGGCCTATGCGGGCACGAACTCGCCCTGCTCATCTGGATGACTACTTAACCTCCTTTCATTCTTAGGCTCCGTTAGGTGTCTTAGCCTGTCTAGTTTGGAGAGTCGCTGTTTACCTCTCCTGTTTAAGGGTTAATGTTTTTCTCACAGGTATCACTCTAGGTTCTTTCCCTATGGACATTTTTATATATGGTATCAGTCCCTGGTTTTGGAAGGGGGGGAAATGTTATGTATGTTGTACGTTGTTATGGTTTACGACAGTGTGCTGCTTTACGTATGAATGGGTTGTCAGAATGAGTGGCACATGTCATTAAATGTCAGAATGATGTACAATGTGAAACCGTGTAGATGTGCGTTCTTCTACAGCTAAGCTAGATATAACACTACTGTGGCAATCTGATCATAATGCAGGCCTACCAGAGTGGCCTACCATTAAAAACAATGGAGAAAATGCATTGCATAACATTTTAATGTGGAAATAGCTGTTCTATCATTCTGCCTACAGTAGCAGCCAATGTTTTTACATTTACATTTACGTTATTTAGCAGACGCTCTTATCCAGAGCGACTTGTGGTGTTCAATGTAGGCCAACATTTCATGACACTTTTGAAAAAAACATGCAGGGCTTAACATTAACCTCTTTATCGACTTGTCCTTTAGACAAGTAAGTGATTAAAAATGTTGTGTTGTGTGGTGCAAGAAATCACTTTACAAAATAAAATGCATTATTATTCCCATAGAATTATTACAGAGAATCGGACAAATTATGCTACCCCCTGCCTATTGGCTTTTTAGCTTATTCAAGAATATTAAAAAAAAAAAAGCTCTTTACCTGACTCACTTTTCAAAGATGTCTAAAAATTTACACGTTTTGTGCTTTTGTATATGAAGCTCAAAACTCAGATGCGTTCTGCCTACAACAAAATCTCTTGCATACTTTGTTTTGTTTCGGTATGTTGCACTGAAAGTGGCTAATATTTCATTGATTGAATCGCAATTACCACAGTAAATGGAAACGTTGATTGTGTTAACAGGGAAAACTCTAAAACAGTGGTAAACAAACTTTTCTTACTCAAGATCACTGAGTCAAATGCATGCCAAGATCTACCGCTCAGATTTTTTAAAACTTGACTTAAAACGTATTCAACATTAACCAATTAAAAACAGTACTGTAGCAATTAGGTTTGTGAAGTAAGCTATAGGCCCAATACATTATCCCCACATATTGGCTTTGCTTAAATTGCCCTGCCAATGCATTGTTGTTCAGGACATGTTTTTAAATTATATTTCAAAATTTGAGGTAGGCTCTATGATCACACTGGTAACATATCTGTTTTTGTATTACTTGTGAAGCACAGCTGAGTGAGTATACATTTAAATATTTGTATTTTACTGGGCTGATGGTGCTTGGTCAGTCTCAGTGGAGGGAGAGAGGTGCTTGGTCAGTCTCAGTGGAGGGAGAGAGCAGCAGACTAAGGGTCTGCCACTCAACATCCCTCCACTCTGCTTTTCCTCCACTGACACTGACCAAAAAGGGACACCGACTTCCAGCTGAGGGCATAACTCGAGTAGCACCACATTATATATGCCTCATGCACAAATTCATGGTGTTACTCCTATGAACAGAGAAAGTGAAATGTTCCTTGATATTAAAAAAGAACCAAGCCGCTAATAATAACAATGCAAGCCTATAGATACACTTTACTACTCATTCATTACTGCTGCAGTGCTTATTGTAGCGCTGAGTGGAAATAGTAAGAATGTACATTTTATGGCTTATAAAAGTGTTGAATACAAAGTGTTGACAGTGCTGAGTAAGAACTTAAACATAAACTAACTTATAAATACAGAATCTCTTTGCTGTAGTCCTTGACAGTCTCCCTCTAGTCATGGTTTTAAACGTTTGGAAATCTCACAGTATCAACTTTGCTGTTGCTTTATTTTATGCCTGCTACGTTACTGCAGACACGGTCATCTGAGCCATCGGTTTGGCCAGCGGTTGCACTGCCAAATGTGTGAATATTTATGTAAATTTGATATTTTTGTAAATGCGAAAATGTCTCTAAACATTTTCAATATGTCATTATGGGGTATTAGGTGTAGATGGGTTAGGGGGAAAAAATCGATTTAATCCATTTTGAATTCAGGCTGTAACAAAAATGTGGAATAAGTCGAGGGGTATGAATACTTTCTGAAGGCACTGTGTGATGGGGATATACCCGTGATAATCATCCTCTGCAGTACTATGTTTTACTGGTACAATCAAATAGTGGCAGAGACATTCTGGATAAACCAGTGGGTTTACAATGTGTGGTATTTATTTGCAATGTAATTGATAGCATGTAATAACTTTAAATTGTTGAGGACTCTATTCATTATCCCCGTCGTTTTATTAGTGTCCACCAGAGGACACTACATCCCTGGAAATAAAATGCATGCAAAACTTATGAAAACTTTCGTACGTGTCTGCATTCAACTAGCGATTCGAAATGTACGCGCACACGCATCAGCAACTCTCTGGGGCGATAGAAACTGGCCGGGGGAGTGTCACTGGCTAGAAGCACTTTCTTCCTGTTTCACTCCGACTAGCTAACTTCGATTTATTCTTTGTCATTTTGTGAGTGTCGGAGAACATTAGCTCCACAAAAGTCATCCATAGCTCGCGAGCTACTTGCCAGCTGCTGCTAGCACGCGTCTCACGACCCCGGGCTTCGTGTCGAGGTAGCTATGTCGATCATTTTCCACTCGATAAAGTTAGCACCAGGAGCTAGCTAGCTACTAACGTTAGTTTACTAGCCAGCTATTATGGGCAGATGGTCTGCGTTCGCTAGTATCTGAACAGCTCAAATGTATTGGTAACGCAACGTAGTGAATTTACTTTTTGTGGTCTGCTAGTAGGCAACCAAGTGACTGACAACAGCAGATTAATGGGGAAACGTATTATGAGAAAAGCAAGCTACATTGATTTCGAGTCTAACGTTACTGCTTTCTTTCCGGTCTTACTAAACATTTATTTGGGAAGATGATGGCGTGTCCATCTGTACGGGGACATCCCCCACAATTGTTTTGGTTCTGAGTGGGGTGGCTAACGTTAACTACATACCCTATATATGGGTGGCTATATTGGTTTTGATTGTGGAACCTGTGTCTTTGTTGTGTTGGACTTTGCGACCCTGTAACTATTGCTGTCACGGTGTAATGTAAGTTACAAAAGTTGAATTAGTGTCCACTAAACCTAACTAACTAGGTATACGTAAAGCCTATTGTAGTGGAAACTGTGACAATTGAGTGTGGGGTTTCGAGTAGTCCACTCTGGCTTCTCAGTTCCATTGCAGTACACAAGTCATAGACATTGGGCGAATGCGTCGTAAGTACATGGAGTTTCGTTATGAGCTCCGACGCTCGGGCTGAACATTAACACGCATCGCTTGCGGTACGGTTTTGGAAGCATAAGGACTTCTTTCATATCAGCGAGATTTTTTATTTATTTTTTTAAACGTTAAATTGATACACACCTTTTTTTATATAGTTATTGTTCCCACACGGACATCTATCCATGTTACATCGTGTGTTTACGGAAGACTGTGTTAATTATTAGAATGCCAGAAACTGTACTTTAGTCACCGGGAAATATTTTCTGTTTTAACTGCCAGTTAAAACAGTGTAAAGCAGGGGAGGACGGCTCATAATAATGTCTGGAATGGAATGGCATCAAACACATGGAAACCATGTTTGACGTATTTGATACCATTCCCCTATTTCTGCTCCAGCCATTACAACGAGCCCGTTCTCCCCAATTAAGGTGCCACCAACCTGACAGAGTGTCAATTTTGCATTTGTGAAATTATTTTGTGATATGAAAGTAAAGGGCTTTATGATAATAGAACCGTATCGCAATTGATAATCGAGTCACGCTTAGATGGAGTACTTGGCTGTTTTGGCTGCCAGAGCCAGTCATGCTCTTAAGGAGCTGTTATTTTCAGAGGTAATCTTGGGCTACCCTGGCCTACGACACTAAAGCCAGTCTACATCCACTAAAGCCAGTCTACATCATATGGACACTGGCTATGAAGTTTATTTTTTTAAATTTGATTTTCCATCCAACTTTTGCTTAACGTTGATAGGGTAAAAGAGCCTATATCAGGGCAGAATGTGCCTACTAGCATGTAGGCTGCTACTTTATAATAAGTTGGGTGGACAGCTGTCTTTCACTTTGTATTATTATCAATCAAAAAATGTAACATTGCATGGACATGGTCAGACTAATGTTAGTTTTACAAGTGATTCCTTCATTGTACAACTAGGCTTCCTTAACTTTGCACTGCATTCAGGTGTGAAACCTTTGCAGTTGGCCCCTGGATGCCTGAGGCACCAAGTCACTTTTCCCTCAGCTGTTCTCCACTTGATGCAGCCTGGTGGCAGACATTTCCTTAGCAGCAGCTGTTGATGTGGATCTGCCTTGCTGTTTGGTAGGCGCTGTTAGGTCTGTCTTGTTTTGGTCTCTATGGCAGTGTGCTTGTGTGTAGCCTAGCTATTATTAAGTTCCACATGGGAACCAGAGCATAAACAAGTGACTGAGAATTGGCCCATGCAGTAGTTGAAAACTGATCAATCCTATTGTCAATTCCTGAGAGAGATTGAGGGTGTAGCCTAAAGCTAGTTAGTAGACCTCACCTTACATGCTGTAAGGCCTGTATGTATTCAAAAAGCGTCTCAGAGTAAGAGTGCTGATCTAGGATCCGTTTGACCTTTTCGATCATAATGAATATTATAAACCGGATGGTTTGTGCCCTGAATGCATATTTGCTGAAAAGCTTTGGTATATGACATGTATTTTTACTGTTCTAATTATGTTACTAACCAGTTTATAAGGCACCTCCTGGGGTTTGTGGTATATGACCAGTATACAACGGCTAATGGCTGTATCCAGGCACGTGTAGCCATATACCACACTGCCTCAGGCCTTATTACTTAAATATTGAATGGACAGGGGGACTTGATCCCAGATCAGCACTCCTACTGAACGCCAAGGTAACCGGTCTAAATGACTATCATCCCGTAGCACCCACATCTGTAGCTGTGAAATGCTTTGAAAGGCAGGTCATGGCTCACATCAATGCCATTATCCCACACCCCCTGGACCCATTCCAATTCACATACCGCCCCACCAGCCTGTGCTCCTGCACCTCTGACTGCGAACAAGCTCTGAATTAATGATGGGAGCCTTACTTCTGGTAGCCAAAAGCCAGCTACCTGCTCTCCTTACTGACAAAAGTTTGAGGCCAACGCCATTCACTTCACATCTCTCATTTCAATTGCAATCCCAGTGTCATTGATTGAGCTCTATACGACATTGCACATCCGAACATAATACCACCAATGCACTGTAACATCAGCACTTCATGTGTTTTTGTTATAGCCTAGCCTACCTCATCAACCTCTCTTACAGCTCTTTCTCCACTGCATCACCCCAGCCCTTGCTCATGCCCTTCAAATTTCTCTAAAGTTTGCCCCACTCATACATACCTAGCCTCTTTAGTCACTCACTACTCACTCTGTTCATGATCTTACCCATTCAACACCTCCACACTCCTTACTCTTTTCCTCCCACAAACTCTTAACTCAGTGGTCTGTCTTCACTAACCCACTCTATCCATCTTCACTAACCCACTCTATCCATATTAACACGTGTGTATGTGTCCAGGTGGTGAGACCATCTAAGAGTTGGTGTGTTTCCAGGTGTGGAGCATGTGGACGTCCTGCTGTAACTGGTTCTGTCTGGACACTGCCACGGTGGAGGAGAGCAACAACAGCACGCGTCACCAGGCCTATACTAACTCAGGTTACAGCAGCTACCCGTCGCCCCCACTCCCGGAACACACGTGCAAAGCCTGCGGAAGCCGCTTCGTCACCCTTGCCAGAAAGGTACCTAAAACACTCTCAGCCCACCCTTTCCCAAATCCGGCCTTTGAGATCTGTAGAACGGCAGGTTTTTCATCCTTCTGCTCTAATCAGTGGTTAATTCAGACTTGGCCAATTAGAAATTGATCAACATTGATAAAATGGATATTGCGATATTCTGGTAATTTCTACTTACCCAGAGTCAGGTGAACTCATGGATACCATTTTTATGTCTGTGTCCAGTATAAATGAAGTTAGAGGTAGTTTCGTGAGCCCATACTAACTAGTGTTAGTGTAATGACTGGAAGTCTACCGGAACGGTTAGCTTGCCAAGAAAAGAGAACCAACAATACTCCAGACCTCAAGGCTTGACTCTTGACTATCCATGCTGCTCTTAGCTTTTTTCCACATCCTTCAATATCTCCATTATCTAGTGGAGGCATGAAAAGGGTAAAACCAATGCAATGGTTATGTACTTTACTGTACCGGAACCAGCCTCAGGGCAAGATTTGAACAAGACAAGCATTTATGCTTCATGGTCTTCAGTATCTAGACATTGCGTTGTCAGTGTCAGGTTGCAGCTAGAGTTGGAGCAAAGTCTGGGACAAGTTTTAAAAGGAATTCTTTTGGTCCCATAATTTACTGAATTATAACAGCCAGGGAGGGAAAATACGCTAACAGACACATGATTGACAGTGATTGTGTGTCGGTCTCCTCTCCCCCGCAGCATGTCTGCATGGACTGCAAGAAGAACTACTGCGGCAGATGTTCAGCCCAGCTTGAGCCCCAGCAACGCCTTTGCCACACTTGCCAGCGGTTTCACGGCACGCTTTTTGAGCGCACCGAGCTGATGAAGCTCAAGGTGAAGGACCTGCGCGACTACCTCCACCTGCACGAGGTCTCAACACAGATGTGCCGTGAGAAAGAGGAACTGGTGGAGCTGGTCCTGGGACAGCAGACACCATCATCCTCTGGCCCAATCATAAACCCTCTGACCCAAACACAGACCCCCACCGCGACCCAGCATGAGACAACTCCTCTTCCAGCCCCCACTACTACCACCACCACACCCTCCACACACCCCGACTCCACCCCCGCAGACCATGTCCCTTCACAGCCGCCACCCACTCAGGAGGGCAGTCAGGTGAGGCCCGAACCCAAGAGAACCTACTATACCACACACGACTAACCCCTTACCCTTGTTTGTCTGTCAACCATTAATTTACAATTTTGTCCATCGCCTCACCTTTTGTGTTATGTAGCATTAACGGTAGCTTGAGAATAGATTACTAACCTTCTGTATGGCCCCTTCAGTTAGAGCATGGCTAACTCTAGCTCGCTAATTAAGGGTTTTTGGTGTGTGGTGGGTTTTTGCTCGTAGACCCCGTCTGTGTTGGTGCCCTTGGGTCCTGAGGAGCCACTGGACACTGAGGGAGATACAGAGCTGCAGGGAGAGCAGGAGCTGCAGGTACTACAGCCTGACCCTGCTATAGTAGTACTCTTGGCCCTAGCCATGGTACTGCTATAGCAGCGATGGGAATCCTCTCCTTAGCCCTGGGCCTGTATTCATAAAGCATGTCAGAGTAGGAGTGCTGATCTAGGATCAGCTCCCCCCTGATTCATTAGTCTAAAAGACAAAACAATTATATGATTTTTAGATCAGTGCCTGATTTGATTTTAAAATACATCAAAATGTTACACCAGGCAACAGATACATATACCAACATTTCAGAGGATTATAAACGCAGTCTAAATACTTGTTTCCATTGTGGTCCTCTATTGGTAGGCAAGGGCTGCAGTTAAAAAACAAGTGACATGGGCACTGCCATAGATTCATTCAATCATAGTGTCCAAATATTTAAATGTATACAAAATATAAAGGCCATCTCAACATTAACCATGCCTTGCAGGAGTGTTTGAACCTATGACTGGGCGAAACAGTTTTTATCTCAGTCGGGAGTTTGTTTCACTCTACCACTGCTGTATATAAAAATGTGTTTTGACCAGTAAAGCTCTTGAATCTATATGGCACGAAGTCTGTGGCACTGCCTCTGGTGGCGTAGGAATTAGAGTCCCTAACCGCATAAAAATAATTTTTCAGATATTGGGGGAACTGTACCCTACATGATTTTATGGGCCAACTTCAACTGAATGACCATTTTATCAACTGATAGCAGCTGTAGTTCACAGAGCTGAGGACGTACAACATGAGCCTGAGGTCTAAGATTCAGAATGATCCTTGCCATTTTCTTCTGACCTGTCGGTAGCTTGTTCTTGATGAACTTGGGGAACTACTCTACTGTACCAGATAGTGGATACAACCAAAAATCAAAGTGAGGCTACACTAATGCTGCTAAAAGGGTTTTCATGATCCCTTTGTCTAGAAAAGTATTTCATAGTTCTTGGCTCATACTCTGAGACACTTCATGAATACAGGCCCTGATCTCAGATGGGTCTCAGAACCTGCTTAGGTTGCTAGATAGATTTTTGTTTTTACTATGTGCGCCCTATACAGAATGAGAACAAACATTCTGTGAAATAGAGGCCTGTGACATTTACCAGATTTGACATCCATTGACGCAAGATGGGCTTCCTCCTCTAAGCTTTTAACTGTGATGGCTAGAACCTGCTTTGGCAGGAAGTTATTAAAGGCTAGCATTCTCAGAAAGGGTAAAGGTTGATATGACGGATTTAATACGACTTACTATGTTAAATATTAACTCAATTAAGGAAGTTGACCGTTGTATTATTTGTTGGCAAATCCGCACAACCTCTCTGGTTAATGGTGGAAACTGGAATTGGAACTGTTTGTTGGATCATCGTAAATATTAGAAAGAGGAGTGTCGTATAGTGCCAGTCAAAAGTTAGAACACACCTACTCATTCCAGGGTTTGTCTTTATTTTTACTATTTTATACATTGTAGAATAATAGTGAAGACATCAAAACTATGAAATAACACAGATGGAATCATGTAGTAACCCCAAAAATTGTTAAACAAATCAAAATATATTTGAGATTCTTCAAAGTAGCCACCCCTTGCCTTTAACAGCTTTGCACACTCTTGGAATTCTCTCAACCAGCTTCATGAGGTATTCACCTGGAACACATTCCAATTAACCGGTGTGCTTTGTTCATTTGTGGAATTTCTTTCCTTCTTAATGTATTTGGGACAATCAGTTGTTGTGACAAGGTAAGGGTGGTATACAGAAGATAGCTCTATTTGGTAAATGACTAAATCCATATTATGGCAAGAACAGCTCAAATAAGCAAAGAGAAACGACAGTCCATCATTACTTTAAGACATGAAGGTCAGTAAATCTGGAACATTTCAAGAACTGAATGTTTCCTCAAGTGCAGTCGCAAAAACAATCAAGTGCTATGATGAAATTGGCTCACATGAGGACCGCCACAGGAATGGAAAACCCAGAGTTACCTCTGCTGCAGAGGATGAGTTCATTAGAATATCTGCACCTCAGATTGCAGCCCAATTAAAAGATTCACAGAGTTGAAGTAATAGACATCTCAACATCAACTGTTCAGAGGAGACTGCGTGAATCAGCCTTCATGGTCGAATTGCTGCAAAGAAACCACTACTAAAGGACATCAATAAGAACAAGAGACTTGCTGGGCCAAGAAACACGAGCAATGGACATGAGACCGGCGGAAATCTGTCCTTTGGTCTGATGAGTCCAAATTTGAGGTTTTTGGTTCCAACCGCTGTGTCTTGTGAGACGCAGAGTAGGTGATCGGATGATCTCTGCAAGTGTGGTAGCCATCGTGAATCATAGAGGAGGATGTGTGGGCGCTTTGCTGGTGACACTGTCAGTGATTTATTTAGAATTCAATGCACACTTAACCAGTATAGCTAACACAGCATTCTGCAGCAAAACACCATCCCATCTAGTTTGCACTTAGTGGGACTATCATTTGTTTTTCAACAGGACAATGACCCAAAACTCACCTCCAGGCTGTGTAAGGGCTATTTGACCAAGAAGAAGAGTGATGGAGTGCTGCATCATTTTTTATTTTACCTTTGTTTACCCAGGCAAGTCGGTTAAGAAAAAATTATTCTTTACAGAAGACCAGGACTCCTGTTATGTGAATTTCGTTATCAATGTTCATAAACTTCAATTAATCTACTCAGTCTGCTACCCAGAATTTGTAAGATTCTGGTTGAATGAAACAGACGAGAGTCCCAGCTTACAATAGTCAAAATGTTTATTCATGAGCGTACTCTGAAGTTCATTATACAAAGACATCCATTTTATAGTTCACTTCCTACCTACGCACATACATCCACACAAACAGTAGATATCCTACGCACATACATGCACACGAACAGTAGGTGAGTTGTGTGCTTCTCCAGAGTTCTCACCACTGTGTATCACTACCCAGCGCTGTCCGTTCCATTCCCCCGAGATTAGAGAAACCTTGAAGTACTCCTTGTCCTATCCTAAGTTTCTCAGAGTTCTAGCAAGGTCGAGCCAAATACAGTTTTAATTGTTCTTGGTATTTTCTTCAGCACACACACATTTATCTCCCTCCCAGACTTATGTTTAATACTTTAATTATTCATTATACATGCTACATAAGCAACTAATTAGTTACGTTTCAGGGTAGAATTATTTAATCATTATCTTTAAACATATAAATTATTTTATCAACTCCACAATCACCTGACCTCAACCCAATTGAGATGGTTTGGGAGGAGTTGGACGACTGCAGAGTGAAGGAAAAGCAGCCAACGAGTGCTCAGCATATGTGGGAACTACTTCAAGACTGTTGGGAAAGTGTTCCAGGTGATGCTGGTTGAGAGAATGCAAAGGTCTCACCGAGGCAAAGGGTGGCTACTTTGAAGAGTCTCAAATATAAAATATATTTTGATTTGTCTAACACTTTTTGGTTACTACATGATTCCATATGTGTTATTTAATAGTTTTGATGTCTTCACTATTATTCTACAATGAGTAGATGTGTCCAAACTAACTGGTATTGTATGTGTTTGTTGTTCTTGGCTTCTGTGCCAGTCTGCCGTCTGTTCGTTGTTAATCTATCATTCTCCCCTGTCATGTTGGTGGTGATGGGGTTAGGGTTTTGAATGGGTGTCAGAAGGTTGGGGGTTGGTTAGGTTTTGGTCAAATACGAGGTGGAGATAGACCAAGGATAATGGTTTCAAAACAATTTTACCTTTTTAATTGATCATTTTAATTTAAAATGTAATTTTAAGAGGTTACCATATCTTAGTAAATTTTTGCCAACATGCATTACAAATGTATTACACCACATGTTTTAATGTATTAAACTTTGGCACATGCCATTAGGCTATAGGAGGATTGAAAGTGTTAAGATACGGCTGTGATAGAGTAAGGGTTCAATATGGGGTCAAGATATGCTCTGCGTTTGCTGAAGGACAAGTGTAATTTCACACTTTTGAGACACCCTTTCAAGTTATTTTTTCATCTTGACATATGGGGAGTTTAGAAAACTCTATCGCTAAGCCTATATATTTAGTTTACTCATACTGTAGGACATAAGGCTAGTGACTGTTTTAGACCCTCCAGTGCCATTGTGCTCAGACAGAGTCCCATTGTAGAGCAGTGTTTTGTTGTTTGATGGTGTGCCCCATTATTCACATGTCTGTCAGAAATGTAGGCCCTTGTAGCCAAGCAGTAATCTATTCTTATCCCCACTGATGGATTTCAGCTTTGGCATGTAATGTGGCGTGTTGCCATTTCCTGCAGTGTGGCTGTGAATGCCCCATGTGACTGACACTGTCCCTTTTAATACAGTTTGGGTTGGGGTAGCTAAACAAGATAGTTGGTGTTGTCACACAATGACTCAAGTTGTCGACCTAGAAAAAGATCTCAAAGAACCAAAATCCATCTTGTGGCGTAGGTTCTAGGCCTGTATTCAGTGTCTCAGAGCAGTAGTACTGATCTAGGATCAGTTCCCCCATCTTGTTGTTGTTATTATTAATGTTCCAAAAAGGCTAAACTGATCCTAGATCAGCACTACTTTGAAAATCTTTATGAATATGGGCCCTGTTCAGTTAGTGTATGGATCCCTTTAATCAATCATTCTGACATTCAAACATGATGGCTGTCAATGTGATGTGATTGTTCACGATTTCCGTCTGACCTTAGAAAATCAGGAATAGCCTACCGTTTGTGTCATTCCATCCTAAAGAACCTGTAACCTTTTTCACTAGATTTTTATTTTATGCCAATCAAGCGCGGGTTAAGGAGGGCGCAACGTACTGAACATGGCTGTTAAAAAATGTCAGGAATCGAGCTGACTTGATATCTGATACTTGATATCTATAAATAGCCCAAACAACTACCTCTTCCTCTACTTTATTTATTTATTTTGCTCCTTTGCACCCCAGTATTTCTACTTTGCACACTCATCTACTGTCAAATCTACCATTCCATTGTTTTAATTGCTATATTGTATTTACTTCACCACCATGGCCTATTTATTGCCTTTACCTCCCTTATCTCACCTCATTTGCTCACATTGTATATAGACTTGTTTTTCTATTGTATTATTGATTGTATGTTTGTTTTACTCCATGTGTAACTCTGTTATATGTGTCGAACTGCTTTGCTTTATCTTGGCCAGGTCGCAGTTGTAAATGAGAACTTGTTCTCGACTTGCCTACCTGGTTAAATAAAGGTGAAATAAATAAATAAACCTGACTCTTAGATGCACGTGTTAGTTATAGATCAATGCATGTCCGTTTCACAGGCCCTTAACACAATGTATCTGAACGTTCCACAACATTGTTCACTATTGAACGCAACTCTGATTTTGCTATGCTGTTGCTCAGTCCTCAGACACAGATGAGGTGCTGGCGCCAGGCCGCAGGGCGTCGCTGTCAGACCTGGCCACGGAAGACGACATCGAGGCCCTCAGCGTTCGGCAGCTCAAGGAGATCCTAGCCCGTAACTTTGTCAACTACAAGGGCTGCTGTGAGAAGTGGGAGCTAATGGAGAGGGTCACCCGCCTCTATCACGACCAGAAGGACCTCCAGAATCTGGGTAAAGGAGGTTTTACCTGCAATGATTGTGATATATGGTTGTTTTCCCTACCGGCATCATAGTTGAACTGGGGTGTATTTACTAGGAATGAAACGGAATCGAACAGGACGTAACTGGGAGGGACCTAGGACAAAGCTGTGCGGGACATACCTGAATTTGTCCAATAAGTACCTTGTTTTTGTTGGGGAAAAAAGCAGTTTACTACAGTGTGCACTAATAAATACAGCCCGGATAGTAAGTTGTTCTGGATAAGAGTGTCTGCTAAATTACTCAAATTTAGAGGACTGTAAGATGAGACATCCTGTTTGGACTTCTATTACAGAAGCTCACTGTTTTCGCTTACTCACTTAGCTAGGTTACTGTAGGGCTAATATACAGTGCACACCCCTTGACTTTTTCCATATTTTGTTACGTTACAGCCTTATTCTAAAAAGTATTTAAAAACAAACAATAATCACTCTGACAGAGCTCCAGAGTTCTTCTGTGGAGATGGTTGTCCTTCTGGAAGGACAACCATCTCTGGAGCACTCCACCAATCAGGCTTTATGTTAGTGGCCTGACAGAAGCCACTCCTCAGTAAAAGGCACATGACAGCCCGCTTGGAGTTTGCCAAAAGGTACCGAAAGGACTTTCCGACCATGAGAAACAAGATTCTCTGGTCTGATGAAACCAAGATTAAACTCTTTGGCCTGAATGCCAAGCGTCACGTCTGGAGGAAACCTGGCACCATCCCTACGGTTAAGTGTGGTGGTGGCAGCATCATGATGTGGGGATGTTTTCTGCAGCATGGACTGGGAGATTAGTCAGGATCGAGGGAAAGATGAATGGATCAAAGTACAGAGATCCTTGATGAAAACCTGCTCCAGAGTGCTCAGGACCTCAGACTGGGGTGAAGGTTCACCTTTCAACAGGACAATGACCCTAAGCACACAGCCAAGACAACACAGGAGTGGCTTCGGGACAAGTCTCTGAATGTCTTTAAGAGGCCCGGACTTGAACCCGATCTAACATCTCTGGAGAGATCTGAAAATAGCTGTGCAGCTACGCTCTCCATCCAACTTGACAGAGCTTGAGAGGATCTGTAGAGAAGAATGGGAGAAACTCCCCAAATACATGTGTGCCAAGCTTGTAGCCTCATAACCAAGAAGACTCATGGCTGTAATCGCTGCCAAAGGTGCTTCAACAAAGTTCTGAGTAGTGTCTGAATACGTGATGTGATATTCCCATGTAAATTTGCAAACATTTCTAAAAACCTGTTTTTGCTTTGTCATTATGGAGCATTGTTTGTATCCACTGTATATAATTATTAGAACCGCCGATTCCCACTTCAACCGCTGGCAGCAACACTGCAGGCTCCATGGCGATGTGCTATCCCAACTCGCACCACAATATGTTTGTAGTTTCACAAATTGTTGTGAAAGTAAACAAATTATGGAAAGGCATCTAATGATATGGCATTTGTTTGTCTGGTTTTTGAGGCTTGACACATGCAACAAATGAAATACCTCTCAAATTAAATGTTTTACTATTACTGAAGTTTATACCTTGTAAAACAACAGGGAATTTCTTGCATCATTCAAGGTAGTGTTTAACATGCTTTTTTTCATTTTATTCTTCCCTTTATCCTCCAGTTTCAAGTACAAATGACGGCACAGGTGAGTCGTTCCCCCCCCCCCCCCCACACTTAAGGCAATGCAAAGCTCCCCAAGATGAAAGTTGAAACTCTTCCGTTTGGCATGGCAATGGTGAAAGTGCATTGAACAATCAATTATGAGCTATAGGTATTATAAATCCGATTAATAACATTTGGTTGAGTGTCAACAAGTTGTCTTTGGTCAACTTAGTACAAGCTAGTATTTAATGAAATGTGTTTGTGTATAAGGGTGTTTTTTCCTTGTTTCTTTCTCCCAGACCCCAGTGGTACCCCTGGCCAGGAGGAGAACCTGTGTAAGATCTGCATGGACTCTCCTATTGACTGTGTCCTGCTGGAGTGCGGCCACATGGTCACCTGCACCAAGTGTGGCAAGCGGATGAACGAGTGCCCCATCTGCAGGCAGTATGTGGTGCGCGCCGTTCACATCTTTAGAGCCTGAGACCCAAGCCTTGGGAATCCCCCCCCCCCTTCCCCCCACCTACCTCCCGTAAATTAACAAGGGACTTGCTACATGTGGCCTTACCACCCATAGACTAGACCAGGGGTATTCAACTCTTACCATATGAGGTCTGGAGCCTGTTGGTTTTCTGTTCTACCTGATACATATTTGCATCTACCTGGTGTCCAAGGTGTAAATCAGTCTGTGATTAGAGGGGAGCAATGGAATGAAAGCAGTGGAACTGGCTTTGAGGTCCAGAGTTGAGTTTGAGGGGACTAGACTAACCTCCTCTCCCTCCAGTTCTCCACTGCTCTGATGGTCCTGGGGACCCAGAGTACTGGTTCCCCCTGCTGGAGGGATGACCAGGGGAGGTTACCGTCAATAAACCACACAAACCCAATGACTGGACATGAGCACTTCCTTCTTTTATTGAATGGACTCCTACAGCTCATATCTCCAAGCCGATAAGGATATTATGTCATATTATTAGAATAAGAGGACCTGATAACATATTTGTATTTTTCCTTTGGAGACCTACTACTAGTAAATACAGTAAGGGATCATATATATTTATACAGTTCCTTCGGAAAGTATTCAGAACCCTGGACTTTTCCCACATTTTGCTACGTTACAGCCTTATTTTAAATGTATTCAATTGTTTTTTTCCCCTCATCAATCTACGCACAATGACCATGCAAAAACGTTTTTTTTTTTAATGTTTGCTAATTTATAAAAAATATAATACTGAAATATCACAAGTATTCAGACCCTTTACTCAGTACTTGGTTGAAGCACCTTTTGGCAGTGAATACAGCCTTGAGTCTTCATGTGTATGACTCTACAAGCAGATCCTCTCAAGCTCTGTCAGGTTGGATGGGGAGCGTTGCAGCACAGCTATTTTCAGGTCTCTCCAGAGATGTTCGATCGGGTCCATGTCTGGGCTCTGGCTGGAGTACTCAAGGACATTCAAAGACTTGTCCCAAAGCCACTCCTGTCTTGTCTTGGCTGTGTGCTTAAGGTTGTTGTCATGTTGAAAGGTGAACCTTCACCCCAGTCTGTGGTCCTGAGCACTCTGGAGCAGGTTTTCATCAAGGATCTCTCTGTATTTTGCACCGTTCATCTTTCCCTCGATCCTGACTAGTCTCCCAGTCCATGCTGCTGAAAAACATCCCCACATCATGATGCTGCCACCATGCTTCACCGTAGAGATGGTGCCAGGTTTCCTCCAGACGTGACGCTTGGCATTCATGCCAAAGAGTTCAATCTTGGTATCATCAGTCCAGAGAATCTTGTTTCTCATGGTCTGAGAGTCCTTTGGTGCCTTTTGGCAAACTCCAAGCAGGCTGTCATGTGCCTTTTACTGAGGAGTGGCTTCCGTCTGGCCACTCTACCATAAAGGTCTGATTGGTGGAGTGCTCCAGAGATGGTTGTCCTTCTGGATGGTTCTCCCATCTCCACAGAGGAACTCTGGAGCTCTGTCAGAGTGACCATCAGGTTCTTGGGCACCTCCCTGACCAAGGCCCTTCTCCACCGATTGCTCAGTTTGGCAGAGCGGCCAGCTCCAGGAAGAGTCTTGGTGTTTCCAATTTTCCATTTAAGAATGATGGAGGCCACTGTGTTCTTGGGGACCTTCAATGCTGAGAAAAAAAAATGTTGTACCCTTCTCAAGATCTGTGACTCGACACAATCTTGTCTCAGAGCTCTACGGACAATTCCTTCGACCTCATTGCTTGTTTTTTGCTCTGACATGTACTGTCAACTGTTGGACCTTATATAGACCGGTGTGTGCCTTTCCAAATCATGTCCAATAAGTTGAATTTACCACAGGTGGACTCCAATCAAGTTTTAGGAATAGGATGATCAATGGAAACCAGATGCACCTGAGCTAAATTTCAAATCTCATAGCAAGGGGTCTGAATACTTATGTAAATAAGGTATTTCTGTTTTTAATAAATTAGCTTTGGCATTATTGGGTATTGTGTATAGATTGATGAGGAAAACATGTCATTTAATCCATTTTAGAATAAGGCTGTAACGTAACAAAATATGGAAAAGGGGACGGGGTCTGAATACTTTCCGAATGCATTGTATAAGCCCCAAGTGCTCTTAATAATGGATTGGATTCATGTAACTGTTAGAGTTGAACCCCGGTAAAAGGGAAAGCAGTTACATTAGTGGTTGAGCTGAGAACACATCCATAGGATTTCTCTGTGTCTGTCGTTACTCTGCATTCAGAAAAGCAGCAACATCCCCCTGTGGTGGTCTAGTTTTAAAAGCCTTGTCTGTAAAGGGTTCAGAGCTTGATAAGTTACAGCGGCCAGTAGATTGGGGCTGGCTGGCTGGCTCACATTCTCCCAGTGTGTCGCTTGAGCCTGGGGCCTCCAACTCAAAAGTGTGTTGCTGTGTGCCAGAAATGAAACGCGTGCTTGTTCTGTAACCCATAGACACTGCATACATTGTTTCTCAATTAAGCCAGTTGACATAAGCAAAGCTGACAGACGTTCACTCAATCCCTCTGCTATGGAATCAGGTGGACACACGGTTTTAGTGCTTACACGTTAGCCTGGTCCCAGATCTGTTTATGCTGAATTGCCAACTCCCATGGTTATTGTCATGTCAAACCGAGAGTACCCTGAAGGAGAGCCCTTTTTTCCTCATGCAAACAGCACTACCCACAATACTTTGTACGTAGACACTACGGGTGCCATGCACCAACGCACCACGAGGAGAGATGACCGTGAAGTTGACAAGGACCAGAGACGTCTTGACCAGCGCAACAAACCAATGAGGCAGAATTACTTAAGAAGCTTCCGACCGAAGGGTTTTGCATGACAACGACCATAGTAGTTGGCTATACAGCACAAACGAATCTGGGGACCAGGCTACTTATGCTGACAGTGGGAGAGAATATGTGGATCAGTGGTCCTTCACTATTCCGACTATATCTAAGTGCTTTATGCTTCCAATACTCAACCGCTCGTTGACTGTATTGATATCTTTCAGCATCAACATTGACCAAAGGCCCTTACCCTTATCCAACCATGTCAGAATAGCCTGGTGTATAGCTAGATCTAGTTGTGTATAATACATATAACGCACTAGTTGTGCATAATATGCGTTTTCATGACACACGTACATGAAAGATGAGTTGTCAAACGCACAAGCAGATATTTGGCATTGCCCAAGATAAAGGTTAACTCTTAATCTGTTTGTCTAGCCAAGTACCTTAACTCCAAGATGATTTAATTCATAGAGTTGAGTGCAGACTAGAGTAATTTAAAAATAATAATAATAATGATGAACCTCTGACTCGGAGTCGCTGTACAGTACATACTTACTTTTTTTAAATTCTTAAACCCTTACCATGTTTGTCCTCTGTTTGCATGGCTTTTTTAGTTTGCTGAAATCCATACTTTTTAATAAAACTTTAGTCAAATACAACCACTGACTGTTTCCTTTTTGAGATTCAATTGACACATGCGCATTCACGCCGAGTTGCAATCTTAGAGCAACAGCAATGAAGAAACAGTCGGTTGTATTTGATTAATGTGTAATTAAAAAGTAGGGATTTTTGCAAACAAAGGCCTGCAACAACAGGCAAAGATAGGTACACGGTAAGGGTTTAAGAATTTAGATTTTTGAAGTATCGACTGCATAGTGAGTTGGGGGTTCAACTAAACTCTAGTCTGCTCAACTTTGTCAATGAAATCATTGGAGTTTGGCTACCGTTTGGAACTTGGCATGAGTCTAAAGGTTCAACAATGGTGAAAGTGTCTTGAACAATGCATTGTCCATTATTAGCTATAGGTATTATAACGCTCTGATTTAATGACCGGTAGTTGAGTGGTTTGCATACTCCAGTGCTAGACCTCCAGTCCTTCCCCATCCCTACTGACCATAATGAAAGATTGACTCTTAAGTGGCTTTCAAAAACCAGCACCTTTATTCATGACAGTGAGCACACTGTACTTTTGAAAATAATGCAACGTTGTGAAATCGTGTGCTTGATCCGTTAGATGGAAAATGTCTATTGTCAAGATGATAGAGCACTAAGCTACATTAAATCAATTAAGCTCTGTATAGCATAAGGAAGGAGTCTGGAATTAAGATGGCTCTCATGTCCCAAATTGCACCCTATCCACTATATTGGTGCAATTTGGGACACCGGCGTTGTTTGATGAAAAGAAGTGTACTTGACCGACAGTACCAGTCAAAAGTTTGGACACACCTACTTATTCAAGGGTTTTTCTTTATTTTTACTATTTTCTACATTGTAGTGAAGATATCAAAACTATGAACTAACACACATGGCATCATGTAATAACCAAAAAAAGTGTTAAACAAAGATTCTTCAAAGTAGCCATCCTTTGCCTTGATGACAGCTTTTCACACTCTTTGCATTCTCTCAACTAGCTTAACCTGGAATGCTTTTCCAACAGTCTAGAAGGAGTTCCCACATGCTGAGCACTTGTTGGCTACTTTTCCTTCACTCTGCAGTCGTCCAACTCATCCCAAACCATCTCAATTGGGTTGAGGTTGGGTGATTGTGGAGGCCAGGTCATCTGAAGCAGCACTCCATCACTCCTTCTTGGTCAAATAGCCCTTACACAGCCTGGAGGTGAGTTTGGGGTCATTGTCCTGTTGAAAAACAAATGATAGTCCCACTAAGTGCAAACCAGATGGGATGGCGCTTTGCTGCAGAATGCTGTGGTAGCCAAACTGGTTAAGTGTGCTTTGAATTCTAAATAAATCCCTGACAGTGTCACCATCACACCTCCTCCTTCATGGTGGGAACTACACATGTGTAGATCATCCATTCACCTACTCTGCGTCACAAAGACATGGCGGTTGGAACCAAAAATGTCACATTTTGACTCATCAGACCAAAGGACAGATTTCCACCGGTTTAATGTCCATTGCTTGTGTTTCTTGGCCCAAGCAAGTCTTCTTATTGGTGTCCTTTAGTCATGGTTTCTTTGCAGCAATTTGACCATGAAGGCCTGATTCACGCAGTCTCTTCCTCCTGAACAGTTGATGAGATGTCTGTTACTTGAACTCTGTGAAGCATTTATTTGGGCTGCAATTTCGGAGGTGCTGTTATCTCTAATGAATGGAGCCAGTTTCATCATAGAGCTTGATAGTTTCATCAAGTGCAGTCGCAAAAACATTCAGTTCTTGAAATGTTCCGGATTTACTGACCTTCATGTCTTAAAGTAATGATGGACTGTCGTTTCTCTTTGCTTATTTGAGCTGTTCTTGCCATAATATGGACTTGGTCATTTACCAAATAGGGCTGTCTTCTGTATACCACCCCTACCATGTCACAACACACCTGATTGGCTCAAATGCATTAAGAAGGAAAGAAATTCCACAAATTAACTTTTAACAAGGTACACCTGTTAATTAATTGGAATGCGTTCCAGATGACTACCTCATGAAGCTGATTGAGGGAATTCCAAGAGTGTACAAAGCTGTCATCAAGGCAAAGGGTGGCTACTTTGAAGAATCTCAAATATATTTTGATTTGTTTAACCCTTTTTTGGTTACTACAAAAACTATTTCATAGTTTTGATGTCTTCACTATTATTGTACAATGTATAAAATAGTAAAAAATAAAAACTTATGAATGAGTAGGTGTCCAAACCTTTGACTGGTACCATATTTTTCTTACTGATAAATGAGGCCTTTGAATTTATATTTACTTGACCATTGTTTTGATTTTTAGGTTGCGATTCGGTTTTTAGCATCTGCGAAATGGAGAGTTTATAAATACCATTTGAATTTACAGGCCTTGAATATACAGATGTTACTTGTCTTTATTTTCCACCAGATCTCTTAACAGCATTTCGAGCCAAACATTCTATTTTCTTAACTGCTTTGATACATCTCTGAAAGACTCTTTAGTATAAAAACTACCAAATAATTTTGGGTGCATTCTTCTGAATTTCTTCTAATAAAAATATTTCTACATTTGCTTTGTCTTAGGCCTATTATTTACCCAGAGAGTGTCACAGTAGACTATGAATGGTGATAACAGGTTTTTCCAGTCTGATGGCTCGGGGTGGGGTGTGTGTGCATGTACGGTAAGATGGAATCCCATGAGTTCACCTCACTTAAAGGGAACTTCTCAGATTCCTATAATGACCTCAACTATAATGTAGTGCTCTTTGAGAGGGTGCGGCAGCTGTATTTTGTTACACGTGGTTGCTGTCTGCTCCATAGTGAAAAGTTTGTCAATCAGTAATTTTAAATCATCAAGTATTTAAAATGGGCTCATGGTATGCCTTCGATAAATGATTTGGTCCTAGTGTTTTACAGTTTGAATTATCCTTTTTTGGGGGGAATGCAATTCAAACTAATTGTAGAGATGTAGTGTTTTTGTATATGAATATGCAATATATTATTACAAATCTAAAGTATGTCATGCACATTATTATAACCCTCAAGCACATGCCAGAGTAGCCGTACATAATTTGATATACTTGTATTTTGTCTGATTTGACAGACAGCAACTGGTTTCATTTTCACTCATTCAAACAGTATCTGCATTTTCAACACAAAATGTAAGACTATCAATTTGGTGTAAAGACTCATCATTTTGTAGACAGACATATATTCAACTTTCAATCTGCAATGAATGCAAGGTTACAGTGAGCAAACCACATCCTGGTACATGGAGGGCATTTTAGCCAATAGACAATAGTGCCACCTTATGGTAACAATGGTTTACATAAACATTTTAGTCATTTGGCAGACACTCTTTTCCAGTGACTAACAGTGCATTCATCTTAAGGTAGAGAGACAACCACATATCACAATCATAGTAAGTAAAACTTTTCCTCAGTGAAGTCAGTGCTAGTAAGACAAGACGAGTGAGTGTTGCAGAAAAGGAAAGGCAAAGGTGCTTTTTGGGAGGGGAGGTGCTGCGATTTGTTTTGAATGATTTTATTAGGATCCACATTAGTCGATGCCAATAGCGACAGCTAGTCTTACTGCGGTCCGACACAACAAAAAATACATTACAGACACAATACAATTCACATATATTTAAAAACATTAACGTGTGTGCACATCTATCAGTTACACATACTTTTGGTGCGTATGTACTGACAAGTAAGTCACTTGGTGGAGAGGCGTTGTGGCGTGAGGTGTTGCTTTATTTGTTTTTTGAAACCAGGTTTGCAGTTGACTTGCACTATATGAGATGGATGGGAGCTCCATGCAATCATGGCTCTGTATAATACTGTACACTTTCTTGAATTTGTTCTGGACCTAGGGACTGTGAAAAGACCCCTGGTGTAATGTCTGGTGAGGTAAATTGACTATGCCAGGTATTCCCAAACTGGGGATACGTGCAATGCCATCGGGGGTTCGTCAAATAAAAATGTGATTCAAATGTAATTTTAAATAAAAAAAATAAAATGAAACCATCTAGTGTTCAGCGAAATAACAACACAATGTAAAATACAGGTGACCTAGTCAAATAATTAACATCCAATCACATTAACCATTACTCTCGCGGGAAACCACTCTTGCGCAGACATTTAGAAACAAAACATGACAATTTGGAAAATAAGCCACAGGAGTTTTTGAGCGAGAATAAAGATGACTTTCGAGTCGTAAGACATGTATAAAAGCAACAGACAACATTAATAAGAAGGGGCTAGAAGCGTCTTATATGGTGAGCTACCAAGTGGCTAGGACAGCAAGCCCAAAAAACTTTTCAGACAATGCCTTCATCAAACAACACTGTTTCATGACGCATCAGTGACATGGCAGGAAATGTTTTGAAACAATTACTGCTTCACATACAAACCAGTGAGTTATTTGCGTTAAAGCTGGATGAGTCAACAGACGTGGCGGGCCTGGCACAGCTCCTGGTATGTCCGGGGGGTCAATTAAGTCATGCAGGCTCTAGTTGATTTGTTAATTTTTTGGCGACAATTGTCAAGTCATATGGTGAAGTGCTGCAAAGAAGGACAGAGTTAAGCTGCAGCTGGCCCAGAACAGAGCGGCACATTTTGCTCTTTATTGTAATCGGAGGGCTAATATCAATACTATGCATGACAGTTTCTCTTGGCTAAGAGTTGATGAAACACTGACTGCATCGCTACTTGTTTTTATAAGAAACAATGTTGGAAATTCCAAATCGTTTGCATAGTCCAGTGGTTCCCAAACTTTTTATAGTCCCGTACCCCTTCAAACATTCAACCTCCAGCTGCGTACCCTCTCTAGCACCAGGGTCAGCGCACTCTCAAGTTTTGTTTTTTGCCGTCATTGTAAGCATGACACACACACTATATGATACATTTATTAAACATAAGAATGACTGTGAGTTTTTCTCTCAACCTGGCTCGTGGGAAGTGACAACAAGCTCTAATAGGACCAGGGCACAAATAATAATATAATAATAATCAATAATTTTGCTCTTTATTTAGCCATCTTACATATAAAACCTTATTTGTTCATCAAAAATTGTGAATAACTCACCACATGTTAATGAGAAGAGTGTGCTTGAAAGGATGCACATAACTCTGCAATGTTGGATTGTATTGGAGAGAGTATGTCTTAAATTATTGCCACACACAATGTGCCTGTATTTAGTGTTCATGCTAGTGAGGGCCGAGAATCCACTCTCACATATTATTGCATAATGTAGAAAATACACACGAGTTCACGGGCCTTGCTTTAACAAAGTTAACCATTTTCACTGTAGTTTCCAAAACGTCTTTCAATCTGTCAGGCATTCCCTTTGCAGCAAGAGCCTCTCGGTGGATGCTGCAGTGTACCCAAGTGGCGTCGGGAGCAACTTCTTACCCACACGTTACCACTCCACTATGTCTTCCTGTCATGGCTTTTGCGGCATCAGTACCGATACCACAAACATCTTGACCAGCAAAGTTAATTTGATCTCACAAAGCTGTCCAGTACTTTAAAAAATATCCTCTCATGTTGTCCTGGTTTCCAGTGGTTTGCAGAAGAGGATGTCTTCCTTAATTGTCCCCCCATAAACGTAAAAGACATATACCAGGAGCTGTGCCAGGCCCGCCACGTCTGTTGACTCATCCAGCTTTAACACATATAATTCACTGGCTTGTATGCGAAGCAGTAAATGTTTCTAAACATCTCCTGCCATGTCACTGATGCGTCGTGAAACAGTGTTGTTTGATGAAGACATTGTCTGTATAGTTTTTTAGGCCTTTCCCCCCAGCATTGTCCCAGCCATATCCGCGGCAGCAGGAAGAATTAAGTCCTTCACAATAGTATGGGGCTTCCCTGTCCTAGCCACTCGATAGCTCACCATATAAGACATTTCTAGCCCCTTCTTATTAATGTTGTCTGTTGCTTTTATACATCTTACTACTTGAAAGTCGTCTTTATTCTGGCTCAAAAAACTATTGTGGCTTATTTTCCAAATTGTCATGTTTTGTTTCTAAATGTCTGCTCGAGAGTGAAGGTTTCCCGCGAGAGAGTAATGGTTAATGTGATTAGATGTTAATTATTTGACTAGGCTACCTGTATTTGACATTGTGTTGTTATGCTGCTGAAGACGAGATGGTTTAATTGTATTTTTGGCAGTGTAACGAGGCTATTCAGGCGAGAAAAAACCTCACCCAAATGTAAATCCCCGTTGTAAAATATAAATGTACTGTTAAAAAATGTGAAGAAACATTTTTTAAATTATATATATATATATTTTTAAATGTGACACATTTTTATTTGGCGTACCCCCAATGGCATTGTGCGTACCCCTGGGGAATACCAGTTCCCCAGTTTGGGAAGACCTGTGCTTTACACAGTAATGTAAATGCTTTATTTTTTAGTGATCCAATACTTAAAATAGTACATTTATCATAATTTGGTTGTAATCCAGAGAGGATAGAAAACTTATCTGGATCCTCTATGAGGCTCTGGAGGGATCCAAATTGTGGATTTAAAAGAAAACATGAATCATCAGTGTACAATGACACCTTTGTTTTTAAGCCCTGGATTTCTAGCCCCTTGATATTATTGTTGGATCTGATTTTAATATCTAACATTTCGATGGCCATGATAAATAGATTTGCCAATAGTGGACAACCTTGTTTTACTCCTCTTGACAGTTTAATACTTTCTGATAAGTAGCCATTATTTACTATTTAACACCTAGGGTTACTATACATAACTTTAACCCATTATACAATGCAAAATATTTTCCACATTTGAAATATTCCAGGCATTTATATATAAATTCTAGTCGTACTTCATCAAAAGCCTTTTCAAAGTCAGCTATGAATACCAGGCCTGGTTTCCCAGATGTTTCATAGTGTTCTATTGTTTCCAGTACTTGTCTCACATTATCTAAAATCTATTGTCCATGTAAAACCTGTCTGATTAGAATGAATAATATCCGACAAACCTTTTTAATTCTATGCACTATGCATTTTGCTACCTCAACTGGTTTGCCATCCAGCCTCTTCGTTTTCCTGGACTTAAAGTCCTTAATTGCATCAAGAAGTTCCTCCTCTGTAATTTGGCCTTCACATGAGCCTTTCTGTACAGCTGTTTATTTTACATTATTAATAGAAAAAAATCCTTACAATGAACTTAGTTTAGTGGATATGGAGAAGACTGAAATGAAAACATATGCTTAAAGTACTTTGCTTCCTCTTTCAAAATATAGTTTGGTGAATCATGGGTGACTCCATCATTTGTAACAAGTTTCAGTAAATTCTTTTTGGTAGCATTTCTATTTTTTATTTTATAATATATTACACTTGATTTTTCTTGAATAAGTTCCTCCATTTATTTTTGTTTTTTATCTAACTTATTATGTGCCTCTATGGTACAGTTTTTATTGCATCTATCTGTTAGTCCCTCTATTTCCTTTGTTAATATGAACTCTTTTGACCTAAGTTGTTTTGGTTTTAAAGGTGAGTATTGAATTGCATGGCCTCTAAAGGCACATTTAAAAGTGTCACATACAATAAGGGAATCTGCTGTACCTATGTTATGTCAGGGAAAAAGTCAGTTATAAATTATTCTGTCTTGGTTAGAAACAAGTTGATTATATTTCCAATATTCTCACCCACGTGGAAATTCTGTAAGAGTATTGTATATGCCAATTATTTGATGGTCCGACCGCTTTCTGTCCCGTATCAACACTTTTTAACTTTTGGTGCCAGCGAGAATGACATAAGAAACTAGTCAGGACGACTAGCTTGATTGAGCCTCTGCCATGTATATCTCACTAGGTCAGGATATTTAAGCCTCCATATATCCACTAATTCCAATATATCCATGACATTCGTGATTTCCTTAACTGTATGAGGTTGATAGTGTGGCAGTGTGATATCCTTTACCACTGAGGTATTTAAAACTGTATTATAATCTCCCTCCATAATAATAGAGTCTTGTATTGCTTGTAGGCTTGATAAATGATGATATATATTTTCAAAGAAGCGTGGATCATCATTATTTGGAACGTATAGATTAATGAGCCAAATGGTCCAATAACATACAGTGTCAACAATAATCCATTTACCTTGCGGATCTGTTTGGACAATTTGCACATTAATATCAAAATTATTGTTAATTAATATCATCACCCCTTTTTAGTTTTTTTGCCCATGGGAGAAGTATATTTGGCCACCCAGTCCCTTCCACAAATCTTTATCTAAAATTGTTGAATGAGTTTCCTGTAAACAATAGATATTATATTCCTTCTCTTTTAGCCAGGTAAATACTGATCTTCTTTTGTTATTATCTGCTAAGCCATTACAATTTTAACTGCCTATACTTATTTCACCATTTACCATAATGAGATACAAGTTTCAATTATAATTGTCATAATAGATTTTTGTAAACTTACCATTAAAAAGTACCATAATGATTCAGTGTCCATATTGCTGTACCATGATATTTGCACTGCTACTAAGTAAGCCTCCAATTGTTCTCCACTATTCCACCCGCTAAAGCCTCCCCCATCTCAAGTTGGCTTGTTGTAGCAGTGACTGGCAGACCACCCTTGTCCACCTGGATCCTAGGCTTTTGAGAGATTGTGACCCATCCTTAAGAAAAAGCACACAGTGCCACCCACAGAACAGAAGCAGATTACCTGCCAAAAGCATTTCCAATGCCCTCACCTCAATTGTATTGCATAGTTATTTTAAAAATATATATTCAAAAACTGCATATCTTAATTTATTTCCACAATTAACAAATAATATGTGTAATAATGTAGGCAGTTCGGATTGCATTACATAAATTACATTTTGGCAAGCAATTATTATTTTGGCAGACAATTATTGTGATTAATCATATATTGTCCCTAACATCTCTGACCGCATTTATCTATCTGTCTTGGCTGCGTATAGGCTACTTGCAGTATAAAACAGATAAGGACTTAGTGTATGCATCACTCAAGTGGGTGTCTGGGGTATAGGGTTGGGTACCGTTCCATCATGATAAGCCAATAAATAATATAATTATAATTTATTTTACAATGTAAACTCAGCAAAAAAAGAAATGTCCTCTTACTGTCAACTGCATTTATTTTCAACAAACTTAACATGTGTAAATATTTGTATGAACATAACAAGATTCAACAATGAGACATAAACTGAACAAGTTCCACAGACATGTGACCAACAGAAATGGAATAATGTGTCCCTGAACAAATGGGGGTCAAAATCAAAAGTAACAGTCAGTATCTGGTGTGGCCACCAGCTGCATTAAGTACTGCAGTGCAACTTCCCTGAGCTGACAAGGTAAAAATCGGTTCTCTGCCCCAGAACAAGGCAGTTAACCCACTGTTCCTAGGCCGTCATTGAAAATAAGAATCTGTTCTTAACTGACAAGTTAAATTAAAGTAAAAAAATTTTTTTCTTACGATAGAGGTAAGTGCAGAATGTTGTTTGAGTTTGGATTACATTTTTTTCGTACTGGTAAGAATAGGAGAGTTAGTTGTGCTCGCTGGGCTATATCGGGCTGTAAGGGATTCAGGTCTGAATAGTTGAATCGGAAACATTTTGTGATAGTTTCTGATTATTGTTGCTTGGTTTTATAGTTTAGGGAACACCTGTGAATTTGAGCAGGAAGTTAATGTATTCTAACATTATAATCTGTTTCCATTACGTGGAACAATGTCCAGTCATTAAAGTGGATTGCAGTTTGAGTTTGAGTTTATTTTTATAGGGACAGTGCACATCAATCACAGTTGTGTGTGTCTAATGGCAGGGTATTCCAGACATGGGAAGCTCTCACAGAGAAAGCAGATTGACTAAAAGTGCCACCACACATCCCAGCTGAAAGACAGCACCCTATAAAGGGCAATGTCCCCCAATCACTGCCCTGGGGAATTGGGATAATTTTTTAAGACCAGAAGAAATAGTGCCTCCTACTGGACCTCCAACACCACTTCCAGCAGCATCTGGTCTCCCATCCATGAATGTCGAGCGTCACGTCTGGAGGAAACCTGGCACCATCCCTAGTCTCGCTAGTCTCCCAGTCCCTGCCGCTGAAAAACATCCCAACAGCATGATGCTGCCACCACCATGCTTCACCGTAGGGATGGTGCCAGATTTCCTCCAGATGTGACGCTTGGCATTCATGCCAGTTCAATATTGGTTTCATCAGACCACAGAATCTTGTTTCTCATGGTCTGAGAGTCCTTTAGGTGCCTTTTGGCAAACTCCAAGCAAGCTGTCATGCCTTTTACTGAGGAGTGGCTTCCATCTGGCCACTCTACCATAAATGCTTGATTGGTGGAGTGCTGCAGAGATGGTTGTCCTTCTGGAAGGTTCTCCCATCTCCACAGAGGAACTCTGGAGCTCTGTCAGATTGACCATTGGGTTCTCCCTGACCAAGGCCCTTGCTCAGTTTGGCCGGGCAGCCAGCTCTAGGAAGAGTCTTGGTGGTTCCAAATTTCTTCCATTTAGGAAGGATGGAGGCCACTGTGTTCTTGGGGACCTTGAATGCTGCATAAATGTTTTGGTATCATTCCCCAGATTTGTGCCTTGACACAATCCTGTCTCGGAACTCAATGGACAATTCCTTCGACCTCATGGCTTGTTTTTTGCTCTGACATGCAATTTCAACTGTGGGACCTTATATAGACATGTGTGTGTGTTTCCAAATCATGTCCAATCAATTGAATTGACCACAGGTGGACTCAAATCAAATTGTGGAAACATCTCAAGGATGATCAATGGAAACAGGAGGCACCTAAGCTCAATTTCAAGTCTCATAGCAAAGGGTCTGAATACTTATGTAAATAAGGTATTTCTAATGATTAAGTGTCCATACAGCTGTACCATCATATTTGCACTTGTTGTATAGCACACTGTATTACTTATACAACTAATATAAGGACAGGACATGAGACTAGAGTAGAAATTAAGGTGGGAATTGTTTAATGCGTTTCACAGGAAGAACATTCCAAGCATTTCAACATAGGTAAGCAAGGGGGGTTACAGGTGCCCTAAAGGGACAAAATTAGAATATCAATACACAACAGCACTGTTAAGCATAGTGTAGCTGCAACTGTGTAAACCTCCAATTGACCTAATATTCCACCCACTAAAATCTCCCCCCAAATCTAGGAGGTCTGTTGTCACTAAGACCATCTCCCTGACTAATGACGCACCTGTGTGTCCTAACATGCTGACCAGACCACATGTACGCGTGTGTCTGTGTGCGCCATCGCGCGCACGTTAATTTTGTTCACCCACACCAGAAGTGATTTGTCTTGGTATATAATTTATTTTTTATTTAATTAAGCTTTATTTAACTAGGCAAGTCAGTTAAGAACAAATTCTTATTTACAATGACGGTCTACCAAAAGGCAAAAGGCCTCCTGCGGGGACGGGGGCTGGGATTAAAAATTAAAAATAAATTAAATATAAATATTGGACAAAACACACATCACGACAAGCGAGACAACACAACACTACATAAAGAGAGACCTAAGACAACAACATAGCAAGGCAGCAACACATGACAACACAGCATGGTAGCAACACAACATAACAACAACATGGTAGCAACACAACATGGTATCAGTACAAAACATGGGCACAAACAACAGCACAAAGGGCAAGAAGGTAGAGACAACAATACATCACACAAAGCAGCCACAACTGTCAGTAAGAGTGTCCATGATTGAGTCTTTGAATGAAGAGATGAAGATAAAACTGTCCAGTTTGACATTGGGTTGTTATTTTACCTGAAATGCACAAGGTCCTCTACTCTGACAATTAATCCACAGATAAAACGGTAAACCGAATTTGTTTCTCATCATCTCTCCTCCTTCCTTCAGGCTTCTTTTTCTTATTTGGACTTTATATGGTGGTTGGCAACCAACTTTACAGCATTACTACAACCTACCGGAGTGTGGACCTCAGTTCATCTTTCAATCACCCACGTGGGTATATGTTCCTAAAAACCAATGAGGAGAGGCCGGACTTGCAGCGTGTTGAGCATCACAAATAGAACCAATTTCTATTTTAGCGCCTGGCCACGCAGACTCGTGCGAGCAGTGTGGGTGCAATGATTTAATAACATGTATGTGCACATTTATTTTGCAACGCTCGCGCATGCGATGCGAGCGGTGTGGTCAGCATGTAAGGCAAACCCTTGGCTGCCGATTGGTGTAGGCCAGAGGGAAATATGGGCAGTCCCATGAAAACATAATTCAATGTTGCCACCTTTCACTCACACATTCAAAGCCCCATGGGTCTATTGCATATCTATGAGAGTGCTTTTTAAGAGAACTAACTAAATTACATGGAAAACAGTCAGAAAAATTAAATAATAACAATAATATTAATAGAAATAATAACAGCACAATATTATAGATTCACGCTCACATTAAGAAAGCAAAGGCTATAAGCATTTCAGCCCAGCCTGCTCAGTTCATTGGATCCAATTGTTCGAAAAATGTGTCTTCCGCATTTAACCCAACCCCTCTGAATCAGAGGTGCGGGGGCTGATTTAATCGACATCCGCGTCATCGGCGTACAGAGGGCAGTGGGTTAACTGTCTTGCTCAGGGTAGAACAACAGATTTTCACCTTGTCAGCTCAGGGATTCAATCCATCAACCTTTCGGTTACTGGCCCAATACTCCTAACTGCCAGGCTACCTGCCGCCATCAAATAAGACATTCAGTGCTGACAATGTAGAGAGAATAAACCTGTAAAACCAATCCTCTCTCCACCAACCCACATTTTGTTTTTATTCCAGTGTTATTGCCTCAGCGGTTTTACACAGGCCTATATCATTAGAATCAAAAATACAAGGGTAGCGTATGTAGCTCATGTAAAATATAATATACTTCTCGCTAAGAGAAGTGCTTCCATAGGCCAGTTATTGTTTTGGCTCTGCTACTAACTGTAATCAGTTTAACCCAGTGTTTACCATCCAGCCACACAGTAATAGACAACCCTGTTGACAATACCCAATCCATTTGCCGGTGTGTATCGGAACAATAATATGTCCTTTACATTTTTAATATTCTGATTTATTTTTGAAATATATAACAATAATGACACCAATTATTTTTTGATCGCATAGGCCTACTCAAGTAGAGAACCTAGACAGGTTTTTAATTATGTAATCCTTTATCCTAGCCCTACATTAGATCTATTCATATTTAATTAGTTTTATTTTACAAATCTGTTCGTTCGGATTCACATCCGCCAAAAGGGCCACACTATATAACAGCTTTTAAGTTGTATTATAAACTGGGTGGTTCGAGCCCTGAATGCTGATTGGCTGACAGTTGTGGTATATCAACCCATATTTGTTTTTACGTGTTTTTACTGCTCTAATTATTCTGAACAAAAATATAAACGCTACATGCAACAATTTCAAAGGTTTTACTGAGTCACGGTTCATATAAGGAAATCAGTCAATTGAAATAAATAAATTTGGCCCTAATCTATGAATTTCCAATGACTGGGTAGGGGTGCATTCATAGTTGGGCCTGGGAGGGCATAGGCCCACCCATTTGGCAGCCAGGCCCACCCACTGGGGAGCCAGGCCCAGCCAATCAGAATTTGTTTTTCCCCACAAAAGGGATTTATTACAGACAGAAATAGTCCTCAGCAACAACCCCCCCTCAGTCGATCCCACAGGTGAAGAAGCCGGATGTGGCGGTCCTGGGCTGACGTGGTTACACGTGGTTTGCGGTTGTGAAGTACTCGAAAACGACGTTGGAGGCAGCTTACGGTAGAGAAATTAACATTTGTATTGTCCCCAGCACAAGGTGCACCTGTGTAATGGTCATGCTATTTAATCAGCTTCTTGACATGACACACCTGCAGGTGGATGGTTTATCTTGGCAAAGTAGAAATGCTCACTAACAGGGATAATAACACATTTGTGCACACAATTTGAGAGGAAAAAGGTTTTTGTGCTGGGACCAATTTCTGGGACCAACACTTTACGTGTAGCGTTTATATATCCTCCAAAATGTTTTAATGGATCAACATTTCAGTTAATATACCTTCATCAGGATTCTTTCCACAGGACCACCATGTGAGGGCAGCATGTCAACACAATACTACAGAGCATTCAGGGTGGCAGGTAGCCTAGTGGTTAGAGTGTTGGGCCAGTAACCAAAAGGTTGCCAGATCAAATCCCCGAGCTAACAAGGTAAAAATCTGTCATTTTGTCCTTGAACAAGGCAGTTAACACACTGTTCCTAGGCTGTCATTGTAAATAAGAATTTGTTCTTAACCGACTTGCCTAGTTAAATAAATTTAACTCCACATTCAAATACTGGGCTTGGATTTAAAGTTGCATTGTTGACAAGAGCTGACGTCTGCAGCGTTTACCGTGTGTGATCTCTGTGGATGTCAGGGAAATTGCCATTAAAAGTTGTCCTTTAATCGAATCAAATCAAATGTTATTTGTCACATGCGCCAAATACAACAGGTGTAGACCTACAGGGAAATGCACACTTACAAGCACTGCAGTTAAGAAAAATGTGTTAAGAAAGTATTTACTAAAATAAAATGACGTACATTTTTTTTTGAAAAATAACAAATAATTAAGTAGCAATAATAAAATAACAGTAGCAAGGCTATGGGGGGTGGGGGGGGGTGGTGGTCAGGAGTCTTATGGCTTGGGGGTAGAAGCTGTTACGAAGCCTTTTGGACCTAGACTTGGCACTCCGGTACCGCTTGCCGGCTGGAGTCTGGCAATTTTTAGGGCCTTCCTCTAACACCGCCTGGTATAGAGGTCCTGGATGGCTGGAAGCTTGGCCCCAGTGATGTATTGGGCCGTACACACTACCCTCTGTAGTGCCAGTTGGAGCAGTTGCCATACCAGGTGGTGATGCAACCAGTCAGCATGCTCTCGATGGTGTAGCTGTAGAACTTTTTGAGGATCTGAGGACCCATGCCAAATCTTTTCAGTCTCCTGATGGGGAAAAGGTGTTGTCGTGCCCTCTTTACAACTGTCTTGGTGTGTTTGGACCATGATAGTTTGTTGGTGATGTGGACACCAAGGAACTTGAAGCTCTCAACCTGCTCCACTACAGCCCCGTCGATGAGAATGGGAGTGAGCTCGGTCCTCCTTTTCCTGTAGTCCACAATCATCTCCTTTGTCTTGATCACATTGAGGGAGAGGTTGTTACCCTGGCACCACACTGCCAGGTCTCTGACCTCCTCCCTATAGGCTGTCTCGTCATTGTCGGTGATCAGGCCTACCACTGTTGTGTCGTCAGCAAACTTAATGATGGTGTTGGAGTCGTGCTTGGCCATGCAGTCATGAGTGAAAAGGGAGTACAGGAGGGGTCTGATCACGTAACCCTGAGGGGCCCCCGTGTTGAGGATCAGCTAGACAGATGTGTTGTTACCTACCCTTACCACCTGGGAGCGGTCCATCAGGAAGACCAGGATCCAGTTGCAGAGGGAGGTGTTTAGTTCCAGGGTCCTTAGCTTAGTGATGAGTTTTGAGGGCACTATGGTGTTGAATGCTGAGCTGTAGTTAATGAAAAGCATTCTCACATACAATGGCAAGACAAAGTATGTGAACCCTTTGGAATTACCTGGATTTCTGCATAAATTAGTTATCAATTTTGATCTGATGTACATGTAAGTCACAACAATAGACAAACGGTGTGTTTAAACTAATAACACACACATTTGAGTCAGGAGTATGCTAACCTGGAGTCCAATCAATGAGACGAGATTGGAGATGCTGGTTAGAGCTGCCTTGCTCTATAAAAAGCACTCACAAAATTTGAGTTTGCTATTCACAAGAAGCATTGTCTGATGTGAACCATGCCTCGAACAAAAGAGATCTCAGAAGACCTAAGATTAAGAATTGTTGACTTGCATAAAGCTGGAAAGGGTTACAAAAGTATCTCTAAAAGCCTTGATAATCATAAATCCATGGTAAGGCAAATTGTCTATAAATGGAGAAAGTTCAGCACTGTTGCTACTCTCCCTAGCAGTGGCCGTCCTGCAAAGATGACTGCAAGAGCGCAGCTCAGAATGCTCAATGAGGTTATGAAGAATCCTAGAATGTCAACTAAAGACTTGCAGAAATCTCTGGAACATGCTAACATCTCTGTTGACGAGTCTACGATACGTAAAACACTAAACAAGAATGGTGTTCATGGGAGGACACCATGGAAGAAGCCACTGCTGTCCAAAAAAAACATTGCTGCACATCTGACGTTTGCAAAAGTGTACCTGGATATTCCAGCGCTACTGGCAAAATATTCCTTGGACAGATAAAACTACAGTTGAGTTGTTTGGAAGGAACACACAACACTATGTGTGGAGAAAAAAGGCACCTCCCAACATCAAAACCTCATCCCAACTGTAAAGTATGGTGGAGGGAAGCATCATGGTTTGGGGCTGCTTTGCTGCCTCAGGGCTTGGAAAGCTTGCAATTATCAACGGAAAAATGAATTCCCAAGTTTATCAAGACATTTTGCAGGAGAATGTTATGCTATCTGTCCGCTAACAGAAGTTGGGTGATGCAACAGGACAACGACCCAAAACAAATAAGTAAATCAACAACAGAATGAAAATACACCTTCTGGAGAGGCTCAGTCAGAGTCCTGACCTCAACCCAATTGAGATGCTGTGGCATAACCTCAAGAGAACAGTTCACACCAGACATCCCAAGAATATTGCTGAACTGAAACAGTTTTGTAAAGAGGAATGGTCCAAAATTCCTCCTGACCGTGTGCAGGTCTGATCCGCAACTACAGAAAACATTTGGTTGATGTTTTTGCTGCCAAAGGAGGGTCAACCAGTTATTAAATCCAAGGGTTCACGTACTTTTTCCACCCCGCACTGTGAATGTTTACACGGTGTGTTCAATAAAGACATGAAAACGTGTAATTGTTTGTGTGTTGTTAGTTTAAGCAGACCATGTTTGTCTATTGTTGTGACCAAGATGAAGATCAGATCACATTTTATGACCAATTTATGCAGAAATCCAGGTATTTCCAAAGGGTTCACATACTTTTTCTTGCCACTGTAGGTGTTCCTTTTGTCCAAGTGGGGGAAAGCGCAGTGTGGAGTACAATAGCGATTGCATCATCTGTGGATCTGTTGGGGCGGTATGCAAATTGGAGTGTGTCTAGGGTTTTTGGGATAATGGTGTCGATGTGAGCCATGACCAGCCTTTCAAAGTTCTTCATGGCTACAGACGTGAGTGCTACGGGTCGGTAGTCATTTAAGCAGGTTTCCTTGGTGTTCTTAGGCACAGCCATGGCACTAAAAGTAAATAGACACAAATAGAGATTTTTTTTTAAATCATCTTTATTTCAAATTTGTTCTCATACAGACCTTCAGGCATCTGTACAAAGCACAGTTCCCATAGGTGTGTAAAAACCTCTTCCCTTAGATGTTGAACAGGTAGGTTGAATTATAAGCAGATATATGTTTGTGCATTTTTCATCCTTAAATGTATTCTTTTATACAATAATCTTAAATTACAGCTATTCATTATTTCTTAGTTTGATTTCTTACAGCGTTCAGACAGTGAGCTAAAGACAGAAACAGTGTTTATAGCCATCAAGTATGTACATACAGAACCAACACATCACACACAGCAGACTGCACAGCACTACGGGATACCACATCAATTCAATGCTCCAAATACAGCTATATACAGGTCCATACTATGGCACGATGTCGCTACATCACCACTGACTTTAATGGAGGTGAGAGGTGTGTGTATGTTTGAGGGGGGATTCAAATTGTTAGTTTATTGTATTTCCCTTTTCATGGTGTGATGAAGGGCCAAAAGGGGAGGAGGTAGGTGGAGGAGTCAGTGACATATGATAGGGGATGGGGATTTAAAAACTAATATAAGGTGCACACCACCAAGCTACCGTAGCTTCCCCTGATCCACCCCTCCAGTAGCCAAGGGGGCAGGGCCTGGTCCTGGCCGGATGGAGGGGGGAAGTGGATTGAGGAGGACGGTTCAGTGGAGGTGGGTGAGGGCATTGATTACACACAAAGACGGCATTGTGCAGCTCTAGTGGTTTTCCTGAACCACTACTCGACCACTTTGACCCTGAATGTGACGCGCCCCAGGAACTTGTCGCGGTCGTCACTATTCCGCAGGTCGGAGCCCTCGATCTTACACTCCATGGTCAGCTCGTTGTTGTAGTCTTCCTTGGCCAGCAGAAGCTTGACCGCAACCAGGGGCTGAACATAGGTTGACTGGCAAACACACAGGGAGAGATGGAGGGAGACCACTGTTATTTCATAGTGCGCACATCCATACACATAAGTGGTTGTCATGACAATACACTGACAATCAATTTGCACTCAGTGCCTCAGGTGAATATAGTCCACCCACATACTGTACATTTCCCAGGATTCTCATCTCCCCAGACTGCCTTGACAATAGTAACATTTATTACTTGTAATTACAATAAAATTATTCTGCATTCAATCTCATGAACAGTTTCCTTCACAATATAAATATGCAGCGTAATGTACTTACATGCAAATTCTTCCCGTAATAAGGGAAGTACATCTTATCGAACCGCCCCTCGGATGGGAAGTACTGCATCTGCAGGGGGCTTTCTCTCTGTGGGTGGAAGGGGATGAGGAGGAAGAGGTGGAAGAAGAGGAAGGAGGGGGGTGAGAAAGAGGTGTGAGATCACAGAACTATACATATGAATGCACTGGGAACGTACGAAGCTGCCTCCACCGACTCTCAGAACAACAACCTGACTAACTCGGTACACAATCACATAAAACAATCCTGGAGTCTACAAACACACACATACTGTAGCTTTACACACGACAGGTGTAAAGCACCACATACTCTCACAGTGCACAATGTAGTTACCACGCACACACTCACAATATAGTTACCACCCACTCACACATACCAGTACACACACGCGCGCGCACACACACACACACAATCTGCCACCAGATGGTTCTCTATGGTTATCAGAATGGTTTAGGGTGGAGAGGAGAAATTCAAATAAATTCAGAGAGAAAGAGAGCAGGACAGATGGAGGGGAGTTAAAAGAGCCAGTCTCTATCTTTTGCTGAAGGGCAGAATACAGCATCAGTGTTTCTCTGTAGACCTTCAAACATTTGCAAACAGGTCACAAAGGTCAGAGTTGACAGTCTCGGTGAGGAAGGGATGGAACCCAGAGCGTGCGCGCTCGAGAGAGACATTGTTAGAATGTCAGAGCCAGAAGAAAACCATGGAAACACCGTTAGTGGGAGCCATGGGCAGCGAAGCAGAGTTCTAAAATCAACGGAAGGAACCTTTTCAGGTTCCAATGAATTACCATACAGATACATACACCAACTGCAGTTATATACAGTCAGTGACAATAATTACCAAAAAGATCAACACTTTAATATTGACTATTCCTCTGTCTATATTGCCTTTGGGGTGATTAGTTATAGGGGTTAGATTAGAAAGCTCTAAAACATGGACGCCATGAATGCTGTTTAAAGCAGCAGATGACAAAAGCGCCACATCACAGAGGTGGACAAAAGCAGCGCAGAAAGGTAATGGAGAAAGGCTAGGGCTAGGACCATGGGGAAACATAGGGGGACTAGGACCCGATTTCTTACCCACCAGTGTACTGCTGGCCCTACAGGCAGCGTGGAGAGAAATCAAATATAGACACTTGTGTGAAAACAGACAGAAACATACATGTGCATTCCTACATAAAGCACACACACAAATACAAAACAAAAGACACATTATGGAGTACAAAACCTGTCTCAAAGTCCTAGCACACAAAAACACAAACTGGAGCACACACACACACACACAATTCATTGTTACACCCAAAAGAAAAACTGTTTGTTTGCTTTACCTTAGCTGTGCAGTTAATGTAGGGGTCCCCGCGCGGTTTCAGTCCAATGATCTACAGGAGTGAGAAGAATATCATAAAGACTATTATAGCAACCTTCAGTGAGTTCAACATTTCGTTCTGGTGTTTCTTACACATTCCTCAAAGTTATTTACATGTAAACATGATCAAGACACACCAGATTCCAGAATGGTCTCAAAAATGGAAGCACTGATTTGAGTTAAAAGATGTTAAGAAGTAGCTCAGTGACGCAAGGAAATGATTTGGTTTGAGCTGGCCGTATAAGGACCAGTCAGTAGATCGGGCACATGTGTGCTGCCTGCTTAATGAAAGGCCAAGAACTTGTACTTTCATAAACATAGCTGCCTAAGAATCTTCTTAATTGCCCCTGATAGGATTCATTAAGTTAGATTGGTATTCAATCAGGCAACACAAGCCAATCAATGCACTCTGACCTCTATCCCTGCAAACAGAGATGCTGACACAGAATGCCCTGTCGGCACAGAGGATATTCCAAATAGTGATTAAGAAACAAGTGCAGTCGAAAGGACAGAATAAGCATTTTTCAATATGAATTTGAACAAACTCTACTTCTGCATGAAGACAGAGAGAGGATACACTGAAAAGCTGTAGTTCAAAGGCAATTGATCTAAGATAAGGAGGTACTCGTGTAGGGGAGGTAGTTCAGTAAACCACGCTTGTGTGATGAGTGACCTTGTCTGAGACCTGATGACTTGTGATAGCTCCCAGAGCTAATGGCTTAGGCTTTAAGCTCCAGTCTTTAGGCTTTAGTTCAGTGGGCTAACGCTGTCCATTTCATTTTGAGAAGAGTCCGACCAACGATCCCCAATCGGGGCACTCACCCTGTTCATCTTGACGAGGACGCAGGGTTTGCCCTCGGCGTAGCCAAATGTGGTGTCAGACAGGCCGGAGCACTGCCGGAGCAGATTGCGCTTGAACTGACACACCTTCTTCTCCTCCTGATCATCCTGCTCATAGTACTCTCCCACCATACACAGCTCGTTCTTCTCCTGCACAGTGTCGTTGTATTCTGAGGGGTCCCAACATAGGGCACAGACTCAAGTTCCACTGTATTTGACAGCCTGCTATTTACCTGGTACAGACAGTATTCACCTAAATATTACATGTCAAAATGATAGCTAATAATTATGTCGCAGTAATGTATTCATTACTTGTTTGTTTCTTTGGGATACCTATTACATAATCAGTTAGCCAGTTTTGTGTTGCATGTAAAAAGTAGTTAGTATGCATTCACATATTCCAGTGCTACTGCCAAGGATTACAGTGCCCTTTCAAGTCAGGTAGAATACTCTCCTTAGTAATGTACTGTATACAAAGTGTAATCAACTGCAACTACTTAAACTAATTTCCCTAACCAATAAAACTGTATTTGTGCATAGATGTCAGATGTGCACATTCTTTAGAAAACTAAATGGGACTGAAAGAGGGGATCTATCACTCACGCTGAAGGAAGTTCTCCAGATGCTGGACATACTGGCCGTACTGCTTAGGGTCGGTGCGGTTGAAGACGATGTCCAAGGACCGGGGCCTGATCACCAAACCTGAGGACAGGTAGGGGGAAACATGTCACGTCAACTGTCTGCACCTACTAATGTTAAGGAGATGGTCCAGACAACCTCGCTCACGTGACGAGAATCCTTGCCTGAGACTAGGGCTGTTACAGTGACCGTATTACCGCCACACCGGTGGTCACGAGTCATGACAGCAGTCAAATTCCACGTGACCGCTTAGTCACAGTAATTAGGCTTCTTCAACCTCTGATTCTGCTGATGGTCATTAGTTAGCCTAACAAACTTGCTAACTGCCTGGTACTCAGCACTCTGACATAAATGCAAATCTAATCGAAAATCTAATCAAACACTTCATGAGAGCTCATGAGCTCATGTCCGCAACATTTCTATAGGCTATGCAATTGCGTGAGAAAACAGAGTGATGGCTTCTATTAAAAAGAAGAGGATCCCATAAAATTTCTACTATATTTATTTCTCAACTTTCCTAATATTAAGCACAATGCTTCTCTTTACAACAGGAGTATAGCCTACCTGGCTGGCATGAAAATAAACCACGGGAAAAACATTTAAGTGCATAGATTATTTATTTTTTCCCCCTGCCCCAGTTTTGAGACAGGTGCATGATAATGGTCCTTTCTAAATCAAAACGACTTTAAACACATATATTATTTAGTACATGTAAAGACAAGATTAAATCAAGAATAGTCTGATGGGTGACAATATTACCCTATCACATGTGAATGATATATTATCACTTGTGAATGAGGCCCAGCTTTTGTGCAGTAAGGCAAGAAACAGAGCATGCCTTTTTTTGCAACTTTTTCAAAATCGTAGTAGCACACCTCATTTAGCCTAGCCCATAGGCCTATATGTTTTGATAAGGTTTGTATCACAACTAAGTGGCCAAATATCCTCTTAAAATTAAGCACATTATGCCGCTTTACAATGGGTGTAAAGTCTAACTGGCGTCCATTTTATAATAAAACCATTACATGCATAATCGCATTTGCGGTCACTTTTGAGAATGGTGTTTTCCCGCTAATTGATTGTATTTTGGAACATTTGCACATATAGCCTACTGCTATGTGCACATTGCTGTGCTTGTAATGTGAAGAAATAGCCTAATAGTTTATCAACATTATAAGTTAGACGTTCTGATCTGTTGCGTCAGCCTCATTGCTTCAAAAAGTTTGTTTGATGCTAGTGGTTCTATTAATTTGGGATCTATCGCATCCCACAACTGTCCCAGACTATGTTTGGAATATTTATTTCTCGCAAAGACTTGAATAGTTCAACCTTTTGTACTATGGGGGATAGTACACTGACATAAGCTAGTGTTTTTGATGTCGTTAGGCCTACTCATCATGTTGGCTGACGAAAAGTATATGTGGACAGTTCTTCCAATATCTTCAATATGCGCCACGGAATTGGATAAGGATGCGCGCAGTTGCCTCCCCGGTGTCTGTCTTCCCTTGTAGCCTGTGATCACGTGACGGGCATTGGCTAATAAGAATTTAGCTATCTGAGAGAGCCATGTGAGTGAGTGCTTCGGAGCACGCAGCTGGGAGTAGGAAATTATAATTATTATATTCAGCTCAAGGGCACAACGGCCACTGGCTGCTAAAGGCATGGATTTTTTAGGGGGCATTAAGGCAACACAAAAGGGATGCTGCCGGGAAATTCAAGACATTATCAAGTGCTTGTCAAATTGGGAATGAGAGACTGATGAAGTGTGTGGAGCCTGCGCAAAAATGTACATGTTCCAAAAATGTGTGGAAGCCAAGAGATGCTAAATGTGTTTATGTTAATTAACGGTCAATTACCGTGAGACCGACAGTTATTTGCTTGACAATCACCGGCTGACACAATTTCATGAACCGTCACAGCTAGGGCTGTGACCTGAAGATTTGTGTTAGCTCCCTGAGCTAAGGCCTCATTTCTTGTGGCATGCAGATGGCCCCAGTTTAAATCCAGGCAGTGACACTAATAATACTATTATTGTTATCAAAATCTTATACTACAATAAGCCACATGTATTGCTTATGCTGCCTGACAGCCATTTATTGTAATACTGTATCTATTGTTCAAATGGGTTGCAGAGAGAGTTGATTAAAGATATATATATACTTTAATAGCTAAGACAAGTTTTCACAACAGCCAATGTTATTAACACTCGCCAGATGAAACCCTGCTGGCAAAGAGGGTCAGCTGTGACCGACCGTCAAAACAGAGGATGCGTCCCAAATGGCACCCTATTCCCTATATAGTGCACTGCTTATGACCAGAGCCCTATAAGCCTTTGTCAAAAGTACTACACTATGTAAGATATAGGGTGCCATTTGGAACGCAGGCAAGCCAACTGCAAACGACAAGGCCGAGGAAGCCTTATTATCAGGACGCTGTGATGGAATTTCACTCGTAGCTGATTCAGATGAGTACGTCTTAGTTTTGACCTCAAGGCGTCAACACCCAGGACCCCCTTAGAAAGTGTGTGGTGTGATAGACGACACAATGGAAGGACTCCAAAAGAGGGGACAATGGGAGAGGATACAGAGTGAGAGAAGATGACAGGAGACTGTGGGTGGAATAAATGAATGTCATTAATGTCTAAACCGCTGGCAAAAAAAGTGAGTACACCCCTAAGTGAAAATGTCCAAATTGGGCCCAATTAGCCATTTTCCCTCCCCGGTGTCATGTGACTCGTTAGTGTTACAAGGTCTCAGGTGTTAATGGGGAGCAGGTGTGTTAAATTTGGTGTCATCGCTCTCACACTCCCTCATACTGACTGGTCACTGGAAGTTCAACATGGCACCTCATGGCAAAGAACTCTCTGAGGACCTGAAAAAAAGAATTGTTGCTCTACATAAAGATAGCCTGGGCTATAAGAAGATTGCCAAGACCCTGAAACTGAGCTGCAACACGGTGGCCAAGACCATACAGCGGTTTAACAGGACAGGTTCCACTCAAAACAGGCCTTGCCATGGTCAACCAAAGAAGTTGAGTGCACGTGCTCAGCGTCATATCCAGAGGTTGTCTTTGGGAAATAGACGTATGAGTGCTGCCAGCATTGCTGCAGAGGTTGAAGGGGTGGCGGGGTCAGCCTGTCAGTGCTCAGACCATACGCCACACACTGCATCAAATTGGTCTGCATGGCTGTCGTCCCAGAAGGAAGCCTCTTCTAAAGATGATGCACAAGAAAGCCCGCAAACAGTTTGCTGAAGACAAGCAGACTAAGGACGTGGATTACTGGAACCATGTCCTGTGGTCTGATGAGACCAAGATAAACTTATTTGGTTCAGATAGTGTCAAGTGTGTGTGGCGGCAACCAGGTGAGGAGTACAAAGACAAGTGTGTCTTGCCTACAGTCAAGCATGGTGGTGGGAGTGTCATGGTCTGGGGCTGCATGAGTGCTGCCGGCACTGGGGAGCTACAGTTCATTGAGGGAACCATGAATGCCAACATGTACTGTGACATACTGAAGCAGAGCATGATCCCCTCTCTTCGGAGACTGGGCCGCAGGGCAGTATTCCAACATGATAACGACCCCAAACACACCTCCAAGACGACCACTGCCTTGCTAAAGAAGCTGAGGGTAAATGTGATGGACTGGCCAAGCATGTCTCCAGACCTAAACCCTATTGAGCATCTGTGGGGCATCCTCAAACAGAAGGTGGAGGAGTGCAAGTTCTCTAACATCCACCAGGTCCGTGATGTCGTCATGGAGGAGTGGAAGAGGACTCCAGTGGCAACCTGTGAAGCTCTGGTGAACTCCATGCCCAAGAGGGTTAAGGCAGTGCTGGAAAATGATGGTGGCCACACAAAATATTGACACTTTGGGCCCAATTTGGATATTTTCACTTAGGGGTGAACTCACTTTTGTTGCCAGTGGTTTAGACATTAATGGCTGTGTGTTGTGTTATTTTGAGGGGACAGCAAATTTACCCTGTTATACAAGCTGTACACTCACTACTTTACATTGTAGCAAAGTGTCATTTCTTCAGTGTTGTCACATGAAAAGATATACTCAAATATTTACAAAAATGTGAGGGGTGTACTCACTTTTGTGAGATACTGTACAGTATTAGGACATAGGCCTAGAGGAGGGGAGTTAGTTTTTATGATGGCCTCACTGTCAGGGCGATGGAGATGGAGAGAGGCTGTGGGGACAGAACAGATGGGTGCTGTACTGGTGGACCAGTGGGAGGATGCATGCAGAGCCTGGGAGACAGACTCTCTCACTCCTACAGACACATACACATAGACACACACCTCTGCATCATAATTCACAGGATTACATTTCTAACTCTTCTCTTTTTTTGTTGTTACACTGACACAGTATTAATTAACGGGTTTTTGAGACTCGGCCGGTAGTTTTTCCATTTCTAAAATTACAATATCGGTCAGTCAGTGTTTGACTGATCTGTTTATTCCCTGAGTGCTTGCGTGTTTTGGCAGTGGCAGCCAGCTCCTCTGTCACGCCAATAAGGCCTTTACTGGGACATGGCAGCAGAGTCTGAGACATTGTGCAAGCCAGGCCAGGCGCTAGCAGAGACAGCTATGACGTCAGTGAGTGAGCTCACCAGCCAACTAGCAGGTGAATTTCAATTTGAGCACTGTTCTGTTTAGGTTGAGTGTCTGTTTTGCTGCAGCGTAATACGTCACCTGGACTGGCCACTCGGTCGCGGTATGTAGGAATGTTGTCGTCTAGCGTCTGCAGCATGACCCACATGGTGAGCGTGAACATCCCCGCCAGGAAGCCATAGAAGACCAGGTAGAAAAGCAAGATCAGGGCTGAGGAGAGAGAGAGAGAGGGAGAGTAATTATTCTCTGTTAATCACACATTCTTGGCTCAACAGATAAAAAGCATTCCTCCCATCAGTGTAAGTCACATGACTTGATTCTTTGTCCCCATAATTAGGCATCCACCATACTTGCTGGAGAGGACAATGTGAAAGAAAATATCAGTGCCAGCACAGGACGGAGAGCGAGCGAGCTGGAGAGAGCTTGACAACTGTGACTGACCCCAAATTAAGAAATCCTTGACTATGTACAGTGAGCATAGCCTTGATATTGAGAAAGGCCGCCATAGCCCACTGCCCATAGAATGAGGTGGAAACTGAGCTACACTTCCTAACCTCCTGCCAAATGTATGACCACATTACAGACAAATATTTCCCACAGATCACACAGACCCACAAATCAAACATTCATAAACTCCCATATCTTATAGGTGAAATGTGTGGCCCATTGCCATGAGAAAAGGGAAACCAGTGGAGCACAAACACCATTGTAAATAAAAACGTATATTTATCTGTTTATATATTTTCCCCTTCATATTTCAACTATTTGCACATTGTTACAACACTGTACATAGCCAATAATATAAAATTTGTAACATATACATTATTTTAAAAGTTAACACGGAGTGTAATGTTTACTGATTTCTTACTTCCCTTGTTTATTTCCCTTTTGTTTATTGTATATTCCATTTGCTTTGGCAATGTAAACATATGTAAAGCCCTTTGAATTTAATTGAAGAGAGAGAGGGAGAAACATCAGCTAAGGACATTTGTGGCATCATGACAGTGACAGAAAAGACGGTTGTCTTTAAAAAATAAACTCCACAATTCAAACCAGTCAACATAGTTGTTTAAAGATTCATTACATTTATTCTCGAGCAGACATACAAGAACATGTATAATTTTTTTCAGATTTTGACCATGACAGTCAGAGGAGCCCGTGCAGATCTGGGAGCAGACTGGGCTATATTGATGACAGGACGATGACATTACATTTTAGTCTGCTCTTATCCAGAGCGACTTACAGTTAGTGCATTCATCTTAGGTGGGACAACCACATATCACAGGCATAGTAAGTACACTTTTCCTCAATAAAGTAGCTAAAAAACACTAGTCTCAACGTCAACTGTGAAGAGGAAACTCCGGGATGCTGGCCTTCTAGGCAGAGTTGCAAAGAAAAACCCATATCTCAGACTGGTCAATAAAAATAAAATATTAAAGATGGGTACAAGAACACAGACACTGGACAGAGGAACTCTGCCTAGAAGGCCAGCATCCCGGACTCGCCTCTTCACTGTTGACGTTGAGACTGGTGTTTTGCGGGTACTATTTAATGAAGCTGCCAGTTGAGGACTTGTGAGGCGTCTGTTTCTCAAACTAGACACTCTAATGTACTTGTCCTCTTACTCGGTTGTGCACCGGGGCCTCCCACTCCTCTTTCTATTCTGGTTAGAGACAGTTTGCGCTGTTCTGTGAAGGGAGTAGTACACAGCATTGTACCAGATCTTCAGTTTCTTGGCAATTTCTCGCATGGAATAGCCTTCATTTCTCAGAACAAGAACAGACTGACGAATTGAGCCTGTAATCGAAACCACAAATGCTCCAGATACTCAACTAGTCTAAAGAAGGCCAGTTGTATTACTTCTTTAAAATCAGGACAACAGTTTTCAGCTGTGCTAACATAATTGCAAAAGGGTTTTCTAACGATCAATTAGCCTTTTCAAATGATAAACTTGGATTAGCTAACACAACGTGCCATTGGAACACAGGAGTGATGGTTGCTGATAATGGGTCTCTATGCAGATATTCAATTTCCAGCTACAATAGTCATTTACAACATTAACAAGGTCTACACTGTATTTCTGATCAATTTGACGTTATTTTAAATGGACAAAAAAAAATTGCTTTTCTTTCAAAAACAAGGACATTTCTAAGTGACCCCAAACTTTTGAACAGTAGTGTATGTTTCAGGTGCTTTCAGAAGATGGGCAGGGACTCTGCTGTCCTAGCTTCAGGGGGATATCCCTGGTGTCTAATGGACGAAGAATAGAGAGCTTAGAGATACGGTAGTATATATAAACACTGCAATCGGAAAGTATTCAGACCCCTTGACTTTTTCCACAGTGTTACATTAAAGCCTTATTCTAAAATGGATTAAAGAAAATGTTTTCCTCATCAATCTACACACAATACCCCATAATGACAAAGCGAAAAAGTTGTGTGTGCAAATGTATTAAAAATAAAAAACAAAAATACCTTATTTACATAAGTATTCACACCCTTTGCTATGAGACTCGAAATTGAACTCAGGTGCATCCTGTTTCCATTGATCAGTCCACCTGTGGTAAATTCAATTGATTGGACATGATTTGGAAAGGCACACACTTGTCTATACGTGAACGACCGGCTCGATTTGGTCTTATGTAGCAAAATTTGAAATTGTGTTTTTTACATTGAATAAAAGTAGAGACTCAGAGCTAGAAAATGGTATATCGTAGACTACAGTTGAGGAACAATGGAAAAAGTAATCCTGCTTTGAAAGTTGATAAACTTCACTTTTGAGAAAATTTGCAAAAAAAAGTTTTTGCTTAATCATTATGGGGTATTGTGTGTAGATTGATGAGGGGGGAAACAATTTAATCCATTTTAGAATAAGGCTGTAAAACATAACAAAATGTGGAAAAAGTCTAGGGGTCTGAATATTTTCCCAATGCACGGTATCCCATATATCTATGGTAGAGTCACTATTACACCACCATGCATGGTATCTCTACAGAAACACTGAAGCTCAGGGAAGAGCCCACTGTCAGCTATTACACAACAATAGTTACAAACAGAGAAAGAGAGGGGAATAAAAAGAAAAAGGATATACAAAATGAAAGAGAAACAGGTGAAAATAGTGGGGGTGAGAAAGGCACAAAACGGTTGAATGAGCTACAGAGAGATCTTCGTAAGGACGTGTAAGGATACAGTTCTATACAGGACAGAGAGAGATGTAGCCTAGATAGACCAAAAAACAAATGTAAATACATTCAAAGATATATCGTATAAAGAGAAGACAGGATGATGGGAAAACAAGATATGGATGGATCGAGATGGTGTGCGAGAGAAAAAGATAGAGAGCTTCAGTTTAATTATAGATGCATTGCTTCTTTCCTGAAGTCTCTGAGGTAAGCTGTGCGTTTATAAATAGGATGTGGGGGAGGATAGATAAGTGATGGCACAGCACTGGCCTGAGGAAGAGAGGAGCTGGGTAGGGAGCGTCAGATGGATTAGAGCCACACACACACACACACACACACACACACACACATACACGAATATGGACACACACACATACACACAAATATGGACGCACACACACACATGCATGCATTATCACATCCATCATATACCACAGCGTTAGTGCAAGACTGACAAACGCACGCATGCATGAACGCACGCACACACACACACACAGCTTTAGATGGCTGGGTCATGTAAAATGTATGTAGAATCCAATCTGATTACATCAGATAGAACTCTATTTTTTTAATGTCTTAACAAAACGCCAGAAATCCATTGGACCACTTTTGATGCTTAACTGTAATTGGGATTGACACTCCAACACATCATCATGGAGCACTGTCATTATGTAGCCAGTCACACCACTCCCCCCCCCCAAAAAAGCCAGCATTAGAAAGCAATTTCCAATGGAAAGCCATTGGTCATTAGGACTGAGACCCAGTACTGGGATGCCAAGTGCTTTTATCTCCTCAGAATAGCAGTGTGACCTTTCAGAAAGCCTGGCCTCCATCCCAAATGGCACCTAATTCCCTATATAGTGTACAATTTTTTGACCAGAGCCTGAACTCCGGACAAAAGTAGAGCACTACATACAGTTGAAGTCGGAAGTTTACATACACCTTAGCCAAGTACATTTAAACTCAGTTTTTCAGAATTCCTGACATTTAATCCTAGTAACAATTCCCTGTCTTAGGTCAGTTAGGATCATCACTTTATTTTAAGAATGTGAAATGTCAGAATAATAGTTGAGAGAATGATTTATTTCAGCTTTTATTTCTTTCATCACATTCCCAGTGGGTCAGAAGTTTACATACACTCAATTAGTATTTGTTAGCATTGCCTTTAAATTGTTTAACTTGGGTCAAATGTTGTTTCGGGTAGCCTTCCACAAGCTTCCCACAATACGTTCGGTGAATTTTGGCCCATTCCTCCTGACAGAGCTGGTGTAACTGAGTCAGGTTTGTAGGCCTCCTTGCTCGCACACGCTTTTTCAGTTCTGCCCACAAATTTTCTATAGGATTGAGGTCAGGGCTTTGTGATGGCCATTCCAATACCTTGACTCCTTGTCCTTATGCCATTTTGCCACAACTTTGGAAGTATGCTTGGGGTCATTGTCCATTTGGAAGACCCATTTGCGACCAAGCTTTAACTTCCGGACTGAAGTCTTGAGATGTTGCTTCAATATATCCACATAATTTTCCTACCACAGGATGCCATCTATTTTGTGAAGTGCACAAGTCCCTCCTGCAGTAAAGCACCCCCACAACATGATGCTGCCACCCCCATGCTTCACGGTTGGGGGGGTGTTCTTTGGCTTGCAAGCCTCATCCTTTTTCCTCCAAACATAACAATGGTCATTATGGCCAAACAGTTCAGACCAAAGGACATTTCTCCACATTTTGTTACGTTACAGCCTTATTCTAAAACTGATTAAATTGTTTTCCCCTCATCAATCTACACACAATACCCCACAACGACAAAGCAAAACCTTTTTTTTTTGCAAATGTATAAAAAAATAAAAATATTACATTTACATAAGTATTCAGACCCTTTACTCAGTACTTTGTTGAAGCACCTTTGGCAGCGATTACAACCTTGAGTCTTCTTGGGTATGACGCTACAAGCTTGGCACACCTGTATTTGGGGAGTTTCTCCTATTCTTCTCTGCAGATCCTCTCAAGCTCTGTCAGGTTGGATGGGAAGTGTTGCTGCACAGCTATTTTCAGGTCTCTCTAGAGATGCTTGATCGTTCCGGGTTCTGGCTATGCCAGTCAAGGTCATTCAGAGACTTGTCTCCCGAAGCCACTCCTGCATTGTCTTGGCTGCGTCCTTTGGGTCATTGTCCTGTTGGAAGGTGAACTTTGGCTCAGTCTGATGTCCTGAGCGCTCTGAAGCAAGTTTTCACCAAGGATCTCTGTGTACTTTGCTCCGTTAATCTTTCCCTCGATCCTGACTAGTCTTCCAGTCCCTGCTGCTGAAAAACATCCCCACAGCATGATGCTGCCACCATGCTTCACCGTATGGATGGTGCCAGGTTTCCTTCAGACGTGAAGCTTGGAATTCAGGCCAACGAGTTCAATCTTGGTTCCATCAGACCAGAGAATCTTGTTTCTCATGGTTTTAGAGTCTTTACGTGCCTTTTGGCAAACTCCAAGCAGGCTGTGATGTGGGTCTCCCGATTGCTCAGTTTGGCCCGGGGGGCCAGCTCTAGGAAGAATCTTGGTGGTTCCAAACATCTTCCATTTAAGAATGATGGAGGCTACTGTGTTCTTGGGGACCTTCAATGCTGCAGACATGTTTTGGTACCCTTCCCCAGATCTGTGCCTCGACACAATCCTGTCTTGGAGCTCTACGGACAATTCCTTCGACCTCATGCCTTGGTTTTTGCTCTGACATGCACTGTAAACCTTATATTGAGAGGTGTGTGCCTTTCCAAATCATGTCCAATCAATTGAATTTACAACAGGTGGACTCCAATCAAGTTGTAGAGACATCTCTTCGAGTCTCATAGCAAAGAGTCTGAATACTTATGTAAGTACGGTATTTCTGTCATTTTAATGCTAACATTTCTAAAAACCTGTTTTCGCTTTGTCATTATGGGGTATTGTGTGTAGATTGATGAGGATCTTATTCTATTTTATCCATTTTAGAATAAGGCTGTGACTTAACAAAATGTGGAAAAAGTCAAGGGGTCTGTATACTTTGCAAATGGACTGTATATATATAAGGAATAGGGTGCCTTCTCGGACGCAGATCTGCTCTCTGGGCTGCTGTTGACTAGCGTCGGCTCTGCAGTTGCTCAAGCATCGATCCTGGGCTTGGATCAATCAACCATCAGTCTGCAGTGGAATGGATGGAGGAGACAAGGATCAGAGGGCGAAGGGAGGTTCATATTCATTAGGGGTTCTGATGGCGGTGCCTCCATTCTCTTCTTACCTGAACCATTATCTAACCAAATCACTAGTATGCCTAAACCTACCCACTTTCTAGCTTTCCTCATGGGAGTATGTTGCTCTCATGGTTAGGGCCAGGAGTTTTTTGTGACCAGCTGTGTTTGTAATTGCCTCATTTTGTAAAGTGTTGAGACTACACTTAAAATCAACTTGATTAGATTTTTTTCCTGGTCAGGCCATGCAATCGGGAAAAACACCCATGCCCTACGTACGGTCCTTTTAAAAGACAAGAAGCTCCTGCGCACTGAGATTGCAAGGTATCCCTTTTAGCTACTCAAATTCCAGCAGTTCAGTCCACAACTCTGACCCACACACTCCTCCTACACTCACTGCCATCCACATTAATTGAACACTGCAACAGCAGCACTTCTGTCTCCTCCATTCCTTCTGGTCAGTACTCCCACTAGCCTTATCGAATCCTACCCGCATACTTCACAGTTCATTCACTGCGTCTAAATAATATGTCCTTTCGCCCCAAGACTGTATTGTGCACACATTGGATTGGTGTAATCATATGATAGACAGAGTTTCCAACACATTTCTTTTACCAGATCCGTTCTTTTTAAGGGAAGTGAACAAGTGCACACTTTGGGAGAAAGGACTCCCTGGATTAAATAAAGGTACAACAAAACCTCCCTTCATTTAATACCATGACCTCAAAGTATGCTCTCCACCTATTCCCTCGGTCCCTGTCTCAAAGTTCTCCCACTCCTCTCCACTACACTCACACTTATACGCCTTGCAGCAAACTGCGCCACTCTCAATCAACTTCCTCCGCTCCCAGTCTCTCCTCCTCACCTCCCTACTCTCTCACACATAATCCTGCTCCCCTCACCCTGACAGACTCTCCTCACCTCCCAACTCTCTTACACAGTCTCCTTTGTCCCGACTCCCCATTAACACCATGACTTTGGGAGCACTACTGCACTCATTCATTAATCCCTGCCTTCTACGGTTGAATGGCGGGAACCCGATTACCGAGATTTACCGGGATTTACCGCCCAAAACCATACCCTTTTCCCGGGATAAATAAGTGCGAGAAACTGAAAATATTTTTTAGGAACAGCACTGCGTGAAATCCAAATGTTAAATGAAATGTTATGTCAAAAATCAGGCTTCTCTACGGCCTCTGCATGATGAATCATCGCTCACGGTGGGGTCAGACAGCCCATCTCAGTATGGAGCTCAGTTCACAATGCATGTAGACCTATCATCTTATCATGGCCTATATTTGCTGCAGCATAGCCTATGCTACAGTAATATAAAACAGAATGCGCGTCTAATTTACCCATTTACATCTGTCTTTTTCGTTGCTTTAAATCAGTGCACGTGTGAGCACTCTCTCACAGTGTTCTCCCTCTCCATCAACTCCATTCAAATTGCATCCAAAATAGATAATCCTGTTCTAGATTGATAAATAGCCCAATATATAGATGTCCTAGCCTACTTCTTTCAGGTAATTAATTCAATGCAGTATTAGGCTTATATTTAGCTAATTAATTATGGGTTATGCATAATAAGTTTCTAACTTATAGCCTCTGTCTCTTGTGCAATATGCAAGCGCCTGTGCTCTGCTGGCCTCTCCTTAGCTCTTGGAGTCCCATGCAGAAAAACTAGACTAGAATAGCTTGACGGACATCTTTTTTTAATTTATTTTTTTACATTTCTTATACCAATAGACTATTTGAAGAGGGTTGCAAGCTCTTTTTCGCTGAATGTTGAATACAGCAGCCAATAGAACTCACAGCTAGATTGAAACGAACGCAAACGTGCGATGGAGGAAGGCTATAGCAGTTATTTATTCAGGCCCATAACCATTCAACCTTTATGAAGAGAAGTGAAAGCCTTCTGCAAATAATTCTAGTCCTATATTATTCAAGGATGTCATTAGGGATGAAGATGGGGACAATGGAACTTATTTCATTTACCTGTTGAAAGCAAGAAAGTAATAAAACAATAGAGAGAGAAAGAGGAGCTAGGTTAATAACATTAGGGGAAATATTATTAAAGGTACTGTATATACAGTATGCATCAGCCTACTAATTATACCAATGGGCCCTATTATATTTTCAAATTAAAATTGCTAGCCTGTACTTGTAGGCCGCATGTGCTGCACCAGAATCACGTTCTCTTCTGGTTTATAATGGTTTGAAAGATGTGCCTAATTCCAGTCCATATAATACAATACAGTAATACAGTTCACACTCAATACGATTAACCTACTGGAGCTAGTTCCATTTATTTACCCAAGAGAGCATATAGCTAGCTACCTCTATGGGCTTTTCTGTTTTTCTGTTGTGCGGAATGTGCAGTAGCCTAAGTCATATATATATATATATATATATATATATATATATATATATATATATATATATATATATATATAGGATAATGGCACAATCATTTGGGCTTTTTGGGGCTTGGGCTCATTAAATGTCATTAATTTAGGGCTCATAAATGTATTTAATACATGGCTCATCAGGCTCAGGTAGCATCAGGTTTTAATTGTCATGCTGATCAAAGCAATAATCAAATCTAGACATATTTATAATGCTTTTGAATGACACCGGTTTCGGCAGGAAATAACGGGTTACCTGGGAGAAGAGTGATTTATTCTCGGGATGGAACAATTGTAAAATACAGGGAAAACATTCAATCCTACTGCCATCCTTAGGCCACATTACTTCAGACAGACTGTTTGCATTTTTGTCAAAAACGGATAGAGCCTTTTACATTGATGGACCACAGAGATGTCAGATGGGCTATCTGTAATTTGTCTGACATTTCATACATGTCAAAAGTTTAAATTAGTGTATTTTTTAAAAATGTCTTTAATTAATCTTTGTCCAGGCCAATGGTTCCAGACCCTTCCACTCATCTTTTCCACTGTTCACGTTTTTTTACTTGGTCGCCTGTAACTGAACCTTGTTAAACCACATACCTTTGCGTGGCTGTGACCCTCTTCAGGGGTGGGTCATGGGGGTTATTAATACCCAAAGGAGCGGGTCAGAGGGGCTGGGGACTAGGGGTGTGGTGGGTGTCCCAGGGAAAGTGAAGACTAGGGGTGGTGTGTGTGTGTGTGTGTGTGTGTGTGTGTGTGTGTGTGTGTGTGTGTGTGTGTGTGTCAGGAAGAGTGAGGATCAGGTGTGTGTGTGGACTAGGGGTGAGTTGTGGGAATGTGTCCCAGAGGAGGTGGGGACCAGGGGTGTGGAGGTGTACATTACAGAGCTCAAGGAATGACAAGAACACGTGGTGGGCAATCAGACAGTTCTTTGGGAAAGTTTTTTAACTTCTGTAAAGTGACAGGCATGAGTGAATGGTTTCACCACAGGCCTTGGTGTTGTCCTTACTTTTCCCACGCACCCATGTCAACATACACGCGCACATAGAGGAACACAAATATGCAATTACACACACACCAAGTCTCTCACACACCAGCCCGGTTCATGCATCATAGGTCATTTATTTCCATGTTCATACCAGGCCTGTGACTCAAACCAGCCCTTCCCCTTCCCCTTTAACCTTAAAACCTAATCCAGTCCAAACTCATTCTCCCTGCCTGTCCCAATACACTGCGATCAGAGCCGGCTGCAGACAATCAGCTAGGGGGAAATCAGATTTTCACATTTTTATTCTAGATTTATAATTAAATTAAATATATGCAACGAATTTCCACGAACAGGTTTCTGTGCCAATGCGCAACACTCAACCAATAAGCAACGCATACCGATTGCCGATTTGAGCGCTTATCATCATGGTTTGCGTTTTCGTCACAACAATCAAGTATGTCAATCTCGACAAAGACAAAATACATCCCTCCCTACTTAGCACCGAAGGCTTGGTTTGACAATCTCCGAATGTCATTAAACCTTTTGGTGTTTTGTAACAGATGTCTATTGCCATTAATCGAATGGCCGTTGCGCAGTTAGGATGCTGAGATTCTATTGGTGGATGAACATGCGCAGGTAGCCTACAGGAGACTTTTGAAGTAGCCTGATCAGATTAAAACATTGTGACTAGTTGTGTCTATGCCACACAAGAAATACATTTTAAAAGTTAAATGACAAATATTTAGGAGCACAGGATGACTTCGGAGAATGATGGGCAACAGACAAGTGCAGCAGCATCAGAAGTAAAAATACAGCCAGACTCTCATGCTACTGTGCCTTTCTAGAATCTTTTGAGAGTCGACCCACAACTGATCCAAAACGTTCAAATGACAGGGTTTTTGCCCCATTATTCAAATGACGTTCACTGCAGTTTACAGCCTAGAGTAGAATTGTACTGAATTGAAAACAACAATACAATTACTCATTGGATCGTGGTGTTATAGGCTAGTCTACGTAGAATAATTGTATTGTCCCTAAACAAGATCAATAGGGTAGCTTCTTGAGCTGTGTGTCTTCACTGCTCTTTCATGTGCAACGATGCACTTGGCCTCTCCACAGCATATCAACTATTCCTCTAGATTGTGGATTATATTGAAAATTGGCGCATTTGAAAATGTTTGAATAACTGTCCACGTGTAGTTTCTCCGCCAACAAGCAAATTATATCAAAAAATGTCTATATCACGTGTCAAACTGATTCCATGGAGGGCCGAATGTCTGTGGGGTTTTTCGCTCCACCCTTGTACTTGATGAATGAATTAAGGTTACTAATTAGTAAGGACCTCCCCTCACCTGGTTGTCTAGGTCTTAACTGAAAGTAAAAACCATAAACCCGCACACACTCGGCCCTCCGTGGAATCAGTTTGACACCCCTGGTCTATATCAATATACTATTCCCCATGGTAGAAACATTGTCCTATTCTATTGGTCAGCTTGCCATTAGGTGCGAGAAAGATAGTCTATTCCAAACAAACTCTGGGACAGTTGTGGGACGATAGATCCCAAATGCATACATTCAGTAGCCATAAACTACATACAAAAAAGTGGTGTGCGTTGTGCTCAAGTATGCCCACCGTTATATGCACTTTAATGGTGAATGGGAAGTGCACTTCAATTACCAGTTGAGAAATAAAAATAGCTATTTTTAATTGTGGCTATCAAAAAAAAAGTTCACGTGATTTCATTTAGATTTGTTGCGCAATGGTTAGGTTGATAAAATCACGTTTCACTCCAACAGCAATGTATAGCAGCAGCTCTTGCTCTGTCTGACAGATTTTCTGGTTAAACTGGGCTCATATCTGTATGCTGTGCATGTGTGATAAAATAAGAATCATAACGACTAACGAAAATACTAGGAGTGTGCCGACATGGCCATACGCGTATTCGTATCTGTACATTGACAGTTGATAGCCGAATCGGATGATACTCGTGATCTGAAAAAAAACGGAAGTGTTTTAATATGCGTGTGTGCAAAATACTTCCCTGCACCTTCTCACTGCAAAAAACGCTGCAGATTTGGAGCAACGTGCAGAGGGGTGTGTGAGTGTCTCTGTGTGTCCTCAATTTGCAGCTGGCAGCCAAGTTTGCTGTCACTCAGTCAGAATGAGCATCAGCGTTTCATCTTTTTCCCCTACCCTTGCTCCGCTTGTTAGATATTGACAGCTTGATAGCAAACGCCCTTGCCGTGTGATTTATCATAGTAGCAGGCAGCAGCAATCTAAATGATCATTCCGAAAACATGCAAGGAAATTATGAAGCAAGTGGATGGAGAAATACAGCTTCACTCTATCCAAATCAGACCAGCAGGATCAATGTGCAGCCCGCCCTTCTCTTTAAAGACAGACAGTTGAGTTATTTAGACCGCGTCGAACCTCTCACATGACTAACTGACATGAGAAAGATGCGTGCTGGCATATAGCATGGTACTCAGTGATGTGTTGTGTTTGCTCCAAAAATAACGCTTTGTATTCAGGACATTCAGTTCTTTGCCAAGTTGTTTTGTGCCTTATTGCAAACAGGATGCATGTTTTGGAATATTTTTTATTCTGTGCAGGGTTTCCTTCTTTTCACTCTTTCATTTAGGTTAGTATTGTGGAGTAACTACAATGTTGTTGATCCATCCTCAGTTTTCTTCTATCACAGCCATTAAACTAACTGTTTTCAAGTCACCATTGACCTCATGGTGAAATCCCCGAGCGGTTTCCGTCAAAATCCGGCAACTGAGTTAGGAAGGACGCCTGTATCTTTGTTGTGACTGGGTGCATTGATACACCATCCAAAGTGTAATTAATAACTTCACCATGCTCAAAAGGATATTCAATGTATGCTTCTTTTTGTTTTACCCATCTAGGCATCTACCAATAGGTGCCCTTATTAGTGAGGCATTGGAAAACCTCCCTGGTCTAAGTGGTTGAATCTGTGTTTGAAATTCACTGCTTGACTGAGGGACCTTCCAGATGATTCTGTGTGGGGTACAAAAATCATGTTAAACACTATTATTGCACACAGAGTGAGTCCATGCAACTTATTAAGCAAATGTTTACTCCTGGACTTATTTAGGCTTGCAAATAGCAAAAGGTTTGAATACTTATTGACTCAGTTTTTCATATATATTTTTTTATTTGTAAACATTTCTAAAAACATAATTCCACTTTGACATGATCTGTATTGTGTGTAAGCCAGTACTATAACACAACATCTCAATGTAATCCATTTTAATTCCAAGCTGTAACACAAGATGTCGAAAAGGTCAAGAGTTATGAATACTTTCTGAAGGCACTGTATGTGATGGTGCGTTACTAACGGCAGCGCCGCTTTATCAAAATGTTCATATTGATATTTCAGGCTACGCCGTGAAAAACTGTATTCATGGGACACAAATCCAAAATGTATGCAATTGCAAAATGTAATGGTTCTAACCGACAGAGTTCCCCTAACTTGCATGGTTCTGCAATGGGATACGCGTAGGCTAATAGATCTACTTCTTCCGTGCGCATTTGGTATCCAGCTGTTTAGTTAGACCTAGTGATGTTGTCAACCATCATCAGTTGATCCAGGAAATATTTTTCTGACAAACAGCTGTTGTGATAGGCCTATAGCACAACATGCAAAAACAGCCAGTGCGGGGAAAAAGATGTTCGGAAGAATGTCCAGGATATTTTGATTTCTCATTCGTTGCACCAGTGAAGACAGTTGTGATCGACGTTAGATCCAATTCAATACCCCTACATTTAAAATGATCTGCCATTGTCTGCTTGATTGACAGCAGGGTCTAGAAGATTTAACAGAGAAAGCATCAAGGTAATCAGATCATGTTTTCATATGTTTCTGTGCGTCGGATTGGAAACTGGGTCTAGGCTACTGTGCGCAATTGTGTAGGATAGCCTACGCTATTGTGCGAACACCCAAAGTATTTTCCTTTTATTATTAAGGACATTTAATGACAACAAATAAGTAGCCTAATGGGCTTACACAAAATGTACGCAGTGTAGTACCTTCGACAGAACGCACGTAAGCGATGATCAGGGTGTTTCTTGGGCTATTTTGATATGTAAAGTGGATAAGATGCGCAATCTGTGTTCGACTTGGTTAAATCGGAGATGTCGGAGTCTAACTTCATGGAGAAACTTGTTGCTCAAACCTATGATAGTGTTGCTGTAATGGAATGTATCGGCGATTTGTATTTACAGTTAAGTCCCCTCCTGTTCCCTGATTATGAGGTGATGACCACCACTCCACTACCAGTGTCAACTCTTCTGTCATGAACTGAAGCCATATCTCATGTGCCCTCGTCCACTGGTACATTGAATGTTTCCTCTCCAAGCACTGTGACTAGCCCTGTCAATGTTCTCTCATTACTGTATGTAGAGTCAATCACATACACAATCATTTGTTTATTTAAACAATACATAGAAACAACATCACACAAACATCAACTACATCACAGATCTGCCCAGACTTAGAGTACCAGTCAAAACTTTCTACATTGTAGAATAATAGTTAAGACATCAAAACTATGAAATAACACCTATGGAATCATGTAGTAACCAAAACAGTGTTAAACAAATTATATTTATATTCTTCAAAGTAGCCACCCTTTGCCTTGATGGCAGCTTTGCACACTTGGCGTTCTCTCAACCAGCTTCATGAGGTAGTCACCTGGAATGCATTTCAATTAACAGGTGTGCCTTGTTAAAAGTTCATTTGTGGAATTTCTGTCCTTCTTTAATGCGTTTGAGCCAATTAGTTGTATTGTGACAAGGTAGGGGTGGTATACAGAAAATAGACCTTTGGTAACAGACCAAGTCCATATTATGGCAAGAACAGCTCAAATAAGCAAAGCGAAATGACAGTCCATCAATACTTTAAGGCATGAAGGTCAGTCAACACGGAACATTAAGAACTTTGAAAGTTTCTTCAAGTGCAATTGCAATATAGGCTCTCTGCCATGTATTGTATAGCTAACCTTTCATATGAATATCCTTTTCTGACTCAAATAGAATTCCCTCAAGATTGCTCTGATGTTCAAAAGATTTACACATCTAAAATTTGTGATATAAAACTGAACACCTCAACCCTTGTCTTGCAATGAAGTCAAGCCTCTGAACACCAAGTCATACCTCATACCCTAATTCAAATCACTGCTGTGATCCCTTCCCAACACTGTAAGTAACCCTCTCATTCCCATTCCCCATAATAATTAGTCTAACTATTTTTTAAAGCACTTTGTCGTCTTTTTGTGGTTCGCGCCTATACTGTGGGTCTCCCATCCTCCAAGAATGTTAAAGTCACCAGCCTCCACTGGTGTAGATATAGGAGAGGAGACAAGGCAAGAAAGTCACTTTACACTATTGAGATGTCCCCATGTCTCCTCTAGCTCCCTCACAAAACCTTAATATAGACATGGAAAGCGCATCTCCCTCTAAAACGCCAATGGACACTGGGACAGAAGATGTTTATTTTTTTAAATCATGGGTGTCAAACTCATAGTTTTGATGCCTGTTACCGACGATCATATCACGCTCGAAGTCGCTTAGGTCACTCGCTTTGCCCACTAACGTTCAATCGAACAGTAGCTGAATGCCTCGATGCCTGTCTGCTTGCTTTATATAGCAAGCCACAGCCACGTGACTCACATGCTGACCAGACCGGACACGTCGCGTGCGACGCAAAATAAACATAGAAATCCATGTTATTCAATTATTGCACCCACACTGCTCACGCGCGCCAACGAGCATCTGCGTTGCCAAGGGCTAAAATAGAACTCCTTTCTATTTCTGACGCCGATCACGCTGAAAGTCCTGCCTCTCCCATCACATTGGTTTATAGAAGCAGGTACCCACGTGCCATCTCCTCATTGGTTATACCCACGTGGGTGATTGAAAGACGAACTGTTTTGCCGGTAGTTGTGGTAATACTATGAAAGTTTAGATGCCAATCACCATATAAGTTCAAAGATGAAAAAGTCTGGAAGGAGGAGAGATGACTAGAAACGATTCGGTTGGCCGTTTTATGTGTGGATTAATTGGTGGAGTAGAGGAGCTTGTGCATTTCAGGTAAAATAACTCAATGTTTATATCCCAGGACAAATTAGCTAGCAACAGCAAGCTAGCTAAATAGGACAAATTAGCTAGCAAGTGCAAGCTAACTAGCTAAATTGCCATACATGTTTAATGCTTTTCGACCTGTCCCCAAATTGATGTAATTGGTTCAGAGTTTGTTTTAACCTGCGTGTCGTGATCGCGTTTGGTGTAGGGGGACAAAATACATTTATGCACATTTTATATTAGACTTGTGCCGGCTAACATGCATATCTGCAATCTCATTGGCTGAAATGTTTCCGCCTGCTCCAGGCTCCTCCCACCTGCCTTCCACCTTTTCTGACATTTCTTTCAGAGGGGTTGGTTTAAAGCAGAAGTCAAAATTTGGTTGGACCTTGTGTACAATTGACAAATAAAGTGATCTTAATCTTAATTTATTCCCATTGTTAGAATGGAGAGTCCTGTATCTTCTCAGTGTATAGACAATATTTGACGCTGCATATGTCGGCTCAATCGGAAATTACCTTTACATTTCAAATCGCACTATAACGTGGATCTTCCGAGGTCTGGATTGAGTGTAGGCCCAAATCCACAGGGACATAAACCAGAGAGTTGTGCAGATGGAGAGGAATGAGAGAGCAAGACAGCCAAAACCTGGATATTAAAGGGATACTTTGGGATTTTGGCAATGATCCCAAAATAACTAGCATTAGCGCAATGACTGGAAGTCTATGGGTATTTTCTAGCATTAGCTCGTAAAACTACCTCGAACTTCCTTCATGGATATCTACTACCATGCTAGCAGATACCCATACACTTCCAGTCCCTGCGCTAATGCTAGTTAGCGTTGGCTCGCAAAACTGTCTAACTTACTTAATACTGGATACAGATACATAAAAATGGTATCCACGAGTTTCTGACTCTGGGGAAGTAGATAAAAAGGCAATGACAAAATACCAAAGTATCCCTTTAACTCGAGTCCAATCCTTTTATCTATTCAAAAACAATCCCTCGCCCCCCTCTCCCTATCAGTGGTGTAAAGTACTTCAGTAAAAATACTTTAAAGTACTACCTAAGTAGTTTTTTGGGGTATCTGTACTTTACAATTTATATTTCACAACTTTTACTTTTACTCCACTACATTTCTAAAGAAAATAATGTACTTTTTTACTCCATACATTTTCCCTGACACCCAAAAGTACTCTTTACATTTCAAATGCTAAGCAGGACAGGAAAATGGTCCAATTCACACACAGCAAGATCTCTGGTCATCTCTACTGCCTCTTATCTGGCAAACTCACTAAACACGAATGCTTTGTTTGTAAATTATGTCTGAGTGTTGGAGTGTGCCCCTGGCTATGCGTACATTTAAAAAGAAGAAAATCGTGCCGTCTGGTTTGCTTAGTATAATGAATGTGAAATTATTTATACTTGTACTTAGTATATTTTAGCAATTACATGTACTTTTGATACTTAGTTGAAGTCAGAAGTTTACATGAACGAGTTTTAATGACTCCAACCTAAGTGTTTCAACCACTCCACAAATTTCTTGTTAACAAACTATAGTTCTGGCAAGTCGGTTAAGACATCTACTTTGTGCATGACACAAGTAATTTTTCCAACAATTGTTTAGACAGATTATTTCACTTATAATTCACTGTATCACATTTTCAGTGGGTCAGGCGTTTACATACACTATACTATGTTGACTGTGCCTTTAAACAGCTCTGAAAATTCCAGAAAATGATGTCTTCTGATAGGCTAATCATTTGAGTCAATTGGAGGTGTACCTGTGGATGCATTTCAAGGCCTACCTTCAAACTCAGTGCCTCTTTGCTTGACATCATGGGAAAATCAAAAGAAATCAGCCAAGACCTCAGAAAAAAATTGTAGACCTCCACAAGTCTGGTTCATCATTGGGAGCAATTTCAAAAATGCCTAAAGGTACCACGTTCATCTGTACAAACAATAGTACGCAAGTATAAACATCATGGTACCACACAGCTATCGTACCGCTCAGGAAGGAGACACGTTCTGTCTCCTAGTGATGAACGTACTTTGGTGCAAAAAGTGCAAATCAATCCCAGAACAACAGCAAATGACCTTGTGAAGATGCTGAAGGAAACAGGTACAAAAGTATCTATATCCACAGTAAAATGAGTACTATATCGACATAACCTGAAAGGCCGCTCAGCAAGGAAAAAGCCACTGCTCCAAAACCACCATAAAAAGCCAGACTATAGTTTGCAACTGCACATGGGGACAAAGATCATACTTTTTGGAGAAATGTCCTCTGGTCTGATGAAACAAAAATAGAACTGTTTGGCCATAATGACCATCGTTATGTTTGGAGGAAAAAGGGGGAGGCTTGCAAGCCGAAGAACACCATCCCAACCGTGAAGCACGGCGGTGGCAGCATCATGTTGTGGGGGTGCTTTGCTGCAGGAGGGAGTGGTGCACTTCACAAAATAGATGGCATGATGAGGAAGGACAATTATGTGGATATATTGAAGCAACATCTCAAGACTTCAGCCAGGAAGTTAAAGCTTGGTCGCAAATGGGTCTTCCAAATGGACAATGACCCCAAGCATACTTCCATAGTTGTGGCAAAATGGCTTAAAGACAACAAGTCAAGGTATTGGAGTGGCCATCACAAAGCCCTGACCTCAATCCTATAGAAAATGTGTGGGCAGAACTGAAAAAGCGTGTGCAATCAAGGAGGCCTACAAACCTGACTCAGTTACACCAGCTCTGTCAGGAGGAATGGGACAAAATTCACCCAACTTATTGTGGGGAGCTTGTGGAAGGCTACCAGAAACGTTTGACCCAAATTAAGCAATTTAAAGGCAATGCTACCAAATAAAACACTTTACTATTATTCTGATATTTCACATTCTTAAAGTAAAGTGGTGATCCTAACTGTCCTAAGACTGGGAATTTTTACTAGGATTAAATGTCGGGAATTGTGAAAACGGAGTTTAAATGCATTTGGCTAAGGTGTATGTAAACTTCCGACTTCAACTGTATGTTCATATAGATAGAGGTAAAGTGACTAGGCAACAGGATCGATAATAGAAATTAGCAACAGCGTGTGTGTGTGTGTCAGTGCAAGAGAGGAAAAAAAAGGATCAATGCAGGCAGTCCAGGTAGCCATTTGATTAGCTATATAGCAGTCTTGTTTAGCAGTGTTATGGCTTGGGGGTAGAAGCTGTTCAGGGTCCTGTTGGTTCCAGACTTGGTGCACTGGTACCGTTTTCAGTGTGGAGGCATAGAGAACAGTCTACGGCTTGGGTGGGTGGAGTAGTTGACAATTCTTTAGGCCTTCCTCTGACACCGCCTTGTATAGAGGTCCTGGATGACAGGTGTTGACTGAAGCCTAGTGTCTTTGCTCCTATTCCTCAATGCCAGACACCTGGTATAAGACCATAGGAGTTGCCTAGCTCTACCTCCCCCACAGCATCAGTAAGCCTACCATTTTCCCATGTTTGTAGCCTACTAGAGTATAAACCATATTCAAGGGCATGTGTTGAGAAGGAATCAAAGGAGCACAATTACAATCACACACAGATGCCCACCAACATATGCACACACGCAATCTTCTTCTTTAAAACCGAGCTAAGGCATGTCTGCATTTATGTGCTCAGTATTTCTCTCATATCTAAAATGGATTTATGCTCCCTGCAACTCATAGGCGATCAACCCCCACTATTTATCATTGACAGTAGGCTACAAATTGTGTGCCTGCTGTGCCCAATGAGAGAGAATTGATTTGACCTTGAGAATTTGAGGAGTATAGGATGTAGAACTCTATGAACGATAAATAAATTATAGCATGACTGACTGCACGGAGTAGTGGCCAAATAGCTTCGCTCTATTACTGTATTGCAGAAACAAAGTGTCACTAACCATAACCTATCGACATTTTTGGCAACATAGTTTCAAATGAACCTGGATCAGATACAACCTGGAACAATTATATCATCCAATGCCTTCAGAAACTCATCGAAGCTTCCAGATTCCGGAGACCCACTACATTTCACAGTTCTGTGTGTCACAATACTTTCCAATAGTTTATTGTAGAATTAAGCCACACAAAATCTGCCTATACCTACTATGAATGAAATAAGAAGGGTGATATGACAGGATGAAACAGTGTATGCATGCCCCATATCCCTTGCCAGCCTCGTGCGAGACTGCTTCTCAAGAGGATACAAGGTGCTTTATAGGTTACTCTAAGAACAGTTTAATTGCACTGATTAGGGGGACGAAATTGGGGAAGTGTTGGTAAGGCTACAGGCCGATTATTATTTGGATATATCTAGAATGCTGTAATCCCAGTTTATTAATTCCATTGCGATTTATTCCGATACATATTAGCCTACTGACCTAGTTAAAGCAGCCTAGATTCGGCTTGTTAGGCTCCGTCATTTAAAAAAATGACAAATCGGTTTAAAAAAGTGTAATCCCCCCACAATAGTTAATGACCTAATAGTTAATAACTCGCAAATAACTGAGCAAAAAAAGCCTATTTCGAGCCATGTGTGGAAACATTGAGAGAGAAAAAATGATGAATGGACACAGTTTAAAATATTTATTCCAATATTTTAAGTCCGGGGACATAAGGACACCATGTATTCGAGGCTATAGCCATTGCAGTTGATGTGTAAAATAAAGTCAGTAGATCAGTGACCGTAAGGAATATTTGGTTATAAGGGGGAAGGTGCCTACAGAGGGGAAAAAAACATTCCGATCCCATTAGATCAACTTTGATTGGCTGTTGCCATTATTGCGGCGAAAATCACAACGAACAAACGTCTCCGTTATGTAGGCCTACTTTAAAAAAAAAACATAGGCTATTTATTGAATGATCAAAATTAATATACACATTTGCATCCAAGGCTGCATTCACATTGATCAACGATTAAATCCGGTCAATGAGCCTTTGTATGGCTATAAAATTGTCACATCAATGGGAAATCTAATTGTTTGAATATGCAAACCCGATCAGATCTCGTCACAACCCGGTTTCTTACCCCAGCTTTTAGCGGTTCGGCCAATAAACTCTCCTGTTCGTGGGTTGTAGATAGAATCTTTCCAGGAGGACGTCTGCGGTTTGTCTCCGTCCGCGGCGGGTGTCTCCTCCTTGGTCGACATGGTTGGCTTTGGGTTGTTCAAAATGAGAAACCGTAGATGGTTAATAATGTTATAATGCCGAAACGGTTAATAAACGATGGATTGCCTCTGTTTTATATAAAGAAAAATCATCGACTGTTATTTCCGACCCAATATAGCCTAGTCCTTTCCGGTTACCCTCTCCACACCGCTACAGTACTGCAGCAACTGAGCTGGAGGAGAATTCGCGTTAGAAGCATCTCAGCGCATGCGCACTTTCGGCATTCAAAACTCAAGAGGGGTGGTTCATTTGATTTGTTATTTATAATCTTAAAAGGTTCTATTGATTTTAAGTAGGCTAGATTGGGATGGCCAACTTTGATGGGATGGGACACACAAAAAAAACGGAACTTGTCATGAGGGGCCACAGTGGCTGTGTGTCTGCCTACCCACATCCATACACCTCAAACCTTGTCAGCAAAACATTTTAGCAGCCCCCCTCATGACAGCTAAGAGAAACAATTTAAGTTTTAAAGTTCATTTCCTACAATTCTGCACATTTTCTCATGGGGCATAGAGAACATTTTGCCGTTTTATTAGCAAGTTTGCTGCAATTCAATACATTTGCCATGGGGCGGAGAGAAGATTTAGCCATTTTTAATATGATAACTGATTATTAATGGGCCCCACCCAGTCGGTAATTCGATCATGCTTACAAGTTTAGATAGCTGGCCACTAGACTAATTTACCAATCATAATTATTTTTGCTGAAATGGGCTAATTGAGTGATTGCAATGCACAACCAAATTTAGAAATTGCACCTTGTGTATTGTATTATTCTAACTCTCAACAGTAAGTTGAGACCCCGACTGTTATTTTGTGAAAATGGCCCCGGCCTATCCCTGGTCTGAGTTGCCCATCCCCGATTTCGATATAGCTTTCTGGTGAGGATCGAGAAGGCTGTAGGCATATGGCCAATGACTAACCTATATTTGTGATCAATAGCCTTTTATTTGATAAATATTCAGTGATGGCAATGCCGCATCCATATCAATCTATGATGCTGGTTCTTCACTTTGTCAGTGTTTATATGTTCTGTTAACGCCGTCATGGAGCCTAGAGTTTAGAGGTCTGAAGGGAAAAAAATCTGATGAAGCCAGCTGCAACTGGAGGGTTGCTGTCATCAGGGGTGTATATATTACGCCGATTCTGTAAAACGTTTCTTAAACGGAACGAAACAGGCAGGGACCTACCTGAACTTGTCTAATAGAAATTAATTTTGGTGGAAAAATTGAACAATTTTGTAACTGTTTGGACTAATGATTACACCCCAGTATCCTAGATTACCTCGATTAACCTTTACCCCCACACAGTACCCCCTGTATATAGCCTCGTTATTATGTAATTTTTGTGTGTTACTGTTTAAAAAAAATAAAATACTTTAGTAAATATTTTCATAACAATTTCTTGAACTGCAGTGTTTGTTAAGGGCTTGTAAGTAAGCAATTTCACTGTAAGTTCTACACCTGTTGTACTCAGCGCATGTGACAAATACAATTTGATGCCACTGCCATCTCCTGACCTTTTGCCCTTGAGCAAGGCACTTAACCCATACACTGCTCCAGGGATGCTGCACTGTGGCTGATCCTGTACTTCCAACCTCTCAGTTTGCATGTGTGTTACTTGGGTGGGTCTCTCCAAGAAAATTGATAATTAGGTTCCTCTTTAGCCAGAGGAAATATCTAGTGGGAGTGAGCTTGCAACTGGAGGGATTCTGGCATCAGAATCTCAGGTGCCTAGTACCATTTGTGACCTTGAAAAAGCCACATCACCACTAACCTGCTCCGGGGCACTGCTCTGGGCTGACCCGAGGGGCTTCCAGCCTCTTATGAAATAACTGGGGTGGCAGGTAACCTACTGGTTAGAGCATTGGGCCAGGAACCTGAAAGGTTGCTGGATCGACTCCCCGAGCTGACAAAGTAAAAATCTGTCGTTCTGCCCCTTAACAAGGCAGTTAACCCACTGTTCCCCAGTAGGCTGTCATTGTAAATAAGAATTTGTTCTTAACTGGCTTGCCTAGTTAAATAAAGGTTAAATAAAAAAACAAAGACATTTCAATGGAAAATAAAGATTGTATAGTTTTGAACAAAATGGTCACTAGCACACTAGCTAGGGTAAAGTAGTGTTTCAGTATTACAAGGCAGTTCAATCAAACTGCTCTGGATTTAGGAACGGATATAAACAATGTGGGTATTCTGGGACTCCGAGAGCGCAGTAGCGGTGCGTGGGTAAAAATCACTGGGGAAGCCAAGCCAGAAAAAAAGCCATATTACAATCTGTGTTGTGATAATTGATTGTTTGCTCTATAACCTGTTAGCTCATATGCCTTGCCGCCATGATACAGTATATAGGCCTAAGGCCGAGACAATAAGAAGACAGTGGCAGAATAAATTCCCAAATCCAATGAGCAACCTCTGTCCGGTGAAGTCTACAAAACATATTGCATATAAAAAAACAGTTACATGACCTACAGCATGGTCAAGCAAGTTAATGTTTCCGACATTTTCGGACTACTAAACAACTGTTGATTTAGAACCACGGAGTTACCGCAAATTGAAAAGGAAACAGGAGCTGCCTCCACAATTCCAGCACCATTTCAACATCATCAAATCACCTATGCTTTGTCTAATACAGTGACAAATGAAAGATACTAGAAACTATTTAGTCCAATCAACGTAAACGAAATATGACGTGGCTGTTCATGGTTCTGATGTGTGTGTGTGTGTGTGTGTCTGTGTGTTCGTGCAAGTACATATTTACTAACCTTTCTAACCTTACAAAACAGTCTATGACTTTCATACAGTACATGCTTTCATTTTTTGTTGTCACAGGCTACCTGGCTAAAATGCTTGCTCACAAACCTAACTTCCTCTCATGGGCAACGTTAGCTTGTTAACATTAGCCTTCTACATCTAGCTACATATTGAACTTGAATCCTCTCAGTCCAGGGGCACAATCCAGGCTGCATCACATCCGGCCGTGATTGGGAGTCCCATAGGGGCGGCGCACAATTTGCCCAGCGTCGTCAGGGTTTGGCCGGAGTAGGTCGTCATTGTAAATAAGAATTTGTTCTTAACTGGCTTGCCTAGTTAAAAAAAAGGTCAAATGAAGAAAAAAAAAGAAAAACAATGTATGAATTTATGGTTGGATCAGATGCCGAGCCCTAGATGTAAGTGTGAAGTTTTACAATGGGCACATTCAAGTAGTCTAAAGTGGTTTCCTCTCCAGTTTCTATGCCTACTCAATTAATCTGCACTAATGCTTTCACCTATCCCATGATTTCAGATCGGTGCAGAGGAAGCTACTTGAGACTATTGAGGTGCACCCATCTAAAACAGAAGGCCTTGGCAAGGCTGAGAGAGGATTTCACTCTGGGGATTTCTACTCTCAAAGGATTACGCTCAAGGATTAAAGAACGGGTCATAACATTTTACCTACCCACACACTTAATAATTTAGTCACCAATCAAACCAACATCTTACCCATTAAACCAAGAGGACATTTTCTAAATCAGTGTTTCTAAATCCTGGTCCTGCGGACCCAAAGGCTGCAAAAAATGTTAAGGCAGCAGCACCACACCCAATTCCACTAATCAACTCAATGATTAGTGGAATCAGGTGTGTAAAACAAAAATGTGCAGCCCTTTGGGACCCCAGGACCAGGACTAAGAAACACAGTCCTAAATAGAAGGCTTACTGACACAAGGAAATGTAGTGTCCAAGAGATAAATACCTAAACTTGGAGAGAATTCTTCTTGAAAATACTGATTTAGCCAAAATTATAATGACCCAGTCATATCTGCAACCACAAAGCAGAACATTCTAAAAGAGAGTACACACATTTCCCCAAGTACAATGTCCACTGAGTGGAGGGTCTAACGTGCTCAAGGGTCCAAAGGTCACAATGACACAGAGGTTGTGTTCAGGAGGGTGCAACGCATTGAACGGAATAGGCCATTACATATCGGCACAATGATTATATTAAAAAAGGTATTGATGATAGACTAATAATGGTTCACACTTAAAATAAAACAACATTTACTCATAATGTACCCTTGGTAGGGCTAATACCTGGGTTAAAGGTTACTGCTGGCATCTTTCCACACAGTTGCATCTAATGGCTGACATTAAACTGCAAAAAATATTAAAGGAGTATCATAAGTAGCGTAAAAAATATATATATTTTACAGAATGTTTTGGGGTGGTTCAAAGAAGCCTAGAAATCCCCTTCTATTAACCTAAACAGACCTTAAATTAAAATGCAAACTTAGAATAGGATCGGACGGGATCCCATTGATTAGACAAACATTGCGTTAAAGGAGGAACAGAAAGTCAAACCACTAGCATACATCACCACACGTACTATTCCTATACGTTTGACATGTTTTATTGTAACAGGGAAATAAATAAGAAGACATTTTCAATAATCCTGAAAAATATTCGATCACGAGTCTGTGGTGTGCCACGGCAGTGTGAGCGTTTTTATGCACAGCTTCACTCCTCTAGCACTTATGTAGAGTAGAAAATGACTACAAAACATTGCACTCCATCTAAAAACAGACCTTTTTTTCCGGGAGATTACGCAGATATCGCCTCTTGGCAGAACAATTTGGAACCTTTTCGCCACTGCAGGAAATACAGGGGCAGCAGCCATGAAGACATTTACAAAAATAACAACAAGAGAGAAATTAAGACAGAAACAGATATATAAATGCTTCTAAAATATCATATCATAGACCTGAATGGCTGGCAACCTATTTCCTGTACATCTGGCCACATCCCCAGAGAACTCCCATTCCCCATGTGAACAGAGTAGGAGATGAGAGTCCTGTCTCAGAGAGAGAGGTATGGTGCATCACTGATGCCTGGCTAGCTGTCTGTCCATCAGTCACTCTGGGGAAGAGGGTTTGTCGTCATCATCGTCCTCCTCTTCCTCGTTGAAGGAGCTGGGCGTCTGGCCTCGAGACTCGGAGAGGGTGGTGCTACTGTGGCTGTAGCTCCTCCTTCCATTCAAAGAGGCAGAGTCCAGGTCATCTGGGAAAGAGCTGAAACACGACAACCCACACCACTGGTCAGTCACTTCAGTTCTCAAATTAAAATCAATCATGCCACCTTAAGTCATTTATATGGCTTGAGCTTTTCTGTTATCAGTAAGGTGTGCAACAAAACATTTTGCCACACAAAAACAGAATAATTTCCTGGCTACATCCCAAATGGCACCTTATTCCCTATATAGTGCACTACTTTTGAACAGAGCCACAGTGTTCCTATTTGGTAGTGGATTGTGTTCAAATCACAGTTTTGATTGAAAAGTTATGAGAGGTAATCTACCTTGTTTGACGGGTGCCTCTGGCCATGCCTGTGGGAGGAGAGACGAGGACAGATTGAAATGACAGAAATGGCCTGTTTCCACACACGTCAAAAATGCTTGTCAATGAATGCCATTTTCCAGCTCTCACCTATGATGTAGATCTCCAGGGACCTGGGAATGAGGGACTTGGCCAGGACGAGATTGTCTGCGGTGCACTTCCCACTCTCCAGGGACAACCCCATGCTCTTCAGAATCTCTGTCGTAGTGGATCTCAAAGGTGTTGTTGAAGTTGAAAAGGTATTCGCATCGACAGTAGGGACGTCAAACGTTCAGCCTGCTGCACAGACCATATGGAAGCTCTAGTCTGGAGTGACTGGTTAAATTGTGTTTTTAAAATGGTTAAAGTAGGATGAAATAGATGTCATTGTAATAATGGGTGAGTGTGCTACATTTACTGTCATCATATATTAAAATATAGAATTACTTTGACCTATTTCATTATGTTATATTACGCTAATTTGTCTATGGTGGACAGAAGGTGTTACTACATTACACAGACTAAAGTTTTCACCACACAATATTACAGGAAATGCACATACTTTTTACCTCAGAATGGTTAATTGTTAGTATTAAAGTTTATAGTCATCACGATCTCACAAAAAGGATTGCTTAAAACAGATTAATATCTGAGTTTTTTTGTCATACATGTCAGTCTGTAGAGGGACGCAACTGTCATTTTCAGACCACGGTGGCAAAAAAATTAATAAATATCCACTCCTCCTATAAATGTCTCTGGCCTGACATGAATTCATGGATTTGAGGGTTATGCTATCAGTAAAATGAAAGCCAAACCCTATCGCTATTTATTAAACCGATGTGAGGTGGTGATCCTTCACATTATCCTGTAAAAAAAGTGTTGTTTCCTTTCTTGGCTATCTACCAAAATAATTGTCTCAAAGATACAGTGCATTCAGTCAGACCCCTTCCTTGACTTTTTCCACATTTTGTTACATAACAGCCTTTTTCTAAAATGTAAAAAACATTTTTTCCCCCTCAATCTACACACAACAGCCCATAATGACAAGGCCAAAACAATTTTTTTGAAATTTGAGCAAATATAAAAAACAGAAATACCTTATTTACATAAGTATTCAGACCCTTTGCTATGAGACTTGACATTTTGCTCAGGTGCATCCTGTTTCCATTGATCACCCTTGAGATGTTTCCACCTGTAGTAAATTCAATTGATTTGGAAAGGCACACACCTGTCCATCATACACAGTTGACAGTGTATGTCAGAGCAAAAACCAAGCCCTGAGGTCGAAAGACTTATCCCCAGAGCTCTGAGACAGGATTGTGTCGAGGCACAGATCTAAGGATGGGTACCAAAAAAATTTATGCAGCATTGAAGGTCCCCAGGAACGCAGTGGCCTCCATCATTCTTAAATGGAAGAAGTTTGGAACCACCAAGACTCTTCCTAGAGCTGGCCATCCGACCAAACTGAGCAATCGGGGGAGAAGGGCCTTGGTCAGCGATGGGATCCCTGGTCTTTCTGACAGAGCTCCAGAGTACCTTTGTGGAGATGGGAGACCTTCCAGAAGGACAACCATCTCTGCAGCACTCCACCAATCAGGCCTTTATGGTAGAGTGGCCAGACGGAAGCCACTCCTCGGTAAAAGGCACATGACAACAAGATTCTTTGGTCTGATGAAACCAAGATTGAAATCTTTGGCCTGAATGCCAAGCCACACGTCTGGAGGAAACCTTGCACCATCCCTATGGTGAAGCATGGTGGTGGCAGCATCATGCTGTGGGAATGTTTTTCAGCGGCAGAGACTGGGAGACTAGTCAGTATCGAGGGAAAGATGGACGGCGCAAAGTACAGAGAGATCCTTGATGAAAACCTGCTCCAGAGTGCTCAGGACCTCAGACTGGGCCAAAGTACACCTTCCAACAGAACAATGACCCTAAGCCAAGACAACGCAGGAGTGGCTTTGGGACATGTCGCTCCCTATCAAACCTGACAGAGCTTGAGAGGATCTGCTGAGAACAATGGGAGAAACTCCCCAAATACAGGTGTGCCAAGCTTGTAGCGTCATACTCAAGGCTGTAATCGCTGCCAAAGTACTGAGTAAATGGTCTAAATACTTATGTAAATGTGATATTTCCATTCTTTATTTTTAATACAAAAGTTTTTGCTTTGTCACTATGGGGCATTGTGTGTAGATTGATGAAGGGAAAAAACGATTTAATCAATTTCAGAATAAGGCTGTTACGTAACAAAATGTGGAAGAAAGTCAAGGGGTCTGAATACTTTCCGAATGCACTGTATACACAGTGTACAAAACATGAATATCTGCTTTTCCCATGACAGACAGACTAGGTAAGAGCTATGATCCCTTATTGATGCTACTTGTTTAATCCACTTCAATCAGTGTAGATGAAGGGGAGGAAACAATTGAGACTTGGATTGTGTATGCGTGCCATTCAGAGGGTGAATGGGCAAGACAAAATAATTAAGTCCCTTTGAACGGGGTATGGTAGTAGGTGCCAGGCGCACCAGTTTGAGTCAAGAACTGCAATGCTGCTGGGTTTTTCACGCTTAAGTTTCCCGTGTTGAGTGTGAAGCTAATCAATTCCAGTCGAGTGACCGCTTGGTAAATATTGGTGCGTGTGCAGTTTATAAGTTACTAATTTAGTAAAATACAAGTAGTGTGAACAAAAGTGTGACACGTGTGTGTAGGGAGTAACTTTCATGAATTGGTCTTCAAAATACTTATTTCAGCATGTTGATTATTTATCTGGACATCTAAAACCAGTGTTTTGACACTTGGCCATGAATCAAAAGCCATTACAACAGGAAGCAGCAAATTTTCAATCTATGTTTCAGGAATATAAATGGTACGTTTTAATATTATTTTTCAACAGGATTCTACTTTATCAGGTAAAAACTACTGAATGAGAACAAAAACGTGCTATGACTTATTGATTTTGATGATATTAGTGAAATCGTGAAAATATATGTTTGTCCTGGCTACCTACAGAGAGTCGGCGATTATTGTGGTAGCCATCCGTATAAATCGCATATATTTTAATCACGGCAAAACCTTGTGATCCTAACTGAATTTACTCTTAGCACTGCAGGAGAAGTGTTGGCATTTTAATGATAAAGGCGCAATGAGCATGTGTGTTATGCTACTGTGGCATTTGGATAAGCGATTCAGTAATAAGTGACCTGGACTTGTCTTTGTAATAGGCATTAGGGTGAAGACATTGCGGTGACACATACTTGTTGCTGGAGATGGAGCAGTCGATGACGGTGTGTACGTCTGTGTTGAGGACGATGAAGGGGAGCTGGATGACAGAGCTGGAAGGGGAGGGGGGGGCTTTGTTTCTCTGCACTAGGTTCTTGAGAGATTTGCTGTTTGAGGAGAGACGAGCAATGTTTAGAAACACATTTTAGGTGCATTTGATTTCGTTCGCCTGGCTACGGTATTCCATCAATCTTCCGTTGGTCCTAAAGTGCAAACTTTCGAACACACCTATCCACACAGACAGTTTTAAATACATTGTTACTACAACTACAGCTAATCTTACCAATACATACTTCAAAAACTTTTATCCCCACATACACATTTTCAATCTCTGAAGGTTGAGCGTGTATTGTTCATGAGTGGAACTACATCATACATGGGCGTGGGGCCACGAGTCTTTCCTGGTCAGGTTATGTGGTCAGGAAAAACACCAAGCCCTAGTATATCGTGGCTAAATCGATTCTGAGGGAAAACCTCAGAGGAATAGGAGCTTAGACTGAAGCTTAAATCTCGCTTTAGAGTGAGTAACCTTCATTAGGGCAGAGCAAAATGTAGCCACAACACACCATCAATCGGAGATGCAATGAATGACAACTATCCGTGGTGCGGTACATTTCAAGAAACAGACTGCGAATACATTTCGGTGATCGCCAAGTCTTTCTCACAGGGAGAAGTAATAAATCAAGAGAACTCCGACCACGCCCACATCCACACCCTCTGGCCCCCTGGGAACTCCAAGGGGTCATACAAAAGTTCCCTTTCATATGCTATTGAGATGCTAACGATAAGCTGTTTTTTTTCAATGGATTTATAGATGGACAGCTTCCTAGCTCATCACTCACGACCAAGGCATCGGACTTTCCCCTCTCTCCCTCGCACACACACAAAGAGATAAGCGTACACACACACACACACACACACACACACACACACACACACACACACACACACACACACACACACACACACACACACACACACACACACACACACGTACCTGCAGTATGAGTTCATCCAGTTGAGTTCTCTTCTACCTGATCCTATTCAGGCGTTTCTGTTTCTCCACCTGATTAGAGAAACAGTTTATTAAGCATTTTAGAAAGAACTGGTATAACAACTGTCTAATAGTAATACATCACATAAAGAATCTCAAAGTGCTGGTAAAGCAAAACAAACAAGCAATTTCAAAAGAAACATACAAAAGTAGCTAGATCAGCATATGGAGCTATTTTGGAGTGCTTCTTGAAGCCTCCAATGGGTGGCCATGGTCATGACAGGGTCTGGAAGTTATTGACTAGATGTAGATGGTCAGCGGTGGTGCTGGTCAGTGTACTGTCTGTGCCCCTCCTCCATCCAACCTCCACCTTAACGCTGTGCTCCAACAGAACCCTACCCATATCCCACCACTCAGACAGTTAGTGTTGTTCTTTAAGTAACTGACCAGACTAAAGCAAGACAATTACTATTTGTATTGTCAGACAGTAGTGATGGATTGCGAAAGTCCTCTGCTGTCAAAACAGGCCAGCTGTAGGAGTACTCTACTCTCCATCTCCCCACTCCCTTATTCCTAGTCCTCCACCAGAATGGGTCACTGTGTGTGTTCGTGTGTTTATCGTGACAGATCTATATTCTGCAGGAAGTTGACACATGATACAGATGAGAACTGAAAGGGTCTTTCGTTTTTCTTCCCATTTCCTTTGTCTGTGCTCCCCTCACCCCTTTCTCTCCGTCCCCCTGTCCCTCTTTTCCTGCGGTGACAGTGACAGATGTCATGGGAGTGGCTGTCAAGGCTCACTTTCAGCTTCCAGAGAGAACTCTGCTGGTTTAAAATGTGTGTGTAAGATCACCTTCAGGTTTTGACAATCCTGGGCTGAGTTGGTGGGCAGGCCAATCCAGTGGATCTCCTTCTTCTCCTTGGAGATGATGTTCATGGCCATCAGCACGTTGAGGGCGTCATACACGCGCCTGCGGATGTTCTTCTGGTCATACACCTGCTGGGGAGGGAGGGGGAGAGAGAGAGAAGAGTGAGGAAAGATCAAATGAAAGAGAAGTGAGTAAAGAAAATAGACCAAAAAAATAAGAGAAGAGCAAGGAAACAGAATAGCAGAGAAGAGGTTATGATTCTAGGCTTGTCTTGGGGGGGGTCAAGGGTCATCTCATTAGTAACTGCTCCATGGTGTGTGTCCCTGGCCAGGACTACCCACTACCCCTCCGGAGGCGCACTGACTGCTAGCCTAGCCCTCATGGTTAATCTGTTTTTAATTAATGATACTTTTTAACATTCCACAGGAAGTAAGCAGATTAGGGCTGGGGCCAAGCAATTTTATGGGGCCATGTCATTATTAATACCGGAAAGTATTCAGAGGTTGGCTCCCTCCCCACTATTAAAAGAGCCTAACTTTCAGTCGGACTCCTCCAACACAATGCTTTGGGACGCAAGGGAACCGTTTGCAACATAATCAACATTCCATAGTCTCTATGACCTCAAAGCTGTCATTCGTTAATTGCTTATCTTGAACAGCTTATGAATGGAAAAACAAACGTATCTAACATTTAGCTGCAAAGAAAAATGCATCGCTGTTTTGCTCTAATGTCAAATTGGACATATTTTGTATTAACTTTTATTAATTCAGGGTAGCCCAATGAGACCAGGGTCTCATTCCCAATGGTGTCCCGAGTACAACAATTTTCTCACAAACAAGAAGAAAAATGTACATTGCAAATAAACAAGAAGAATTAAAAGAACCACGTGTTGAGTGTTATCCACTAGCCTGTTGGCCAGATCGGTTTGTTCTTTATTTATGCATGAAAGGGGACGTTAGAGGCATTGGCTAAAGTATAGTCAGAAATACTTTATCATTCTACTGGCACAATGGGTTAGAGGACCACGGGGCTTGGCAACACCAGGGTTGTGTTCATTAGGGCATGCAATGGAAAATATAACTGAAAGACAAGCACCGTTTTCTCCAGGTAGTCCCTGCCTGTTTCATTCCATTTTCTTCTGTTTGGTGCCTAATGAACACTACCCAGGGTTGTGGTTTTGATTCCTGCATTGGCCACATATACTGACTGTGTCACTGTCAACCGTAAGTGGTTTTGGATGAAAGCGTCTACTCAACTATCATAGTATTTACGGACTCACCGAGTCTGTGGCCATGACGGTGGTGGAGTGGGTGAACTCAGCCACCAGATCGTCGGCCACCTCGTTCAAGGACGTGTTGCCTTTCTTCTGCACCTTTGCACACGCCTTCATGGAGAAATGACTCGGGCCCTTCCCGTTCTTATCGCCCTTCTTCAGCCGATTGCTGTGGTGGAGAGATCACAAAGAAGCAACCGACACATTAATGATTAGACGTCTAGGGCTATCTGTTACACAGATCAAATAATCGTTTATTTGTCACATACACAGGACATAGTAGATGCAAACAGTACAGTGAAATGTTAACCAAGATGACACCGCACACACACACACACACACACAACTCTAAACACACACACACACACACTACACCTCCAACTCTACACTTATTTGTCAAACATCACCACACACAGGCTCATAAAAATCTAAACGATATACCACTCAATGGACTCAGTGGATCAGACAATACAATGTATACAATAATTCCAAACTAATGTGAAATGATGAGTTTCTCTCCAACAATGGCACAAGCAAAAGCACACTTGTGAAAACCATGACACATTAACATAAGCATGATGGAGTTTGGCATGTATGTGAAGACCATAGATCGTGCACCCGCTAACGCTTTGGACACTCGCCTTCAATGTGTGGTCTCAGAATCATGTGACGCGCGCTCATTTAGATGCACCACTCATTGATGCTTCAAATTAGTGTATGGCTTTACACTCAGTGCATATGCAGAGCAAATGTGTCGATGCGTACTCATAATACTTACACTGATATTGGTGAGTTTATTTTAAACTATCCCAAAGGCTGAAGGGTAATAGCACTATTGGGTATAGACTATAGTAATGGGGTGAGTCCCAAATGACACCCTATTCCCTATATAATGCACTATCCCACAAGGTTCTGGTCAAAAGTAGTGCACAATGTAGGGAATAGGGTGCCATTTGAGACGCACCCATGGTTGTGGTTGGAGCAGCATTTTCTACCCCTCTACACTCCTAGAGAATTTATCAGATGAGTGCAGTTTTGAAGGCTGAATCTCAATTATTAGGAGTGTGTGTGTGTGTGTGTGTGTGTGTCTCTCTCTCTGGGAATCACATATCAGACTCCCTGCATTAGCACACACACGCACCTTGCTGCTAGCTAGTTCTTTCCATTGAGGTTATGCAGTGTGTATTTGTGATTATATCACTGGCCATTCAGAACAGTACAAAAAAATCAAAGCATGTCGAATGCTGGAGTCACGGCACGCTGCCACACAAGTCCTCTTCCATTTGCTGTGTTGCAGGCACACATGTCCTCCTTCTCACAATGGCTCCAGTGTAACATGGTTCCTCTAGCTCCCTGTAGGGCTACCCCCCAGGGAGAGGGGAATGGAGGAGAGGGATTCTCGATTTTCATTACGAGTCACCGCCTAAATATGTAACTGAAGCACTGTTCATAATTTCAAGAGGATCAGATGTGTGTGTGTGTACACACACACACACACACACAGTACAAAAATCTCATTCTCAAATCAGCAGAAACAAGAGAACTTTGGGCGAACGTGAATACAAACAAGAGAAAATCATCTGTTATGAACCGTTAGGCTACATGAGATGAGCCGCCCACACAGCAGTGATACAATCACTTGCTCATTCAGGGGCTCATTCTCTGTGATTTACGCACCAAGAGAAACTGAGGGGGGGGGGGGGGGGGGGTAGTGGAGCATGGAGAGGGGGGAAAAAAGAATGCGAATATGCATGAGTGCATTTGTGTGTGAGAGAAAGGGAACAGTGAAAGAAAGGAACAGAGAGAAGGAGAGAGCAGAGAGTGGACAGGGAGAAAAAACGAGGGAGAATTAACAAGTAGACATGCAAAGACAGACGCACACACGCAGCCAAATGAGTGAGCAATCAAGTGTCCACTGACAAACATTCCCCATCCTTGCAGTACACAAACATATGCACCCTCTCCCACACAGCGCAGTTCACTCTAACACCTAGTACAGTAGAGAGGAGGAGACAACTTCAGAGCCGCTCGTTACATAACTGGCTCTCTGTGGAGCACACACACACACGCAGAGGGGACGACTGTGTGTGTGTGTAGTGTATGAGGTAGGAAGTGACGATGGGTAAGGCGCAGCGTGGTGGAAGCTTAGGGTTCCAGTTGTCAGGACATGTTAGTTCCAGAACCCCAGCTAGGGGGGAGAGAGAGAGAGAAAAGGAGAAACAGGCTGGTGGTGAATGTGCCATAACAGATAGAGGGATTGTAATCAGTCGGTGTGAGGAAGAAACAACACACTCGGTTACGCAGAAACGCACAAACAACAGAGGCACTTTTTCTCCTTAGCAACAGAGCTGCCGCTCTGCACCATGGCTGGTGCTGTATTGGGAGTCTGAGGAGTGTTTCTTGGCAGTGTGTCTGCAGAGTGGATCAGTGGGGGAGGAGGGGAGAGGGATGACCTTTCACTGAACAGCACAGCTCAGAGCCAACACATCCGACACAGTGTGCAGGGGGGGAGGGGGGGGAGCTCCTCTCACCTGGTGCTTGTGAGTGGGGAGAGGGAAGAATAAATCATAGACGACAGAAGAGATGGACAGAACAGAGAGAGGAAAAGAGAGCAGAGATCTGAGCTTACGAGGACCAAACATGGAGAGAATACTTAGTTGCGCAGTGTAAGTGAGAAAGAGTTGTGAGTTTTAAAAGGATAGAAGTAGAAGGAGGGAGGGAGAGAGAGGGTTTGGTCTCATAGGTCTTACTATGTGTTGAATTAATTATTCACTGCTGAGAACGTGGCATGCAGAACGCACAGACTCTCACATGCCTTTAAAATTTGAGTGCATCTTGCTCAAGGAACCATTTCCACACACACTCTAGGGCGGCAGGATTTGGACAAAATATCTCATAGCATTTTTTGGCCAGATATTGAAATTTCGATTATGAATTTTTGAACACTAGGGTAAAAAATATGGTAATTCCATCAGACATGGTTAAAACAACTGTAAGGGTAGAGAACATCACTTCTAAAAATAGATCATATGAACGAACACCTACTGTAGCTAGCTAACTGAACACTAAATCAAAAGAAACAAATATTTTCCAACAATGTTACAGGCTACATATTATAATAGATAGGATTATTACTTAAAACCTCTTAGTGATCCCTTAATGCGCCAATCCCGTTAGCGGGATAGATTTGACAACATCCGGTGAAATTGCAGACCGCCTAATTCAAACTACAGAAATATAAATATTCACGAAAATTGATGTAATACATCAAAATAAAGCTTAACTTCTTGTTAATCCAGCCGCTGTGTCAGATTTCAAAAAGGCTTTACGGCGAAAGCACACCATGCGATTATCTGAGGACAGCACCCCGCATACAAACACATGAAGATCATTTTTCAACCAGGCAGGTGCGACACAAAAGTCAGAAATAACGATATAATAAATGCCTTACCTTTGAAGATCTTCTTCTTTTTGCAATCCCAAATCTCTCAGTGACACAATGAATGGTCGTTTTGTTTGGTAAGTTCCTTCTTTATATCCCCAAAATGTCCATTTATTTGGCGCGTTTGATTCAGAAATACACCGGTTCCAACTCGCCCAAAATGACTACAAAGTATCTAATAAGTTACCTGTAAACTTGGTCCAAACATTTCAAACAACGTTCCTAATCCAACCTCAGGTATCCTAAAATGTAAATAATCAACAGACGAGATAATCTGTTTCCAATACCGAAGAAAAATAACACAGAGCGCGCTCCTGTTCACGCGCACCAAAATACTAGAGCTCTTTAGAGTGACACGTACAAAGAACAGCACTACTTCTTCATTTCTCAAAAGAAAAACACGGACCAATTTCTGAAGACTGTTGATATTTAGTGGAAGCCATAGGAACTGCAATCTAGGCCCTAATAAATCAGGTTTCCCATAGAAATCATTGGAAAACACAATGACCTCAAAAACATTTTTCCCTGGATGGATTGTGCTCGGGGTTTCGCCTGCCAAATCAGTTATGTTATACTCAGACATTATTCTAACAGTTTTAGAAACTTCAGAGTGTTTTCTATCCAAATCTATATGCATATCCTAGCTTCTGGGCCTGAGTAACAGGCAGTTTACTTTGGGCACGCTTTTCATACGGAAGTGAAAATACGGAAGTGAAAATACTGCCCCTATCCCTAAGAAGTTTTTAACAAACATACATTTTGAACATGATCATGAAAATATAGTGTGCTATAAGCGCAGCACTTATTAATTAATGAATAACATGAGTTCCTATTTCCTATTTTACAATTATGAGTTCTTAAATAACCTAGGTTAATTATTTAGCTTATGATTGTGTAATTATTTAGAAGTTGGCCCAATCATGCCTTAAAAACATGTAACACATAGCCTGACGATTGCAAGGTGCAGCCTGTGTCCAAAACATTGTCTGGTCCAGTCATTCAACATGACGTTTCAACTTCTCCCTTAATTTGGTTATAAAATCAAATTGTATTGGTCACATGAGCTGAATACAACAGGTTAGATGGTATTCAACGCTGAGCTGTAGTCAATGAATAGCATTCTCACATAGGTGTTCCCATTGTCCAGGTGTTAAAGGGCAGTGTGGAGTGCAGTGTGGAGTGCAATAGAGATTGCATCATCTGTGGATCTGTTAGGTCAGTATGCAAATTGGAGTGGGTCTAGGGTTTCTGGGATAATGGTGTTGATGTGAGCCATGACTAGCCTTTCAAAGCACTTCATGGCTACAGACGTGAGTGCTACGGGTCTGCAGTCATTTAGGCAGGTTATTTTAGTGTTCTTGGGCACAGTGTCTTAACTGACATTTTCAACCTCTCCTTGTCCAAATCTGTAAGACCAACATTTTTTAAGCAGATGGTGGTCTGCTTAAAAAATGTTTGGTCTTACAGACTTGGACAAGGAGAGGTTGAAAATGTCAGTGAAGACACTTGCCAGTTGGTCAGCGCATGCTCGCAGTACACATCCTGGTAATCCGTCTGGCCCTGCAGCCTTGTGAATGTTGTGATCACACAGTCTTCCGGAACAGCTGGTGCTCTCATGCATGTTTCAGTGTTATTTGCCTCAAAGCGAGCATAGAAGTAGTTTAGCTCATCTGGTAGGCTCGTGTCACTGGGCAGCTCTCGGCTGTGCTTCCCCTTGTAGTCTGTAATGGTTTGCAAGCCCTGCCACATCTGACGAGCATCAGAGCCGGTGTAGTACGGTTCGATCTTAGTCCTGTATTGATGCTTTCCCTGTTTGATGGTTTGTCGGAGGGCATGGTGGAATTTCTTATAAGCTTCCGTGTTAGAGTCCCGCTCCTTGAAAGCGGCAGCTCTAGCCTTTAGCTCAGTGCGGATGTTGCCTGTAATCCATGGCTTCTGGTTGGGGTCTGTACGTACGGTCACTGTGGGGACAACGTCATCGATGCACTCATTGATGAAGCAAATGACTGATGTGGTGTACTCTTCAATGCCATCAGAGGAATCCCGAAACACATTCCAGTCTGTGCTAGCAAAACAGTCCTGTAGCTTAGCATCTGCCTCATCTGACCACTTTTTTATTGATCGAGTAAATGGTGCTTACTGCTTTAATTTTTGCTTGTAAGCAGGAATCAGGAGGATAGAATTATGGTCAGATTTGCCAAATGTAGGGCGAGTGAGAGCTTTGTATGCGTCTCTGTGTGTGGAGTAAAGGTGGTCCAGAGTTATTTTTCCTTTGGTTGCACATTTAACATGCTGACAGAAATTTGGTTAGACGGAATTAAGTTTCCCTGCATTAAAGTCCCCGGCTACTAGGAGCGCCGCCTCTGGGTGAGCATTTTCCTGTTTGCTTATGGCGGAATACAGCTCATTGAGTGCGGTCTTAGTGCCAGCATCAGTTTATGGTGGTATGTAGACAGCTACAAAAAATACAGATGAAAACTCTCTAGGTAGATAATGTAGTCTACAGCTTATCGAGCAAAACCTTGAGACTTCCTTAGATATCGTGAAACAGCTGTTATTTACGAAAATACATAGTCCGCCGCCCCTTGTCTTACCAGACGCCGCTGTTCTATCCTGCCGATACAGCGTAACAAGCCAGCTGTATGTTGATAATGTCGTCGTTCAGCCATAACTCTGTGAAGCCTATGATATTACAGTTTTGAATGTCCCGTTGGTAGTTTAATCTTCCGCGTAGGTCATCGATTTTATTTTCCAAAGATTGCACATTTGCTAGCAGAATGGAAGGAAGTGGGGATTTATTCGATCGCCTACGAATTCTCAGAAGGCAGCCCGCCCGCTGGCCCCTTTTTCTCCGCCTTCATACAAATGTCAGGGATCTAGGCCTGTTCCCGGGAAAGAAGTGTATCATTCACGTCGGACTCGTTAAAGGAAAAAGAAAGGATAAAGGATTCTGCCAGTCCGTGGTGAGTAATCGCAGTTCTGATGTCTAGAAGTTATTTTCGGTCATAAGAGACGGTAGCAGAAATATTATGTACAAAATAAGTAAAAAAAGAAGTTACAAACAATGCAAAGAAACAAACAAAAAAACACAATTGGTTAGGAATACGTAAAACGTCAGCCTTGCTATCCGGTGCCGTCTTGTCGACCCAGTGTTGGGGTGTTCGACTTGGGAGAAATATGTGCAAGATGGAATTTGTATCTCCTGTCCAGTTGGCTTATCCTCTTCTTGAAGCCGTCTTTGCCGACTGTAAATAGGAACCATCTCTTTGGCTATGTGAAAGGTGATAGCCTCTGTCATTTCTGTGTCTGCGGCACAGGAGGTTGGTGGCACCTGAATTGGGGAGGACGGGCTCTTGGTAATGGCTGAAGTGGAATGGTATCAAATACATCAAACACATGGTTTCCATGTGTTTAAAGCCATTCCATTCGCACTGTTCCAGCCATTATTACGAGCCGTCCTCCCTTCAGCAGCCTCCACTGGTCTGCGGGATGTTTTTTCGTAGGGCGTTACACTTGATGGCTGGTTGTGGCTGAGGGGCTTTGCTGCTGTCATCGTAAAGTAGGGGGTGGTTATTCTTCAAAGGATTGAATACATTTGTGGTGTTGCCTCTTTTTGTAGCCACAACTCTGAGGCACTTTTTGCACAACACTTGCATTTGGTTGACATTGGTTTTCCTGTAGCTGAAATACTGCCATACCACCGAAGATGTGCCCCTCTTTGCCACCAAATCCAAGTTCTCGTTAGCACTAATGTTTCAAACTCTGAGGCAAAGCCACAGAGTTTCTAAACCTCATACTAAAACTCTAAACCTAAACCGCCCTTTCTCCTCGCCAGCATCTTCTAACTGCATGCTCAACGCAAGGATGCTTGTTATTGACCAGCATGTGCATGTCATGCAGAGTGAGAGAGCCTGATTCAGCATCCTCTGTGCATGTAGAGTGAATGAACAAAGTCTAACACATCTCATTGGAGGAGGTACCGTACTCTAGTTTTTGTTGTATTAACGCAGCGTCAAAGAAAGGAGAACATTGCAGCCTCTTGGGAAATGGATGTTGCACAAGTCAATATCGCAATTTCGATCTGAATTTGATTAACCGTGCAGCCCTAACACATTCTGCCCCTGACGCACACGTACATACTACACATGTGCATGCACGCACACACATACATGTACACACGTACAGTACATGTACACACACACCTTCTGATGGTTATATAATCCGCTCACCTGAACACACACACACACAATAACCTGCAAAGACACTAGTGAAAAGGCAGTCATGGTCACTGCTTCTACAAATCCACTGCAGTTCTTACTAACCAGTACTGTCGTTCACTGTGCCCTCTAAGAAACACAAAAAGAGAGAGAGGATGGGAGAGAGATAGGGGGAAAGAGGGATAGAGAGAGAGGGGGAAAGAGGGATAGAGAGAGAGGGGGAAAGAGGGATAGAGAGAGGGGGAAAGATTTTTTTTTTAAGTTCTGGGCGGGCATGTTACGAGAGAAAGAGACCGCACCTGAGAAGGGGTGGGACACATAAGAAACAAGATGGTATACATAGGAGATGGCAGAGAGAGGCAGGAGAGAGGGGGAGGCATGGTGAGAGAGAGAGAGACAGTGTTCTGCTGTAGTGAGTCAGCAGTGACCTGATCTCTCAGGGGGGAATGTGTGTATGTGTGTGTCAGACTGAGATGCACATTGGACTAACAAAAAAGAAAATGCCACAGACTGCAGCTGAGCTCTTAAGCAGCCCCTGCCCTTCCTACACATGCTCCGCAGGCATGCACATCACCTCCATTTTGCTGAGCCTTGCAGTTACCTGGCTGCAGAGTCTCCTGAGCACAGCCCATCCCTGCAACACAGACACAGAGAAATTGTTAGTTTGAAGCAGTGTGTGTACTGTTTAACATGAATTCAATATTCAAAAACAATGTTAACTACTAAATACTATGTTAAGTGTGTGTCAGTTCTCCTAGATTACAACCCATCCCATTGCCTAATGAACTGGTTTGCTTAGGAAATAATGAGACGCTTCAGCATGCTGAGAGAGAATGACCGAAATAATCTCTTTCGCCAAAGCTCCTTCTCCCTCTATCCCTCTTTCTATCGCCATCTCACTCAGTCTCCATCTGCGACTTGTTTGACTGGATAATCCTCCTGCACGGTTCCTTTCATTTATTTATTTATATTTAAGCAATAAGGCCAGTGGAGGTGTGGTATATGGCCACTATATCACAGCTAAGGGCTATTCTTAGGCGCAACGCAATGAATCGTGCCTAAGAACAGCCCTTAGCCGTGGTATATTAACCATATACCACAAACCCCCAAGGTGCTTTATTGCCATTATAAACTGGTTACCAACGGAATTGTTATTAGCAATAAGAATAAATGTTTTGTCATACCCGTGGTATACGGTCTGATATACCATGGCTGTCAGCCAATCAGCATTCAGGGTTCAAACCACCCAGTTCATAATCTTCTATATACAGTACCAGTCAAACGTTTGGACACACCTACTCATTCAAGGGCCTTTCTTCTTATTTTTTACTATTTTCAACATTACAGAATAATAGTGAAGACATCAAAACTATGAAATAACACATATGGAATGACGACTACGATTCCATATGTGAAAAGCATTCCTCATGAAGCTGTTTGAGAGAATGCCAAGAGTGTGCAAAGCTGTCATCTTGGCAAAGAGTGGCTACTTTGAATAATCTAAAATATATTTTGATTTGTTCAACACTTTTTTGGTTACTACATGATTCCATGTGTTATTTCATAGTTTTGATGTCTTCACTATTATTCTACAATGTAGAAAATAGTATAAAGAAAGAAAAACCCTGGAATGAGTAGGTGTCCCCAAACAATCCCTGCCTGGATTGTGTGTGTGTGTGTGTGTGTGTGTGCGTGCGTGCATTAACAACACTACTTGTCAGAATAGCACAATCAACCCACCCGTCAGAAAAATATGAGTCAGTGAAATCATGTGTTCGTTTCTTCGCCCTGGCAATCAAAAACAAAAAGGGATGTTAGCTAATAAAAAATAAATACAGTGGATCCTCCTTTACTTAAATTCTTTCCATGTTCTGGAAAAAGATCAGCAAAGACAAGACCACTTTACAACAACCACAAAATATAATTATAATGTGGAACAAAGCAGGGCAGTGGTATGTGTGTGTGTGTGTGTGTGTGTGTGTGCGCAAACAAGCAACAAGTGTACTTGAGCAAATTCTTTAAAAAGTGTGTGTGTGTAGCAGCTCAGGGTCCACTTGTTGGCATTCTGCGTGCGTCCCTGGGCAACCATGGTGGGCGTATGTGTAAATGAGCAACCTATTAGAATATTCCCTGTGTGCAAAACTCTCTGTGCCTACACAAACACAAAATAAATAAGAAACATCAGAGGGATGCATCAGATCACAGGGTCGTGTTCATTTGGGCACACCGTAGCAAAATGCAACGGACACGATTGAACGGATGCAAGGATGTCAGGTGATACAAATAATATTGGTAGCAAGGGTCCTGTTCATTAGGCACCAAAATGAAAAATAAAAAGGGAAGGTCAACCTGAACTCATCCAATATGAAGCGCTCATTTTTGTTTTTCAATTTCAAAACATCTTCCAATTGACTCCCTAATGAACACTGCCCAGGTGAGTCATTGAGAACAGATTCTGTGCCAAGTTGTGGGTGATTCTCTGTGTGTGGTGACTGAGCAGGATCACGTTGGGTGTAATATTTGAGAGGCCTACTATGCAGAAGTGTCTCGAAGCTGGAGCCCAACAAAAGAGACAAGATCAGCAGGATGCAGCAGAATGCTAATAATACCCCCAGCTAATTATAGCACGCTACATTCAGTCTGCAGTCTGCCACACGCTATTCCTTCTCCTCCCAGCCAGGCCTTTCTTTTACACTTCACCACACAACACACTGGCTTTCACAGATGCAAGATGATGGGAGATCTGGAGTGTATTCATTAGCACACACCATAGAAAAACACTTTGCATCAGAAAACGTGTTGTAACAAAAACGTGAACTTGATATTGGACAAATTCAGACATTCGGCGTGTATACTTTCGTTTGGTACCTGGTGAATACACCTTTGATCATCGAACTACCGAGAAAATATTGACAGAATTCCAACAGAGGGCTTTCATGAAGAAAAAAACCTGCAGCAGTGGCTGTATTTCTGTGAACATAACATTATAGCCGATCGATTAGAAAAAAGCCAATTTACTAGCCTAATCGCTTAACTCAATCACACACTTGTATGCTAATTGCACACATTGAAATTGTCACACTGTAGTGTTGCCATGCCTCTGCTACCAACCCATCACAGTCCAGGGGACTCCTTGTTTCCTCCAATCAAATCAAATGTTATTTGTCACATGCTTCGTAAACAACAGGCGTAGACTAACAGTGAAATGCTTACTTATGGGCCCTTCCCAAGAATGCAGAGAGAAATAACAGAAAATTAATACCACGTAATAATAAAAGTATTACTAAATATATAATGAGTAACGATAACAGGATAGATAATTAACAGTAGCAGAAGCAGAAGTGATGAGTAAAAAAAAGTTAGTGCAGAAAGGGTCAATACAGATAGTTAAACTATTTAGCAGTCTTATGGCTTGGTGGTAGAAGCTGTTCAAGGTCCTGTTGGTTCCAGTCTTGCCATGCGGTAGCAGATAAAACAGTCTAGATTGGAGTTTTATTTAGTCACATGCACAGGGTCAGAGATGTAATTGCAGCGTACAGTGAAATAGTTAAATTCTAACAGTGTAGGTGTGAATGAAATTATATTAATAATAATAATAATAATAATAAATGCAGTGTCTTCCGAATGTATTCACACCGCTAGACTTTTTCCACATTTTGTGGTGTTACAACCAGAATTTAAAATGGATTATATTGAGATTTTGTGTCACGGGCCAACACACAATACAAAGTGTCAAAGTGGAATAATTTTTTTATTATACATTTTTTACAAATGAATTAAAAATGAAAAGCTTAAATGTCTTGAGTCAATAAGTATTCAACCCCTTTGTTATGGCTAGTGTAAATAAGTTCAGGAGTAAAAATGTGCTTAGCGATCGGTTTCCCGTCAATGGGACAGTTGTAAATCACGCAGCGCCTTGTGTCACGATCGCAGATTTTAGAGAAACAACAAATGTCGGTACATATAAGTGTCTTATATCGGCTGAGAGCTTAAATTCTTGTTAATATAACTGCACTGTCCAATTTACAGTAGTTATTACTGAGAAGAAATGCCATGCTATTGTTTGAGGAGAGCTCCTAACAAAAACCAGACTTTACTATATCATTAAGGGTATAGTATATCCTATAGGACACCAAATTTGGTCAGAGAGCGACGCCTTCATGGCACGCCGATGACGCGGGCGGTCTTCACTTGATCGACTCTAACTTTGTCAAATAAGCACCAATCAGGATCAAACAAAGCTAGCTAGATAGCCAATGAGCTGGGCTTTACGGAAACACTGTATATGTCGCAAAATGTAGCTGCTAAACGTTTTTCGACAGCATGCCTTTTCCTTTTGGACAAAAATTATAAGAATATTCAGAGTTATGAAGTTATGAAAACTGGTTGTTTTGCAAATGTTGAACTTATAATATGGCTACTAAAACTGGAAAAGCTAAATCAAAGTCCAAGTATACAGTTTTGACAATATTCTTGCAGAAAAATGTAATATGAATGCAAATGTCTCCTTCACACTAAATGTATGGAATGGAGCTAAGCACAGGCAAAATCCTATAGGAAAACCTGGTTAAGTCTGCTTTCCACCAGACCCTGGGAGATTAAGTCACCTTTCAGCAGGACAATAACCTAAAAAAAGGCCAAATCTACGCTGGAGTTGCTTACCAAGAAAACAGTGAATGTGGCCGAGTTAGTTTTGACTTAAATCTATGGCAAGATCAGAAAATGGTTGTCTAGCCATGATCAACATCCAATTCGACAGAGCTTGAATAATTTTTTTACGAATAATTGTCAAATGTTGCACAATCCAAGTGTGGAAAGCTCTTAGAGCAGTGGTCAAGATCACTTTCACAGTCAAAAAGCAAGCAGAGATCAACCACTCGGATATATATATATATATATATATATATATATATATATATATATAAAATTATTAATTTTTTATGACTTAAAAAGCCAATTATTTCAATTTTGGCTCAGCTGTGCCTGATCTATTTTAATCAAAGCTCAAGTTTAAATATAATATGATCTGAGAAGAACAATATTGGAAGGCCAAGCATATAGCCAATATGCTGTGATAAACGTATTAGGTGTACTGCGCAAACGTCATTCCTACAGAACTATTTTTAGTAATGTTGCATTGGCTTACATTTTTTTATTTTACTGTACTGATGGTACCTGCATCTGATGGTTAGTCTCAGCGGAGGGAGGGAGACAGAAGCATAGGGCCCGTCCCTGCTCTCTCCTTTCCTCCGGCGAGATTGACCAGAGAGAGGGGACACCGTCCTCCCACTGATGGCAAAACTCGAGTCGCACACCGAATAATTTTTGCCTCATGCACAAATTCATGTTGTTCCTATGACCAGAGAAAGTGAAGTATTCCTCGACATTAAAATAGACATGACGAGCTGCTAATAATAGAAACTCAGGCCTATCAATACACTACTAATTCATTGAAGCTGCAGCACGAGAGGAAGTAGGGAGAAGCACGTTTTAGGTTTTGTAAAAGTGTTTGAATAAAAACAGTGTTGACAGTGCTGAATAAAACATGACTCACTCATAAAAACAGCAGCTCTTTGTGGTATTCTTTGACAGTTTCTCTCTGGTCATGCTATGAAATCTCATGCAGGCTAGTGTCAAACTTTTCTGTGGGGTCGTGAAAGCTGTACTAGGCACAGGGATTTGAGCTATCCGATTGGCCAGCGCAGGAGGTGCACTTGATTTTGTCCCTTCAGACAAATAAAATGGTTCAAAATGGGAACACATTGCATACCCGGTGTGCAGGGCTATTGAATCAAGTGCGCCTTCTGCCAAAAGCACAAGTCGAAAAAAGAATGTAGTGCAAGCCTTTATCGTTGTCTTTTCTATAGAAATATTTGCTGATCAACTAGGAACGCCCCCCAAAAAATGCATAATTTTTTTTTTTATCAATTTTTTTTTATTTATTTAAAAAGGGGGGGAAAAAATATATAAAATTAGAAAAAAATACCAAAAAATGAATTTAAAAAAAAGTACTAAAAAATATTTACAGAAATATTAAAAAAATAAATAAAATAAATAATATTAAAAAAAAGATATAAAAAAATAAAAAAACGAAAAAAATAATAATATTTAAAACATAAAATAAAAAAAATATCGACCAGTTGGTGACCACCATCTTAGAGGCTTACCCAGAAAGACTCACAGCTGTAATCGTTCCCAAAGGTGCTTATAAAAGTATTGACTGAGGGGTGTGAATACTTAAGTAAATGAGATATCTGTAATGAATTTTAAGTAAATTTGCAAAAACTTCTAAAAACATGTTTTTATTTTGTCATTATGGGGTATTGTGTGCAGACGGGTGAGAAACATTTTTATTCCATTTTTTATTCAGGCTGTAACAACAACATGTGGAACAAGTCAAGGGGCATGAATACATTCTGAAGGCACTGTACATATTTACAACTGTGATGATATATATACAGTAAATGTCCATTGGGATATATGTGTGTGTGTGGGGGGGGGGTAGAAGCTAATGGCCAGTCTGTTAATTTTAGCCATGATGCTCCAGTACTGCCCGCATCGGAGTGATGGAAGAGGGAAGAGGCGTTGTCATGCTATCTTCACAGCCATGTTGGTGTGTGTAGACCAAATCAAATCTATTTATAAAGCCCTTCTTACATCAGCTGATATCTCAAAGTGCTGTACAGAAACACAGCCTAAAACCCCAAACAGCAAGCAATGCAGGTGTAGAAGCACGGTGGCTTACACCCCCGCCCTTCCTCTTCCCAGAGAGGTGTTTATCTCTGTTGGTGCGATGCATGGAGAAGCCCGGTGGCTTAACCGATTCCGACAACATATCCCAATACATATCTTATGTTGCCTTGTGGATTTATTTTAGAGTCATGGAGATTGAAACCAGGCAAACACCCCACATATTCATCTTTGTGGATGAGGCTGGTTTCAACTTGGCCAAAACATGGCAGCGAGTAAGGAATGTGATTGGGAAAAGTGCCACAGTGGATGTCCCGGGCCAGAGGGGTGCCAACATCACAATGTGTGCAGCAATATCCTCTGATGGATTACTGTTACACAAACCGCTAATTGAGCCATACAAAACCGATTGTCTCATTTCATTCCTGGATGACCTCTATGGAAGGGTTGTGCCAGGTGAGGAAAGGGTTGCAGTGAGGCGAAATCAGCCAACGTTTGTAATTGTATGGGACAATGTGGCATTTCACCACTCCCGTGCAGTGTCACATTTTCTCCCACCTTACTCTCCATTCCTCAACCCCATAGAGGAATTATTGTCCTCATGGAGGTGGAAGGTTTATGACCACCATTCACATGACTAAATGTCCCTCCTGGACGCAATGAATGCTGAATTCCTGGACATATCTGCAGAAGATTGCCAGGGATGGACCAGGCATGGCAAAAGATTCTTCCTAGGTGTATTGCCCAAGATGACATAAGATGTGATGTGGATGAGAACCTGTGGCCAAATGCAGAAGACAGGGTTGACTAGCATTGCTACTGTATCTGTATCGGTTGTGGAGAAGATTGCATAGTGGAGAAGGTACGGTGAGAATCGAAATGGTCAGTAATCTGTTTGTTAACTTGGCTTTCAAAGACCTTAGAAAGGCAGGGTAGAATAGATATAGGTCTGTAGCAGTTTGGGTCTAGTGTCTCCCCCTTTGAAGAGGGGGATGACCGCAGCAGCTTTCCAATCTCAGACGATACGAAAGAGAGGTTGAACAGGCTAGTAATAGGGGTTGCAATCATTTCGGCAGGTAATTTTAGAAAGAGAGGGTCCAGATTGTCTAGCCAAGCTGATTTGTAGGGGTCCAGATTTTGCAGCTCTTTCAGAACATCAGCTATCTGGATTTGGGTGAAGGAGAAGTGGGGGACGTTTGGGCGAGTTGCTATGGAGAGCGCAGGGCTGTTGACTGGGGTAGGGGTTGCCAGGTGGAAAGCATGGCCAGCCGTAGAAAAAAATGCTTATTGAATTTCTCAATTTTTGTGGATTTATCGGTAGAGACAGTGTTTCCTAGCCTCAGTGCAGTGGGCAGCTGGGAGGAGGTGCTCTTATTCTCCATTGACTTTACAGTGTCCCAGAACATTTTTGAGTTTGTATTACAGGATGCAAATTTCTGTTTGAAAAAGCTAGCCTTAGGACCAACAGGCAGTTAGGAAAGCTAACTTCCCTGAAAAGTTGCATATCAAGGGGGCTATTCGATGCTAATGCAGAACACCACAGGATGTTTTTGTGATGGTCAAGGGCAGACAGGTCTGGAGTGAACCAAGGGCTATATCTATTCCTGGTTCTACATTTTTGAACGGAGCATGCTTATTTAAGATGGTGAGGAAGGCATTTAAAAAAAATAACCAGGCATCCTCTACTGACGGGATGAGGTCAATATCCTTCCAGGATACCCGGGCTAGGTCGATTAGAAAGGCCTGCTCGCTGAAGTGTTTTAGGAAGCGTTTGACGTGATGAGGGGTGGTCGTTTGACCGCAGACCCATAACGGATGCAGGCAATCAGGCAGTGATCACTGAGATCTTGGTTGAAAACAGCAGAGGTGTATTTGGAGGGCGAGTTAGTTAGGATGATATCTATGAGGGTGCCCATGTTTACGGATTTGGGGTTGTACCTGGAAGGTTCATTGATAATTTGTGTGAGATTGAGGGCATCAAGCTTAGATTGTAGGATGGCCGGGGTGTTAAGCATGACCCAGTTTAGGTCACTTAGCAGCACGAGCTCAGAAGATAGATGGGGGCAATCAATTCACATATAGTGTGAAGGGCACAGTTGGGGGCAGAGGGTGGTATATAGCAAGCGGCAACGGTGAGAGACTTGTTTCTGGATAGGTGCATTTTTAGAAGTAGAAGCTCGAATTGTTTTGGTACAGACTTGCATAGTAAGATAGAGTTCTGCAGTAGATTGCAACACCACCTCCTTTGGCAGTTCTATCTTGGCGGAAAATGTTATAGTTAGGGATGGAAATTTCTGGGTTTTTGGTGGTTTTCCTAAGCCAGGATTCAGAAACGGCTAAGACATCCGGGTTGGCAGAATGTGCTAAAGCAGTGAATAAAGAAAACTTAGGGAGTAGGCTTCTAATGTTAACATGCATGAAACCAAGGCTTTTACGGTTACAGAAGTCAACAAATGAGCACCTTGGGAGTAGGAGTGGAGCAGGGCACTGCAGGTCCTGGATTAACCTCAGGAACAGAGGAGAAGTAGGATAAGGGAACGGCTAAAGGCTATAAGAACTGGCTGTCTAGTACGTTCAGAACAGAGAGTAAAGGGAGCAGGTTTCTGGGCACGATAGCATAGATTCAAGGCATAATGTACAGACAAAGGTATGGTAGGAAAAGAGTACATTGGAGGTAAACCTAGGCATTGAGTCATGAAGAGAGAGATATAGTCTCTAGAGACGTTTAAACCAGGTGATGTTTAAACCAGGTAAGGCATATTGAGCAGGCTTAGAGGCTCTACAGTGAAATAAGACAGTAATCACTAACCAGGACAGTAATGGACAAGGCATATTGATATTAGGGAGAGGCATGCGTAGCCCAGTGATCGTATGGGTCCAGTGAGTGGTTGGGCTGGCTGGGGACACAGTGATTCAGACAGTTAGCAGGCCGGGGCAAGCAAGCTAGCAGTTAGCAGGCCGGGGCTAGCAAGCTAGCAGAAGGGCCTTAGAGGGACGTTGCGATGGGGGAAAAGTCTGTTTTTGCCTCCTTGTGCGGTGACGTCGATAGACCAGTCGTGGAATTAGTAGGGTTCCAAGTAGCAGAGGGGTCCAAGTCCAATTGGCAAAATGGGTATAGTGGTCCAAGAAACTGGCCAGTGGATCAGCTAACAGTCCAATATGCTATAGATAGCTAGCAGGCCGCGGTTAGCAGAATGGGCCTTCAGGGGAGATAGCGCCTGAGGGGCCTGTTGGGATCCTCGGGCAGATTATGCTGGTATTCCAGTCGTGAAGGATCGGTGGGGTCCCGTGCCCCGTACCGGCAGTAGAAGGGGTCCGGATATTGTAGCCGAGGAGTGGGCTTCAGGAGTAGCCCAGGAGCCCTAGCCGGGAGATGGGTCTAGCATGGGCTAGCCCCAGTCTAGTTGGTGCTTTCTCCGGGACGGAAACGTTAGCCGGGAGTAGTCAACCCGGGTTGCGGTTAGCTAGCTGCTATGATCCAGATGAAAGGGTTCAGAGTTTGCGGTAGGAATCCGGGGATATGGAGAGAAAAATAGGTCCGGTATGCTCTGGCTTGAAACGCGTTGTACGAACTGGCGAGAGCTTTCTGAGCTAAAGGTTAGCTGATGACCGCTAGCAGTGATTAGCTGACTGATAGCTGGTAGCTAGTTAGCAAGCTAGCTTCAGTTGAGGTATTCCAGTTTGGAGGTGAATAGAAATACTTTAGAAAAAAAACAGATCCACACCACATTGGGTGAGGAGGGTTGCAGGAGAGTATTTTGAAGTTGAGGTTTAGGAAAAATATTCAAAAAAATGCGAAGAAAAATATATATACATAGGATGAGACAAGACAAAGACGTCTGACTGCTATGCCATCTTGGATTCATATAAGAGTGACAATGTGTGCTTGTTGGGTGACTTCCTTTGCTTGTGTTATGGAAGAATGAGTTGATTTGAGACATGTATGAAGTGTTTTGTTAGTTTTAGTGCATTTTGGATGTGAAATGAACTGCTGTGCCAAGCTGAAAGTTGGTTAGGAGAACTGTGTGAAGAGTTTTGAAAAAGTGACCTAAGTATTGAGAAATGGGTCCTAGCGATTGTAAAAAAAACTAGGAAAACCAGACGGCACAATTTTCTTGATTTTTTTATTTACGGATAGCCAGGGGCCCACTTCAACACTCATACATACTTCAACACACATACATAATTTACAAACAAAGCATTTGTGTTTAGTGAGTCTGCCAGATCAGAGGTAGTAGGGATGACCGGGGATGTACCCTTCATAAGTATGTAAATTATACAATTTTCCTGTCCTGCTAAGCATTCAAAATGTAACTAGTACTTTTGGGTGTCAGGGAAAATGTAAGGAGTAAAAAGTACATTATTTTATTTAGGAATGTAGTGGAGTAAAACTACAAGTTGTCAAAAAATATCATACCCCCAAAAAACGACTTAAGTAGTACATTAAAGTATTTTTACTTAAGTACTTTACACCACTGCCTGTCAATCACAAACGATGGCAGGGGAACGCAGTACGCGGTCTGTTCCCGCCTCCCGGTGAAATTTGTGTGCGCTGTGGTTGATTGCAGTCTAATTTCTTTACGCAGAGGAGGGAGAGAGAATGATGCTTGTGATTCGCACGTCCCATGTAAAGTAAGTTGTAACAATAAGTTGAAATCCTCTTAGCTAACCTAATTATGGTTCTGGCACATTTATTTATTTTCTTTCAAATTTCATATAGCCAGCCAGACAGGGCTCCCAAGTGGCACAGCGGCCTAAGGCACTGCATATCAGTGCTAGAAAAGTCACTACAGACCCTGGTTCGATTCCAGGCTGTATCACAACCGGCCGTGATTGGGAGTCCCATAGGGCGGCGCACAATTGGCCCAGCGTCGTCCGGGTTTGGCCAAGGTAGGCCATCATTGTAAAAAATTATTTGTTCTTAACTGACTTTCCTAGTTAAATAAAGGTTAAAAAAATAAATAAAAAAAGAGTCGTAGTGCGTAGGCTATTTATTGTGCTTTGATTGACAACTGTACAGCAAGTGTCAACTAGTTTATAAAAGGTGTCGGACTGAAAAAAGTCAATCTCCTATATCCCTTTGCCATTCATAAATCACGCAACGTGGTTATATGTCCATGGTACCGCGTCGGGACAATTATACCAACTAGGATTTCCTAGGTTTCCTTTCCTAGGGCTTGCCAGACAGTGATGCTAAAGTGAGTGACTGGTCTTGTCAGTCAGTCAGTGTAGCCTACCGAATATCATCGGTGAGAGAGACATTCATTTGGCTTTCTAATTTGCATAGGCTACTGGTAGGCTTAGGCCTTTTGCCGATTATCTGCAGATAAATTCTGAGAACAGATGAAGACGGTGAAACAATAGATAGTGGGGAGCCTCATTCTGGTCCAAATATGATAATTTAGGCCCTCGCGGAATCCAGGCATTAAAACGGAAATCAACAATATAAAAACAATGTATCGACCTTAGTAGGGAATCTACTAAATGTATTAAATAAATCTATTTGTTTATAAGATATGAACAGAATGCGTCTGTGATTAATATTTCCTGCAACTTTCTGAAGAGGCAACGAGAATGTGTGAGTGTGGTGCACGCATCTACCACTTTGTGTAGCCATTAGCGATGATGCTAATGAAAACAGTCTTCTGGTAGATGGAAAGGCTTCCCCAAAAACCTTCTCAATTAATAAATGTTAACTACAAAGTAGACTATGCATACCTGGCAGAATGATATCATGATTACTTTCATCAATTTAGAGGGTATTTGTTTTGCAAACTCTAACATCACATGTGCACTCCAAGAACATAGCTTAACAACAGCCTCTTATTTTTGGGATGTTACTACTGTACATCACAACAATATATTTCTCTGGTTTTTCCCATACTCAAAAGTGGTATCCTGATGTGGTTTAGTATTGTTGTGGACTTAAACAAGAACATTTGAGTTCTCTCTTTACATTTTTTCGTGTGATTTTGAGTGTAAAAATCAAAAAAAAAAAAAATGCTAACGGAATTTAGGAAAGAACAAAACGGAATCAGGCAACAATAAAAAAATGGATTTTATTAGGGCCTTACCTAATTATATATTTTTGTATTCATTTATATATAATACTTATAAGACTGATAACCCTTTTATTTTTTTGAAAATTGTGATTTATTTTTCAAGTTAATGTGAGCTATTTACTGAATTTCTATTTGAATAAAATACATAATTTGAAGAACAAACATCATTGTGACAATTAATATCTTGCAGTAAAACCATGAACAAGACTTTAATCTTAAGAGACACTGAATTCATAAATGTTCAGTCATGTCTTTCTTGCTACAGATTACCACAACACATTTTTCCAATCTGTGAAATAACCTGGATAAAGTATTCAATAATTTCGCTGTGTATTTTGGATGGCATTAGAATGTACCAGAGGCCACCAAAATAGAGATCCTTTGGCAAAAATGGGGAGGCGCCTGGCTGGCTACTCTATGTACTTGTGGAAAACACAGTATGAGGCAAAGGAAGGATTGTGGATATGGATAGGCAGCGGCTTAGTCCGCTAGACAACCCTAGGCGATGCCATGTTGAAGACACCAGACATGAGGGCTCAGGGAACAAGTAGGCCCTGTTCTGAAATAGATTTTTCCCTCCTCTCCTCCTTTAGGTAGGCTATTCTGACATGGCTGGATAGGGTACATCAATGTAACAGGATCCTTGCTGTCACGTATGTAGCCATGTCAAACCAACCTTACACCAGCCTTACATCAAGGAAAGGAAGGAAGGATGCATTTTGCAGCCATCCGAACATGACCTTGACCTGCTTGGAGAGAGACTGGAGGAGAATTCCCACCCCACCCCCAGTCACCTCTCTGACGGCAGTCTCCCGACCATCCCCCCCCAGTAGAGGAGCGTGTTAAACTCATCCTGCTCATCCTCACTTAGCACAGGTCAGCCCAGTCCACTCTCTGTCATACACACACACACACACACACACACACACACACACACACACACACACACACACACACACACACGGCATGATGGAAAGCTGACAACACTTATTTCTTGGCATTCACAACAAAAGCATTGTCAAATAGACTCGGCTACATCAGACTCGCAAGACTCACTTCCCTAACGTGTGGTTTCTGCGGCTGATGTAGTTCGCTTTATTGATCGTTCACTAGCTTCCTGTGTCACCGTCACCACTAATGGAGACGCACCTACCACTACAACTAGCCTAGATGGCCTGGCGCATCTCGATCCCACTGCACTTGTGGGGCACACCTCTCTCTTGGTTCCGTGTGGCTCAGTTGGTAGAGCATGGTGTTTGCAACGCCAGGGTTGTGGGTTCGATTCTCACGGGGGACCAGTACTGGAAGAGCATTTTTTTAATGAAATGTATGCATTCACTACTGTAAGTCGCTCTGGATAAGAGTGTCTACTAAATGACTAAAATGTAAAATGTTAACTTTCTTGTCTGTACACTCCCCAAAAAAACACAAACTCGGCTATTACCCTGAAAAAAATCTGTCAGTCGCAGTTGAAACGATCAATAAAGCGTACTACATCAGCCACAGAAACCGCACGTCAGGGAAATGAGTCTTGCGTTACTAAATCTTTATGTCTAGCCTATTTCTGGTGTACAAGCATAGCTAATCTAAACAACTGACAAAGTAGTTTAGAGGCATGGGAAGTATACTGTAATAGAGCGTATTTTGAAATACCCACGGTATGATTTAATACCCCAAAAATATTTGAAATATTTGTTAATTTTAATAAATATCTGCAGTCAACTTGTGCACTAGGTTAAGAGATAAAGCAGATTGTGGTCTTAATTTTGCCTGTTGCGTATTTTCATTATGAAGCCATTCCCCCAAGCAGCTGATTGAGCCAGGCACATGGTATGTTTGTTTTAGGCTTGGGCGGTAACCAGATTGTCATACCGATCTTATGCATTCCCAGGATATTCAGTAACTGAACACCAGGGGTGCTATTTTCATTCCGAAGGTCAGCAATGCTAACAAGTACATGCAAAATCCCATAGTGAATGTTAGCTAAATGCTAATGAACGCATGCAAATGTTATTCAGTCTCTGACAAACTATTTGCAGGACAGACATCCCAGCCCATAAAAGTTAGATATACAAGTAACTCAAAAATGCTACTCAGTTTGCTGTACGCACAAAACAAATATTAGACAGCAAGGCTCTTGATCCAGGAGGAGATTCTCTGCTGTTACCAAGAGGAGTTTGAATGCAAGATGGTAACCACGCAACACAGGGTTCCCACAAGGGTTCACGATTAGCCCATCCTGTACTCCCTGTGGCCACGCACATCTTCAACTCAACCATCACGTTTGCAGACGACAACAGCCTGAATACCAACAACGACGAAACAGCCTACAGGGAGGAGGTAAGGGCCCTGGCCCTCAACAAAATGAAGGAACTTCACACCTCCATCCACATTGACGGGGCTGCAGTGGAGAGCGTGAAAAGGTTCAAGTTCCTCGGCGTGCACATCACTGACAAGCAGAAATGGTCCATCTACATAGACAGTGTGGGTAAGAAGGCACAACAGCGCCTCAGAAGGCTGAAGAAATTTGGCTTGGCCTAGGGTGGTCATTTAAATTATTTTTAATTAACTAGGCAAGTCAGTTAAGAACAAATGCTTATTTACAATGACAGCCTACCCTGGCCAAACCCAGTCAACACTGACCCAATTGTGCAATGCCCTATGGGACTCCCAATCACAGCCAGATGTGATACAGCCTGGATTTGAACCAGGGACTATAGTGACACCTCTTGCACTGAGATGCAGTGCCTTAAACCACTGCGCCACTCGGGAGCCCCATGACTTTTTGTCAGACGGTTGTCATGCATAAGACTGCCGGTCTCACGGTAATTCACTTTTAATTAACACACATTTAGCATCTCCAGGCCTCCACACATACAAACCGCTTATGCGCTTTGAAGCATCTACATTTAAAAAAGTCTAATAAATCAATTTAATATACACAATTACAGTAAATCCATTATTTATTTTAGGTAGGTCTAAAGTAGGGATGCAAATTTCGTTATATTTTGCTGCCGACTAACCGGTTACATTTTTTCCAAACAGTAAAATGACCTGACCAACAGAAAATACTATCAGAAATCTGTATATAATGATAAGATGCTTATTTCTCCGCCCTAACAATGGTAGTCGTCCCAAGGCTGGAAGGCAGGAGACGTAGAAACGCATTGGGCTTGTTTTGGACAGATTTTTGCGAGAGTGAAAGCTCTCACTTCTTCCTCTCTGATACAATGCATGCATACAAGGACCGGACATTTTTCATTAAGAACTTAATGGAAACGTACAACAATAGCCAGCCTATTGTCTTACAGTCAAAATGCTATAGCATATTATTGAACAACTCCTATAATGAAGCAGCTAATAAAAAGTATTTTTCAAACATTTGCCAAAATGCAATTAGCTGGAAAACACTGTTCTAAACCTAATGCGAGCAGTTGTGACAGATGAAAATCTCTGTTAGAAACGTGATGTTCCATGCCTCAGGCTGCACACGCTGTTCTCTCATCAAGTGATCATATTTTCACACATCAGACTATTTTCAATTGAATCTTGTCTTTACTAATATGCTAAATTAGTTTACATTTAGAATGTCCCATTATCAATCGGCAGGAACAGGGGCAGGGGAAAAAGACACGTCATCCATATGCACTCGAATAGCGAATGGAGGCCACATTCCCGCCGGTTTCATGCCGGGTGGTGACCTGTCATTCAGGGCAGGTGGGGCCCTGAATGAAAAATATTTGAGTTAATAAAGCCGCATAAAAACATGGTCTCTTTTTTGCTTTCTTAAGTAAGGCAGCTCCAAAATTCAGGTGTTTCAGCCTAGCTCAGTGCTTTCTGTGGTAGTGGGGCAGCAAGCGGAAAATACAAAGCGTAAGGGTTGGTAATGTTCTCTAGTTGCACTGCGATTGGCTCAGTGTTCTGTCACTCATGGGGACACTACATCAACGCTAAATCTACGGGGAGAGCTCGAAAATTCAAGCCCCTTGGGTGCTGCCATAGATTAACATTAGAAGTGCCCTCAAGGTCATTGGCCACAGATAAAATAATGTCAAATTACATTATATCTACCGTAGCATTGATTGAACTGATCATGTCAACATCATACTTTCAAAATCTCAGCTAGAAAGCTAGACAAGTTGGAAATCCCAAATTAAACAATGAGTACTTTGAAAGGAATCACTTGCTAACTGCAAGCGTTGCAAAGCAATCACTAGCCTGTTATTCAATGGAGAGGGTATGTGGTCCGAGTCTGGGTTCAAGGGTCTCGTTTCCAAGTTTAAATGGATAAACATTCACATGCAACACCATGGGCCAGAAAAGGTTGAATACATTGGACATGCTATCAATCCAGCATGACTTCTGCCACGTTCAAAACAACTGGAAACTCGGAAATCTCAGACTTCAGTGAGTTCAAGACAACTCAGAACTTAGAAAAAGTCAATCTCCGACTGGGAAAAATACGTTTTGAACAGTCATCCAACTTGGAATTTCAAGTAGGGAACTCGAGCATCTTTCTAGAGCGCCGACCTGAAGATCACTGACGTCATGATTCGACCTCGTTTTTTTGGGGGGAGTTCCCAGTTGTCTTGAAAGCACCATAAATCCAGAGAATGCCAGACTTTGATGACAAAGTACAAGAAAAGACTGCTGTGCCACCTTCCTGTTCAAGTGAACACAGCACAACAAGGGGAGACCAAAAATGTATTGTATGCTGCTGCATAAATTATGTAATATGCAGGGGAGACATGTATAGGCCTACTGTAGCTAAGAAAGTAATACTAAGTGTATGTTGTGTAGTAAGCTGTTAGTAGCCCATGTGTCTCACCCTAATAATTTGGTCCCTTTCCCCCTCATAACTTAGCCTACTGTTCTGACTTCATGGTGCACATGTAGCCTATAGCCTGTTTTAGAGAAATGTCATCATCAAATATTTTAAGAGCTTTCATTGTCTGCTTATATGCTCCCTTTATTTATCCTACGGTTCTGACTTGGTGTTCTGAATTCTGTCGCTGTACATTTCAAAAGTGATGAACAAATAGTTATTACCTACGTCCGTCTTTGCTCGCTCATTAATGTCTTAATCGAAATTACGGATTGCCTCTTATCCCTCATCGTTCCCTTATGCCATAGTTTGTGCATCTCAATTGTCAGTAGAAACCACATTTGCAAGTCAGCCATATCAGCTATGTTTTTTAAAAAGGCAGTAAATGAGGATGAATTAACTGTTTTCTCTGGCAGATAAGGCTCCACTGATAGCCAGGTGTAGCGGTGGTAAGGATTCACTCCATGGTGCTGAAAAGGAAGCTCTGCTGTTGGGACAGCTTTACAGTATGTGGGCCCTAACAGTTTGTGGTCACCATTTGTCACCGTTATAGTGCAATTCATGTATTGTTTATCGTTGTGTAGTGGCTTGGCTTTGCTTTCATGCACCCCCAATTTTTTTTTGTCCCACCAACATTTACATGCTAAAATAACCACCGCCGGGTAGGCTACTCTGCTTTTATAGAGGATTATGTGCTTAATATGAGCAGCTGAGAAATACATTTTGTAGCAGCTGAGATCCTCCTATTTCCAGTAGCAACAATTAGAACTCCGCTTTCACACGGGATTGCGAATAGAAAATGTCTGGGCTTATAAGAACAGTTATTTCACTCCATCAATCACTGTTTGAGGAGCATGCAGCCTCTCGCTGCCTGACAGGAGATGTTACACCCAAACGCTGTATGCCATGGCCTCTCCAACCCTGTTTTTGCAGCTATCCTGTTCTTAATTTGGGAAACAGTGAAATCTGTTTGGGAACATCGATCGTAACATGTTTTCACAACTAAACATATTTCATTAAACTGTTGACAACCCCTATGTCTGTGCGCTTGAGAAAAGAATGGAGGGAAAAGGAGATGGAAACACATGGTGGGTGAGATATTCTGAAGCTGAAGGTAATGTGTCAGCCTATTAATTGTGAAAATATTTTAAAAAATCCCTATTACAAGGCTATTCAAAATGAATTACAAATTGCACAATCAATGAACCAACAGCATCGCCTAGGCCTATGCGTTCTCCTCCAGACTCATGGATAGAAAGTTTGGAGCTTAGCGTAAGATAACCTGACAATCCAGAATGCGTAATAATACAGCACACCCAAAAGCAATTACTAGAACTTCTTTAATTTTGGGGAATAACCTATACTAATTATATACCCAAGTTGTCTTTTTTTAATGTTTTTCTCCTTTGCGTAATATGCAGTAGGCTATGTACACAAGGCACAATCATATATATATATATTTTTTTCTAAATGGGGGAGCTTCGGCTCTTATATACAGTGCATTCGGAAAGTATTCAGAACGTTTTCCACATCTTGTTACATTACAGCTTTATTCTAAAATAGATTCCAAAAAATGTTTTCCTCAATCTACACACAATACACCATAATGACAAAGAGAAAACAGGTTTTTATAAAGTTTAGCAAATGTGTTAAAAATAAAAAACAGATACCTTATAAGTATTCAGACCCTTTGCTATGAGACTCAAAATTGAGCTCAGGTGCATCCTGTTTCAATTGATCGTGATTGAGATGTTTCTACAACTTGATTGGAGTTCACCTGTGGTATATTTAATTGATTGGACATGATTTGGAAAGACACACACCTGTCTATATAAAGGTCCCACAGTTGACAGTTCATGTCATAGCAAAAACCAAGCAATGAGGTCAAAATAATTGTCCGTAGAGCTCCGAGACAGGATTGTGTCGAGGCACAGATCTAGGGAAGAGTACCAAAACATTTCTGCAGCATTGAAGGTCCCCAAGAACACAGTGGTCTCCACCCTTATTAAATGGAAGAAGTTTGGAACCACCAAGACTTTTCCTAAAGCTGACCGCCCAACCAAACTGTGCAATTGAGGGAGAAGGGCTTTCGTCAGGGAGGTGACTGATGGTCACTCTGACAGAGCTCGAGTTTCTCTGTGGAGATGCGAGAACCTTCCAGAAGGACAACCATCTTTGCAGCACACCACCAATCAGGCCTTTTTGGTAGAGTTGCCAGACAGAAGCCACTCCTCTGTAAAAGGCACATGACAGCCCGCTTGCAGTTTGCCAAGAGGCACCTAAAGGACTCTCAGACCATGAGAAACAAGATTATCTGGTCTGATGAAACCAATATTGAACTCTTTGGCCTGAATGCCAAGCGTCACGTCTGGAGGGAACCTGGCACCATTCCTACGGTGAAGCATAGTGGTGGCAATATCATGCTGTGGGGTTGTTTTCAGCGACAGGTACTGGGAGACTAGTCAGGACCGAGGGAAAGATGAACGGAGCAAAGAAAGATCTTTGATGATAACCTGCTCCAGACCGCTCAGGACCTCAGACTGGGGTGAAGGTTCACCTTCCAAATGGACAATGATCCTAAGCACGCATCCAAGACAACGCAGGAGTGGCTTCGGGACAAGTCTCTGAATGTCCTTGAGTGGCTCAGCCAGAGCCCGGACGTCAACCCGATTGAAAATCTCCGGAGAGACCTGAAAATAGCTGTGCAGCGACGCTCCCCATCCAACCTGACAGACCTTGAGAGGATCTGCAGAGATCTGCAAACTGCCCAAATACAAGGTTTGCCAAGCTTGTACCATCATACCCAAGAAGACTCAAGGATGTAATCGCTGCCAAAGGTGCTTCAACAAAGTATTGATAAAGGGTCTGAATACTTATGTAAATGTAATATTTCCATTTTGTATTTTTACACATTTGCAAAAAATTCAAAAAAACTGTTTTTGCTTTGTCATTATGGGGTATTTTGTGTAGATTGATGAGAAAAAAACGAATTAATCAATTTTTGAATAAGGCTGTAATGTATCAAAATGTGGAAAAAGTCAAGCGGTCTGAATACTTTCCGAATGCACTGTACACATACATTTATATTCCACACTCTGACATTGCTCGTTGTAATAGTTCTTAATTCCTTTCTTTTCGTTTTGGGGATTTGCGTGTATTGTTAGGTATTACTCCACTTTTGGAACTAGCAACATAAGCACATCGGTACCCCGCTATAACATCTGCAAAATACTGTATGTGTATGCGACCAATAAAAATGTATTTGATTTAGTAGCTACAAAGTTAACAAACCAAATGCACAACTGCAGAGCATTTACTGCATTTTAGACTGTTAACCTCTTAAATGTAATGGCAAAATCTAGTTAAGTTTTCTGCCCAAAAGTAACAGCTATTCATTTGTAATTACATGATTCTGACAAGCAAAAACATGACCTAAAAACTTGTTTTAGTAAGTGGTGTTAGGTGTAGTCACGGGACGTTTCCAATCTCTAAGCCAGGTAGCAATAGTTTGTATTACGCATAAAAGGTTATAGGCCTTGCTTTGTCCCACCCAGGTCAGCTGCATATCCCTGGAAAGCTTATCTCATTGGCTACAAGACTGTCAAGGTGCCATAGTAGCCAATCCCCTGTGTAATGGATGCCTACAGCGCGTAAGCAGGCAACATCATATTTGTGACCCACATTAAGTCATACATCAATTTGATAACCCCCCCATGTAGCTATTGCTCAAACACATAACAAGTTGAAGCTTACCTTGTAAGATATTTGGTGAAAACAGGCAGACAAATAAGATATCCTCGTGATCTGTGGAGTCCCGGCTTTCGGTGTGTATCAACGTATGCCATGTTTATTTCGTTTATGCTTCACAACGATAGTCTGAATGTAGATAGCAGCCATCTTGAAATGAGTTTATTGGCTCGGCCTGCCCTTAAACATTCGTATGCCCATATTTGGTATTAAGTCACACGAACGATTTGAAGGCAGAAATCAATAGCCAAGATTCTCAGCTTTCCGCAGACACCCTGCTTTTGCAGCAGATATTGGATACCGTTCTCATACCAGACTGAATTGAATAAAAAAAATCTAATAGGATCCCCAAATATGGGGACTTTACATTTTAGAGGAAGTTAAGATATCTAGCTGGCAAACATTTAGTTCTAAATTCAATACTGTAACTATATTGAACAAAAATATAAAGACAACAGGAAAAAAATGTCAAAGATTTTACAGTTCATTTAAAGGAAATCAGTCAATTTAAATTGCCAATCATTCTCTGGCAACAGCTCTGGTGGACATTCCTGCAGTCAGCATGCCAATTGCACGCTCTCTGAAATATTAGTTCACTACTGTTTGCCAGCGAAATATCTTATAACTGACTATAAGTTTAACTATTTAAATGTGCCAAACGCATTCTCTCCATTTCAGGGCTCCAGCTACGCATTTGGGTTGCTAACATTTGGAAAGCAGTAGCACCCCCTTGTGTGCACTGCCAGTAATACCGTATACCGTATGGTACAAGAACAGTAGGAAGGTATGAACATCTTGATACCGCCCAACCATAGTAGCTTATGCTTTGTATTTCTGCATCCATGTCGCGTAGAGGGAGCGAGTGATGGAGACCTGCCTGAGTCAGCATTGTTATCTACTTTCATAGAGCTTTGGTCAAAAATAGTGCTCTAGCCTAGATGGAATGGTTCCATTTTGGATGCATCCTACCTAGCTAGGTGTCATTAACACAGACGTTACAGTATCATTTCCAGTCGGGATGCGCGCGGTAGGCATCGTTCTTAAAACAGGCGTCGTTCCCTACAGGCGTCGTTCTCCGAGTGTGGTGAGAGTGCTTCAGCATTTGTGGTCAGAGCCTGTTGAGGACACCGGGAGGCCTGTAAAGAAGCAGACAGCTGGTGAACCTAGAAGGACAGGAGAGGCAGGCTCCATTCAAAGGATCAATAGTAGAGAGAAGGGTGGTGCCGCCCACATCCCGGCCCCACAATAGCTCCCCTGTGGGCCCCAGGCTGCACTCCACATAATGGGCTTTTGTCAAACATGGAGAGAGCCTATTCAGGAACCAGAGAAGCTTTAAAGTGGCTGGAGATGTCTCTCTCTCTCTCTCTCTCTCTCTCTCTCTCTCTCTCTCTCTCTCTCTCTGTATTCCTCAACTCTCAATCTCTCTCTCCCATCTCTCCCTCCCTCTGATGAGATGATGGAAACGTAACACGTTAACGCCCAATGTTAAACATCTGGTAAACGTGTCTGTACGTGATCAAAAAATAAAATAACACCAGCACATGGCTGAGCTCTTTAATCACCACTTCATTAAGTCAGGGTTCCTATTTGACTCAGCCATTCCTCCTTGTCCGTCCAACATTTCCTCATCTCCCACCCCTTCTAATGCAACTATCCCCGATGCTCCTCCCTCATTTTCTCCTGCCCCGCTACAAATCTTCTTCCTGCAGGCAGTCACCGAGTCCAAGATGCTGAAGGAGCTACTTAAACTGGCCCCCCAAAAAACATCTGGGTCATATGGTTTAGACCATTTCTTCTTTAAGGTTGCTGCCCCTATCATCGCCAAGCCTGTATTTGACCTTTTTAACCTGTCTCTCCTGACTGGGGAGGTTCCCATTGATTGGAAGGCAGCCACGGTGCGTCCTATATTTTAAGGGGGAGATCAAGCTGATCCTAACTGTTATAAGCCAATTTCTATTTTGCCCTGTTTAACAAAAGTGTTTGAAAAACTTGTCAATAATCAACTGACTGGCTTTCTTGATCTCAATAGAATTCTCTATAGTATGCATCTGGTTTCCGCTCAGGTTATGGATGTGTCACTGCAACCTTAAAGGTCCTAAATTATGTCACCATTGCCCTTGATTCTAAGCAATGTTGGGCTGCAATTTTTATTGACTTGGCCAAAGCTTTTAAATTGGTAGACCATTCCATTTTTGTGGGCCTGCTAAGGAGAATCTCAAAGAGTGCAGTGTATAAAGTCAGAACATCTGTTGCTAGTCATAGACTGTTCTCTCTGCTACCGCACGACATGTGGTACCTGAGCGCCAAGTCTAGGTCCAAGAAGCTTCTAAACAGCTTCTACCCCCAAGCTATAAGACTACAAGACTACCGAACATCTAATCAAATGGCTTCCCAGACTACTTGCATTGCCCCCCCCCCCCATTTACGCTGCTGCTACTCTCTGTTATTATCTATGCATAAGTCACTTTAATACCCACATGTATTTATTACCTCGACTAACCGTTGCCCCCGCACATGGACTCTATACCGGTACCCCTTGTATATAGCCTCGCTATTGTTATTTTACTGCTGCTCTGTTTCTTAAAACTGCATTGTTGGTTAAAAAGGGCTTGTGAGTAAGCATTTCACTGTAAGGTCTGCACCTGTTGTATTCGGCGCATGTGACAGCCACTGCCTGTCACCAAGGGAGTACCCCAAGGCTCGATGCTAGGCCCCACACTCTCCTCAATTTACTTTAACAACATAGCTCAAGCAGCAGGAAGCTCTCTCATCCATTTATATGCAGACTATATAGTCTTATACTCACCTGGCCCCTCTCCGGATTCTGTGTTAAACGCTCTACAACAAAACTGTCTTAGTGTCCAACAAGCTTTCTCTGCCCTTAACCTTATTCTGAACACCTCCAAAACAAAGGTCATGTGGTTTGGTAAGAAGAATGCCCCTCTCCCTACCGGTGTGATTACTACCTCTGAGGGTTTAGAGCTTGATGTAGTCACCTCATACAAGTACTTGGAAGTATGGCTAGACGGTACAATGTCCTTCTCTCAGCACATATCAAAGCTGCAGGCTAAGGTTAACTCTAGACTTGGTTTCCTGTATCGTAATCGCTCCTCTTTCACCCCAGCTGCTATTTTTTGTAATTAAAAAATAAATAAAAAAAATCTACTTTTATTTAACTAGGCAAGTCAGTTAAGAACAAATTCTTATTTTCAATGACAGCCTAGGAACAGTGGGTTTACTGCCTCGCTAACCCTGATTCAGATGACCATCCTACCCATGCTAGATTACGGAGATGTAATTTATAGATTGGCAGGTAAGGATTCTAGATGTTCTTTACCATTCGGCCATCAGATTTGCCACCAATGCTCCTTAAAGGACACATCACTGCACTCTATACAACTTTATAAACTGGTCATCTCTGTATACCTGCCGCAAGACCCACTGGTTGATGCTTATAAAACCCTCTTAGGCCTCACTCCCCCCTATCTGAGATACCTACTGCAGCCCTCATCCTCCACATACAACACCCGTTCTGCCAGTCACATTCTGTTAAAGGTCCACAAAGCACACACATCTCTGGGTCGCTCCTCTTTTCAGTTTGCTGCAGCTAGCGACTGGAACGAGCTGCAAAAAAACACTGAAACTGGACAGTTTTATCTCCATCTCTTCATTCAAAGACTCAATCATGGACACTCTTACTGACAGTTGTGGCTGCTTCACGTGAAGTATTGTTGTCTCTACCTTCTTGCGCTTTGCAGTGTTGTCTGTGCCCAATAATGTTTTGTGCTGCTACCATGTTGTGCTGCTGCCATGTTGTGTTGCTACTATGTTGTTGTCATGTTGTGTTGCTACCATGCTCTGTTTTCATGTGTTGTTGCCATGCTATGTTGTTGTCTTAGGTCTCTCTTTATGTAGTGTTGTGGTGTCTCTGTTGTCGTGATGTGTGCTTTGTCCTATATTTTTTAATCCCAGCCCCTGTCCCCGCAGGAGGCCTTTTGTCTTTTGGTAGTCCGTCATTGTAAATAATAATTTTTTCTTAATAACTGACTTGCCCAGAAAAGTAAAGGTTAAATAAAAAAAGTAAAAGATTCTAGATGAGATCCTAATAAACACTTTTGATACTTTTACCGCCATCTTGTGGCTGATCTTTGTAATTACCAAACCGGAAATAGTTACTCAATGGCACGCATCAGCAGCTTATCACCACAGAACATTTGCCACTCCGAACCAGTCTCCTACTTTAAAAAAGGTGCATTTCTGAAATGTATTGCATGCAAAATGCTCATTAGATGTCCAGAGATGCCTGAATAAATGATAAAAAAAAAAAATATGATATGCACTTGAAAAATTCAGGTTGCATTTATTTACTTTCGGGTGTTAAGTGAGGTAAACCACACATTTTATGATGCTTTATATACAATGACAATGTTTATATATCACGTCAAATAATGAAAACGTACAGAGTCTGGATCTCTTTATTAAACATACAGTATACACTGAACAAAAATAGAAATGCAACATTCAACAATTTCAAAGAGTTTACTGAGTTACAGTTTATATAAGGAAATCTGTCAATAGAAATAAATTCATTAGGCCCTAATCTATGGATTTCACATGACTGTTGGTCACAGATACCTTAAAAAAAAGGTAGGGGCGTGGATCAGAAAAAAGTCAGGGGGCCGTGCATTATCATGCTGAAACATGAGGTGATGGCGGCGTATGTATGGCACAACAATGGGCCTCAGGATCTCGTCAAGGAATCACTGTGCATTCAAATTGCCATCGATAAAATGCAATTGTCTTGGTTGTCCGTAACTTATGCCTGCCCATACCATAACCCCACCGCCACCATGGGGCATTCCGTTCACAACATTGATATCAGCAAACCATGTGCTCACACAACGCCATACATGCTGTCTGCCATCTGCCCGGCACAGTTGAAACTGGGATTAATCTGTGAAAAGCACACTTCTCCAGCGTACACGTGGCCATTAAAGGTGAGCCTTTGCACACTGAAGTTGGTTGCGACGCCAAACTGCAGTCAGGTCAAGACCATGGTGAGGACAACGATCACGCAGATGAGTTTCTGACAGTTTGTGCAGAAATTCTTTGGTTGTGCAAACCCACAGTTTCATCAGCTGTCTGGGTGGCTGGTCTCAGATGATCGCGCAGGTGAAGAAGCTGGATGTGGAGGTCCTGGGCTACGTGGTCCTGGGCTACGTTACATTGTAACATTGCATAGCTAATTCCCCCGATTACAACAGCGTGAAAGTGGCTTTGCAGAGGCATTTTGAACCACCGGAACATGCTGACTGGAATCGTGCTTTTTTTCAGGACAAGTGCATTCATGGCTTTGTGCATGATTTAAGCAGGATAGCTTCAAGGTCTTATCAATATTATAGCACGAGCTGTCACGTCCTGACCAGTAAAGGGGTTATTTGTTCTTATAGTTTGGTCAGGACGTGGCAGGGGGTATTTGTTTTATGTGGTTCTGGGTGTGTATGTGTTCATGTAGAGGGGGTATTTGGTTTATATGGTTCGGGGTGGTTGTGTATGTGGAGGGGTATTTGATTTATTAGTCCAGGGTTTTGGTTATTGTTCTATGTTCGTTTATTTCTATGTTCAGTCTAGTCGTTTGTATTTCTATGTTTAGCTAATTGGTGTTGGGGCCTTCAGTTGGAGGCAGCTGTCTGTCGTTGCCTCTGATTGAAGGTCCTATAAATAGGAATGTGTTTGTCATGGTATTTTGTGGGAGATTGTTTGTTGTTTAGCTGTGTGCCTGACGAGACTGTCCAGTTCGTTTTTTTTGTATTTGTGTTTTCCTTCTTCACTAAATAAAAAGATGAGTATACATTTTCCCGCTTTGTTTTGGTCTACACCCTGTGACACGAGCACATGTGATTCACTGGCACGAGACCATTTCATTAGACACATTGGGTGCAGTGATCTTCGTATGCACCTGCGCAAGGCAGTACCAAAATACGTTGGAAGAGGCAATCAGCATTGCTTCAGCGCTTGATCAGATAAGGCAGCTAGACTTGCTGGAACGCAAAGACACTGCACAATACAAAGTGAACATGTGTGGGACAAGCAAGGTTACTTTGCCTCCAGTTGGAGACAATGTCAGAGTTCCAAAAGAGATCATTGTGTGAGAGCATTGCACAGTTGCGGACCAAGATGCAGTATCTGGCAGCGAGGAAGCCACATTAGAGGGAGACCAAAGCAGCAAAGCATTTCCAGGGTATTCTACAGTAGCAATGGTGACGCGACGGAGGAGACTGACTGCTCCCGTATGTCTTAATTGGTAGAGCATGGCACTTGCAATGCTAGGGTTGTGGGATTGATTCCCACAGGGGACCAGTACAGAGTTGTATGCACTCACTACTGTAAGTTGCTCTGGATAAGAGTATCTGCTAAATTACTCAAATGTAAACGTACATTTGGTTCCCCATGAGCGACAGAGGATGACCTATGCCGACCAATATCAAGGCCTGCTGGCACTGTGGTTGCACATTGCACATAAACATTTTTTTTTCGGCTTTTAATGTTTTTATTAATTTGTAAAAGAAAATCAAAAACACAATTCCACTTTGACATTATAGGGTATTGTGTGTAGGCCAGTGACAAAACATTTACATTTAATCCATTTTAAATTCAGGCTGTAACACAACAAAATGTGGAAAAGTTGAAGGGTTTGAATACTTTCTGAAGGCAAGTTTTTCTGAGCAAAATAATTGTGGTGGCTTCAAAACAGCACCCCCTGTCAGTCATCTAGTGTATATATAAATAATTGGTTTCCAGTGATCCACTTATATTCTAATAGGCCTACTAAAAAACATCTAAAGCTGTGTCAGTGAGCTGAAAGACACACTTAAAATGCAAATGGCACAAACTGACATTTGGATTTGTTCCTTCACTCAAAGTCTGCTATACTATAATGATATGAGAATATCAACATATTGTTCATCTCAGAGCTCGTTCTGGGCAGACGATGCGCTCTGATAAGTAAGCAGAGAGGAAAGACGGTTCACAGAACATACAGGCAGCTGTAGTCGAACACATACCTGCAATCCTGACCCCTGGGAAGGTGTTCACAGACACACATGAGAATTCAAAGCAGCATCAAATGTAGGCTAACTGTAGCATCTTATTAAGTAACATTTGTTTCAAGATGTCATAAATATCAATTTTACACTTGTGCTTTCATGTTTGAGTTTTTTTAGAAAACAATCATACCACTTTTCCAAGTCAGCCTCCATTCAATAATAGACTCGAACTCTTGACCGAAAATAGACATAAAATAAAGGTCATATTCACTATCCTGAGCAAAGTAACTGATGGTGTTTCACTTTAGCCACTATGCATAATACTAATTGTAAAAACAAAAACAAAACAAAATGTCTTCCGTGAAAGTAAAGTTTTAAAATACTTTTGATAGTTTCAAAACAACATCAAGAATAGTATGGTTTGAATACTTTTCAAAGTTAAAACAAATCTATACAGTACCAGTCAAAAGTTTGGACACACCTACTCATTCCAGGGTTTTTCTTTAGTTTTACTAGTTTCTACATTGTAGAATAATAGTGAAGACATCACAATTATGAAATAACAGACATGGAATCCTGTAGTAACCAAAAAAGTGTTAAAAAAATCAAACTACATTTTATATTTAAGATTCTTCAAAGTAGCCACCCTTTGCCTTGATGACAGCTTTGCACACTCTTTGCATTCTCTCAACCAGCTTCATGAGGTAGTCACCTGGAATGCATTTCAATTAACAAGTGTGCCTTGTTAAAAGTTAATTTGTGGAATTTATTTCCTTATTAATGCGTTTGAGCCAATCAGTTGTGTTGTTACAAGGCAGGGGTGGTATACAGAAGATAGCCCTATTTGGTAAAAGTCCAAATTATGGCATGAACAGCTCAAATAAGCAAAGAGAAAGGACCATCCATCATTACTTTAAGACACGAAGGTCAGTCAATCTGGAACATTTTAAGAACTTTGAAAGTTTCTTCAAGTGCAGTCGCAAAAACCATCAAGTGCTATGGTGAAACTGGCTCTCATGAGGACCGCCACAGGAAAGGAAGACCCAGGGTTACCTCTACTACAGAGGATAAGTTCATTAGAGTTACCAGCCTCAGAAATTGCAGCCCAAATAAATGCTTCACCGAGTTCAAGTAATAAACACATCTCAACATCAACTGTACAGAGGAGACTGTGTGAATCAGGCCTTCATGGACGAATTGTTTCAAAGAAACCCCTACTAAAGGACACCAATAATAAGAAGATACTTGATTGGGTCAAAAAACACGCGCAATGGACATTAGATCTGTGGACATCTGTCCTTTGGTCTGATGAGTCCAAATTTGAGATATTTGGTTCCAACTGCCGTGTCCTTGTGAGACGCAGAGTAGGTGAACGGATGATCTCCGCATATGTGGTTCCCGCCGTGTAGCATGGAGGAGGAGCTGTGATGGTGTGGTGGTGCTTTGCTGGTGACACTGTCTGTGATTTATTTAGAATTCAAGGCACACTTAACCAGCATGGCTACCACAGCATTCTGCAGTGATACGCCATCCCATCTGGTTTGCACTTAGTGGGACTATCAATTATTTTTCTCTTCAGGACAATGACTGAAAACATACCTCCAGGCTATGTAAGCGCTATTTTACCAAGGAGAGTGATGGAGTGCTGCATCAGATGACCTGGCCTCCACAATCACCCTACCTCACCCCAAGTGAGATGGTTTGGGATGAGTTGGACTGCAGAGGTGAAGGAAAAGCAGCCAACAAGTGCTCAGCATATGTGGGAATTCCTTCAACCATGAAGCTGGTTGAGAGAATGCCAAGAGTGTGAAAAGCTGTCATCAAGGGTTGAGGTTGAGGTAGGGTGATTATAAATAAATTTGATTTGATTTGATCAAGGCAAAGGGTGGCTACTATGAAGATTCTAAAATATAAAATATATTTTGATTTGTTTAACACTTTTTTAATTACTACAAGATTCCATATGTGTTATTTGTCATTTATGATGTCTTCACTATTATTCTACAATGTAGAAATAGTAAAAAAAAAAAAAAAAATCCTTGATTGAGTAGATGTGTAAACATTTTGGGCTGGTACAGTATATATATATTTACAGGAAGAGAAGCTTAGGCCTTGCCCTAGATAAAAAATGATAAGATGCAACACTCCGAGACCTAATCTTTCCACAGAGCCATCTCAGGAATCATCAAGTAAAGGATTTCCTGTCAGGTCCAGCCAGCAGGATGTTGGGTGGTCAGCCTCAGGGAATGCACACAGGCTTGGGCTGAGAGTGGCTCCATTCTATACAATAGACCAAAGAGGCCAGCAATATTCACAAACTCAGGAGTTGCAGCATGACAACTTATTATCAATTTGAACCAGAGTGGGCTAGTGGCAGGAACTATAGGAGGACGGGCTCATTGTAATTGCTGGAATGGAATGAATGGAATGGCTGGAATGGAATCATTATAATGGTAAACAAAAATACATCAAACACATGGAAACAACATGTTTGACTCTGTTCTACTGATTCCATTCCAGACATTACAACGAGCCTGTCCTCCTATAGTTCCTCCCACCAGCCTCCTCTGAATTAAACTAATAGTCTCCCTACGCAGACAGGTTGCCTCAAACAATGTCCCAACATACACGGCTGTCCAAGTACAAGCGTTGGGCTAGGCAGAAATGGACATTCAGGAATTACGGCTTTCTTACATCACTGTCTTTACCTGACCGTACCAGGCAATTGCCAAATTCGTTTTTCACTGGACAAGTTAATGGTCCCCCCCCTGCATGAATGCCCCCCCCCCCCCCAATAAAAAGTAAAAGAATTGTCTGTGTTTTTCCACACCTGCCTACCGAATTCCTGCTAGCTAACAGGAGCGACACCTGCTGTATTCTGCACATGTGACAAATAACATTTGATTTGATTTGATTGGATTTTGTTTCATCGGCGTCGTGATCAGGCCTACCACCATCGTGTCGTTGGCAAACTCAATGAAGGTGTTGGAGTCGTGCATGGCCACGCAGTCATGGGTGAACAGGGAGTAGAGGAGGGGACTGAACATGCACCCCTGAGGGGCCCATGTTGAAGGTCAGCGTGGCAGATGTGTTGTGGTAGACCCTTACCACCTGGGGGCGGCCAGTCAGGAAGTCCAGGATCCAGTTGCAGAGGGAAATCAAAAGCTGCTTGTCAGTGTTCTAAAAACTAAATTAAGTAAGGGAACTTTTTTGTAAAACAACAATGTCTGTCTTTACTTCCTGTAAGAGAGATAGCAGTGTTTTCAGTGATCCTTTGTACTATTAATCCTTAATCAGAGCTTTTGATCATGGCATCGACAGCAAAACTGAAAGCGACCAAGACAAGCTGTACTTCTTAGGACAGTATACCAGCAGGCAATGGAGAGACCTTGTTCACAGCTGTTTACATACGGATGCTGCAAGAGGGTATATGGAAGCCAAGAGGCTCCTAAAGGAAAACTTTGGTAATGGTATGAGAATCACTGCTGCCTATATGAAGAAGGCTCTGGGCTGGTCACCCATTAGAGTTGAAAATGGTAAGGCTCTAAATGCTTCTGCGTTATTCCTGAGTGGTTGTTGCAATGCTATGCAAAGATTTCCAGTACATTATAGAGATGAATACACCATCAAACATAGTAATCATCATCTCCAAGCTACCATTCAAACTTAGAGACAAGTGGAGATCAGCTGCATGTGGCATTCAGGAGGAAACTGAACAAAGAGCATGTTTCAAAGACATGTTTCAAAGACATTCAAGACTCTGTTACTGTTAACAAAGCTATTCCAAATACCACCTTTTCAGAGGAAGCAGCTTTGCCACTGCAATCCCTACTGTAGCCGGTGACACTGTAAAGGAGAAGAATACTTACCTGCATGAAAAGACCCAGGAGAACAGCCACAAAACTGCTCTTCTAAAGCCATGTGTATTCTGCTCAGTAGATCCCACAATGGAGACCTGCGGTAAGATGAGATGAAGACCACAAGTTTATGTTTTGGATGTTTGACAAGAGGACACATGAGCAGCGACTACAATAAGATGAATGACATGAGATATGTCAGAAACAGATACCCCGTTTGCTGCACATAAAGATGGAGGATTTGAGTTCTCCCAAAAAGGTGAAATCTGCTGTTTTGTGTGTTTTCACACTCTTATGTAGGTGTCATAACCAGCCATAAAATGACGCAATACGTCACAACAGGTCTAAATGTGTGTCATGACAGTGTTATGATCCTATTATAAGATATTTATGACTGTGTCATAACATGTTATGATGCTGGGTGTCAAGTAAAGTGTTACACTGTCACTATGATATACCAAAGTTGTATGCCCATTACTCTATTTGTTTGGTTTGTTGTCATTTGAGTCTTTGTAAACAAATCATGAATAGCTTCAAAACATGTTTAAAACTATCCTATTGATGTCAAGGAATATTGGTCCTTACATCTATAGCTCTGTTAATGATTTTCAGAGTGGTAGGCTAATATTTCCTGATGATGTGGTGGGGATGCTATTTAAACACAGATCTGTATTGCAGTTTTAACATGACCACAGAGTCTTCATCCAAATAATAGAGTCCACTTCATAGCCTTTGTCTCCATTTCTACCGAATAACCAAACCATGTATCAGGATTATAGAGAATAAGAAACTAAAAAACATGCTTGAACCAAAAGCTATTCTACTTGACATCAGCCGCCTACTTGCATGCTTATTTTGGCTTTGATTCCTAGATCCTGGATCCGACCTCCAAGTAGGTCCAAGTACCATACAGTCTAATTCTAGTCTAGAATTATTTTGGACCATGATTCCTTATGATTTGTGTTACGCGTAGGTCAGGTGAACAAACATTACAGACGGCAGCACGGCATGGGAAAACGCCTTAAATGGCTGGAGACAGTTGCTATGGCAATACTATGACAACGCCTTAACTCGTCTCTATGGTGATGTTATGATGACAACTGCAGCTCAAGGCTAAGCATTGTGTGCTCTCCATCTGGTATGGGTCTGATTAGAAGTGCCAGCTTTGGCCTTTTATCTAGTTTTAAGACACACACCGACGCATATGGTGCACAGACTGCAAATTGTGGGCCCGTCTGCCGCAGTGAATAGCAGCTTGGAAAACACCGCTCAGATTTGTTTTGATTATGCATATTGATGTTATTGGTTTGATCATTTGGCCTACTTCACTCAAGAGGATGGGGTCAATGGTGGATGGAGCCACACTTCCATCCAGACACACACAGATTGATATGATTCTAAATATTACTATGACATTTGGTACATTCACTATGGTCCTCTTTTGTTTCAAAGCCTATGTCAGATACTCCAGTGAGCGTAATTGGCTGCAATGAGTGTTGACATCATTAGAAAGAAGATATTCTCCTCTTTTCTGCTGTAGGTATGTAATTCAAAATGTGTTTATTCTGTTGTTGCTACCAATATTTATAAAAACATTTGGGGGAAAATGCATCAGGGATTTGCTTGCATAGGACTAGGCTTCCACTGTATGATATCTTCACAATTTCTCAACTTCATATTCATCCTCTCCAGCACCACCCCAACATCAACATATGTGAAAATGGTGTGTTTCTATGTTTTGTAGTAAAAGAGATAGAGGAAGATAAGTGTTTCAAATGACATCATCGTTGTGCATCGAGATCAGTTGTGATTGTATTATCTAACCACAATATATCTTTTATATGTTTTTTGCATATATTATTTTCTATTTTTCTTAACCTCAACTTCAACATACTCTCCTGCAATCCGCCTCACCGAATGTGGTATGGATCTGCTGTTATGTTTACTTTTGAACCGGAACCCCCAAAAGAAGCTAGCCAGCGAACTAGCTACTAGCTAGTAGTCAGCTAGCCACTGCTAGCAGGTCATCAGCTAACCTTTAGCCCAGACAACTCTTGCCAGTCTGCACAGCGCGATTCAAGAGCAAATTGGACTTATTTTTCTCCATATCTCTAGATTCCTACCGCAAGCTCTGAACCTTTTCACCTGGATCATCGAAGCTAGCTAGTTGTTATCCGAGTGGCCACTCCTGGCTAACGTCTTTGTCCCGAAGCAAGAACCAATTAGCCTGGAGCTAGCCATTGCTAGGCCCATCTCCCGGCTAGCCGAAGAGGTCCATCAGCCACTCCTTGAGCTACAATACATATTTTGCCTATTAGCCTGGATCCCTTTTACTGCCGACACGGAGCCCCGCCGATCCATCACGACTGGAGTACCGACGTAATCTGCCCGAGGGGTTTTTTCAACTGGCTCCTCCGTCACAACGTCCCCTGAATGCCCATCTGCTAGCCTGCTAGCCACGGCCCACTAGCTGTCTAGAGCATATGGGACTGTGAGCTGAAGAGGCCCATCGGACAAATTCTTTGGCCACTATACCTATTTTGTAAATTGGCCTGGACCTTTTTACCACACGTAGCCCTGCTGATCCATCACGACTGGTCTGCTGATGTAACAACATGAGGGGGCTACAACAGACTTCTTCCGTCGCGACGTCCCTCTAAGGCCCTTCTGCTAGCTTGCTAGCCCCGGCCCGCTAGCTGTCTGAATTGCCGTGTCTCCAGCCCGCTGAGCTACTCACTGGACCCCTATGATAACTCGGCTATGCATGCCTCTCCCTAATGTCAATATGCCTTGTCCATTACTGTTTTGGTTAGTGATTATTGCCTAATTTCACTGTAGAGCCTCTAGCCCTGCTCAATACGCCTTAACTAACCCTTTAGTTCTACCTCCCATACATGCGGTGACCTCACCTGGTTTAAATTATGTTTCTAGAGACAATACCTCTCTCATCGTCACTCAGTGCATAGGTTTATGTCAGAGGTGACTTGGACTGGTGTAAGGCGGAATCAGATGCAGGAGACAGGTGCTGGAGTTGAGTGTCCTTTTAATAATTTGACACACAAAACAAAAACGCGAGGCACAGGGTGCTACAGACAGACTGCCTGGGAAAAACACACTCCCAATATTGCGAACAAACAATATATATAAGCGGCACAAAAAGGCACGGGGCGCAGCCCGGTAAATCCTCTCTTCAATAGACTGTCAGGAAAAAACCGTAATAAAACACGGACCACCGTCCTGAATGGACAATCAACAATCCCGCACAAAATCCCCAACTGAAAACACACATTAAATAAGTCCCCACTAATGACATACATAAAACAGGTGCAGAACAGACAGACAAAACTAAACGAAACTGAAACAACGATCGGTGGCAGCTAATAGGCCGGCGACGACGACCGCCGAGCGCCGCCCGACCGAGGAGGGGCGCCACTTTCGTTGGATCCTGTGACAGTACCCCTCCCCTGACGCGCGGCTCCAGCCGCGCGCCGACGCCGGCCTCGGGGATGGCCCGGAGGGCGAGGCGCCGGCCGATCCGGTCGGCGACGGTGGAAGTCCAACAGCATAGGGGGGTCCAGAACGTCCGCCGCCGGAACCCAGCACCTCTCCTCCGGACCGTACCCCTCCCAGTCCACGAGGTACTGCAGGCCCCCTACCCGACGTCGGGAGTCCAGGATGGCTCGGACTGTGTACGCCGGGCTCCCCCCGATGTCCAGGGGGGGCGGGGGGGCCTCCAGCACCTCACTGTCCTGCAGCGGACCAGCTACCACCGGCCTGAGGAGAGACACATGAAACGAGGGGTTAATACGGTAATACGAAGGAAGTTGTAACCTGTAACACACCTCGTTTATCCTCCTCAGGACTTTAAACGGCCCCACAAACCGCGGACCCAGCTTCCGGCAGGGCAGGTGGAGAGGCAGGTTCCGGGTCGAGAGCCAGACTCTATCCCCCGGGTTAAACACGGGGGCGTCACTGCGGTGGCGGTCAGCGCTCTCCTTGTGTCGTTCGCTCGCCCTCCTTAAACATTCCTGGACCGCGTTCCAGGTCTCCTGAGAGCGCTTGACCCATGCCTCCACCGCAGGAGCCTCCGTCTGGCTCTGTTGCCATGGCACCAGGACCGGCTGATACCCCAGCACCATCTGGAAGGGTGACAGATTAGTGGAGGAGTGGCGCTGAGAGTTCTGGGCCATCTCGGCCCATGGCACGAACTGCGCCCACTCCCCTGGCCGGTCCTGGCAATATGACCGCAGGAACCTGCCCACATCCTGGTTGATGCGCTCTACCTGCCCATTACTCTCGGGGTGGAACCCCGAGGTCAGGCTGACCGAGACCCCCAGCCTCTCCATAAACGATTTCCATACCCTGGACGTAAACTGGGGACCTCGATCAGATACGATGTCCTCGGGCACCCCATAGTGCCGGAAGACGTGAGTGAACAGGGCCTCCGCGGTCTGCAGGGCCGTAGGAAGACCGGGCAAAGGGAGCAGACGGCAGGACTTAGAGAACCTGTCCACAACGACCAGGATCGCCGTGTTCCCCTGAGACGGCGGGAGATCCGTAAGGAAATCCACCGAGAGGTGAGTCCAGGGCCGCTGTGGGACAGGGAGGGGCTGTAATTTCCCTCGAGGTAGGTGCCTAGGAGCCTTACACTGAGCGCATACTGAACAGGACGAGACATAACGCCGGACATCCTCAGCCAAGGTGGGCCACCAGTACCTCCCCTTCAGGCCCCGCACTGTCCGTTCCACCCCAGGATGACCCGAGGAGGGTAGAGTATGGGACCATCGGATCAGGCGATCGCGAACACCAAGCGGAACGTATTTCAGGCCCACGGGACACTGCGACGGAGTAGGTTCTGACCGAACCGCCCGCTCGATGTCCGCATCCACCTCCCATACCACCGGTGCCACCAGACAGGAGGCGGGAAGTATGGGAGTAGGATCGATGGTCCGCTCCTCGGTGTCGTAGAGACGCGACAGTGCGTCAGCCTTCCGGTTCCGGGAACCTGGAATGTACGAGAGAGTGAAGTTAAACCTCGTGAAAAACTTGGCCCACCTCGCCTGACGGAGATTAAGCCTCCTCGCTGCCCGAATATACTCCAGGTTACGGTGGTCGGTCCAGATGAGAAAAGGGTGACGTGCCCCCTCAAGCCAATGTCTCCACACCGTCAAAGCCCTGACCACGGCTAACAGCTCCCGGTCCCCCACATCATAATTGCGCTCCGCCGGGCTCAGCTTCTTAGAAAAGAACGCGCATGGGCGGAGCTTCGGAGGAACGCCCGAACGCTGCGACAGCACAGCTCCTACCCCAGCCTCGGACGCGTCCACCTCCACTATGAATGGCAAAGAGGGGTCCGGATGCGCCAGGACAGGTGCATTGGTAAACAGAACCTTCAGACGATGAAAGGCTCTGTCCGCCTCTGCTGACCATCGTAGCCGCACCGGCCCCCCCTTCATCAGTGAGGTAATGGGAGCTGCTACCTGGCCAAAACCCCGGATTAACCTCCGATAATAATTAGCGAACCCCAAGAACCGCTGCACCTCCTTCACAGTGGCTGGGGTTGGCCAATTACGCACAGCCGTCACGCGGTCACACTCCACCTCCACCCCCGAGGTGGAAATGCGATATCCTAGAAATGAGACGGCTCTTTTGAAGAACTCACATTTCTCAGCCTTGACGTATAGGTTATGCTCCAGCAGCCGCCCAAGCACTTTACGCACCAGGGACACATGCTCGGCGCGTGTGGCGGAGCAGATCAGGATGTCATCGATGTACACCACCACACCCTGCCCGAGCATGTCCCTAAGGACCTCGTCCACAAAGGATTGGAAGACGGCGGGAGCATTCTTTAACCCATACGGCATGACGAGGTACTCATAATGGCCAGATGTGGTACTAAATGCGGTTTTCCACTCGTCTCCCTCTCGGATACGCACCAAGTTATACGCACTCCTGAGATCCAATTTCGTGAAGAAGCGCGCCCCGTGAAATGACTCCACTGCCGTAGCAATGAGAGGTAGCGGGTAACTGAAACCCACTGTGATAGCATTTAGACCTCTATAGTCAATGCACGGGCGCAGACCTCCCTCTTTCTTCTTCACGAAAAAGAAGCTCGAGGAGACGGGGGATTTAGAGGGCCGAATGTATCCCTGTCTCAAGGACTCAGTGACGTATGTATCCATAGCCACTGTTTCCTCCTGAGACAGAGGATACACGTGACTCCTAGGAAGAACCGCGTCAGCCTGGAGGTTTATCGCACAATCTCCCTGTCGATGGGGGGGTAATTGAGTCGCCTTCGTCTTACTGAAGGCGATAGCCAAATCGGCATACTCTGAGGGAATGTGCACAGTAGAGACTTGGTCTGGACTTTCCACCGTAGTCGCACCGATGGAAACTCCTATGCACCTACCTGAGCACTCCCTCGACCACCCCGTTAGAGCCCTCTGTCTCCACGAAATCTGGGGGTTGTGAGTGGCTAGCCAGGGGATTCCCAGTACCACCGGAAACGCTGGGGAGTCAATGATGAACAGGCTGAGACGCTCCACATGACCCCCCCACGTCTGCATAACCAGTGGCACTGTGACCTCCCCTACTTGGCCTGACCCTAGCGGTCGACTATCTAGGGCGTGCACGGGGAAGGGGTGGTCCAGCTGAACCAGGGGGATCCCTAACCTCTTCGCTAACCCATGGTCCATAAAACTCCCAGCTGCACCTGAATCGACTAGCGCCTTATACTGGAAGTGAGGGGAAAAATTAGGAAAACAAACGGAGGTGTACAAGTGATCGACAGGGGGCTCTGGGTGTGGCTGGTGCGGACTCACCTGGGGGGCCGAAGCGGTGCTCTGCCTGCCCTCCGAACTCCCGGAGGGACCTCTCCAGCACCGGTCCACAGTGTGTCCTCTGTGTCCACATCGGGTGCAAGAGAGACCCCTCCCTCCGGTCCTCCTCGGTGCAGCCCCCCCTATCTCCATGGGCTGTGGAGCGGGAGGACTGGTAGGCGGAACGAACAGGCCCCGACTGGAACGTCCCCGGGCAGCCAGCAGGTTGTCCAATCTAATGGACAAATCCACCAGTTGGTCCAGAGTGGAGGTGTTGTCCCTACATGCCAGCTCCCGGCGGACGTCCTCGCGAAGGCTACACCTATAGTGGTCTATCAGGGCCCGCTCGTTCCACCCCGATCCAGCGGCGAGAGTCCGGAATTCCAATGCGAAGTCCTGAGCGGTCCTCGTCTCCTGTCTCAAATGGAATAGTAGCTCACCCGCCGCCCTGCCCTCCAGGGGATGATCGAAAACCGCCCGGAAGCGGCGGGTGAACTCCGGGTAGTCACCCCGGGCCGAGTCTGGACCTTCCCAGACCGCATTGGCCCATTCCAGGGCTCGACCCGTGAGACACGAGACGAGGACGCTCACCCTCTCTTCGTCGGAGGGAGGGGGGCGGACGGTCGCCAGGTACAGTTCCAGTTGGAGCAAGAACCCCTTGCACCCAGCGGCCGTTCCATCGAACTCCCTGGGCGGTGAAATCCGGATCCCGCCGGCACCCGCTTCAGTGGGTGTGGATAGGTGCGTAGGGTGAGGGACCGGAGCTGGTCTGGCTGGGGAGGCACCTCTCTCCCAGCTCTCCAACCGGGCCAACACCTGATCCATGGCCGAGCCTAGGCGGTGGAGGAGGCCGGCATGTTGGGAGACCTGCTCAGCCATGGATGGCGCTTCTGCTCCTGCTGACTCCATATGTTGATGGTGCGGGATTCTGTCAGAGGTGACTTGGACTGGTGTAAGGCGGAATCAGATGCAGGAGACAGGTGCTGGAGTTGAGTGTCCTTTTAATAATTTGACACACAAAACAAAAACGCGAGGCACAGGGCGCTACAGACAGACTGCCTGGGAAAAACACACTCCCAATATTGCGAACAAACAATATATATAAGCGGCACAAAAAGGCACGGGGCGCAGCCCGGTAAATCCTCTCTTCAATAGACTGTCAGGAAAAAAACGTAATAAAACACGGACCACCGTCCTGAATGGACAATCAACAATCCCGCACAAAATCCCCAACTGAAAACACACATTAAATAAGTCCCCACTAATGACATACATAAAACAGGTGCGGAACAGACAGACAGACAAAACTAAACGAAACTGAAACAACGATCGGTGGCAGCTAATAGGCCGGCGACGACGACCGCCGAGCGCCGCCCGACCGAGGAGGGGCGCCACTTTCGTTGGATCCTGTGACAGGTTTACCTCAACTGTATTCACATCCTACCATACCTTTGTCTGTACATTATGCCTTGAATCTATTCTACCGTGCCCAGAAACCTGCTTCTTTTACTCTCTGTTCAGAACGTACTAGACGACCAGTTCTTATAGCCTTAAGTCGTACCCTTATCCTACTCCTCCTCTGTTCCTCTGGTGATGTAGAGGTTAATCCAGGCCCTGCAGTGCCTAGCTCCCCTTCCATTCCCCAGGCGCTCTCATTTGTTGACTTCTGTAACCGTAAAAGCCTTGGTTTCATGCATGTTAACATTATAAGTCTCCTCCCTAAGTTTGTTTTATTCACTGCTTTAGCACACTCTGCCAACCAGGATGCCCTAGCCGTGTCTGAATCCTGGCTTAGGAAGACCACCAAAAACCCTGAAATTTCCATCAATAACTATAACATTTTACGACAAGATAGAACTGCCAAAGGGGGCATAGTTGCAATCTACTGCAGAGATAGCCTGCAGAGTTCTGTCTTACTATCCCAAGCAATTTGAGCTTCTACTTTTAAAAATCCACCTTTCCAGAAACAAGTCTCTCACCGTTGCCACTTGCTATAGACCACCTTCTGCCGCGCGCCACAATACTACAGTAAAAATGAGAGCCACCTAGAAAAACTACAAATTCTAGCTAACAAGCCTGAAACTCTTTCTAAAGACTGTTGACATCTAGTGGAAGCCATAGGAACTGCAATCTGGGAGGAATTCCTTTGATTTTCCTATAAACAAGCATTGGAATGGGCAGACACCTCAAAAAACAAAATTTCAGGATGGATTCTCCTCAGGTTTTCGCCTGCCATATCAGTTCTGTTCTACTCACAGACATTATTTTAACAGTTGTAGAAACTTCAGAGTGTGTTCTATCCAATTATATGCATATCCTAGCTTCCGGGCCTGAGTAACAGGCAGTTTACTTTGGGCACGTCATTCATTCGAATTTCCGAATACTGACCCCTATCCCTAAAAAGTTATCAATGAACCTACCAAGTACAACCCCAAATCCGTAAACACGGGCACCCTCATAGATATCATCCTAACCAACCTGCCCTTCAAATACACCTCTGCTGTCTTCAACCAGGATCTCAGCAATCACTGCCTTATTGCTTGCGTCCGTAATGGGTCTGCGGTCAAACGACCACTCACTGTCAAACGCTCCCTAAAACACTTCAGTGAGCAGGCCTTTCTAATCGACCAGCCCAGGGTATCCTGGAAGGATATTGAAGGATGCCGTCAGTAGAGGATGCCTGGTTATTCTTTAAAAGTGCTTTCCTCACCATCTTAAATAAGCGTGCCCCATTCAATTTTTTTTAACCAGGAACAGATATAGTCCTTGGTTCACTCCAGACCTGATTGCCCTTGAACAGTACAAAAACATCCTGTGGCGTACTGCATTAGCATCGAATAGCCCCCACGATATGCAACTTTTCAGGGAAGTTAGGAACCAATATACACAGGCAGTTAGGACAGCAAAGGCTAGCTTTTTCAAACAGAAATTTTCATCTTGTAGCACAAACTCCAAAAAGTTCTGGGGATACTGTAAAGTCCTTGGAGAATAAGAGCACCTCCTCCCAGCTGCCCACTGCACTGAGGCTAGGAAACACTGTCACCACCGATAAATCCACGATAATTGAGAATTTCAATAAGAATTTTTCTATGGCTGGCCATGCTTTCCACCTGGCCACCCCTACCTCGGTCAACAGCTATGCTCCCCCCACAGCAACTTGCCCAAGCCTCCCCATTTCTCCTTCACCCAAATCCAGATAGCTGATGTTCTGAAAGAGCTGCAAAATCTGGACCCCTACAAATCAGCAGGGCTAGACAATCTGGACCCTCTCTTTCTAAAATGATCCGCCAAAATTGTTGCAACCCCTATTACTAGCCTGTCCAACCTTTCTTTTGTATCATCTGAGATCCCCAAAGATTGGAAAGCTCTCTTCAAAGGGGGAGACACTCTAGACCCAAACTGCTACAGACCTATATCTATTCTACCCTGCCTTTCTAAGGTCTTCGAAAGTCAAGTTAACAAACAGATCACCAACCATTTTGAATCCCACCATCCCTTCTCCGCTATGCAATCAGGTTTCCGAGCTGGTCATGGGTGCACCTCAACGACGCTCAAGCTCCTAAATGATAATCATAACCGCCATCAATAAGAGACAATACTGTGCAGCTGTATTCATCGACCTGGCCAAGGCTTTCGACTCTGTCAATCACCACATTCTTATCGGCAGACTCAACAGCCTTGGTTTCTGCCCACCCGTTCAGCATCACTACTCTGGACGGTTCTGACTTAGAATATGTGGACAACTACAGATACCTAGGTGTCTGGTTAGACTGTAATTCTCCTTCCAGACTCACATTAAGCATCTCCGATCCAAAAATAAATCTGGAATCGGCTTCCTATTTCACAACAAAGCATCCTTCACTCATGCTGCCAAACATACCCTCATAAAACTGACTATCCTAGCGATCCTTGACTTCGGCGATGTCATTTACAAAATGGTCTCCAACACTCTAATCAGCAAATTGGATGCAGGCTATCACAGTGCCATCCGTTTTGTCACCAAAGCCACATATACTAACCAATACTGCGACTTGCACGCTCTCGTTGGCTGGCCCTCACTTCATATTTGTCGCCAAACCCACTGGCTCCAGGTCATCTATAAGTCTTTGCTAGGTAAAGCCCCGCCTTATCTCAGCTCACTGGTCACCATAGCAGCACCCACCCGTAGCACGCGCTCCAGCAGGTATATTTCACTGGTTACCCCCAAAGCCAATTCCTCATTTGGCTGCCTTTCCTTCCAGTTCTCTGCTGCCAATGACTGGAACGAACTGCAAAAATCACTGAAGCTGGAGACTCATATCTCCCTCACTAACTTTAAGCACCAGTTGTCAGAGCAGTTTACAGATCACTGCACCTGTACATAGCCCATCTGTAAATAGCCCATCCAACTACCTCGTCCCCATACTGTTATTTATTAAATGTTTTTGCTCCTTTGCACCCCAATATCTCTACTTGCACACTCATCTTCTGCACATCTACCCCTCCAATGTTTAATTGCTTTATTGTAATTATTTCACCAATATGGCCTATTTATTGCCTTACCTCCCTTATCCTACCTCATTTTCACACACTGTATATAGACTTTTTCTTTTGTATTATTGACAGTATGTTTGTTTATTCCATGTGTAACTCTGTGTTGTTGTTTGTGTCGCACTGCTTTGCTTTATCTTGGCCAGGTCGCAGTTGTAAACAAGAACTTGTTCTCAACTGGCCTACCTGGTTAAATTAAGGTGAAATAAAAAATGAGCCAATTGGAAGCTGGAGATGATTAGGTAGCCATGATGGTATGAGGGCCAGATTGGGAATTTAGCCATGACACCGGAGTTAACCTCTCTGGGGTATGTGGGACGATTTCGTCCCACCTACGTAACAGCTACTGAAATTCCAGTGGCGCGATTTTTGAATCGTTAGAAATACTATTACTTCAATTTCTCAAACATATGACTATTTTACAGCTATTTAAAGACAAGAATCTCGTTAATCTAACCCCACTGTCCGATTTCAAAAAGGCTTTACAACGAAAGCAAAACATTAGATTATGTCAGCAGAGTGCCCAGCCAGAAAAAATCAGACAGCCATTTTTCAAGCTAGCATATCATGTCACATAAACCCAAACCACAGCTAAATGCAGCACTAACCTTTGATGATCTTCATCAGATGACACACCTAGGACATTGTGTTATACAATACATGCATGTCTGTTCAATCAAGTTCATATTTATATCAAAAAACAGCTTTTTGCATTAGCATGTGACGTTCAGAAAACGCATAACCCCCGGCAAACTTCCGTTGAATTTACTAACAGTTTGCTAAATTACTCACGATAAACGTTCACAAAAAGCATAACAATTATTTTAAGAATTATAGATACATTACTCCTCTATGCACTCGATATGTCCGATTTTAAAATAGCTTTTCGGATGAAGCACATTTTGCAATAATCTAAGTACATAGCCCGGCATTACAGGGCTAGCTATTTAGATACCCACCCAGGTCAGCATCCACCAAAATCACATTTCCTATAAGAAAAATGTTCTTACCTTGCTTGTTCTTCATCAGAATACATTGCCAGGACTTCTACTTCAATAACAAATGTTGGTTTGGTCCCAAATAATCCATCGTTATATCCAAACAGCGACGTTTTGTTCGTGAGTTCTAGAATGCTTCTTCGCGGTCCCGCGCATGGCGCATTGGCGTGTCAAAAATGTCTAACTATTCCATTACCGTACTTCGAAGCATGTCAACCGCTGTTTAAAACCAATTTTTATGCCATTCAACTCGTAGATTAGTGATAATATTCCGACCGGGAGTATGCATTGAGCCTAAACAGCCGAATAAAATTTCTCCTCAGAAGCGACTCATGCACGCGCATCATTCAAAGGTCCTCGGAGCATCCACTTACAAAAGGCGATAATCTGTTTCAACCTGAGGCTCCCTCGTAAACCTTCAGTTATTTCGCGGGCTCTGAGAGCCTATTGGAGCCCTGGGAATTGTCACGTTACAGCTAAGATCCTTACTTTTCAATAAAAAGATGCAAGACGCACGACTCCTTGTCAGACAGGGTACTTCCTGCTTGAAACCTTGTCAGGTTTTTGCCTGCCATAGGAGTTCTGTTATACTCACAGACACCATTCAAACAGTTTTAGAAAATTCAGAGTGTTTTCTATCCAAACCTGAACAATAATATGCATATTCTAGCTTCTGAGTTGGTGTAGGAGGCAGTTAAAAATGGGAACATATTTTTTCCAAAATTCTCAATACTGCCCCCTACCCCAAACAGGTTAACACCCCTATTGTCACGTCCTGACCAGCAGATGGAGCTGTTGTAGTAGTTTGGGGGTCAGGATGTGGCAGTCTTGTGTGTGTTTGAATGTTCTCTGTGTCTTGTGACTCCTGATCAGGAACAGCTGGGGATCGTTGTTCCTGATTGGGAGTCATATATGTAGGAGTATGTTTGTCACTGGGGTTTGTGGGGAATTGTGGTGAGCACTGCTTTTTTTGGTTTAGCCTGCTACACTGTCGTATCGTGAGTACTGTTGATTGTTTTGTTTATTGTTTTTCCCAGTGGATACTTTACTTGTTTTGTTAATTAAAGAAACATGAGTGTCCACACTTCTGCTGCACCTTGGTCCTCCTTTCAAATCCACGATGGATACCGTGACAGAATTCCCCACCACCAAACCAGGACCAAGCAGCGGAAGAAGGCTGGCGAGGACTGGGAGACACGACGGGTAAGGGAGACCGAGAGGCACCCCCAATAATTTTTTGGGGGGGGGCACAAGGGGAGTTTTGCGGGGCAAGAATGGAGCCCCAGGCCAGCTCCCCGCACTAGCATGGAGGTGCGTGTTCACAATCTGGTACGCCCAGTACCAGCACCACGCACCAGGCTTCAAGTGCGTGAACCCAGCCTCGCCAGTCAACAGTCACCAGAGCTGCCCGCCAGTCAACAGTCACCAGAGCTGCCCGCCAGTCAACAGTCGTCAGAGCTGCCCACAAGTCAACAGTCGTCAGATCTGCCCGCCAGTCAACAGTCGTCAGTGCTGCCTGCCAGTCAACAGTCACCAGAGCTGCCCGCCAGTCAACCATCATCAGAGCTGCCCGCCAGTCAACCATCTCCAGAGCTGCCCGCCAGTCAACAGTCGTCAGAGCTGCCCGCCAGTCAACAGTCGTCAGAGCTGCCCGCCAGTCAACAGTCGTCAGAGCTGCCCGCCAGTCAACAGTCGCCAGAGAGGCCAGACTGCCCCGAACTGCCGGAGTGGCCAGACTGCCCCGAACTGCCGGAGTGGCCAGACTGCCCTGAACTGCCGGAGTGGCCAGACTGCCCCGAACTGCCGGAGTGGCCAGACTGCCCCGAGCTGCCGGAGTGGCCAGACTGCCCCGAACTGCCGGAGTGGCCAGACTGCCCCGAACTGCCGGAGTGGCCAGACTGCCCCGAGCTGCCGGAGTGGCCAGACTGCCCCGAGCTGCCGGAGTGGCCAGACTGCCCCGAGCTGCCAGACTGCCCAGACTGTCCCGAGCTGCCAGACTGCCCAGACTGTCCCGAGCTGCCAGACTGCCCAGACTGTCCCGAGCTGCCAGACTGCCCAGACTGTCCCGAGCTGCCAGACTGCCCAGACTGCCCCGAGCTGCCAGACTGCCCAGACTGCCCCGAGCTGCCAGACCGCCCCGAGCTGCCAGACTGCCCCGACAGCCAGGAACGGCCTGCACCTGAGCCACCTCCAGGATAGGTGGGTTGGGGAGGGAGGGTGTAGCACAGTGCCGTCGGTGACGGCAGCCACCCTCCCTTCCCTCCCTTATTGTTTAAGGGTTAGTGTTTATGGGTTTTGTTGGGGATTTTGTTTGTTGGTGTTTTGTTTTGTGGTTAGGTGCATTCCGGGGTCTGCACCTTGAGGGGGGGGGGGGGTACTGTCACGTCCTGACCAGCAGATGGAGCTGTTGTAGTAGTTTGGGGGTCAGGACGTGGCAGTCTTGTGTGTGTGTGTTTGAATGTTCTCTGTGTCTTGTGACTCCTGATCAGGAACAGCTGGGGATCGTTGTTCCTGATTGGGAGTCATATATGTAGGAGTATGTTTGTCACTGGGGGTTGTGGGGAATTGTGGTGAGCACTGCTTTTTTTGGTTTAGCCTGCTACACTGTCGTATCGTGAGTACTGTTGATTGTTTTGTTTATTGTTTTTCCCAGTGGATACTTTACTTGTTTTGTTAATTAAAGAAACATGAGTGTCCACACTTCTGCTGCGCCTTGGTCCTCCTTTCAAATCCACGATGGATACCGTGACACCTATGGGATCTTTGGTGACCGCAGAGAGTCAGGACACCTGTTTAATGTCCAATCGGGAAGACGGCACCCTACACAATGTCCCCAATCACTGCCCTGGGGCATTGGCATATTTCTTTTTTGGACCAAATCAAAGAGTGCCTCCTACTGGCCCTACAATATGACTTCCACCAGCATCTGGTCTCCCAACCATTCTTAGCTTCAGAGGCAAGCCAGCAGTGGGATGCAGGGTGATATTGTAATGGTTTTCTTTAGAGAAGTAGAGGAGTCAGGCGCAGGACACAGGGATAAATGTAAACAAACGTGTTTACTCAAAATATCAATAAATCTTCTCATAGAAAAAATACATCGTTCGGAGAAACACCTCGAACTACACAAAACAGAAAATTACTTCCCCGCAAGGCAGCGCACCGTCCGACCGATGCCAGGATGACCAGAGGAGGGTGACGTGTGGGCCCAACAGATCAAACGATCGCGAACATCAAACGGCACGTACATGCACCCAACGGGACACTGGGAGGGAATGGGTTCTGCACGTGACGCCCGTTCGATGTCCGCGTCCACCTCCCCTACCACCGGTGCCACCAGGCATGAAGCTGGAATTATGGGAGTGGGCTCTGTGGACCGCTCCTCTGTATCATACAGCCGGGACAGTGCATCTGCCTTGACGTTCTGGGAACCTGGTTTGTAGGAAAGAGTGAAAACAAAGCGTGTGAAAAACATGGCCCACCTAGCCTGGCGAGGGTTCAGTCTCCTCGCTGCCCGAATATACTCCAGATTTCGGTGGTCAGTCCTAATGAGGAAAGGGTGTCTAGCCCCCTCAAGCCAATGTCTCCACGCTTTCAGAGCCCCGACAACAGCTAACAACTCCCTATCCCCCACATCATAGTTTCGCTCCGCCGGGCTGAGCTTCTTCGAAAAGAAAGCACAGGGGCGGAGTTTTGGTGGTTTACCCGAGCGCTGAGATAGCACAGCCCCTATTCCAGCCTCGGATGCATCCACCTCAACTATGAACGCTAAGGAGGGATCAGGATGCACCAGCACTGGAGCCGTGGTAAACAGAGCCTTCAGGTTACCAAAAGCTCTGTGCGCCTCAGCCGACCACCGCAATCGCACCGGTCCCCCCTTCAGTAAGGAGGTAATGGGAGCCGCCACCTGGCCAAAACCCCAGATAAACCTCCGGTAGTAGTTGGCAAACCCTAAAAACCGCTGCACCTCCTTTACCGTGGTTGGAGTCGGCCAATTACGCACGGCTGAAATGCGGTCAGTCTCCATCTCCACCCCTGACGCGGACAAACGGTACCCAAGGAAGGAGACGGACTGTTAAAAGAACAGACATTTCTCCGCCTTGACGTAAAGGTCATGCTCCAACAGTCGACCAAGCACAATACGTACAAGGGACAGATGCTCAGCGCGGGTGGTGGAGTATATTAGAATATCATCTATATACACCACTACACCCCGCCCGTGCAGGTCCCTGAAGATCTCATCCACAAATGATTGGAAGACGGATGGAGCATTCATTAACCCATACGGCATGACGAGGTACTCATAGTGCCCAGAAGTAGTGCTAAATGCCGTCTTCCACTCATCCCCTCCCTTGATACGCACCAGGTTGTACGCGCTCCTAGGTCCAATTTTGTGAAGAAGCGCGCCCCGAGCAATGACTCTGTCATACTGGCGATCAGAGGCAGCGGGTAACTGTATTTAACAGTAATCTGGTTCAAACCTCGATAGTCAATGCACGGGCGTAAACCTCCATCCTTCTTCTTCACAAAAAAGAAACTCGAGGAGACGGGTGAAATGGAGGGCCGAATGTATCCCTGTCCCAGAGATTCAGCGACATATGTTTCCATAGCCGCCGTCTCCTCCTGTGACAGAGGATACACGTGACTCCTGGGAAGTGCAGCGCCCTCCAGGAGATTTATCGCACAATCCCCCAGTCGATGGGGTGGTAATTGAGTCGCCTTCTTTTTACAGAAGGCGATTGCCAAATCGGCATATTCAGGAGGAATGTGCATGGTGGAAACCTGGTTTGGACTTTCCACCGTAGTGGCACCTAAGGAAACACCTAAACACCTCCCTGAACACTGACAGGACCATCCCTTGAGAACCCTCTGTTGCCACGAAATAATAGGATCATGAGAAGCCAACCAGGGAAGACCCAACACAACAGGAAACGCAGGAGCGTCAATCAGAAAGAGACTAATACTCTCTTCATGACTCCCCTGCGTTACCATAGAAATGGGAGCTGTGACCTCCCTAATCAGCCCCGACCCCAACGGACGACTATCTAGGGCAGGGGTGTCAAACGTCCGGCCCGCGGGCCGGATCAGGCCCGCAAAGGGGTTTAATCCGGCCCGCGAGATGATTTTGTAAAGTATAAAAATGAGCTGCAATTTCTCAATAAAATAAACTGCTGTTCCAATTGCATCCACTGGATGGCGCAATAGCAATTGTGTTAAGCAAGCAAACTGTTTATACCGGAGCAGAGCAAGTAGGTCAAGCAAGTGCAGCCAGTCCGGATGAGCTACTTTGTTTTGCCCGCGATATTTATTACGGCTTCTACTTTTAACATTATTTGCTTTGGCACCCTCATTGCCCCAATATGTCTCTGTCAAAAAAGAGAAAAGTGGACGCGGGTCTGGCGGGTCTGAAGAAACAGCAGTCTGTGTTTACTCACAGCCGAGACATCAGTGACGCTGCAGTGAAAGCTAGCTACCTCATTGCTAATGAAATCGCAGTGGCTTCAAAACCATTTAGTGAGGGTGAATTTGTAAAAACATGCATGATGAAGGCAGCGGAGATTGTGTGCCCTGAAAAGCGCCAGGCTTTTGCAAATATCAGCCTGACAAGAAACACAGTTGCAGACAGGATTTCCGATCTTTCAGTGGATTTGGACAGCCAGTTGAAGCAAAAAGTAAAGTAATTTATTGGGTTTTCAGTTGCAATTGATGAAAGCACGGACATTACAGATGTTGCACAACTGGCCATTTTCATCCGCGGAGTTGATGACACATTGACCGTCACCGAGGAGTTCATGGAGTTGGTGCCGATGACAGATACAACGACAGCAGCTGATATTTTCACCGCACTCGTCGGCGCGCTGGACAGGGTCGGAGTGGAGTGGTCCCGCGCTGTCAGCCTGGCTACAGATGGTGCGCCCTCAATGATCGGGAAAACAGCAGGCGTTGTGACAAAGTTCAGCGAGAAAGTGCAATCTGCAAATGGAGGACGTGATTTTTGGACTTTTCACTGTATTTTGCACCAGGAGGCTTTGTGTTGCAAGTCATTAAAGATGGATAACGTCATGAAGGTGGTCATCCAAACTGTTAATTTCATCCGATCCAGAAGCCTGAATCACCGTCAGTTTGACAGCCTTCTCAGAGAGAAAGACCACATCTATGGCCTGCCATACCACACTGAGGTAAGATGGTTAAGCCAAGGTGCTGTGCTTAGGCGTTTCTTTGATTTACGAGAAGAAATTGAACAGTTCATGGAAGAAAAGGGCAAACCAGTGTTAGAATTTCATTCCGCAGAATGGATGCAGGACCTTGCATTTATGGTGGATGTTACAGAGCACCTGAATAACTTGAACAAACAGCTGCAAGGGTGCAACAAAGTCGTCACGCAGCATACGTTCTTTCAAGTTGAAGCTGTCATTGTGGGAGACGCAACTCGCCGGTGGTGATGCAGCTCACTTCTCCTGTCTGAAAAATGTGTGCGTGACCCAACATGTGGCAGACATGAAGCGGTTCAAAGATAAAATAACGGGACTGTTACGGGAGTTTGAGCAACGCTTTCAGATTTTTGGTGAACTGGAGAAAGACTTCAACGTTTTTTGCTCGCCATTCACCGTGAATCCCTCTGATCTGCCCGTCAGCTTGAAATAATAGACTTGCAGTGTGACTCGGATATGAAGGGCAAATTTGCCGCAGCTGGCTTGGACACATTTTATCAGAATCTCTTGCCAGGTTACCCCAACTTGACAGCCCTCGCTGCAAAACTGTTGTGCATGTTTGGAACCACATATCTTTGTGAGCAAGTTTTCTCTGTAATGAGCATAAATAAAACAAAGCTGTGCTCAAGGCTCACGCACAAGCACTTGAATCACATCCTGAAGTTGGCTGCCACTCAGGATGTGACGCCTGATATTGATGCGCTGGTGAAAGCTAAAAGATGCCAGGTATCAGGAGTCAACTAACCTATGCAACCCCACTTAAAGTGCTGCATGAGACACCCTGATATAGTTCTGTGATCTGTGATATACTTCTGTGAATCACTGAGGCATCGTGTGTTTGTGTGTTCTTTTTCTTTAGAATTTTCAAATAAACTTGAGGTGTTTTATGATTAATAGTGATGTTGTGCTTGTACTATTGTGGACACACTGTCCTCAGGCTCCAGCTTTATGTTGATCGTATTAAAACAAAGAAAACAATCTGAAGTTGTTGTTTTTAAGTTATATATACCATGATTTTACCGGTCCGGCCCACTTGGGAATAGATTTTCCTCCATGTGGCCCCTGAGCTAAAATGAGTTTGACACCCCTGATCTAGGGCATGTACAGGGAAGGGAACATCAACGGGAACAATCAATAAAGTTCCCAGCTGCGCCTGAATCTACTAGCGCCTTATGCTGGGAATGCGGGGAAAACCCCGGAAATCCTTTAGATAACCACATGTGAGCAACAGGGGGGTCTGGGTGAGTCGTGTGCCTACTCACCTGAGATGTACCTCCAGTGTTCCGCCTACCACCTCGACTACCTGGAAAACCTTCCCAGCACCGACCAGCAGTGTGCCCTCTGCGGTCACCTCTGGCGCATTGAATGGTTCACCCTCCGGTCTCCCTAGTACCAGCCCCGCCCAACTCCATCGGTGTTGGGTCTAAGGGACTGGAGGATGGAACCAACGGACCCCGATCTGGACGTCCGCGGGAGGCCAGCATGTTATCCAGCTGGATCGATAAGTCCACCAGCTGGTCCAGGTGGATGGTGGTGTCCCTGCAGGCTAGCTCCCCACGAACGTCCTCTCGCAAACCACACCTGTAGTGATCGATCAGGGCCCGTTCATTCCATCCTGCACCAGCCGCCAGAGTTCTAAAATCCAGTGCAAACTCCTGAGCGCTCCACATCTCCTGTCTTAAATGTAATAAGCGCTCTCCCGCCGCTCTTCCTTCTGGTGGATGATCAAATACTGCCCGAAAGCGGCGGGAGAAGTCCTCGTAGTCATCCCGAGTCGGGCCCTCCACCTCCCAGATGGCGTTGGCCCACTCCAGGGCTTTACCAGTCAGACAGGAGATGAGGGCGCTCACTCTCTCGCGTCCCGAGGGTGGCGGCTGGATAGCCGCCAGGTAGAGCTCCAGCTGGAGTAGGAACCCCTGACACCCGGCAGCTGTTCCGTCATACGCTCCTGGGAGCGAGAGCCGAATCCCACCGGATATTGACGGATGGGTATGATCCAGAGGTGCCCCTGGCGGTGGTGTGGCTGGGTCGACGGGACATCCTTTTCTCTCCACTCTCTCCATGGTCTGCAGCACGCAATCCATGGCAGTCATGAGACTCTGGATCATACTCGCCTGCTGCTGAACGCGCTCCTCTATACAAATAGGAGGGCTGGCTGCTCCTGCTGACTCCATTGCTGGTCGGTGATTCTGTAATGGTTTTCTTTAGAGAAGTAGAGGAGTCAGGCACAGGACACAGGGATAAATGTAAACAAACGTGTTTACTCAAAATATCAATACATCTTCTCATAGAAAAAATACATAGTTCGGAGAAACACCTCCAACTACACAAAACAGGAAATAATCACCGACAAGGCAAACAGGAAATGCAGAGGTTAAATAATGAACATAATTAGGGAAATCAAAACAGGTGTACACAATAAAGACGAAACCAAACGAACAGTGAAACATCGATCGGTGGCAACTAGTAAGCCGGTGATGTCGACCACCGAACGCCGCCCGAACAAGGAGAGGGGCCGACTTCGGCAGGAGTCGTGACAGATATGCTGCTGGCATTGCCTACTAATTACCTATTAATTGTCTACTGATTGGTTGATGATGTCATTGGAAACACGTATCTTTATCTTTTTTAGTACAAAATGTATAAACGTGCCATTTTCACATATGTAAATGTTGGGGTGGTGCTGGAGATGATACATATGAAGTTAGACATTTTAAATATGTCCCTTTAATATGCAGAAAATAAATATAAATGAAGAGAAGCTTAGGTATAAAAACATATTTACAGTACCAGTGAAAATCTACTAATTCAAGGGTTTTTCTTTATTTTTACAATTTTCTACATTGTATAATAATAGTGAAGACATCAAAAATATGATATAACACATATAGATAGAATCATGTATTAACCAAAAAAAGTGTTAACCTCTAGGGGACCCCTTCCTTGTTCTTATCCCGTTAACGGGATTGATTTTGACAACAGCCAGTGGAAAATCAGAGCGCCAAATTCAAAACAGCTAAAATCTCATAATTCCATTTTCTCAAAATATCAACTATTTTACACCATTTTAAAGATAAACTTCTTGTAAATCCAACCACATTGTCCGATTTCAAAAAGGCTTTATGGCGAAAGCATAAAATTAGATTATGTTAGGAGAGTACATTGACAAAAATAATCACACAGCCATTTTCAAAGCAAGGACATGTGTCAATAAAACCCAAAACAGCTAAATAAAGCACTAACCTTTGACGATCTTCATCAGATGACACTCCTAGGACATTATGTTACACAATACATGTATGTTTTGCTCGATAAAGTTCATATTTATATCCAAAAACAGCATTTTACATTGGCGCGTAATGTTCGAGAAATGTTTTCCCTCCAAACCCTCCGGTGAATCAGTACAATGAGCACACATATTACAGAAATACTCATCAAAATGTTTGATCAATATAGAAGTGTTATGCACAGAATTATAGATACACTTCTCCTAAATGTAATCGCTTTGTCAGATTTCAAAAAAGGTTCATGGCAAAACCACAATTTGCAATAATCTGAGTACAGCCCAGAAGACACCAATAACAAGCAAACAGAAACCCGCCATCTTGGAGTCAATAAAACTAAGAAATTACATTATAAATATTCACTTACCTTTGATTATCTTCATCAGAAGGCACTCACAGGAACCCCAGCTCCACAATAAATGTTCGATAAAGTTCATATATATGTCCAAATAATCCATTTTGTTCGCGCGTTAAGTTCACTATCCAAATCCACAACGCGCATGCTTACTTAGTCCAGACAAAAAGTCAAAAAGTTATACTACAGTTTGTAGAAACATGTCAAACGATGTATAGAATCAATCTTTAGGTTGCTTTTATCATATCTTGAAAACAATTCCAACCGGACCTATACGTTCTCTTTAGCAGTGAATATGAACTCAGCTCGCTCCCAAGTCATTGCGCGTGACTGAGCCCATGCCTTATAATGGGACACCTACTTCCTTGTGCTGTAATTCCCATCAAATTCACCATAGAATCTTCAAACACCGTTCTAAAGACTGCTGACATCTAGTGGAAGCTTTAGGAAGTGCAAAATGAACCCTAAGTCACTGTATACAGTCAAGGCAATCACTTGAAAAAACTACAACCTCAGATTTTCAACTTCCTGCATTACTTTTTCTCAGGTTTTTGCCTGCCATAGGAGTTCTGTTATACTCACAGACACCATTCAAACAGTTTTAGAAACTTCAGAGTGTTTTCTATCCAAATCTACTATTAATATGCATATTCTAGTGCCAGAGTAGTAACCTGTTCAAATTGGGTACGTTTTTCATCCGGCCGTGAAAATACTGCCCCCTAGCCCCAAGATTTTAGATTTTAGATTCTTCAAAGTAGCCACCCTTTGCCTTGATGACAGTTTTGCACACCTTCACAAAGGTTTCCAAACGTTTAAGGGTATTATGAAACGTAAGTCAAGAAGTTGTTTATAGGGAAAATACGAACAGGCTATAGTAAAATATTGCTGAAAACAGTAGGATTAGCCTACAGTTGCTACATAATTTAGCCAATGAAAATGTCTCAACTGTAAGATCCAACGCTGGAGCAGAGAAGCAAGTATGGAGAGTGAACATGTAATATTGCACAGACATGGAACAGGACAAGAACAGTGTCAGAACCGGGTAACATAACGACATACGACAATTAATGCTGAAGCGGGGAACAGAGCTGGGGAAAAGACAGATATAGGGGTGGTAATAACACAGGTGATTGAGTCCAGGTGAGTCCAATGAATCGCTGATGCGCGTGACGAGGGAAGCAGGTGTGCGTAATGATGGTGGCAGGATTGCGTAATTCTGGCCAGCATTGCGCCCTCGAGCGCAAGGGAGGGAGGACGTGACAGTACCTCCTCCCTCTAGGGCGCCACCTGGCGTCCCACCTGGGCGAGCCTGACGGGCCGGCTGAGGCACAGGCACGGGACAAGCCGGCTGGGCGTAACATTCCGATGAACCGGCAGAGGCGTGGGAGCTTGGCGATCTGGCGGAGGCGTGAAAGACTGTCGGTCCCGCTGATGCGTGGGAGCCCGATGAGTCGGCTGAGGCGTAGACGCCTGACGAGCCGGCTGAGGCTTAAAAACCTGACGATCCGGCTGAGGCAGGATGTGGGATGGGTGTCTGCCGAGTCAACCGGGGCAAGGAAACCTCTCAAGCCAGCAATGGCGCGGACGCCTGACGAGCCAGCTGAGGCACCCCCGGTTCCATTGGCGGCGGCCCCCGGACCCGACGTCACCACCAACTGATAAGCCAGCCCTCCCTGGTGCATCATTTGGTGGCTTCAGCACTCTGTAAGAACCTACGCTGGATTAAAGAAGTAGCTACGGAGAGTGAACATGTAATATTGCACAGACATGGAACAAGACAGGAACAGCGTCAGAACCGGGTAACACAACGACATAGGACAATTAATGCTGAAGCGGGGAACAGAGCTGGGGAACAGACAGATATAGGGGAGGTAATAACACAGGTGATTGAGTCTAGGTGAGTCCAATGAATCACTGTTGAGCGTGACGAGGGAAGCAGGTGTTCGTAATGATGCTGGCAGGATTGCGTAATGCTGAGCAGCCTGGCGCCCTCGAGCGCCAGGGAGGGAGAGCGGGAGCAGTCGTGACATCAACAGAATGAAACAAACACTTTAAAGAACTGGTTTCGATTAGGATAAATATGCATACAATAATAATAATGATATATAACAGTAATAATGATAAAACTAATCGTAATAAATGCAAAAATAAATACATTTAAGTTTTTTAATTGTATCAAACCTGAATAGTGACTTGTCCACTAAAAGCAAAACTTGTCCCCAAAGAGGGCATTCCCCTTCTCTGCTTCTTTTCACTATAGGCTACTCTTTCTCCTCTAACTTTCATTTTACTTCAATGAAAACGACTTCCATCTTCGCAATCAACAGTAGCCTTCCAAGGCTCCTCTCTCTTGATCTCACTCTCCACAGCAACAGGCGCACGATATGTGAGAGGCCGGAACCAGTTTCAATTGGCTGACAGATAACAAGCTTGTCCAGTTTTCTCATCACCTCACTAATGAAATTAATAGAGGATGGGTCCAATCGGGTCCAGACGGTAAATAAATTGTAATTGCACATACCTGAGTCCCGTGGCAATTATATCAGACCCGACCCAGATCCGAGACAAAAAGTGGACCCGTTAAGACCTCTATCACAGAGTATCAATGGCAGTGAGGCTAAATTATTTGATACACTTTACACATTTCAAAAAGTGCATTCGGAAAGTATTCAGACCCCTAGACTTTTCCCACATTTTATTACGTTACGGCCTTATTCTAAAATAGATTCAATAGTTTTTTTCCCCTCATCAATCTACACACAAAACCCCAAAAGGACAAAGCAAAAACTGCTTTTTAGACATTTTTGCAAATTGATTACAAATAAAAAAATATATGTTTCACATTTACATAAGTGTTCAGACCCTTTACTCAGTACATTGTTGAAGCACCTTTGGCAGCGATTACAGCCTCGAGTCTTCTTGGGTATGACGCTACAAGCATGGCACACCTGTATTTGGGGAGTTTCTCCCATTCTTCTCTGCAGATCCTCTCAAGCTCTGTCAGGTCGGATGGGGAGCGCTGCTGCACAGTTATTTTCAGGTCTCTCCAGAGATGTTAGATCGGGTTCAAGACTGGGCTTTGGCTGGGCCACTCAACAACATTCAGAGAGTTGTCCCGAAGCATTTACATTTTACATTTTAGTCATTTACGCTCTTATCCAGAGCGACTTACAGTAGTGAATACATACATTTCATTTCATGCACTTTTTTTTTGTACTGGCCCCCCGTGGGAATCAAACCCACAACCCTGGCGTTGCACACACCATGCTGGCGTTCTAAACACCATGCTCTACCAACTGAGCCACAGGGAAGACTTGGGTATGTTCCGAAGCCACTCCTGTGATGTCTTGGCTGTGTACTAAGGGTCATTGTCCTGTTGGAAGGTGAACCTTCACCCCAGTCTGAGGTCCTGAGTGCTCTGGAGCAGGTTTTCATCAAGGATCTCTGTACTTTGCTCTGTTCATCTTTCCCTCGATCCTGGAGAAGGTGCTGAAAAAATCCACACAGCATAATGTTAGCCACCACCATGCTTCAACGTAGGGATGGTGCCAGATTTCCTCCAGACGTGATGCTTGGCATTCAGGCCAAAGAGTTCAATCTTGGTAACATCAGACCAGCGAATCTTGTTTCTCATTGTCATAGTCCTTTAGGTGCCTCTTGGCAAACTCCAAGCGGGCTGTCGTGCCTTTTACTGAGTAGTTGTTTCCGTCTGGCCACTCTACCATAAATGCCTGATTGGTGGCGTGCTGCAGAGATGGTTGTCTTTCTGGAAGGTTCTCCCATTTCCACAGAGGAACTCTGGAGCTCTGACAGATTGACCATCGTGTTCTTGGTCACCTCCCTGACCAAGGCCCTTCTCCCTCGATTGTTCAGTTTGGCCAGGTGGCCAGCTCTAGGAAGAGTCTTGGTGGTTCCAAACTACTTCCATTTAAGAATGATGGAGACCACTGTGTTGTACCCTTCCCCAGACATGTGCTCCGACACAGTCCTGTCTCGGAGCTCTACGGACAATTCCTTCGACCTCATGGCTTGTTTTTTTCTCTGACATGCACTGTCAACTGTGGGACCATATATAGACAGGTGTGTCTTTCCAAATCAAGTCCAATCAATTGAGTTTACCACAGGTGGACTCCAATCAAGTTGTAGAAACATCTCAAGGATGATCAATGGAAACAGGAAGCACCTGAGCTGAATTTTGAGTATCATAGCAAAGGGTCTGAATACTTATTTAAATAAAGTATTTCTGTTATTATTTTTTATACATTTGCAAAAAAATCTAAAAACCTATTTTTGCTTTGTCATTATGGGGTATTTTGTGTAGATTAATGAGGAAAATGTTTATGTAATCCATTTAGAATAAGGCTGTAACGTAACAAAATGAGGAAAAAGTCAATGGGTCTGAATACTTTCCGAATGCACTGTATATAAAGAAAATACACAAGAACCAAAGCTGGGTCTTGTGTTGAGAAGAGCTTCAACGGGAGACAGTTTGAGAGAGAGCGAGTGAGAGAGGGAGAGAGGAAGAAAGAAAGGTGAGAAAGACTCAGCAGCACAGAAACAAAACTTCATTGACTTTAGAAACAAGAAGAAATGGCTTTTCCTGAAGTGCCACAGTGGTGCTCTGTGAGATACCTGAGACCAACCCACCTCAGTAAGACATTTGTGTTGACAAAGTGTGTGGTGTGTGTGTGTGTGTGTGTGTGTGTGTGTGTGTGTGTGTGTGTGTGTGTGTGTGTGTGTGTGTGTTTGTGTGTGTGTGTGTGTGTGTGTGTGTGTGTGTGTGTGTGTGTGTGTGTGTGTGTGTGTGTGTGTGTGTGTGTGCGTGTGTGCGTGTGTACGTGCACACAAATGAGTATGTAGCAAAAACAATTGTGAGATTAGATTGGTGTGCGGGAGAATGTTTACAGTGCCTTGCAAAAGTATTCATCCCCTTGGTGTATTTCCTACTTTGTTGCATTACAACCTGCCATTTAAATTGAATTTTATTTGGATTTCGTGTAATGTACACATACACAACATAGTCCAAATTGTTGAAGTGAAATGTAAAAAATAACTTGTTTAAAATATATATATTTTAAAACTAACGGAAAAGTGGTGCGTGCATATGTATTCAACACCTTTGCTATGAAGCCTTTAAATAAGATCTGGTGCAACCAATTACCTTCAGAAGTCACGTAATTAGTTAAATAAAGTGTCACATGATGAGTGTGTGTGTGTGTGTGTGTGTGTGTGTGTGTGTGTGTGTGTGTGTGTGTGTGTGTGTGTGTGTGTGTGTCTGTGTGTTCACCCATAGATTGAATCTCAGTTATTGTTGAGGTACAGGTAGGCCTGAGAGATGCTGATTTCAAAAGACAGACCTATCGATAACCGTGTCGTTCCACTATCCAGTGACCTTGTTTTCCTTTTAGAATGTTAAAAACAACCTCTATGTGTCTCAGAGCTTGACAGTACAGGCTTGGTGTATTGATCACTGAATGGCTCTCAAATGAAGGTGCTTCGAGACGCACAGGGGATGGAATTTCATAACAAGTACCTAAAAATAAATGAATAAATGCTTTAAATTAACACAATACCAGAAGCTAACAAATCATCCATCCCTTTGTGTTTGTGTCTGTGTGACCTATGGGCCCTGGTCAAAAGTAGTGCACTACAGTGGAGAAGGAGCCATTTGGGACGCAGTTTGTTTTTTATTAATGCGGTACACCCGTATATCTATCTAATGACCTCCAAATGTTGGTCATCTGTGACTTGTCACCCAATGCATTATTTCTGGACTAAAGAACTGCTGCAATTTCAGAGGTTCTTCAAATCACTGCACAAGTGTGCTGGTCTGAAGCCAGTCAACGCATTTTCATTTTGGTTTGTAGCCATTGCAGCATTATTCAATTACTGGCCAGCCACTTACAATATTTGATTGATGCAACGTATAGTTGAAGTCGGAAGTTTATATACACTTAGGTTGGAGTCATTAAAACTAGTTTTTCAACCACTCCACACATTTCTTGTTAACAAACTATAGTTTTGGCAATTCGGTTAGGACATCTACTTTGTGCATGACACAAGTAATTTTTCCAACAATTGTTTACAGACAGGTTATTTCACTTATAATTCACGGTATCACAATTCCAGTGGGTCAGAAGTTTACATACACTAAGTTGACTGTGCCTTTAAACAGCTTGGAAAATTCCAGAAAATGATGACATGGCTTTAGAAGCTTCTGATAGGCTAATTGACATAATTTGAGTCAATTGAAGGTGTACCTGTGGATGTATTTCAAGGCCTATCTTCAAACTCAGTGCCTCTTTGCTTGACATCATGGGAAAATCCAAAGAAATCAGCCAAGACCTCAGAAAAAAATTGTAGACTTCCACAAGCCTGGTTCATCCTTGGGAGCAATTTCCAAATGCCTGAAGGTACCACGTTCATCTGTACAAACAATAGTACGCAAGTATAAACACCATGGGACCACGCAGCCATCATACCGCTCAGGAAGGAGACGCGTTCTGTCTCCTAGAGATGAACGTACTTTGGTGCGAAAAGTGCAAATCAATCCCAGAACAACAGCAAAGGACCTTGTGAAGATGCTGGAGGACACAGGTACAAAAGTATCTATATCCACAGTAAAACGAGTCCTATATCGACATAACCTGAAAGGCCGCTCAGCAAGGAAGAAGCCACTGCTTTAAAACTGCGATAAAAAAGCCAGACTACAGTTTGCAACTGCACATGTGGACAAAGATTGTACTTTTTGGAGAAATGTCCTCTGGTCTGGTGAAACAAAAATAGAAATGTTTGGCCATAATGACCATCGTTATGTTTGGAGGAAAAAGGGGGAAGCCAAAGAACACCATCCCAACCGTGAAGCACGGGGGTGGCAGCATCATGTTGTGGTGGTGCTTTGCTGCAGGAGGGACTGGTGCACTTCACAAAATAGATGGCGTCATGAGGAAGGAAAATTATGTGGATATATCGAAGCAACATCTCAAGACTTCAGTCAGGAAGTTAAAGCTTGGTCACAAATGGGTCTTCCAAATGGACAATGACCCCAAGCATACTTCCAAAGTTGTGGAAAATGGCTTAAGGACAACAAAGTCAAGGTATTGGAGTGGCCATCACAAAGCCCTGACCTCAATCCCATAGAATATTTGTGGGCAGAACTGAAAATGCGAGTGCGTGCAAGGAGGCCTACAAACCTGATTCAGTTACACCAGCTCTGTCAGGAGGAATGGCCAAAATTCACCCAACTTATTGTGGAAGGCTACCCGAATTGTTTGACCCAAGTTAAACAATTTAAAGGCAATGCTACCAAATACTAATTGAGTGTATGTAAACTTCTGACCCACTGGGAATGTGATGAAAGAAATAAAAGCTGAAATAAATAATTCTCTCTACTATTATTCTGACATTTCACATTCTTAAAAAAAAGTGGTGATCCTAACTGACCTAAGACAGAGAATTGTTACTAGGATTAAATGTCAGGAATTGTAAAGAACGGAGTTTAAATGTATTTGGCTAAGGTGTATGTAAACCTCCGACTTCAACTGTTTAAGTGAACAATGCTAAAATGTGTTACAGACAGACGCACACACATAAACAAGCGAACATGCACACACACGTGCAAGCGAACATGCACACACAAACAAATGAACATACACACACCTCTGATACATTGTAGCCTACACTAAACGGATATGTACAAGTAGGCCTACTTGAGTGAATAACTGCCCCAGTAAAATCTACTTTTTCTACAGGATGTGTGCCAAGACCATTTTTTTTAAATTGTAGCCTAGGCATCGGGTTGGGTTGCTGAGGGGTATTTCTAGGAAAGAGAATTGCAGTGAGATAGGCTACACAGTGAAGGGCAACAGCTGTGTGTCAAGGGAAATAAATACTGACTTCACCCTAATATTTCAAATACTAACAGAAATGCACCTGGTTACAAGGGAAGGGATGTGTGTCCATGGGTGTGTGGGTGTGTATGTGAGTGAGTGAGTGAGAGAGAGAGAGAGAGAGAGAGAGAGAGAGAGAGAGAGAGAGCGAGAGGGGAAGGGGTAGGGGTAGGGGGAGGGCGGGGTGTAGTCTGCAGTGTGATTGCAATCTTCCTTCTCGTTCATGCCAGGGTTTGCCGACTACACGCGTAAAAAGGCTTTTTCTCCCAACATGGAAACATTCTGCTGTAGGTCTAATCTGCTTGCATTCGAGAGACACTAGTTTCAGGATTAGGTAATGTTATGCTCTGGCGCGCACAGTCCATTGCGGTCCTAGATCAATACGGATAGATTGACATGTGTGGGTTTAGTACATGTCCTTTTGTTGTTTGTTGTTCCACAGGATTTGATAGAGCGAGAGAGATGGCTTCGCGATCCAGCCACTGGAATCGTCAGCAGCAGAGGTAGAGTGTCTCTTGCACTCGCCTCGCGGTCGATTTTGCTGTCTGTTGCACGATGAGCGTAGCTCTGCAAGATTTGCGGAACAACGTAAGTCTTGTAATGATTTGATCATCTTCTCAAACGTGATGCTACTCTTCTCATAATTTATTAGGAGACAGAGCCCCGCGAACTCGTATGTGATCGAAACCCATTGCAATCAATCACCATATTTATTTTGTTGGGTTTCTTACTGCTAAACCATTTCGCAGTCATGATTCGAATTCGACTTGCTTATATTCTGCACATACTGTAGGCTATTCGGACAATAATGCTCGAGCAGATTCTCAGGTAGGCTTTGGTCCTCCTCATATCCATCCTTAAAATACTGTGTTCGGCGCTCACTGCCCATGATGAAAATAGTGCGCTTGCTCTCTCCATACAAACGTCGGTATCTTTTCATAAGAGAAAGTGCAGCCTCAGACACTCATGCATAAATCCAGAAACACGTTTTTCCAGCATAGGCCTACATGTTATTACATGTAATAATTTGATTGTATTTATTTGAAGTTGTTAGAGAGAAGTTGCTTAGTCCAAGGCCCATGGGCAGACACCAGTAAATATTCATAGAGAGGCTGAGGTTTTATTCATTGTCATCTCTTTAAGGGCCACACAGCCTATGGTTGAGTTGCACCATGTTCTCTCTATCTCACTCGGGTGCATGGGCTTTAGTTTTGGCTCACACAGTTGTGGAGCTTAGGAGACACTCAGTTTGAACGCCACATATAACAAATTTAGGCCTAACTTGTTTATTTTGAACTTCTCCATTTTGCTTTTTCATTTGTCCTTGGTTTTGAATATAATATATAGCCCTTTAATCTCACTCAAGGGCTTCCTTCAGGTCTTGTATTTTGTTGACTGGGTGTGCCTTGCCCAGACACTGTTGCCTATGTTGACTAAAGTAGGCATAAGGACATGATATGGCACTGGAGTAAAGACATGTATTTTACTATGATAACCAACACACAGCTGTTGACCGGTCACACGGGACAGGCATTTTTGTTTTGTTCCGTTGAGATTCCAGTCCGACAGGCTGTACCTGTTGTTGCTATGGCGCTGTTGCATTGTGTCGTTGTCACCTAAATATTATGGGATGCAAAAATGCACAACAATGACCATCTATTGTATTCAGTATCAGTATTGGAACAGTATTATGATACCAACGTGAGATGTGAAATGTCTGTTGTGATCCAAGAGATAAGGCTATCTGGTTACAATTTGGGCTGGATAGGTCTTGTGTGTGTGCGTGTTTATTTCTGTGTGTGTTTATTTCTGTGTGTTTGTCTGTCAACCATCAAACTGAGAGCAGGTGAAGTAGGCCTACTGCATGGGCTCTGCTTCAGGCTTATGGCTCTGTATAGACCTGTCTGTAATGTAGGGCTAAGGAGCTGGAAGAGCAGTCCCTGACCACTGCCCAATATGCCGTGAATCAATTACTAGCCTGTAGTCCCCGAGGGCATTTCTGAATATCTTCATTATCTCTCTAATGAACATCATTAATAACGCAATCGGTGTACTGGGCCACAGTCGAGCAGGCTGTCGCCCGCTAGACACACTGTGCACTAACTCAACAAACTGTTACAAGGCCTCTACTGTTCCCAGTACCTGTGTTAAGAAGACCAATGGTATTTACACTGCCTCAAAGGGCTGATCTCATCACACTTTAGCATGTAGGACATCAAAGCACCTCAGGTCTGTCCCGGATAGTAGCATGCAGAGACATGCACATGTGTGTATGCCATGATACACTTACTCGCACAGGCGTGAGTAACAAACGTTTACGTACAGAGATCCATTTCCATATTTAGTCAACTTTTCTTTTGATTAACTGCCTTAATTTTGCTGGACCCCAGGAAGCAGCAGCTAATGGGGATCCATAATAAATACAAATACCCAAAGTGATTTACAGTGCAGACATACAATTTCATATTAGTGATCCCAGGGGGAATCAAACCCGCAATCCTGGCATTGCAAGCACCACGCTCTACCAATTGAGCCAAACAGGATTATATCAAGGAAGCAGCAATGACGCACAGACATGCCGCCCTGAGGTGGTTGCTCGGTAACGGTAACACTTTACTTGAAGCGAACAGGAATAATGCGTTATCACTTGTTATAAGCATGTATGAGCATATATATAACTTATTATAAGGCATATGATGATAATAATATCTCTTAAATCATTATGGGATGAAGCTATACTATACTTGTATACTATACATGCTATACATACTTACAATGTGGAGGAAATGCATCAAAGGGGCAATCCAGAATTCGAAAAGCAACAAAGCCGTCACCTCGCCACTTGTTTTGTTAAACAGCTAAGGGGGCTGGAGAAATGTAACCTCTCTGAAATTCATAGACAGAGATATAGATGCAAGGACTGACCATCCATGTCATGAGATCAACATTATATTTTTTAACCATGTTTCTTAAGCAAAATGCATATGCTTTTTTTATACATTGTCTTATGTCTCTGGGTGGCCTCAACCTCAAGTAAAGTGTTAGCAGTTGCTTTGCTGTGACCAGTTGAGGGAGCGATGGGAAAGGCCAAGACTGAGTGACGGCTGGAGAAGGAGGCCCTTGAGTGACCTGAACCCGGGGGTTTATCAGGGCTGGGTATCCTGTGTGTGCGTGTGTGTCCTGCCTTAGGGCGGTGGGGTGAGCCCCTTCCTGTCTGAAGCAAGACTCTCCATCTGTCCTGGCTCCATCGGCAGGGCTGGAGAGGTCAACGGCTATGTCCTAAATAGCACCCTACTTCCTACAAAGGGCTGGCCAGACATAGTGCGATACTGTATCTAGAGAAAAGGGTGCCATGATTTGAGATTTGACTAATTTATGAATAACCCTATGCAGGCTCATCATCAAGACTTGAGACAATGAGCTGATTTGTTAAGATCATGTAAAACCCTCACCACTGTCATTTGTCACTAACTGTCATCCATTTTAGCCTGTGTATCCTACTGCTTACTGCTTTTTATTTAAATGCTCTCTGACATATTTTAAGTCCTCCCTCCTCTTCCTTCTACTTCCCTCTATTCCCCCATAACATCTCTCCTGGCAAATCTTTCTCTCTAACTCCTTGGTTGCTTGACAATGTTTCTCCCTCTCTCTCTCCATCTGTTCCACCCACCCACCCCCACCCTCACTCTCTCTCTCTCTCTCTCTCTCTCTCTCTCTCTCTCTCTCTCTCTCTCTCTCTCTCACTCACTCACTCACTCACTCACTCACTCACTCACTCACTCACTCACTCACTCACTCACTCACTCACTCCCCTCCTGATCTGGTTGTTTCACAACTGTGCACTGTATCGCCCTGAAATGGACAAAACAGGAGGAGAGGAAGGGTGGATAGGCGTGAGGAGGTAGTTGTGGTTATGACCATATGAACGGACCAGGAAAAACTCTGGGCCCCAGTTATAACCTTAGACCCCTGTAAGGTCACATGGTTAGGGAAACTCAGGGCCCTATAGAAATGAGGTTAAGAAGTAATTTTTTTGTGCCCTGCGTTTGGTCTAGTGGATAACATCACCGCGTCTGCATGGGATGGAATCCTCGTCCCTCCGCAACTTTGTCTCACAAATGTCTCCTCACTTCTCTGTTTACCTACACTACCCTGCCTGTGCAATAGAATACCTTAAACATGCCTAGAGTGAGAATTCCACTTTGTAAAAGAAAAGAAAAGAAAAATCCCCTTTTCACCTATGTGTGTTGTCATCCAATATGTACTATACTGAGTATTTTATGTAAATGCATGGTGCCTGAGCATTCGAAATGTAATGAATACTTTTGGATGTCAGGGAAAGTCTATGGGAGTAAAACGTATATATTTTTTGGGGGAATTTAGTGGATAAAATTTTTTCAAAAATATAAACAGTAAAAGTAAAATGCAGATACCCCCAAAAACTACTTAGATAACACATGACCTATTAAAGGAGCCAATAAGTGGCTATATCCTCGAAGCCTCTGTTATTTTCTGAAGAGATGGACATTGTCCTTTTTCTTATCCGGACTATTCTTCTTTTGTCCTCCCACCTCTGTCTTTCTTTCTCTCTTTCCTCCAGTCTTCTCTCCTTCCTCCCTGTTGTCTTCCCTCCTTCCTTTCGGTAGAGAGAGAGAGAGAGAAGAGAGGGGTAGCCTTGATGCATAGATCAGTGACGTCATTCTCTCTCCCTGGGGAGGACTCTACTGTCTCCCTCCTTCTCCCCGTCTGCCCCTCCCTCTCTTTTACTCTCTCACTCTGCTGTTCTCTTTAATTGATGACGCACTGAAGGGGACGAGTAGGGGTCAGGGGAGGAGAGAAACAGGAGAGAGAGAGAGAGAGAGAGAGAGAGAGAGATTGAGAGAGAACGTGTAATTTTTTTCAGTGTACACACACTAACAAACAGACGAATGACATCTGTAATGTGTGTTTTTGTTGGACTGTGACAGAGAAAGCAAAGGGAAGAGATTTTTAGGTTTGTTTGTTTGAGCGTGTGTCTCTCTGTGTGTGTGTGTGTATTCGTACCCAATTCGTCAGCCTTCTACAGATGCACATCAATTAAAGCAAGGTAAGCTTAGTGTTTCAACAACACTGGACTAATGTTGCTTATGTAAGATTTACATAACAGAGTAGCGGCAGCCTCCCCGGTTTTGTTTGTTGTGCTTGTTCATTTACAGCGCTCGCAGTGTGCTCTTGTGATGTGCGCTCAAGTGGCTAACTTCATTAGGGCAGCATTTTGTTGTCGGCAGAGAAGAGAATGTCCTTTCTGTGCTCGAACAACAACAACAGTCATGCAGGCTCTGGCTAAAAGTAGTGCCCTATATAGGGAATAGCGTTCCATTTGGAACCTCTTTGTGGTGGCTGACTGTAACCAGGGAGGGAAGGGGGCGGAGGACGCCCTCTAGGGGTAGAGGTATGGAAGTGCATAATGACAGTGGTCACTGAACAGATGAATGGTTTGGTACACTATTAGGTTCTAGATAGCACCTTTTTTTCTAAGAGTGTAGATCTCCATGCATGAATGGGCGTGTTATTATTGTCAGGACAGATACCAAATCTAGGTTTAATATGTGCCACAAGTTGTAAAATGATTGCAAGAACAGGAAAGGGCTGTGATGAAACGAGGAAATAGCCTTTCTCTTGCCATGCTCGTATTTCTGTGTCTGTCTTTTGCTCGCTCTCTCTCTCTCTCTCTCTCTCTCTCTCTCTTTTTCTCTCTCTCTCTACCTGTCAGTCTTTCTCACTTTGAGGAATGTGGCTTTCGTTCCCTTGGAATTGTCTGTCCTTTTTTTATAATAATGCACACAGAAGCAAACTTGCCAAAGAAAATGGACCCACCTCCCTTTCCCCTCTATGGGGTAAAATTACCCATCCATTTTTCTCTGCTTCCTCTACTTCACCTCTCTATCTCATTGTCAGTGCTTGTTCTGTGTACCTCCCGTTTTCTTGCACTTTTTCCTCTCCTTTTCTAAGAAGTATATCAAAATCAGTTTTACAAATCTCACACTGTTTCAATCCCTATCTCTAATTTCTTTCTTTCTTTCTATATTTCTTTCTTTCTATATTTCTTTCTTTCTATATTTCTATCTTTCTTTGTCCTCCCATCCCCCACCTCCTTAGCAGATTCCCGCCTCTCTTCCTTCACCCTCTCTCCCTGTGTCTGTCTTTCATTCTCTCTCTCTCTCTCTCTCTCTCTCTCTCTCTGTTTTCTTCTCAACCCCCAGCTCATGCTGTTTGTCTGCTTTATTTTACTCTGTAACTCGCCCTCTTTCACTCCCACTGCCTTCCTTTCACCCTCCCTCGCTCTTCAAATGCTCTGTGCTCAGTGTTTATAGTCCTTCACTAACTCTGCATAGAGGGAGAGAGTGAGAGACAAAGAAAGAAAGAAAGGGAGACAGAAAGAAAGAAAGAAAGGGAGACAGAGAAGAAGTGTAAGGACAAACTCTTGAATACTTTATTAAAGGTAAGTAAAGCGGAAATGTTCTCATTTATCCCTCCATCTCTCTCTCTCTCTCTCTTTCTCTCTCCTTCCATCTCCCTACTTCTCTCCTATGATTGCTCTAAACTGAGAGAATAAGCTTATTGCCCATAAACCACCTGTTGACAGCTGTGCTGTGCCGGGGGTGTGTGTCAGGCTGTTGCTAGGGGAAATAAAAAGTGTGTGTGTGAATGTGCCGGTGTCTGTGTGTGTGGGAGGGAGTTGTTGTGACCGTCTGGCTTGAGCTCATTTTCAGAGAGAAGAGAGAAAGGTCACGAATTGAAGAAAAGAGGAAAGGGAGATTGCTGAACCCCTACTTCCGTTTCTGTGTCGCTAGTGAGCAGCAATTTGATGCGTGTGTGTGTGTGCGTGTGTGTGAGCAGGACTCTACCCTCAAGTCCAGGATGCAGTGGGCTGATAGATAGAGGGGTTCGAAATGGTAAAGGACATGGATTCTCATGCACACGCGCATGTGCGCACACACACACAGAGACGCACACTACCATTTGAGGGTCCAGTGTGAGTGTATGTGAAGGTCAAACACTGAAGTGGTGAGAGAGGGACAGGGGGTGTGTTAGCTCTGAGATGTAAGCAAAGAGAGGGCCGTTATTTACTTACTGCTTCTAAGGACAACATCGGCCCACAGCTGGCTAGATCGAAACGGCTTGTATTGCGCAATAGTCCTGATTCTCACGCTCAGAAGTATGTCTCAGAAGTATGCCTTGCGAAGCAGGATGTGAAATCTGACACCACTTGAACCTGGTTTGTCCCTCCTACCATTTCATTCACTCTTCTGACTGTCCATCAACACCTGGCTGATCCCTAAGTCACAGCCACGAACAACGCATATGCCTGGAATCCTAACATCGTAACGCAGCAGGAGAGGGGTTTCAGTGCGGTAGCACAGTCAGAGTTCGATTTGTAGCCCATAATGTAAAATAATTCATAGATTTTAAACAACAAATATTTTCTATTTGTCATAGACAGACAAGAGTAATATGAGTCGAAAGGGGAGTTCTTAACGAGTTCAGGAACTAGTTAGATCTCTGTGAGACTTTCACAGGGCAGACGTTTTGATCGAGACCTTTTCTAACACTAAATATACAAATATGTATTTTATAGTTATTACGAAGGTCAAATCTTATTGTTACTCGTTTGAAAAAAATCTAAGTAATTTGAAGCCTTATTCATACAGTTTTAAAATATTACATATTTTCATATTTGTATCATATTTGTACTGTGTACTTGAGCTTGTGTCCTCAAAAGTGACAACACAATTTATAACTATTTTTACCAGAAATGTGAGATTTGATCCTTTCTTGGAGTATGCAGCATTTACTAGTTATTGTTTATGGCCCTCTTGTGATAAATAATTACTTTTGGGGATTACGTAGATTACATTTTCCATTACATTTAGTTACATTTAAGACTTGTGACTATTCTAATGGTGCCATTTTCCCAGGCACCTTGACAAGTCACAGTGAAACACAGCTTTAGTATTTGAAAAAACTAGCGTTTGAACCCAGGTCTGGTTTGTGTATGTGTGTGGGTGTGTGTGTGTGTGTGTGTGTGTGTGTGTGTGTGTCTTTACTGTGTATGTGCTTGAGAGTGATGCTGGTGATTATTTGTGTTTAGTGAGTTGGACCTCACCCATGTCTCATGACGTCTGTGTGTCTGAGCACCTTCACTCAGGGAAGATCAGGGTCCTGGAGTAAACGGCCCCCTTCCTCCCCTTCGCTCTATCGGTCCCTCTCTTTCCCCCCTTTCTGTCTGTTCCTCTCCCTTTTCTCTTTCTCTGCTTCTCTCCTTCTCTCTCTGTCCCCCCTCTTTCTCTCTTTCTGTCTGTCCCTCTCCCTTTCTATACTTCTCTCTTTATATGTCACCCTCTCTCCTCTCTCCCATAGTCCTCCCTATCTCTCTGTCTCTCTCACTCAGTCCCTCACTAATTTTCTCTTGCTCAGTATTCTAGTCAGCAAGTCCTCCTTATCTCACCCAGTCACAGCAGGTTTTGTTTCCTTCGCTCTCTTTGCCTGTGTGTCAAAACACGAGTTTGTCAAAACATGTCTGTAAGTATGTATGTTTACAATATGTGTGTATGTGCGTGAAAGTAAGTGTATAACATGATAACCGTATGTATGTGCCTGCATGCATGCGTGCGTGCCTGCATATATGTGTGGGGGACTGTGGTGACCTCTGTGGCAATACGGTGCCGAGGTGAGGTGGGGGGGTGAAGGGTGACAGTATTTCCAGCTCTTGGGGCAGAAGGCTGGGCTGTGCCAGGGTGAACTCCACCAATGCCACTTTCCTTCAAAAACACTCCACAGGAAACCACTTCAAACAATCACATTCCGCACAGTGAAAGTTACACACCACTCCTGCAACTCGGGAAAACCTCTCCCTTCCCTTCGCCTCCCTCAGCATGTTTACTCTCTCTCTCTCTCTCTCTCTCTCTCTCTCTCTCTCTCTCTCTCTCTCTCTCTCTCTCTCTCTCTCTCTCTCTCTCTCTCTCTCTCTCTCTCTCTCTCTCTCACACACACACATAGGCAGGCAAGCACGTATGCAGATTCGCTCTTACCCATCCATGTACATACTGTATATACACACACACACACACACATGCAGACATACACACAAATACGCAAACATATACTCTCTGAATCCCATTTAGGTATACAGTGCATTCAGAATGTATTCAGACCCCTTGACTTTTTCCACATTTTGTTATGTTATAGCCTTATTTTAAAATGGATTAAAACGTTTTTTTCCTCATCAATCTTCACACAATACCCCATAATGACAAACAAAAAAAGGGTTTTAGAATTTTTTGCAAATGTATAAGAAAAAAACCCTGAAATATCATATTTCCATAAGTATTCAGACCCTTTACTCAGTACTTTGTTGAAGCCCTTTTGGCAGCGATTACAGACTCAAGTCTTTTTGGGTATGACGCTAAAAGCTTGGCACAGCTGTATTTGGGGAATTTCTCCCATTCTTCTCTGCAGATCCTCTCAAGCTCTGTCAGGTTGGATGGGGAGTGTCGCTGCACAGCTATTTTCAGTTCTCTCCAGAGATGTTAGATCGGGTTCAAGTCTGGGCCCTGGCTGGGCCACTCAAGGACATTCAGAGACTTGTCCCGAAGCCACTCCTGCGTTGTCTTGGCTGTGTGCTTAGGGTCATTGTCCTGTTGGAAGGTGAACCTTCAACCCAGTTTGAGGTCCTGAGATGGTTGTCCTTCGGGAAGGTTCTCCCAACTCAACAGAGGAACTCTGTCAGAGTGACCATCGGGTTCTTGGTCACCTCCCTGACCAAGGCCCTTCTCCCCTAATCGCTCAGTTTGGCCAGGCAACCAGCTCTAGGAAGAGTCTTGGTGGTTCCAAACTTCTTCCATTTAAGAATGATGGAGACCACTGTGTTCTTGGGGACCTTCAATGCTGCAGACATTTTTGGTACCCTTCCCCAGATCTGTGCCTTGACACAATCCTGTCTCGGAGCTGTACGGACAATTCCTTCGACCTCATGGCTTGACTTTTGCTCTGACATGCACTGTCAACTGTGGGACCTTATATAAACAGGTGTGTCTTTCCAAATCATGTCCAATCAATAGAATTTACCACAGGTGGACTCCAATCAAGTTGTAGAAACACCTCAAGGATGATCAATGGAAACAGGATGCACCTGAGCTCAATTTCTAGTCTCATAGCAAAGGGTCTGGAATACTTATGTAAATAAAGAATTTAAGTTTTTTTATTTGCTAAAATTTCGATAAACCTGTTTTCGCTTGGTCATTGTGGGGTATTGTGTGTAGATTGATGAGGAACATTTTTTATTCCATTTTAGAATAAGGCTGTAATGTAAGAAGATGTGGAAAAAGTAAACGGGTCTGAATACTTTCCGAATGCACTGTAGGTGAAAGAACACCCTGTGTGTGTGTGTGTGTGTGTGTCTGAACATTGCATGTGTGTGTGTGTCTGAACTCCTGAACGTAACCCTAACCTTTACCATAGCAAGTTGTTGCATATACAGTCAGTTTACAAGTTTACATACACCTTAGCCAAATACATTAAAACTCAGTTTTTCACAATTCCTGACATTTAGTCCTAGTAAAAAATTCCCTGAATTAGGTCAGTCAGGATCACCACTTTTATTTTAAGAATGTGACATGTCAGAATTATAGTAGAGAGAATTATTTATTTCAGCTTTTATTTCTTTCATCACATTCCCAGTGGGTCAGAAGTTTACATACACTCAATGAGTATTTGGTAGCATTGCCTTTAAATTGTTTAACTTGGGTCAAATGTTTCAGTTAGCCTTCCACAAGCTTCCCACAGTAAATTGGGTGAATTTTGGCCCATTCCTCCTGACAGAGCTGGTGTAACTGAGTCAGGTTTGTATGCCTTCTTGCTCGCACACGCTTTTTCAGTTCTGCCCAAATAAATTCTATAGGATTGAGGTCAGGGCTTTGAGATGGCCATTCCAATACCTTGACTTTGTTGTCCTTAAGCCATTTTGCCACAACTTTGGAAGTATACCTGGGGTCATTGTCCATTTGGAAGACCCATTTGCGACCAAGCTTTAACTTCCTGACTGATGTTGCTTCAATATATCCACATAATATTCTTTCCTCAAAATGATGCCATCTATTTTGTGAAGCGCACCAGTCCCTCCTGCAGCAAAGGACCCCCACAGCATGATGCTGCCACCCCCGTGCTTCACGGTTGGGATGGTGTTATTCGGCTTGCAAGCCTCCCCCAAACTTAACGATGGCCATTATGGCCAAACAGTTCTATTTTTGTTTCATCAGACCACAGGACATTTCTCCAAAAAGTACAATCTTTGTCCACATGTGCAGTTGCAAACTGTAGTCTGGCTTTATTATCACGGTTTTGGAGCAGTGGCTTCTTCCTTGCTTAGTGGCCTTTCAGGTTATGTCGATATAGGACTCGTTTTACTTTGGATATAGATACTTTTGTGCCTGTTTCCTCCAGCATTTTTACAAGGTCCTTTGCTGTTGTTCTGGGATTGATTTGCACTTTTCGCATCAAAGTACGTTAATCTCTAGGAGACAGAACGCGTCTCCTTCCTGAGCGGTATGATGGCTGCGTGGTCCCATGGTGTTTATACTTGCGTACTATTGTTTGTACAGATGAACGTGGTACCTTCAGGCATTTGGAAATTGCTACCAAGGACAAACCAGACTTGTGGAGGCCTACAATTTTTTTTCTGAGGTCTTAGCTGATTTCTTTTGATTTTCCCATGATGTCAAGCAAAGAGGCACTGAGTTTGAAGGTAGGCCTTGAAATACATCCACAGGTACACCTCCAATTGACTCAAATGATGTCAGTTAGCCTATCAGAAGCTTCTAAAGCCATGACATCATTTTCTGGAATTTTCCAAGCTGTTTAAAGGCACAGTCAACTTAGTGTATGTAAACTTCTGACCCACTGGAATTGTGATACAGTGAATTGTAAGTGAAATAATCTGTCTGTAAACAATTGTTGGAAAAATTACTTGTGTCATGCACGAAGTAGATGTCCTAACCGACTTGGCAAAACTATAGTTTGTTAACAAGAAATGTGTGGAGTGGTTGAAAAAGGAGTTTTAATGACTCCAACCTAAGTGTATGTAAACTTCAACTGTACTCCAACCCAGAGTCCTGCACTCCTGGGCTGGGTAACAGTGGAAGCTGCTGAGTGGAGGATGGCTCATAATGGAATTGTATCAAACATGTGTTTCAGCCATTATTATAAGCCATTTCCCCCTCAACAGCCTCCACTGTTACCCAGCCTAACTTCACATCACTGAGTTTCGGGTCTGTGTACTGGTTTCTCCTCATACAGTAAATTAGAAATATTAGTAAGTTAGTTGAGCCTTGTCTGAGCCAGAATTGCCCCTAGGGCGTTATATACAACATTCATCTCAGGGATATTGTCATCAAAATTGAACTGGAATTACAAAACATGATGAGTAAGGCATAAAATAACAATAATTGGCTTTTTCAACTTAAATGTATTCTATACATACTGTACATTCCACTAGTAAGTACGTGTCAGGAACGGTTAATAGGGCAGGAGCCTATCTCCTGTTTCTGTAGCATGAGGTAGCTTCATATACAAGTATCCCCCTGGACAGGATGCTAGTCAACTACGTAGTTACTCCACATAAAGGGTTCGTCAAATGTTTAGAAACTGTTTACGTCTCATACAGAGTTCTGGGGAATTGTTTCGCAGGCGCTGTCCTACTGGCACCATTGCGGTCTCATTTCCAGTAAAGCAGCCCCACATGTTCAGCGTCATCCCCGTTCCTCTGACCCAACCTGAACACTCCAGCTGTTCCACCAACAGCCTTTGTGATTGGCGCTCCACAGCTGTTTTGGACCACCCAGTAGCCAATGAGACTGCCCTGGAGACGGCCCCAGAACACATTGCTTTAATTTTTCATCAAGTGCCGGATGTCACGTGACCGGCTCTTCTGGTGGTTTCCGTGGCGACGGTACTCCGGGGGGGGGGGGGGGGGGGTCACCGTTGTTTGAATTCGAGTTCCACAGAGAGGGCACATAATTTGACAGAAAGGAGGAGAAGAGCCTTTGTCATCATTAGCTTGTCTTTCACAGTAACAGACTGACTGATTCATAGTTAGGCCTCATGAAGGGACTGCCTGTCCTCCTTGGCCATGGACCCATCCCCAGAAAGTATATGATGGTGGTAATAATAATGACAAAACAACAGGATCACTATTCACTACAAATGGCTGTGGAGATTTACTGCATTGCTTTGTTTGTGGTTGCTTTCATAATGGGAACCTCTATCCTACATAGTGCACTACTTTTGTAGGGCTCTGGTCTAAAGTAGTGCACTAAATAGGAGATGGGGTGTAATTTGGCACGCAGACTGGGTCTTATACCAGGCCACATTTTAAGATCTTATAACAATACACCCACTACCTAGGCAATGAAGTGTGCTCAGTATCTATAGTATCGGGTTTTGTTGATGGACTCATAGGCTCTTACTGTGTAAGATGCCGTGGCTTTTGGAAGAGACTAAGGTTTACCAGGCATACCATTAATAAGGCCTCCCGAGTGGCGCAGCGGTCTAACATGCTGACCACACCGCTCGCGTCGCAAAATGAATTTACACATACATGTTATTCAATCACTGCACCCACACTGCATGCGGGCGTCAGCGAGCGTCTGCGTGCCCAGGCGCTAAAATAGAGATTGGTTCTATTTGTGATGCTCAACGCGCTGCAAGTCCGGCCTCTCCCATCTCCTCATTTACCCACGTGCCATCTTCTCATCGGTTTTTAGGAACATATACCCACGTGGGTGATTAAAAGATGAACTTAGGTCCACACCCCGGTAGGTTGTAGTAATGCTGTAAATTTGGTTGCTAACCGCCATATAAAGTCCAAAGAAGAAAAAGAAGCCTTAAGGAAGGTTGAGAGATGATGAGAAACGGTTGACCTTTTTACCTGTGGATTAATTGTCGGAGTTAGCAAGCTAGCTAGCTAAATTGCCATAAATGTTTAATCCTTTTTGACCTGTCCCCAAATTAATATCATTGGTTCAGAGTTTGTTTTGATATTTCAACCTGCGTGTCCTGATCGCTTCTAGAGTGGGTGAACAAAATCAATGTGCGTCTGGTTTGGTCAGCATGTAAGGCACTGCATCACAGTGCTTGAGGCGTCACTACAGACACAGGTTTGGTCCCAGGCTGTGTCACAGCCCGCCATGACCGGGTGACGGTCACAGCATGAGGCGGCGCACAATTGGCCCTGCGTCGTCCAGGTTAGGGGAGGATTTGGCCGGCCGGGATTTCCTTGTCCCATCACGCTCCAGCGACTCCTTGTGGCGTGCCGGGATCCTGCAAGCTGACTTCGGTTGCCAGACAGTGTTTCCTCCGACACATTGGTGTGGCTGGCTTCTGGGTTAAGCAAGAAAGTGTGTCAAGAAGCAGTGTGGCTTGACAGGGTCGTGTTTCGGAGGACGCATGGCTCTTGACCTTTTCCTCTCCCAAGTCCGTATCCAATTGGATATCACGAAATTGGGGAGAAAAAGGGGTAAAAGTACAACAATAACAAAAAATAATAATAATACCATGAATAGAGCTGACATGATTCCCTACTCTGTATGTATGCACAGCAAAGGACGATAGTCTGTTTTGTGAGGATGGCTATGGATTGGATAGGAGGGGATGAGTTGTGAGGGGAGGGGAGGGGAGGAGAGAAGATGAGAGAGGAACATGGTCAGTGGGTGTGATGTGGGCGGATGAAAAGAAGGTTTTGTAACCTATTAGAAAGGTCATACAGAGAGTACTTTGCGTGCAAGTGTGTGTGTAAATGGGTCTCAGGGTATTTTCGTAAAAGTAAATCTATAAGGAACCATTTCTTGATTCAGATGTACTATTTTGAGGATGTGGGTGTTGTCATAAAGAAAGAGAGAGCCAGAACAAATATCATTCACCTACTCTGTATGTGTGTGTGTCTGTGTGTGTGTGCGTGCGTACATGCGTGTAGGGCCATTCACTGTAGAAAAAAGGATGCTAGTCTGTTTTTTTTTTACAGATGTGTAGTGTAATGTTTTTCTTTACAGATGGCCATCCACAAAGCTCAGTGCCACACCATCCCATTTATCCCATCAGGTCAATCAATAGCCAATAGCAGATGGCTTTAATGGGTTGCCATTGTTTTCTCCTCTGTATTGTGGCCATTGCCTTGGTGCACACACATACACACCATTATCAATAGGCCATCATCGTCACGATAGAAACTTAGTTGGTTTCCTTAGTAGCCTGAGCTGTTATCCTCATCCATCAGTTTACAACAAGAACACTAACCCAGTCTTATTTATAACCCAGTCTCTGTATCTTATCTACAGCACACACACTCTCTCTGTGTCACACATACACACATTCACATACTTGCACGGATGCACGCACGCACACACACACAGACAGACAGACACACACACACACACACCACCAATTACGCACCACTAATACACTCTGTATTGCGGTTCCCCCTTTGTTAGTCATGTATTGGTTCCCTCCAGCCACCCACAACACCAGCATCATACACTGAATCTCCTCCCTCCCTGACAGCCTTCTGCTTTATGACTCTAACTTCTCTTCCCATCCCATTCATTATTAACCTGGTGAGAAGGGTCTGCTGGGAGGCAGGCTGTGGGAAGGTGATCAAGGGAGGAACATCATCAGGTGGGGACCAGAGTGACAATAGCTACACACAGCAAGTGTGTGTGTGACTGCTTCTGGTGAGGAACTGTTGTTCTTTTATGTCTCTTTAAACTAGTGTGCTCCCCTTAGTTTGTCTTGTCTTGTTATACACAGGTTTGGGATTTGTTGGTTTTGTTACGTGTGTTGTTTTTAGAGGATATTATTTAGATGGGGCTCGCTGGTGACATCCAGAACAATGCAGAGGAAGATGCTAGTTGCATGTGTGTGTGTGTGTGTGAGAGAGGGCGAGAGAGAGAGAGACAGGGGAGTATGTCTAAAGGACAAACTTACTAAGCGGAAGGTTTTCCTGTTGGTTGGTGTGACAGTGACATGTGACAGTACAATATGATTACAGTGCGAAGCTAACAGACGTAAATGACCAAATACCCAGGAAAAGCTCTTCTCGGAAAAAGAGAAATGTCTCCTAAAAATACCAACACAGGTGAGAGAAAGAGAAATTAAAAAGGGGATATGGGACATAGTGTGTCAGGTGAATTAGTGTAATATCCCAGTGGGCAAAATCGGTTGCAATTACATTTTTTATGATGTCATCTGTTGGATTGGATACTAGTTGTATATGGACGTTTTGTTAACGTCCTTTTCTGGTTGTAATCTTGTTATCTGACCTGATAACAACCAAAATATAATGTCTTTCACATGACTTCTTGATCTCATAATGAAACAGACATCTTAAGCTGGTTGTTGCAGAAACCTAATTGGCTGTTATATAAACTCAGCAAAAAAAGAAACGTCCCTTTTTCAGGACCCTGTATTTCAAAGATAATTCGTAAAAATCCAAATAACTTCACATATCTTCATTGTAAAGTGTTTAAGCACTGTTTCCCATGCTTGTTCAAGTAATCATAAACAATTAATGAACATGCACCTGTGGAACGGTCGTTAAGACACTAACAGCTTACAGGCGGTAGGCAATTAAGGTCACAGTTATGAAAACTTAGGACACTAAAGAGGCCTTTCTACTGACTCTGAAAAACACCAAAAGAAAGACGCCCAGGGTCCCTGCTCATCTGCGTGAATGTGCCTTAGGCATGCTGCAAGGAGGCATGAGGACTGCAGATGTGGCCAGGGCAATAAATTGCAATGTCCGTACTGTGAGACGCCTAAGACAGCGCTACAGGGAGACAGGACGGACAGCTGATCGTCCTCGCAGTGGCAGAGCATGTGTAACAACACCTGCACAGAATTGGTATATCCGAACATCACACCTGCGGGACAGGTACAGGATGGCAACAACAACTGCCCGAGTTACACCAGGAACGCACAATCCCTCCATCAGTGCTCAGACTGTCCGCAATAGGCTGAGAGAGGCTGGACTGAGGGCTTGTAGTCCTGTTGTAAGGCAGGTCCTCACCAGACATCACCAGCAACAACGTCGCCTATGGGCACAAACCCACTATCGCTGGACTAGACAGGACTGGCAAAAGTGCTCTTCACTGACGAGTCACGGTTTTGTCTCACCAGGGGTGATGGTCGGATTCGCGTTTATCATCGAAGATATGAGCATTACATCGAGGCCTGTAGTCTGGAGCGAGATTGATTTGGAGGTGGAGGGTCCGTCATGGCCTGGGGTGGTGTGTCACAGCATCATCGGACTGAGCTTGTTGTCATTACAGGTAATCTCAACGCTGTGCATTACAGGGAAGACATCCTCCTCCCTCATGTGGTACCCTTCCTGCAGGCTCATGCTGACATGACCCTCCAGCATGACAATGCCACCAGCCATACTGCTCGTTCTGTGCATGATTTCCTGCAAGACAGGAATGTCAGTGTTCTGCCATGGCCAGCGAAAAGCCCGGATCTCAATCCCATTGAGCACGTCTGGGACCTGTTGGATCGAAGGGCTTGGTCCATTCCCCCCAGAAATGTCTGGGAACTTGCAGGTGCCTTGGTGGAAGAGTGGGGTAACATCTCACAGCAAGAACTGGCAAATCTGGTGCAGTCCATGAGGAGTTGCATTGCAGCACTTAATGCAGCTGGTGGCCACACCAGACACTGACTGTTGCTTTTGATTTTGACCCCCCCTTTGTTCAGGACACATTATTCCATTTCAGTTAGTCACATGTCTGTGGAACTTGTTCAGTTTATGTCTCAGTTGTTGAATCTTATATTCATACAAATATTTACACGTTAAGTTTGCTGAAAATAAATGCAGTTGACAGTGAGAGGACATTTCTTTTTTTGCTGAGTTTAGTTTATTTTCAACCAGAAAACCAGTTTACAACCAGAAAGTGTTGTCATAAATTTTTCCATCTGGAATGATTCTTACAGGGTGTTTCCAAACTGGGACACATTTCAAAAGGGACACTTTGTGCTTATGTCAGTTGTGCCCTTTCTGAACCTTGTTGATGAGTAATGTTCTCATGGAGACAATGGCTCATCACAAACCTCCCCACTTTAGGATCTAAAAGGAACAGGTCACAGATGGAACCTAACATTTATCTTTAGAGAGAATGTTGTTTAGATGAGTTGGGAAGTTTATTGTTTGAGCTCGTCTTCCATACATGTCATTCCAGCATGGGGGCATTCTTAGACAGTGTCATACAGAGTGTTACGCGGAGTGGAACAGGGAAACCCAAGAGCAAACTCAGATGAGGAGACTGGGATGAAGTAACAAAGGTATTTATTGAAACACAGGGGGAAGATGGAGTGCAGGCCAGAGGAAGCTCAGGCGGGTTGCAGGAAACCAGGTGCGGAGGCTGAGGTTGGAGCGAGAGGGGTTGGGACAGGGTAAGCAGGTCCGGAAGGGAATCCAAGGGAGCAGTAAAGTGGGGAATCCAGAGCAGAGTAGCAGGATGAGGAGACGTGGGACTGGAGACAGGGACCAGAGTCAGAGCGGGCAGAACTGTAGCGGAGAGGAAAACCGTGTCAGGCAAGGAAAACAGGCACAACAGGTTAACATGATCTAAATAGTAACAAACGGCTAGAAGCGTAGACTGACTGAGCAGCGATTACGATCTGGCAGTGTGGAAGTGGCAGGACTGAGTATTTGTAGAGGTCTTGATTATGGAACAGGTTGCAGCTGGTGGGGATCTGCTCTGACTCCAGCACACCTGTCTCCACCCACATGATCACACACATAGAGAAAGAGGGAGAGGGAGAGAGTACTGGGGGAGTAGCGGCAGGTCAAGGAGACACAGGATGAGCAGTAGAGGGCGTGGCAGGAGCAGATGTAACACAGAGACTTATGGAGTTATCTGTGTGATGAGGAGAGTGCTTTTAAGTAGATGAGGTATATGGACACCTGCTCGTAGAACATCTCATTCCAAAATCATGGGCATTAATATGGAGTTGGTCCCCCCTTTGCTGCTGTAACAGCCTCCACTCTTCTGGGAAGGCTTTAAACTAGATGATGGAACATTGCTGCGGGGACTTGCTTCCATTCAGCCACAAGAGCATTAGTGAGGTCAGGCACTGATGTTGGGCAATTAGGCCTTGCTCGCAGTCGGTGTTCCAATTTATCCCAAAGGTGTTCGATGGGGTTGAGGTCAGGGCTCTGTGCAGGCCAGTCAAGTTCTTCCGCACCGATCTTGACAAACCATTTCTGTATGGATGTTGCTTTGTGCACGGGGGCATTGTCATACTGAAACAGGAAAGGGCCTTCCCCAAACTGCTGTCACAATGTTGGAAGCACAGAATCATATAGAATGTCATTGTATGCTGTAGTGTTAAGATTTCCATTCACTAAGGGGCTTAGCCCGAACCATGAAAAACAGCCCCAGACCAGTATTCCTCCTCCATGAAACTTTAAAGTTGGCACTATGCATTCGGTCAGGTAGTGTTCTCGTGGCATGCGCCAAACCCAGATTCGTCCGACGGACTGTCAGATGGTAAAGCATGATTCAACACTCAAAAGAAGAACGCTCCAGAGTCCAATAATCTTTGTTATCTTCAACCTAGCCATGAATGAGGAAGTTATTTATATTCGCCTGTGTAAATCAAACATTACTGTAGTTATCCATTGTTAAATAAACACTATGTGGGTGGGTGGGTGCGTGCATGTGTGTGAGTGTGTGCGTCAGTCAGTGCTTGTGTATGTGGTATGTTATAACCTGAGAAGGTTAATTAAACACAGGGATTTGGATCTATCCCCTGGTGCTCCTGTATTTAGTCTGCTGCTCTGTTCTGAGTGGGAGTTGTCTGACTCAGTTCACGGCTACCCATAAGATGACCATGCTAAAAAGGACCGGGTAGTCACTAAATAACCATACTACAAAGGACAGAAATGACTATCATCTGAAAGTTTCACCAAGCACATCAAGATCAGGCCGTACACACACATACTCCTGTGTTCTGTGTTCCATCACCAAACATACACACACCTTAGTGTGGGAAGAGAGGTTAATGCAGTGTGACGGAATGGCAGAGATGAGAAACTGCAGGGGGGTGTCTCTCCCTTTTCCTTTTTCCTCCCTTTCTCCCTCTCTCATGGGTGGCTTGGTTGTTTTCTCTAATACATTCCGACATTCAAAGACGGTATGGATGTGAAGTCCTGTCACTTCTCTGCCCTGCTTACTCTCTATTTCCTCTGGTGAAAACGCAACTTCATTTTTTTATTTCTCTCCTACTAGTTCTGCTGCTAACACTCCTTTCTTCCTTCCCCATGCAGATGTCCAGCTATAAGCGTGCAACATTTGAGGAGGAGGCGGCAGACAACCCAGCTGATGGGGCCATGTCTCCGGACAGTGTGGAGGTCAGTCTGAGCTCAGTGGTTGATGTGGGGGAGGGGGGGGCAGAGGTCAATGGAAATGGAGGAGGCTCCACACAGTGTCAGTCTGTTATTAGGGTGAAGTTGACCTAGACGTGGATCCTGGGTCCATTTAGCATTTTCCCCACTAATGGTTAAGGTACAGTGATGGAAAAAAGTATTTGATCCCCTGCTGATTTTCTACGTTTGCCCACTGACAAAGAAATGATCAGTCTATAATTTAAAATGGTAGGTTTATTTGAACAGTGAGGGACAGAATAACAACAAAAAAATCCAGAAAAACACATGTCAAAAATATTAGAAATTGATTTGCATTTTTAATGAGGGAAATAAGTATTTGACCCCCTCTCAATCAGAAAGATTTCTGGCTCCCAGGTGTCTTTTATACAGGTAACGAGCTGAGATTAGGAGCACACTCTAAAGGAACTGCTCCTAATCTCAGTTTGTTACCTGTATAAAAGACACCTGTCCACAGAAGCAATCAATCAATCAGATTCCAAACTCTCCACCATGGCCAAGACCAAAGAGCTCTCCAAGGATGTCAGGGACAAGATTGTAGACCTACACAAGGCTGGAATGGGCTACAAGACCATCGCCAAGCAGCTTGGTGAGAAGGTGACAACAGTTGGTGCGATTATTCGCAAATGGATGAAACACAAAAGAACTGTCAATCTCCCTCTGCCTGGGGCTCCATGCAAGATCTCACCTCGTGGAGTTGCAATAATCATGAGAACGGTGAGGAATCAGCCCAGAACTACACGGGAGGATCTTGTCAATGATCTCAAGGCTCCTGGGACCAAAGGACTGAAATCCTGCAGCGCCCGCAAGGTCCCCCTGCTCAAGAAAGCACATATACATGCCTGTCTGAAGTTTGCCAATGAACATCTGAATGATTCAGAGGACAACTGGGTGAAAGTGTTGTGGTCAGATGAGACCAAAATCGAGCTCTTTGGCATCAACTCAACTCGCCGTGTTTGGAGGAGGAGGAATGCTGCCTATGACCCCAAGAACACCATCCCCACCGTCAAACATGGAGGTGGACACATTATGCTTTGGGGGTGTTTTTCTGCTAAGGGGACAGGACAACTTCACCGCATCAAAGGGACAATGGACGGGGCCATGTACCGTCAAATCTTGGGTGAGAACCTCCTTCCCTCAGCCAGGGCATTGAAATGGGTTGTGGATGGGTATTCCAGCATGACAATGACCCAAAACACACGGCCAAGGCAACAAATATGTGGCTCAAGAAGAAACACATTTAGGTCCTGGAGTGGCCTAGCCAGTCTCCAGACCTTAATCCCATAGAAAATCTGTGGAGGGAGCTGAAGGTTCGAGTTGCCAAACGTCAGCCTCGAAACCTTAATGACTTGGAGAAGATCTGCAAAGAGGAGTGGGACAAAATCCCTCCTGAGATGTGTTCAAACCTGGTGGCCAACTACAAGAAACGTCTGGCCTCTGTGATTGCCAACAAGGGTTTTGCCACCAAGTACTAAGTCATGTTTTGCAGAGGGGTCAAATACTTATTTCCCTCATTAAAATGCAAATCATTTTATAACATTTTTGACATGCGTTTTTCTGGATTTTTTTATTGTTATTCTGTCTCTCACTGTTCAAATAAACCTACCATTAAAATTATAGACAGATCATTTCTTTGTCAGTGGGCAAACGTACAAAATCAGCAGGGGATCAAATACTTTTTTCCCTCACTGTACCTAGGGGGTACTTCACCCCAGAGCATTGTTACACAGAATCTGGGTTTAAGCTGCCGTTAGATTAGCCCAACGATCAGAAACAGAAAGTATGAAAGTATGATGTTATTTTATTTAGCAGACAATGGATTTGTCATGCGTTTCTCTCGCGTTCTCTTGCATTTGGTCGAAGCATTGCAAAGTTATCTGAGGATAGGCTGTCTTTGAAGTGTCATCATAAACTGTCAGAACTAAATGTAATCATATACATGCCCAGTGACACATAGATGTACAGTACTGATTTTAGAGAGAACATTATTGTAGATGTCTGAAGTGTGTAGAAAGTTTAGCCGATTATCACTGCTGATAAACAGTAGTAGTATATTACCTTTAGATATGTAATGTGTGCAGAGCCTGTGGAACAGTGGTAACGCTCCTGGCTAATCACAGAAATTGACATTAAGGGTTGCTCTATTGTCTGGAGCAATTGAACCGAGCAGTTGCGCAAGTTGAGCCTGCTCTGTGATTTTCACATGGGGCTGATTAAAAAAAGTGAGAACCAAACAGCAAAGGATTCCAACAACCTAAAACTATTCCTCGCCATTGTTTAAGATAGACAATTTATGGCATTTATGGCAGTTGGGCAAGATGAGCCTGCTCTGAGAATTGTTTTACTGATAACAACCAAAATACAAATACTTCCAGCACTGTTCTGTCTAATTCCTATGTGTAGGTGAATACACTGAGTATACAAAACATCAATAGCACCTGCTCTTTCCATGACATAGACTGACAAGGTGAATCAAATCAAATTTTATTTGTCACATGCGCCGAATACAACAGGTGTAGACCTTACAGTGAAATGCTTCCTATAGCGAGGCTTTATACAGGGGGTACCGGTACAGAGTCAATGTGCGGGGGCACAGGTTAGTCGAGGTAATTGAGGTAATATGTACATGTAGGTAGAGTTAAAGTGATTATGCGTAGATAATAAACAGAGAGTAGCAGCAACGTAAAATAATAGTCTGGGTAGTCATTTGATTAGCTGTTCAGGAGTCTTATGGCTTGGGGTAGAAGCTGTTAAGAAGCCGTTTGTACCTAGACTTGGCGCCCGGTACCGCTTGCCGTGCGGTAGCAGAGAGAACAGTCTATGACTAGGGTGGCTGGAGTCTGACAATTTTTAGGGCCTGGTATAGAGGTCCTGGATGGCAGGAAGCTTGGCCCCAGTGATGTACTGGGCGGTATGCACTACCCTCTGTAGTGCCTTGCAGTCAGAGGCCAAGCAGTTGTGCCATACCAGGTGGTGATGCAACCAGTCAGGATGCTCTCGATGGTGCAGCTGTAGAACAGTTTGAGGATCTGAGGACCTATGCCAAATCTTTCAGTCTCCTGATGGGGAATGGGCTTTTCCATGCCCTCTTCACGACTGTCTTGGTGTGTTTGAACCATGATAGTTTGTTGGTGATGTGGACACCAATTACCTGCTCCACTACAGCCCCGTTGATGAGAATGGCGACATGCTTGGTCTTCCTTTTCCTATAGTCCACAATCATCTCCTTTGTCTTGATCACGTTGAGGGAGAGGTTGTTATCCTGGCACCACACGGCCAGGTCTCTGACCTCCTCCCTATAGGCTGTCTCATCGTTGTCGATGATCAGGCCTACCACTGTTGTGTTGTCAGCAAACTTAATGAGGACTAAGTACACACTCCTGAGGGGCCCCTGGGTTAATTAAGGATCAGTGTGGCGGACGTGTTGTTGCCTACTCTTACCACCTGGGGGTGGCCCATCAGGAAGTCCAGGATCCAGATGCAGAGGGAGGTGTTTAGTCCTTGACAGTTGGTCCACGCATGCTTTGAGTACATGCCCTGTTAATCCGTCTGGCCCAGCTGCTTTGTGAATGTTGACCTGTTTAAAGGTTTCGTTCATAATGGCTACCGAGAGCATTATCACACAGTCATCCAGAACAGCTGGTGCTCTCATGCATGCTTCAGTGTTGCTTGCCTCGATGCGAGCATAAAAGGCATTTAGCTCATCTGGTAGGCTCGCGTCACTGGGCAGCTTGCATCTGGGTTTCCCTTTGTAGTCCGTAATAGTTTTCAGTCCCTGCCACATCCGACGAGCGTCAGAGCCAGTGAAGTAGGATTCAATCTTAATCCTGTTTTGACGCTTTGCTTGGTTGATGGTTCATCTGAGGGCATAGCGGGATTTCTTATAAGCGTCCGGATTAGTCTCCCGATTCCTTAAAAGCGGCAGCTCTACCCTTTAGCTCAGTGCGGATGTTGCCTGTAATCCATGGTTTCTGGTTGGGATATGTACGAACGTTCACTGTGGGGATAACATCATCGATGCACTTATTGATGAAGCCAGTGACTGATGTGGTGTACTCCTCAATGCCATCAGAAGAATCCCGGAACATATTCCAGTCTGTGCTAGCAAAACAGTCCTGTAGCTTAGCATCTGCATCATCTAACCACTTCTTTATATACGAGTCACTGGTGCTTCCTGCTTTAGTTTTTGCTTGTAAGCAGGAATCAGGAGGATAGAATTATTGTCAGATTTGCCAAATGGAGGGCGAGGGAGAGCTTTGTACACGTCTCTGTGAGTGGAGTAAAGATGGTCTAGAGTTTCTTTCCCTCTGGTTGCACATTTAACATGCTGGTAGAAATGAGGTAAAAAGGACTCCTGTTTTAAGTTTCCCTGCATTAAAGTCCCCGGCCACTAGGAGCACCGGCCTCTGGATGAGCGTTTTCCTGTTTGCTTATGGCCTTATACAGCTCATTGAGTGTGGACTTAGTGCCAGCATCAGTTTGTGGTGGTAAATAGACAGCTATGGAAAATATAGATGAAATCTCTCTTGGTAAATAGTGTGGTCTACTGCTTATCATGAGATATGCGCAGGTGAGCAAAACCTCGAGACTTCCTTAATATTAGATTTTGCACACCAGTTGTTGTTTACAAATATACACAGACCGCCACCCCTTGTCTTACCGGAGGCAGCTCTTCTATCTTGCTGATGCAGCGTAAACCACATGAACTGTATTTTATCCGTGCCATTGTTCAGCCACGACTCTGTGAAATATAAGATTTTACAGTTTTTAATATCCCGTTGGTAGGATATTCGTGAACGTAGCTTGTTTATTTTGTTATCCAATGATTGTACGTTGGCTAATAGGACTGATGGTAGAGGCAGATTACCCACTCGCCGTCAGATCCTTACAAGGCACCCTGACCTACGTCCCCGATATCTGTCTCTTTCTCATGCGAATGATGGGGATGTTGGCCTTGTCGGTTGTCTGAAATAATTCCTTTGCGTTCTACTCGTTAAAGAAAAAATCTTCATCCAGTACGAGGTAAGTAATCGCTATCCTGATATCCAGAAGCTTTTTTCGGTCATAAGAGATGGTGGCATAAACATTATGTGCAAAATATGTTACAAATAATGCGAAAAAACACACAATTGGGAGCCCGTAAAACGGCAGCCATCTCCTCCGGCGCCATTCAGTCTAATCCAGGTGAAAGCTATGATCCCTTATTGATGTCAGTTGTTAAATCCACTTCAATCAGTTTAGATGAAAGGGAGGAGACAGGTTAAAGAAGGATTTTTAAGCCTTGAGAATTGAGACATGGGATGTGTATGTGTGCCATTCAGAGGGTGAATGGACAAGGCAAACAATTTAAGTGCCTTTAAACAGGGTATGGTTGTAGGTGCCAGGCGCACCGGTTTGTGTCAAGAACTGCAACACTGCTGGGTTTTTAAAACCTGTTTGGGATAGGGGGCAGTATTTTCACGGCCGGATAAAAAACGTACCCGATTTAATCTGGTTACTACTCCTGCCCAGAAACTAGAATATGCATACAATTAGTAGATTTTGATAGAAAACACTCTAAAGTTTCTAAAACTGTTTGAATGGTGTCTGTGAGTATAACAGAACTCATATGGCAGGCCAAAACCTGAGAAGATTCCATACAGGAAGTGCCCTGTCTGACAATTTGTTCTCCTTCTAGGGCATCTCTATCAAAAATACAGCATCTCTGCTGTAACGTGACATTTTCTAAGGCTTCAATTGGCTCTCAGAAGGCGCCAGAAAGCGGAATGACGTCTCTGCAGTCTCTGGGCGAAAAAAAGCAGGAGTTTTTGTGAGTGGTCAGGCAGGGAACAATGACAATGGAGTGCGCGTGCACGAGACGACTCCATGTTTTTCTTTCAGTCTATGAATGAATATAACGTCGCCCGGTTGGAATATTATCGCTATTTTACGAGAAAAATAGCATAAAAATTGATTTTAAACAACGTTTGACATGCTTCGAAGTACGGTAATGGAATATTTTGAATTTTTTTGTCACGAAATGCGCCCGCGCGTCACCCTTCGGATACTGACATGAACGCACGAACAAAACGGAGCTATTTGGATATAACTATGGATTATTTCAAACCAAAACAACATTTGTTGTTGAAGTAGAAGTCCTGGGAGTGCATTCTGATGAAGAACAGCAAAGGTAATCCAATTCTTCTTATAGTAAATCTGAGTTTGGTGAGGGCCAAACTTGGTGGGTGTCAAATTAGGTAGCCATGATGGCCAGGCTATGTACTCAGAATATTGCAAAATGTGCTTTCATCGAAAAGCTATTTTAAAATCTGACACCGCGATTGCATAAAGGAGTTCTGTATCTATAATTCTTAAAATAATTGTTATGTTTTTTGTCAACGTTTAGCGTGAGTAATTTAGTAAATTCACCGGAAGTTTGCGGTGGGTATGCTAGTTCTGAACATCACATGCTAATGTAAAAAGCAGTTTTTTGATATAAATATGAACTTGATTGAACAAAACATGCATGTATTGTATAACATAATGTCCTAGGCGTGTCATCTGATGAAGATCATCAAAGGTTAGTGCTGCATTTAGCTGTGGTTTTGGTTTTTGTGACATATATGCTTGCTTTGAAAATGGCTGTGTGATTTATTTTTGGCAGGGTACTCTCCTGACATAATCTAATGTTTTGCTTTCGCTGTAAAGCCTTTTTGAAATCGGACAATGTGGTTAGATAAAGGAGAGTCTTGTCTTTAAAATGGTGTAAAATAGTCATATGTTTGAGAAATTGAAGTTATAGCATTTTTGAGGTATTTGTATTTCATGCCACGCTATACCATTGGATATTGGTATATATCCAATATCTGTCCCTAACAGGTTTTAACAGTTTTCCGTGTGTATTAAGAATGGTCCACCACCCAAAGGACATCCAGCCAACTTGACACAACTGTGGGAAGCACTGGAGTCAACATGGGCCATCATCCCTGTGGAACGCTTTTGGCACCTTGTAGAGTCCATGCCTCGATGAATTGAGGCTGTTCTGAGGGCACAAGGGGGGGGGGGGTTCAATTCAATATTAGAAAGTTGTTCCTAATGTTTAGTATACTCATTGGATTTGGCACTTCAGGGTATAAATGACTAATTTACATTTTCAAGCAAGTTATCATAATCTTCGGGCAACCAAAAAATACTCCTGGTTTGCCCTATTGGGAATTGCCTTTCAGACTTAAATGTCAATCCCCGAGTCACATATAATACCCCCATTTTACATTTAAATTTAAAAAATTGTCATTTAGCAGACACTCTTATCGTGAGCGACTTACAGTTAGTGCATTCATCTTAAGACGGTAAGGTGGGACAACTACATACCTTAGTCATAGTAATTACATTATTCCTCAAAAAAAGCTATCAGCAAATTCAGTTCTAGTAATTTTACTTATATTTTTAATCCCCACCCGAGACCGGGGTTCAATCCCCACATCCACCCTTCCTAAGTGCAAAACAATGTCCTTTTTTAATCTTTTGACATTTTCTTAAACTACACTAAATTGAAAATTCAAAGTAGTCCCTCGTGAAAGACTGACTGCCAAATCGAGAGCTGGCCTGTATTCTTGCAAAATTGTATTCTCGGTTCCGAGATTAACTTAATAGTGATATTTCATTCATTAGAAAGTCGCTCAGAAAGAGGAATGGAGGGTTAAAAATATATATACAGTGCATTCGGAAAGTATTCAGACCTCTTCACTTTTTCCACATTTTTTTACTTTACAGTCATATTCTAAAATGGATTTTTTTTTTAAATACATTTTTTTCTCATAAAAACTGTTTTTTTAAAATATTCTACATTTATTCCAAATAAAAACAGAAATACCTTATTTAAGTAAGTATTCAGACACTTTTCTATGGTACTCGAAATTAGGTTCAAGTGCATTCTGTTTCTGCAACTTTATTGGAGTCCACCTGTGGTAAATTCGATTGATTGGATATGATTTGGAAAGGCACACACCTGTCTATATAAGCAGTGCTGTAAAGTAAAGTATGTTGTAAATGACTATTGTTGCTGGAAACGGCTGATTTGTTTATGGAATATCTACAGTTGAAGTCGGAAGTTTACATACACCTTAGCCAAATACATTTCAACTCAGTTTTTCACAGTTCCTGACATTTAATCCTAGTAAAAATTCCCTGTCTTAGGTCAGTTAGGATCACCACTTTATTTTAAGATTGTGAAATGTCAGAATAATAGTAGAGAGAATGATTTATTTCAGCTTTTATTTCTTTCATCACATTCCCAGTGGGTCAGAAGTTTACATACACTCAATTAGTATATGGTAGCATTGCCTTCAAATTGTTTAACTTGGATCAAACATTTTGGGTAGCCTTCCACAAGCTTCCCACAGTAAGTTGGGGGAATTTTGGCCCATTCTTCCTGACAGAGCTGGTGTAACTGAGTCAGGTTTGTAGGCTTCCTTGCTCGCAAACGGTTTTTCAGTTCTGCCCACAAATTTTCTATGGGATTGAGGTCAGGGCTTTGTGATGGCCACTCCAATACCTTGACTTTGTTGTCCTTAAGCCATTTTTCCACAACTTTGGAAGTATGCTTGGGGTCATTGTCCATTTGGAAGACCCATTTGCGTCCAAGCTTTAACTTCCTGACTGATGTCTTGAGATGTTGCTTCAATATATCCACATAATTTTCCTTCCTCATCATGCCATCTATTTTGTGAAGTGCACCACTCCCTCCTGCAGCAAAGCACCCCCACAACACGATGCTGCCACCCCCATGCTTCATGGTTGGGATGGTGTTCTTCAGCTTGCAATCCTCCCCCTTTTTCCTCCAAACATAACGAAGGTCATTATGGCCAAACAGTTCTATTTTTGTTTCATCAGACCAAAGGACATTTATCCAAAAAGTAGAATCTTTGTCCCCATTTGCAGTTGCAAACCGTAGTCTGGCTTTTTTATGGTGAGCAGCCTTTCAGAGCAGCCTTGCTGAGCAGCCTTTCAGGTTGTCGATATATAGAACTCATTTTACTGTGGATATACGCTGTGCCTGTTTCCTCCAGCATCTTCACAAGGTCCTTTGCTGTTGTTCGGGGATTGATTTGCACTTTTCGCACCAAAGTACGTTCATCTCTAAGAGACAGAACACGTCTCCTTCCTGAGCGGTAGGACGGCTGCGTGGTCCCATGGTGTTTATAGTTGTGTACTATTGTTTGTACAGATGAACGTGGTACCTTCAGGCGTTTGGAAATTGTTCCCAAGGATGAACCAGACTTGTGGATGTCTACAATTTTTTTCTGAGGCCTTGGCTGATTTTTAAATTTTTTTCCCATGATGTCAAGCAAAGAGGCACTGAGTTTGAAGGTAGGCCTTGAAATACATCCACATGTACACCTCCAATTGACTCAAATGATGTCAATTAGCCTATCAGAAGCTTCTAAAGCCATGATATCATTTTCTGGAATTTTCCAAGCTGTTTAAAGGCACAGTCAACTCAGTGTATGTAAACTTCTGACCCACTGAAATTGTGATAGCGAATTATAAGTGAAATAATCTTTAAACAATGGTTGGAAAAATTACTTGTCATGCACAAAGTAGATGTCCTAACCAACTTGCCAAAACTATAGTTTGTTAACAAGAAATGTGTGGAGTGGTTGAAAAAACAAGTTAATGACTCCAACCTAAGTGTATGTTAACTTCCGACTTCAACTGTACATAGGCGTACAGAGGCCCATTATCAGCAACCATCACTCCTGTGTTCCAATAGCATGTTGTGTTAACTAATCCAAGTTTATCATTTTAAAAGGCTTATTGATCATTAGAAAACCCTTTTACAATTATGTTAGCACATCTGAAAACTGTGGTCCTGACTAAAGAAGCAATAAAACGTGCCTTCTTTAGACTAGTTGAGTATCTGGAGCATCAGCATTTGTGGGTTCGTTTACAGGCTCAAAATGGCCAGAAACAAATAACTTTCTTCTGAGAAATGAAGGCTATTCCATGTGAGAAATTGCCAAGAAACTGAAGCTCTCGTACAAGGCTGTGTACTACTCCCTTCACAGAACAGCGCAAACTGTCTCGAACCAGAATAGAAAGAAGAGTTGGAGGCCCTGGTGCACAACCGAGTAAGAAGACAAGTACATTTGTTACATGTATTGTCGTGTTGAAGGGAGGACCAATACGCAGCAGGAATGTGGATGCTCATCCTTTTAATTAGATATAATGAAGCATACACAAAAAAACAAGAACGACGAAGGACAGTTTCACAGGCTAAAGCAATAATACTTAGCAGTGCAAAATGTAACTACCCACAAATGACAAACCAAACCCACACCTACTTATAGGACTCCCAATCAGAGGCAACTAGAAACACCTGCCTCCAATTGAGAGTCCAGCACCCAAACATAGAAAAACTAACCTAGAACATACTAATTCAGAAACATACACCCAAAACCCAGGAACACAAATAACACACCCCTCTAAACCACACACAAAACAAACACCATACCTCTGCCACGCCCTGACCAAATATAATACAAATAATACCTAAATACTGGTCAGGACGTGACATTACCAACCCCCCCCCCCCCAAAGGTGCATACACTGAATGCACCTAAACAAAGACAACCCAACAAAAAAAATATAAACCCCTAAACTAAAGGGAGGGAAGGGAGGGTGACGTCGTTGACGGCACCTGTGCTACACCCCCCCTCCCCAACCCACCTAAACTGGAGGTGGCTCCGGCTCAGGCCTACTGCCCTCCAGACTGCAAACAGACTTGCTCAGTTTCGGGCCGTAGGCAGACTCCCATCGTTCCGGATCGTAGGCAGACCTCTTCCGCTCCACACTGTAGGCAGACTCATTCGATACACAGTTAATCATATTTAGCTCCGGATTGTCAACAGACTCACCCGGTTCCGGGTCATAGGCAGACTCACCCGGTTCCGGGTCATAGGCAGACTCACCCGGTTCCGGGTCATAGGCAGACTCACCCGGTTCCGGGTCATAGGCAGACTCACCCGGTTCCGGACTGCACACTGGTGCCGGATACTCTGGACTGCACACTGGTGCCGGATACTCTGGACTGCACACTGGTGCCGGATACTCTGGACTGCACACTGGTGCCGGATACTCTGGACTGCACACTGGTGCCGGATACTCTGGACTGCACACTGGTGCCGGATACTCTGGACGGGGCAAAATCTCCGAACTCTCGAGGCTGGACTGATGCACTGGAAGCTTGGTGCGTGGGGCTGGTACTGGTCGTGCCAGACTGGAGGTACGCACTTCCGGGTCAGCACGAGAGGCGGGAACTGGAAAGACTGGGCCATGGAGGCGCACAGGTGGTCTTGCTCGCACCTCCTGCACAACCCGTCTTGGCTGGGTGGAACTAGCAGCCATGTACGAGCAGGGTGCTTGTACAGGGCGAACTGGGCTGTGCAGGGGCTTGATAGTTACCGTGCGTAGAGCGGGCGTAGGGTAGCCTGGTCTTAGGAGGCGTACCGGCAACCAGACGCGCTGCGCAGGCATCCTCCTACCAGGCTGGATGCCCACTCTAGCACGGCATCTGCGAGGGGCTGGAATAGCTCGCACCGGACTGTGCGAGCATATGGGCGAGATCGTGCGTACTTCTCCAAACTTCGGCGCCCTCCACTCCATACATCTCTCCATGTAAGCACGGGTAGCTGGCTTATGGCTTTTCCATGGCCTAGCCAATCTACCCGTGTGCCCCCCCCCAAAACATTTCTTGGGGGTGCCTCTCGTGCTTCTCCATCCGCGCGTTCATGGCCTCATATCGCAACCTCTCAGCCTTCGCTTCCTCGATCTCTTCCCGTGGGCGACGGTATTCCCCAGCCTGGTGCCAAGGTCCAGCCCCGTCCAGAATCTCTTCCCAAGTCCATCTCTCATCATAGTCCAAATAATCCACCTGCTGATCCTTTCTCTGCTGCTTGGTCCTGTTGTGGTGGGTTGTCCTGTCACATGTATTGTCGTGTTGAAGGGAGGACCAATACGCAGCAGGAATGTGGATGCTCATCCTTTTAATTAGATATAATGAAGCATACACCAAGACCAACGAAGGACAGTTTCACAGGCTAAAGCAATAATACTTAGCAGTGCAAAATGTAACTACCCACAAATGACAAACCAAACCCACACCTACTTATAGGACTCCCAATCAGAGGCAACTAGAAACACCTGCCTCCAATTGAGAATCCAGCACCCAAACCTACACATAGAAAAACTAACCTAGAACATACTAATTCAGAAACATACATCCAAAACCCAGGAACACATAAATAACACACCCCTCTAAACCACACACAAAAAAACCACCATACAAAACAAACATACCTCTGCCACGCCCTGACCAAATATAATACAAATAATACCTAAATACTGGTCAGGACGTTACAACATTAGAGTGTCTAGTTTGAGAAACAGACGCCTCACAAGTCCTCAACTGGCAGCTTCATTAAATAGTACCCGCAAAACACCAGTCTCAACGTCAACAGTGAATTGGTGACTCCGGGATGCTGGCCTTCAAGGCAGAGTTGCAAAGAAAAAGACATATCTCAGACTGCCCAATAAGAAGAAAAGATTAAGATGGGTAAAAGAACACAGACACTGGACAGAGGAACTCTGCCTAGAAGGCCAGCATCCCGGAGTCACCTCTTTAAAAAAAAATGTTTTACCTTTATTTAACTAGGCAAGTCAGTTAAGAACAAATTCTTATTTACAATGACGGCCTACCGGGGAACAGTGGGTTAACTGCCTTGTTCAGTGGCAGAACGACAGATTTTTACCTTGTCAGCTCGGGGATTTGAGCACGGGGCTACATGCCAATAATGGGGTATTGTGTGTAGATTGATGAGGGTGAAAAAAATGATTTTATCAATTTTAGAATAAGACTTGAACGTAACAAAATGTGGAAGAAGTCAAGGTGTCACGTCCTGAGCAGTGTAAGAGGTCATTTTTTATAGTAGATGGGTCAGGGCGTGACAGGGGGGTGTGTGTTTGACAGTCTATGTTGTTATTTCTATGTTGTGGGTTCTAGGTTTTCTGTTTCTATGTCAGGTGTTGTTTGGGGTTGATCTCCAATTGGAGGCAGCTGTTTCTTGTTGCCTCTGATTGGAGATCGTATTTAGGTAGGGGGTTTTCTTATTGTATGCTGTGGGTTGTTAATTGTGAGTAGTGTGTTTTCCTGCTCTGCGTCACGGCTTTAGTGTTGTGTATTTTCAAGTTTATTGTATATGGCATTCGGTTTCACGATTCAATAAAAGATGTGGACCTACGATCACGTTGCGTATTGGTCCGATCCTTCAGAAAGCCCTGACACAAGGGGCCTGAATACTTTTCGAATGCACTGGATATATTTATTTAGACAGTGTGCAAATCAGATGGGGATACAGGGACGTGGGGAAAAAACTGTGGGAAGGGATTGAACCTCGGTCTCCGATGGGATATGTGCTGGGAGTGTTAGAACTTCACCACAGCTCTGCATGAATGGAGGCCCTCTTGACTATGTCTGTGATACATGTGATGGCTCATGCTCTGGCTCATGTGTTTCTGCAGGTTGGCTTTCGGAAGGGCGGCATCCAGTTCCTCGGTCCCCTGGGCAGGAGGACCCAAATGGAGGTAGTGCTGGCTGGTGTGCTGCTCTGCTCTCTCCTCGCCCTGTTCGGATGTGCTGTCACACTGGGCATGCGCTACAACACAGGCGAGGCCTTTGGTTACACGCACGGACACAAGCACGCAAGCACACACACAAGCACACACATGTTATGTCTTATAATAAGGCTTATAAAATGTTATGTCTCTCTGTGTATCAACATTTCAGCTGGCTGGTGTTTAGCAGTATCATTATGAGTGATTATTAAGACATTATGGAGTCATACATGCTTGTGACAAAAGTCTTGTGAACTTGCATTATAACCACATCATAAAGCATTAAACTGTACCAGCAGGCTTTATAAAGCATTATAGAATTCTGTTTTTCTACCTTGAAACCAGACCCAGCGCGGAGCCTGTGTCTGACTGAGGCCTGTATTACGGTGGCCAGTAAGATTGTAGAGGCCCTGGACCGCAGCGCTGACCCCTGCCATGACTTCTACCAGTACGCCTGCGGGGGCTGGGTACGCAAGAACCCTCTCCCTGACGGACGCTCTCGCTGGAGCACCTTTAACAGCATCTGGGACCAGAACCAGGCTCTCCTCAAACACCTGCTGGGTGAGTTGTTTGTACACAATACACAGACACACACACAGTACATACTGCACTATTTGTTGACAGTGTTGGCAATTTTTTATTTGATTTGTTATTTTTATTTAACTAGGCAAGTCAGTTAAAAACAATTCTTATTTACAATGACGGAATACACCGGCCAAACCCGGATGACGCTGGGCCAATCGTACGCCGCCCTATGGGACTCCCAATCACGGCCGGTTGTGATACAGCCTGGAATCGAACCAGGGTGTCTGTAGTGACACCTCAAGCACTGAGATGCAGTGCCTTAGACCGCTGTACCACTCAGGAGCCCAAATGTGTTGACAGTTTTGAAAGGTGGAAGTGTTGACAGGCCTGGTTCTAGTTTATTTGCTGGTCTGTTCAGGTCAACATATAGAGCCTGGTTCCAGATCTGTTGAGGCTGTATGGCCAAACACTAGAAAGCACAAACAGGTCTGGGACCAGGCCCTGCCAGATTTAATAATGGCCCACCCAATCAAGCTGGCTTAATATATATATATATATTTTTTTTCTTTTTTTTTTTACTTGATTCATTGGTTGTATTGTCTCCTGACTCATCAGAACAGTTGAAAATGCAGTAGGAGGTTCCTGCGCAATTATATGGTAAATCAGAAGCCTACAGTCGAAATCTGCAATTTCGGCAGCGAGTTGCGACTGTCAGTGAGAAGCATCTAAAATAACCCTAGGCCTATTGCAACATTTAAAAGTTCAATCGCGGCATAAACAGAAGTCACATATATTCCGAATTATTCTTTCTAATTATTTTTAAAAGAATTGTAGTGTACACTAAAAATAATCCAGTTTTCACAGTATCATACTGGCAGCCTAAAGTTTATTCCCATTAGTAGGCTACACCAGGACTAATCTCTTTGCACTAGTGGAGTGTCGACCAAATCCCTGGTGAGTGTATAAGGACCCAAATGCAGACACAGGAAGCAATGGTTGAGCGCCAATATTTATTAATCCAAGGGGTAGGCAAAAGATAGGTCGGGGACAGGCGAGAGTTCTTAAACCGGGTCCAAAACAGTACCAGATGAAGGGCAGTCTAGGCAGGGGTTCAGTAACCAGATCAGAGTCCAAACAGTACAAGGGGATAGGCAGGCTTGAAGACAGAACAAGCAGAGTGGTCGGGCAGGCGGGTACGGAGTCAGGACAGGCAAGGGTCGAAACCAGGAGGAATAGAACTAAGAGACTGGGAAAAATAGGAGCAAGGAAAACTGCTGGTTGACTTAGCAAACAAGACGAACTGGCACAGAGAGACAGGAAACACAGGGATATATACACCGGGGATAATAAGTGACACCTGGAGGGGGTGGAGACAATCACAATGACAGGTGAAACAGATCAGGGTGTGACAGTGCGCATATTCACTGTCTTCATCATTGGATATGTCAGTCACTGGAACGTTTAGAACAATAATTTCCTGAAATTGTATAATATGTGTCTCCCTTTTTTTGTAGGCCTAGATTAGATGGTTGCATTCAAGACAAGGTCGTTTTTATAAATCTCAGTTTGTCAGTATCAGCAGAGTAGACCTACCCAATCATTTTTGTAAAATGCCTATTATTAAAGATTCTGAAAGTGTCTCCAGACATGTAGTGTCGTAGAATTGCATTAAATGTGTTTATAAAAGCCACATTTTTTCCCGAATCCCCCCCTAAAATAGTTTTCCTCTAGCTGGGGCTAAGCTGCTTCCCCAAACATGGAACTCACGCACCGCCTATGACGTTGTGTAGCCTATTTCATTGTTTGTTTACTGTCGGACTCGGACAGAGAGCCTGTTTTTTTTCAGTGGTGTTAACAATAATTATGGTGTAGTTGCGCTGCCTACTTGGCAATAGGCCTAATAATGGGCTTGTTTCCCAAGGGAAATTTGTGGTCACATTTATCCTGTGTTATGTGTTAAATTATGCAATGTGATTGCACAAATTTGGACGTAAATATGTCAGGGTATTTTTGCTGGAAAATGTTGGCCCAGTCACTTTTACTCATGCCCAGCCACACAGCAATTTCTGCCTACACCACTGGACCAGGCTAGTCAGCATCTACAGTGCTGTGTGGTTTTTGAGGCCAGCTGAATCAGCTTGTCTTGCTAAGTGGGCAGACCAGGTATGTGTCCCAAATGGCACCCACCTTTATAGTGCACTACTCTTTACCAGGGCCCTTGTGCACTATGAAAGGAATAGAGTGCCATTTGGGACAGAACCCAGACCTGGGGCTGAGGGCCACTCACAGTGCAGTTCTGGTAAATACCTTGCTGCTTCCGGTGCATGCAGAACTTTATGCTCCATTGAATGTTGAATTAAAACTATTCAGTACTGGGATGCCAGTCTCACTCCACTATACCAGAGGTTACTGTGGTAACTGTCTGTTCCCCTTCAGCCCTACTAACGGGAGAGCCACTAAAGCTTAAAGAGCAAGTGTTTAAGTGTGTGTGTATGTGTGTATGTTTATGTGCATGCGTGCATGCTTGTATGTGTACGTGTGTGTACCAGAGGTTACTGTGACCCTGTTTGTTCCCCTTTAGCTGCCCTACTAGCAGGAAAGCCACTGAAGCTTAATGAGGGAGTGTGTGTGTGTGTGTATGCTTGTGTGTGCGTGCATGTGTGTATACTTGTTTGTGCTTGTGTGTATATCCGTACAGTTAACAATGTTATGCTTGTCCGAATGTGATTATGTTAGCGATTCAGAAGAGATATGGCTTTCTCCCAGTAGTCTGTTTTGATGCAGCTTGTCAACGGTGTCTTTTTGTTCGACCATACACAGAAAAAACAAACAGGACTAAATTAACTGTGCGCTGGTGTAGAATTACTCCTCGTCAACAACAGTCAGGAAGCAGTGCCAGTCTTAGGTCTTGTCCCAAATGGCTCCCTATTTAGTGCACTACTTTTGAATGGGGTGCCATTTGGGATGAAGCCTGAGTTGTCCTCTCACTAAAGTGTGTGTTGTCCTCTCAGTAAAGTGCGTGCTTGCGCATATGTGCATGCGTCCGGACGTGCTTGGGTGAGTGCATGCGCATGCTTGCATACCTGTGTGTATGTTCTGCTGCTAACTTACTGGCAGAATATTCCAGCTCCGAGTCATTTAATTTAATTAAGTCTGCAACCATCAGTGTGAGATGGACCAGAGCATCCTTTGAGGTCACACCATAAAAAAAAATGGTTTTGTATTATTGACAAAAGGGCATGAGTTATAGGTTCTGTATGATAATTAGTTTATCTGTTCTGCAGCATTGGCCGGTCATATAACATCCAAGATGGCGTAGCAGTCAGACGTCTTTTGTCTTCATCTTGTCCCATGTATATATCTTTATGTATATATATTTTCTTGGCATATATTTTTCATATTTTTCTTAACCCCAACTTCAACATACTCTCCTGTAACCCGCCTCACCCAATGTGGTATGGATCTGCTATTTTCTTTACCTCAGAACCGGAAACCCCAACAGAAGCTAGCCAGCTAACTAACTACTAGCTAGTAGTAAGCTAGCCACTGCTAGCGGTCATAAGCTAACCTCTAGCCAGGACAACTCCTGCCAGTCTGCACAGCGAGTTTCAACCCAGAGCTTACCGGACTCCTTTTTCTCCATCACCGGATTCCTACCGCAAGCTCTGAACCTCTTCACCTGGATCACCGCGGCTAGCTAGCTAGCTGCTATCCGATTTGCTTCTCCTGCTAACGTCCCTGTCCCGAATCAAGCACAAATTAGCCTGGAGCTAGCCTATGCTACGCCCATCTCCTGGCTAGCTGAAGAGGACCATCAGCCACTCCTTGAGCTACAATAACTATTATGCCAATTGGCCTGGACCCCTTTTATTGCCGATACGGAGCCCCGCCGATCCAACTGTCTGGACTACCGACGTAATCCGCCCGAGGGGTTTTTTCAACTGGCTCCTTCGTCGCGACGTCCCCTGAATGCCCATCTGCTAGCCACGGACCACTAGCCATCTAGAGCATACCGGACTGTTAGTTGTAGTGGTCCATCAGTCAATTTCTTGGGCTACTATTCCTATTTTGCCAATTGGCCTGGACCCTTTAACTGCACGGACACCTGCTGATCCAGCACGACTGGTCTGCCAACGTAACCGCATAAGGGGGCTACAACAATAGACTTCTTCCGTCGCGACGTCCCTCTAAGGCCCTTCTGCTAGCCCCGGCACGCTGGCTGTCTGAATCGCCGTGTCTCCAGCCCGTCCAGCTACTCATTGGACCTTATGATCGCTCGACTATGCATGCCTCTCCCTAATGTCAATATGCCTTGTCCATTGCTGTTACGGTTAGTGATTATTGTATTATTTCACTGGAGAGCCTCCAGCCCTGCTCAATATGCCTCAGCTAAGCCTCTTGTCCCACCCCCCACACATGCAGTGACCTCACCTGGTTTAATTGATGTCTCTAGAGACAATACCTCTCTCATCGTCACTCAATGCCTAGGTTTACCTCAACTGTATTCACATCCTACCATACCTTTGTCTGTACATTATGCATTGAATATATTCTGCGCCCAGAAACCTGCTCCTTTTACTCTCTATCCCAAACGTACTAGACGACCAGTTTTATAGCCCTTAGCCATTCCCTTATCCTACTCCACCTCTGCTCCTCTGGTGATGTAGAGGTTAATCCAGGACCTGCAGTGCCTAGCTCCACTCCCATTCCCCAGGCACTCTCATTTGTTTACTTCTTTAACCGTAAAAGCCTTGGTTTCATGCATGTTAACATTAGAAGCCTCCTCCCTAAGTTTGTGCATTTCACTGCTTTAGCACACTCTGCCAACCTGGATGTCCTAGCTGTGTCTGAATCCTGGCTTAGGAAGGCCACCAAAAACCCAGAAATGTCCATCCCTAACTATAACATTTTCCAACAAGATAGAACTGCCAAAGGGGGCGGAGTTAGCCTGCAGAGTTCTGTCTTACTATCCAGGTCTGTGCCCAAACAATTTGAGCTTCTACTTTTAAAAATCCACCTTTCCAGAAACAAGTCTCTCACCGTTGCCGCTTGCTATAGACCACCCTCTGCCCCCAGCTGTTCCCTGGACACCACATGTGAATTGATTGCCATCCCATCTATCTTCTGAGCTCGTGCTGCTAGGTGACCTAAACTGGGTCATGCTTAACATCCCGGCCATCCTACAATCTAAGATTGATGCCCTCAATCTCACACAAATTATCAATGAACCTACCAGGTACAACCCCAAATCCGAAAACACAGGCACCCTCATAGATCCTAACCAACCTGCCCTCCAAATACACCTCTGCTGTCTTCAACCAGGATCTCAGCGATCACTGCCTCATTGCTTGCGTCTGTAATGGGTCTGCGGTCAAACGACCACCCCTCATCACTGGCAAACGCTCCCTAAAATACTTCAGCGAGCAGGCCTTTCTAATCGACCGGGCCTGGGTATCCTGGAAGGATATTGACCTAATTTCGTCAGTAGAAGATGCCTGGTTATTCTTTAAAAGTGCTTTCCTCACCATCTTAAATAAGCATGCTCCATTCAGAACCAGGAACAGATAGCCTTTAGAACCATTAGAACCAGGAACAGATATAGCCTGTGCTTCACTCCAGACCTGACTGCCCTTGACTAGCACCAAAACATCCTGTGGCATACGGCATTAGCATCAAATAGCCCCCGCGATATGCAACCTTTCAGGGAAGTTAGGAACCAATATACACAGGCAGTTAGGAAAGCAAAGGCTAGCTTTTTCAAACAGAAATTTGCATCCCGCAAACTCCAAAAAGTTATGGGACACTGTAAAGTCCATGGAGAATAAGAGCACCTCCTCCCAGCTGCCCACTGCACTGAGGCTAGGAAACACTGTCACCACCGATAAATGCACAATAATTGAGAGTTTCAAAAAGCATTTTTCTACGGCTGGCCATGCTTTCCACCTGGCCACCCCTACCCTGGTCAACACCCCTGCGCTCCCCACAGCAACTTGCCCAAGCCTCCCCATTTCTCCTTCACCCAAATTCAGATAGTTGACGTTCTGAAAGAGCTGCAAAATCTGGACCCCTACAAATCAGCAGGGCTAGACAATCTGGACTCTCTCTTTCTAAAATTATCAGCCGAAATTGTTGCAACCCCTATTACTGGCCTGTTCAACCTCTCTTTCGTATCTTCTGAGATCCCCAAAGATTGGAAAGCTGCCACGGCCATCCCCCTCTTCAAAAGGGGAGACTCTAGACCCAAACTGCTACAGACCTATATCTATCCTACCCTGCCTTTCTAAGGTCTTCGAAAGCCAAGTTAACAAACAGATCACCGACCATTTTGAATCCCACCGTATCTTCTCCGCTATGCAATCTGGTGTCTGAGCTGGTCATGTGTGCACCTCAGCCACGCTCAAGGTCCTGAACGATATTAAAACGGCCATCGATAAGAGACAATACTGTGCAGCTGTATTCGTCGACCTGGCCAAGGCTTTCGACTCTGTCAATCACCACATTCTTAATGACAGACTCAACAGCCTTGGTTTCTCAAATGACTGCCTCGCCTGGTTCACCAACTACATCTCAGACAGTTCAGTGTGTCAAATCGGAGGGCCTGTTGTCCGGACCCTTGGCAGTCTCTATGCGGTGCCACAGGGTTCAGTTCTCGGGCTGACTCTCTTCTCTGTATACATCAATGATGTTGGTCTTGCTGCTGGTGATTCTCTGATCCACCTCTATGCAGACGACACCATTCTGTATACATCTGGCCCTTCTTTGGACACTGTGTTAACAAACCTCCAAACGAGCTTCAACGCCATACAGCACTCCTTCCATGGCCTCCAACTGCTCTTAAATGTAAGTAAAACTAAATGCATGCTCTTCAACCGATCGCTGCCCGCCCGTCCAGCATCACTACTCTGGACGGTTCTGACTTATGTGGACAACTACAAATATGTGGACAACTACAAATACCTAGGTGTCTGGTTAGACTGTAAACTCTCCTTCCAGACTCACATTAAGCATCTCCAATCCAAAATTAAATCTAGAATCGGATTCCAATTTCACAACAAAGCATCCTTCACTCACACTGCCAAACATACCCTCGTAAAACTGACTATTCTGCCGATCCTTGACTTCGCGATGTAATTTACAAAATAGCCTCAAACACTCTACTCAACAAATTGGATGCAGTCTATCACAGTGCCATCCGTTTTGTCACCAAAGCCCCATATACTACCCACCACTGCGACCTGTAAGCTGTCGTTGGCTTGCCCTCGCTTCACATTCATCGCCAAACTCACTGGCTCCAGGTCATCTATAAGTCTTTGCTAGGTAAAGCCCCGCCTTATCTCAGCTCACTGGTCACCATAGCAGCACCCACCCGTAGCAAGCGCTCCAGCAGGTATATTTCACTGGTCACCCCCAAAGCCAATTCCTCCTTTGGCTGCCTTTCTTTACAGTTCTCTGTTGCCAATGACTGGAACGAATTGCAAAAATCATTGAAGCTGGAGACCCATATCTCCCTCACTAATTTTAAGCACCAGTTGTCAGAGCAGCTCACAGATCACTGCACCTGTACATAGCCCATCCAACTACATCATCCCCATACTGCTATTTAATTTTTTGTTTTTTTGCACCCCAGTATCTCTACTTGCACATTCATCTTTTGCACATCTATCACTCCAGTGTTTAATTGCTAAATTGTAATTATTTTGCCACTGTGGCCTATTTATTGCATACCTACCTTATCTTACCTCATTTGCACACACTGTATATATACTTTTTCTCTATTGTGTTATTGACTGTGTTTGTTTATTCCATGTGTAACTCTGTTGTTTGTGTTGCACTGCTTTGCTTTATCTTGGCCAGGTCGCAGTTGTAAATGAGAACTTGTTCTCAACTAGCCTACCTGGTTAAATAAAGGTGAAATAAAATAAATAAAAATATTTCAGCAGTGTGTGCGTAGCCATGACAGTGGTGCTTCAGAGCGAATGACGATATGTGCTGTGTCGATGGAGACGAGCATGTGACTAAAAAAACTATCATACCACATCCTGTCTTTGATCTCCTCCTCTCATTCTCTTAACACCTTTCCTCGTCTTTTTTACTCACTTGTTTCACATCTACATTTCCCCTGTTGGTAGCACTCTAAAGCTTTCTGCTTCAAACCCCTAACTTCCTGTCTCCCTCCCCCATCTTTCTCGTTCTCTCTACCTCTACCTCTGTCTCATTCCCTCTCTCTTTCTGACTCTCTCCCATCTTGCTCTTTCTCTCTCTCCCTCTATCTCTTTGTCTGTCTCTTCATTTCCTTCTCTATGGATCTTCAGTGTTTGTTTTCCATTGATACAGATGAAGGCTGCACACTAAAAGCAAATGGTTCTATATAGTGCCAAATAAGGGTCTTTGGCTTGTAACCATAGCAAATCCCTTTTTGGTGCTATATGGAACCTTTTTTTTGAAGGTTCTATAAATAACCATGCTCATAAGGTTCTAAATGGTTTAATAGTCATATTATATTCAAATTTCATAAGTTTCATTATTATGTTTATTAACCAGTTGAATCAGGTGTGCTAGCTCTGGAACGGCTGGGGGTCCCTGAGGAGAGAATTGAGAGCTACTGACTTAGTCAACCTTTCGAAATTAACACAAGGCCATACGTGAGTCGTTCACAAGACACCATCACTGGCCATAGTCATATACTGTATGTGTGTGTGTGTGTCCCAACCGGCCCACAGCGGTCATGGTCCAATCCCCCAGCTCCCTAACTGTCAGAACAGTCAGCCATGGTTCAGCAGCGGTTTAACTGACCATGACGTCCTGTTATTTGCTTCAAACCTGTCCTCATCTCCTGTCATGGTAAATCACTTGCACTGTAAAAAAAAAAGTAAAGTTGATTTAGTTCATTATTATTTAGTAACTGGTTCCACAGCCTTTTTCAGTTTACTTTTTACTTTTACCTGAATTTCTACACTTTGCACTTCAAAGTAAGTCTCAGGTCTGTTAAAGTACACTCAAGAAAAACGATTTTATTTATCATAGTGATAAAGGAGTAACATTAAAACGGAACCCTAAAATAAGTAAATCAAATGAATTATGAGAGACATGCTTCCTGGCACAGACGTGGTTGAATGAGCAGGAAGATTAGATCAAATCCCAGATAAGGACATGTTGAATAATAATTACTCAATAAATGACAAGGCACAATGTCAGCATGTGTCAAATATCCATGTTGAAAACATTTTATTGTAAATGCACTGTGGTTGTCCCTATCAAATTTTTCTCAACCTACATTTTCTCAAGTTGGAGCTAAGTTTGGGCCAACTAAACATTTTAAGTTCAGTTAACATTTTGACTGAGGTTGAATAAACTTAACAAGTCTGTGGAACCAGTTACTAAATAAGAGTTGAATCAAGTAGATATTTATTTTTTACAGTGTATAATAGAAGGAAATGACAAGTCTTGTCTCACACAATCACATTAGCCTCTGTTCTCCTCATCCATAATTTCCTCTTCTTCCCTCCCCCTCTTTTCCCCTCCTTCTTTAGAGAATGGCACGTTCAACTCCAGCAGCGACGCCGAGAAGAAGACCCAGTTCTACTACTTGTCCTGCCTCAACGAGCAGCACATCGAGGAGCTGGGAGCCATGCCTCTCATTGACCTCATTGCAAAGGTCAGCTTGATTTGCTCTCTGGGGCCTGCTGGGTAGGCAGAGTTCACCCTTCACACACATAAAATTGTTACAATTTGCTCTCTGGGTCTGGCAGAGTTCTAGGCGGAGTTCTACCTTCAGAGACAGGAAATGGTTAAAAATGGGAACACTGTCTTCCCGGCGCTAAATGCTACTGAATCAAGTGCACCTACCGCCAACAGCACGAAACAAATAAAAAAAACAGGAATACAAGGCTTTATTGTTGGGTTTTTTTACGTAAATGTTTGGTGATCGACTAGGAATGCATTAGAGATTGACCGGTTGGTGACCACTGCTCTAGGCCTTGCCTACACCAATCCAGTGCTTTTACATTTGTGGGGTTTAGTTTAAGTTTATTCATTCGACCATTTAAAAAAAAACAAGCAAACATACAACTTAAAAGCCATACATGCACTATGGAGTAGTGAACAAGAGCACACTTCAGGAGGAAGGAGATATTATTGGGACACAACCAACCACGCACTCCATGTAGCCTTGAAGGTAGTAATGAGCGATGAACCAACATTTTAGTTCTGTTTTTTTCTAAACCCAATGCACCATTTCTCCAGAGAGAAATTAAGTAAATCTAGTCTAACTATTTGGGACGCTGGGCTGAAGGGAATTGTAGTTTTCAATAAGCAAATAAACGTGGTAATTAACTACTATGCCGCCAGTTTTTTAGGCTCAGAGATGGATACACTTTTACGCCAGCTACATTCTACGTTAGGTTAGATACACATAGACCGCATGAGAGAGGAATGTACACAACACAACAATTAGAGAGAGGGATAGATTATGCCTTATTTACTTTGAAGAACTAGTAAAATGATTGTCAGACAGTTCTGCAGCTTGCTTAGGCAGACTAACCTAGCTAAATAGGATGACTAAAGACATTACAGTATGGGGAGCACAGAGAACATTGTTTGGCTGCTACTGCCTGAGCAGAGATGAGATGATGACTAAGTTAAATAATAAAGTAATCAAATAAAACTAAGTAATATACAAAACTGAAGTAATTTTCGATTTTTTTTTTTTATTGATGTCTACCCATTGTGTAGGTACCTGACAGACAATGGAATATTTAATATTTTGCCAATTGAATGTTCACTATTTTTGGCTTTGGAATTGTCATTAAAAATCCAAAACGTGGTAAATGTTTAAAGAAGAAAGAAATGGCTATAAATTCACTGTCTCCTTTGTAATCTGCCTTTTGATGAGAACTGAAGTGATGGACTGACTGGCTACTGAGAAGCAGCTTGAAGTACCGGCCTGTCTGTCTCCTGTCTTATTTCTACCAGGTAGAAGGGAGATGGAAATTGAAGAACACAAGTTGTAGAAATAGGACTGGGTGTGATTAATGTGTGTGTGATTGATGTGTGTGCTGTCAGCAGCAATCCATCACATCCATGTCTGTTTGTCAGTTATGATTTGAAGAAATAGCTGGGCTGGACTCTTTCACTTTTCCAGTCTTGTGCTACTGTGTCATGTCCTTGTTCCAAACTCTGCTTAGGATGGGTCTTGAAAAATTCACACCCCATCCTGTTACTCACATTCTGTGACAAGACGCCATTTATCTGACTATACGATTTTAATATGTGTGTTTTGTCTTTAAATTGACAAAAGTGGTGCCGTTAATCGGAAGAAAATGCTATACAATACTGTAGAGAAATCAAAATGCTCCGGGGTGCCGTTTTTTTCCCCTAGGTACAGATCTAGGATCAACTTCCCTTCCCCAATCCTGACCTTAAGCATTAGTGGGGGAAAATGCAAAACTGACCCAGAAACAGCATCTAGGGACAACTTCATCTTATACCAATAAAAATAATAAGAGGTTTATCTCTCTCTCTGAGCTTGTTGTCCCTTTGTTGTGTGTGTGTGTGTGTGTGTTTGCAGACAGGGGGCTGGAACATAACGGGGCCCTGGGAGAAGGACAATTTTATGGAGGTGCTGAAGACGGTGTCAGGCCCCTACCGTGCCCAGCCCTTCTTCACCATTGGCGTCAGCGTGGACCCCAAGAACTCCAACAGTAACGTCATCCAGGTCAGCTGCTCTGGCTCTGGGTCTTTTGAAATGAAAATACTTGTACTAGCACACACACATAAACACATAGGCATGCATAGACACAGACAGACCCACACACACACACATTTTATGTTTTTTACAAGGTGGAATGGTTCCTCTGTTGCTCTTTCCTGAGTCATAAACTAAACTGTCGGGATTCATTTGTTTTAGAAGGGACATATGCATATCTAATACATTTAAAAAAAAATATATTGTGGAATATGATAGTGAATGGACTCTGCACACTGCAATTTATTCTCCCTTATGATTAGTGTGTTTGCTCACCTGTTGATACATTTCCGCCAGGTGGACCAATCGGGGCTGTTCCTCCCCTCGCGGGACTATTACCTCAACAAGACAGCCAATGAAAAGGTGAGTAAAGTTTGGTGGCTGGAGGGGGTGAGCTGGGTGCGGGCCAGCCAGCTGGGTGAGGGTCTTTTCCTACCTCTGGCTGTCAACAGGAGGTACCGGAATAAATTAAAATATATTACTGTCACAGGAGGCTGCTGAGGGGAGGATGGCTCATAATGGCTGGAATAGCCATTATTGGCATCAAACGCATGGAAACCATGTGTTTGTGTTGGTTAACATTCCGTTGATTCCATTCCAGCCATTACTATGAGCCTGTCCCCCCAATTAAGGTCCCACCAGCCGCCTGTGATTATTGTAAAATACAACACCTTTATTATCCCAAGCGTTGGGAATTTAGTTTGGCATTTCAAGCTTCACATCATTAACACAAAATATCATGTCGTACTGTCTGCAGAAGACAGTGGCGGGGGTAGCTCGCATCATTCATTATCTAAATGGTGACGTGTATATTGTTGTTCCATTCTACTTTCCCCTCCACATAGTCTGTCACAAATCGCTCTGAAACATACCAGGTATATTTTACCGTAACTGGCTGAGAGAATAGTAGTGGTCACTTTACAACGAACTAGAAAGACTGAAACCTTCCACAGAAATATAGCCAGCAGCAGGTGTTTCATTTTGATAGCTCTCATTCTCTTGTGACTGTACCACACCAGAGTAGAGCCAACTTTGACTAGCCAATGGTATTTCACTAGGAAAAACTCTGGGCCCTAGTTATAGTCACTGTAGCCAGAGTTTTTTCTGATCAGGTCAGGTGGTCAAGAAACTCCTGGCCCTACTCTAGTCTGCAGCATTACCCAGGGGTGGCCAACCCTCTTGGAGACTAGATGTGCAGTCTTTTGTTCCAGACCTACTATGACACTTGTGATTCAGCTAATCAAGGTCCTAAGGCAGCAGCTGATTAGAATCAGGTGTGTTAACCCTAATTGGAGCAGGGCTAGAACAAAATCCAGGTGAAGGGTTTGCAATGGAAAACAAAAAAGGGCATTTATCATTGAACAAGTTCAGATGGTACCTACCTGTTTTACTCTGTTTCGTACCATTGTCTTACATTTGGTGGTGACTGAACACGACCCTGAGCTTATCCTGTATCCATTCCCAGGTGTTGAAGGCGTATCTGGACTACATGGTGGAGCTGAGCCTGCTGTTGGGGGGGGATAAGAACTCCACACAAGGACAGATGCAGCAGATCCTGGACTTTGAAACGGCGCTCGCCAACATCACAGTACCGCAGGACGAACGTCGAGATGAGGAGAAGATCTACCACAAGATCACCATCGCCGAGCTACAGGTGTGTGTGTGTGTGTGCGTCTGTCGAGTGGGGGTTACAAAGAGAGAGCATGTGGGCTTCCATGTGCAAGCAGTTGCTTGGACGTGAGTATGTATGAGAGAGAAAGGGCAAGAGGTACATATGTGAGGCTTTTTTTTGTGAGGCTTTAAAGCCTCTCGGAGTTGACTCTTATTCAATTAGTCTGTTCCCACTTTTTCTCCTGCCTCCATTAGTGTCAAAACATGCATGGCTTTTTCTCGCAGTCTCTCCCACACCAACTCACCACTACGATCTGAAACCCTGAGCCTCTTCACACCTTTGTCTGTGTTTTATCCCTCCTCTGAGGACTATTCTACTGTGCATCTCCTGCAGTCCTCTTTTTTTGTTTGTGAATGTTCCCCTGGTTGCCAAGGTGACTGTTGCTAAGCCCTTCTATCTCCACGGCAGCAGCAGAACTTGTGAGAGATCGTGAAGGGAATGCAAGTGGTTGGAGGACATCGAGGAGCCTTTTGTCCACAAACAGAGCTGGTTTTCTGTTTCATAGTAATTGAATGTCAGCATTTGTAGGACGGGTTGAATCTGTGAAATAGGTGGTAATGGGTAGATTGTGTATACCACCGACTAACTGAATGTAATTGCTCTAGAAAATCAGTTTGTTAACCTTAAGCCTGGAAAAACAGTCGCGTTGATGAGGCATGACTTTGAATGGCAATGCCATAGATTATTTGTTCTGTTTCTAATGGTTCTAAACACTAGATTATTACACTAAAACTCTAGGGTCATGTTCATTAGGCACCAAACAGAATCAAATGGTTTGAAACAGGGAAGGACTAGCTGTCGGTCTGTTGCAAAATGTTTTTTGTGCTAAACATGACACTGTTCCCAATGACCCCTTAAATGGGGAGTAAGCGATCGATTAGCAAAGCTTTTAATCATGACATGACAGGCCCCTAACATTTTCTACTACAACTCTGGAATACATAGGCATACCGTAATGGAATGGGAGCTACTATGATCCTATCCTTACTAGTGTTGCACCGACACGTCAGTACTTGAAAAACGGTTCAGGACTAGAGTTTTCAAATGTGTCTTATGTTTGAAAATCAACTAAATGTATAGAACTTATGAGGAAAAACTTGGGCAAATGCATTCATCATAAGACATGCATCAGTGAATTGTATTCCCTGCAACTTTCTGAAGAGGCAACCGTACTTGAATCCCCGTCTGTGTGTGTGCGGTGCACATGTCTAGCACTTTGTGTAGCCGTTAGCGATGATAATGAGAACCATCTTCAGGCTTTCCCAAAAACCTTGTCAATTACAAAGTAGTCTAAGCCTTCCTGGCAGAATCATGATTATTTGTATCAATCCAGTGGCCATGTGATGTGGGAACTCCATCACATGTGCGCTAAACATTTTACATTTGAGTAGACACTCTTATCCAGAGCTATCTTACAGTACTGAGTGCATACTTTTTTCATACTGTTCCTCCATGGGAATCAAATCCACAACCCTGGCATTGTAAGTGTCATGCGCTACAAACTGAGCTACATGGGACTATAAACACAGACAACCAAACAATGGAGTTAAGTGAACGCACACTTGAATTAAACGGTAACTACATTCAAATTACATTTCTTCAATTTTTCCCAGACTTCAAAAGTGGACCCTAATGCAGCCAATTTTATCTCAATGTCAAATAATTTCTGGGTAACAGTTAAAGTGGAACTGACAGCGTTTTAACTACTTTGTCTGTTTGTTTCATATCTGCAATCATATCAGTCAAAAATATCATTCTCAGTTTATGCTTAAAAACCAACTTTTATAAGAGGTTTTAAAAATAGTTTCGATTTGACTCAAAATTCCATGAAGTACAGTAAGACATTGTTGGCAGAATAGATGGATGCAGTTCAATGCATGATTAGTATAATTCACCAATACATTTCTTGGTACTCCAAAAAATATTGCTAGTGTACAGCTGGCCTGGTACATCATTTGCTGCCGCCACCCATTCGGAATGCACCGTTTCAATGACTCAATATTTTGAACAAAACGGATGACTAAGGCTGCGAATGTCAATACAATTAAACTAGCAAGGGCAATGATCACAAGTCAGTCATAGTGACTAATAGGATAGCGCAAGTGTCAAACACAAGGCCCGCGGGCCGAATAGGACACACAAGCGAGTATAAATGAGGCAACTGATGAGTCATCTACTATATGTATATGTAGTCATCTACTATACTATACTTACAGCCTGATGATCTCGCATAGGTGAATTCAACTTCAATTGCCCTGCTTTCAAGTGTCCCATATACAACACGCAGCAGTGCTACTAAAATGTTGCAGTCTGGCTTTGGTTTTTAAAGCTTGACAATGAATAACCAAAAAACTAAACCAATGCAAAGGAGAAACATGTAGGCCTATTACAGCAGCATTTGAGCAGTAGCCTAGGCTGGCTACTCAACCACAATAGCTACATTTTGAGTTTACCATACAGCAATGCTGCATTCAACCGCACCGGTGATCCAGTGTAATTTAAAAAAACATTTTTAAGTTGAAATGTTACAACAACCTATAGCTGTTTTTGATATTAAATATTTTTTGATTAGGGTCGCAGCATACTGCAAGCATAGCAGCAAAGGCTGGACAAATATTGTTTATTTTGTTTTAATATGTTAAAATGCTATATACAGCATCCTATGTACATAAGTGGACATTATAAAGGGACATTTCTTCTAATAAAACAATGGCTAGTTTGGGTCGCCCCAACAGCAAATTTGCTGTTTTTTTTCAATATGGCCCGTCTGCTGATGAGTTTGACACTCCTGGGCTAGCATATCTATTTATTTAGATAGCTGCTGGGAGAATGTCATTGGAGGAGTGGGTGAGTGAATGACTTTTTCCCTTCATATTGTTTTTCGGTGGCTACAGATAGAGGCAGGTGTCATTTGCTAAGCTAGCAAGAAATGTGAATCACTTTGCTTGCTAGCTAGCTATGCTGAACTTGAACGACTGTTGTCCACAGTTAGCATATCTCTTAGTTGTCAGTCAAATGCATTTGGCATTGAGCAGGAGGGCAAGTTCCCATTCAGTTGTCAAAACATGGGTTGGGACAAGCATGAGCAGGCTACTGTTCCCCATTTGTTTCAGTGCAATTTTGACAGCCAACTAGTTTAAAAAGTTTAAGAGGGTTTATCTAATGTTCCCTTTTTAGATGTTCTCTCTCTGACTAACATTAGTTGTTGATCTTGTTGATGTGCATAGCCTACCTTTTCATAGTTGTTTGATCAGTAGGACTGTGAAGTTCCCAAATGTAAGAGAACTCCAGTGGTATTTACATATTTGCAGAAATCCATTGTGTATTTTGTGGCTTTTGGCGAATGCGTTCTAATGATCTAAAGTTGCGCTGTTGCTTCTGCCTGTAAACACAGTCCAGTTCAAAGTGAATGATGGCAGGCCCGTGTAACAAATGGCTTATTTGCGTATGGCCTATTGTAGCTCTGATTGGCTACGCCACTCCGGTCAGATGTTTTATCTACTGCAGTGTCTATTAATCGTCTAAACGAACGGCCGCTTTTCCACTCTATATTGCTATAAAATTTTCACAAATGCCTTACAAACATTCTTTGAATTTGTGAAAATGGCCATATCTAAGTGGTTGCATGTCAGAAAATGTAAAGCAAAAAAGTGTCATTCTTCCTGGGGGTGTATATGAACAGATTTAAATAGGATTTTGCTAAAATGTTGCTAAAACAATGTCAGTTCCACTTTAAGTACCTTATTGTCATTGTTTTCAATTAAATGTTCAAAAAGAAACAAGTTCTTAGCAATAGCAATTTTTCAAGCAAGAATTTAGCTAGGTCTGTCTGAGTGGGGAGGGGTAAACTGAACTAGCTGGTATTAGCAGAGGTTTGGAACTCTTTAGTATTGGTCTATGTCACCAGGCATCCCATAACTCCATATTTTCAAACAGCTCTTACACTAAAAGGGCATTATCATCATTTTCAGAGTATTATTCCAACCTCATAGTGTGTAAATGTATATAAAACAGGGAAATCACGTTTTTGACTGCACTAGGCCTTTAAGAAGAGTGAAAACAGAATATATCTATTTTTTTTTTTAAATCAGTTGTTCTCTCCACTTTCTTTTTTTGCTGTGGCACAAGTATTAGGGCGATCATGAAAATTTGTCAGCTGGTAAATAACATGCAAATAACTGCCGGTCTCATGGTTATTGACCGTAATTAACAAACACATTTAGTATCTCCGGGCTTCTACTCGTACCCTACAAGCCACTGATGCAGACCTTTTGGAACATCTACATTTTAAAAGTCTAATAAATCCATTTAATATAGTCTACACCATCACAATAAATCCATGATTTATTTTTGGCAGGTCTAAAGAAATATTATGATATGAAGAAAATGTAGCCTATTTCAGAAGAACAGAATAGTATATTCTGAGTCATCATTATGTTCAGACCCTGATTATCAACGTTTCAGGTAAGACTCAAATGCAAACTGTGTTTATTACAGCAACAGAGGCAGGCAAATGACAGGTCAAGGCAGGCAGGGGTCGATAATCCAGAGTAGTGGGGCAAACGTACAGGATGGCAGGCAGAAAAGGTAAAAACCAGGAACAATCAAGAGACAGGAACAGAGGGAAAAACGCCGGTAGGCTTGACGAAACAAAACAAACTGGCAACGGACAACACGGGTATAAATACACAGGGGATAATAGGGAGGATGGGTGACACCTGGAGGGGGTGGAGACAATCACAAAGACAGGTGAAACAGATCAGGGTGTGACACTGATCTGGCTATGTCATATGCCTGTGGGCTCCACTAGTTCATTTAGCAGACAAGATTTGCTTTTAATTCGCGTGGCATTATTTATAGTGCGAAGAGTACAATTGAACATGGCTGAATAAAATGGAAATTATATTTTCCCCAAACGATTTCCGAGGTAGTGCGCACATGCGGCTATTCAGTGTTGAGCGGTTAACAAAGTGATAACAGGTCCTCCTATATGGTCAATTTAGAGTTATTTATGCAACTTCAGTTGTGATACAAACCTTAGGCTATTTTTTAAATATCTAATACATTCTAAGCCTGCATGATGTAACTCTAATGATGATTTGAAAAAAGTTGCATGAAAGGCATGTGCTCTGCTCTGTTTCTTGCACAGGTTGCACACAATTCATCAGTCTCTCATTCACAATTTGACAAGTGCTTGATAATGTTCTCACCCATCTAACTATTCTCAATTTAATCTGGTCTTTACATAGAGCCTACTAATATACACTACATGACCAAAAGTATGTGGATACCTGTGTCAAACATCTCATTCCAAAATCATGTGCATTAATATGGACTTGGTCCTCCCTTTACTGCTATAAAAGCCTCCACTCTTCTGGGAAGGCTTTAAACTAGATGTTGGAACATTGCTGTGGGGACTTTCTTCCATTCAGCCACAAAAGCATTCGTGAGTTGGGCACTGATGTTGGGTGATTAGGCCTAGCTCGCAGTCGGCATTCCAATTCATCCCAAAGGTGTTTGATGGGGTTGAGATCAGGGTCCTGTGCAGGCCAGTCAAGTTCTTCCACACCGATCTTGACAAACCATTTATGTATGGACCTCTCTTTGTGTGTGGTGGCATTATCATGCTGAATCAGGAAAGGGCCTTCCACAAAGTTGGAAGCACAGAATCATCTAGAATGTCATTGTATGCTGTAGCGTTAAGAGTTCCAGTGAAGGGAAATAAGGGGCCTAGCCCGAACCATGAAAAACAGCCCCAGACCATTATTCCTCCTCTACCAAACTTTACAGTTGGCACTATGCATTGAGCAAGTAGCATTCTCCTGGCATCCGCCAAACCCAGATTCGTCCGTCGGACTGCCAGATGGTGACGCGTGACTTATCACTCCATACAACACGTTTTCATTGTTCCAGAGTCCAATGGTGGCGAGCTTTATACCACTCCACCTGACGCTTGGCATTGCACATGGTGAACTTAGGCTAGGCGTGCTTTTAAATTAGGAAAGTTGAGAAATAAATATAGCAGGCCTAGCATATACAGTGAGGGGAAAAACGTATTTGATCCCCTGCTGATTTTCTACGTTTGCCCACTGAAAAATAAATGATCAGTCTATAATTTAATGGTAGGTTTATTTGAACAGTGAGAGACAGAATAACAACAAAAAAAACAGAAAAACGCATGTCAAAAATGTTATAAATTGATTTGCTATGAGAAGCTGGCTCTCGCTTCGCAACAGGTGATCCTATTCTATTCAAACTCTGCCAGGGCTCTCATGGTGTTTGGTTTAATTTTTTATTTTATTTGCATTGATGTCATAGTGATTTAAAGGGACAATAGAGCGCTGAGTACCAGGCCACAAGCAACTGGCCGTTAGCAAGTTTGGTATGCCACTAATGAACATCAGCAGCATCAGCGCAGTTTTGGAGATGCTTAGTTACAGTCATGTGGAATTTGACTGCGGTCATGACTCATGACTGCCGGTGTGGCGTTAATATATCGGTCTCAAAGTCAAAATTCTGGTATCGTGACAACCCTAATCTTCAAACATGTTACAATGCATTGTAAGGATTGTCAGAAAAAAACAGGTAGTCCTACTGTATATACTGTACTAACTGTCGCAGTCGCTTTGGTTTGCATTAAAGATCAAACAATTAAACAGCCCAGAAAATGTTTTTATCCCATCTCTCTACCTCCCTGCTCTGTGCTTGGGCTCTGGATTATTAAGGCAGTGGGATGAGTGTCTGGGGCTGAGGGCTGATGGTTTTACTGTAATACCCCTACAGACCCTCCAGGATAGGGGTGGCTTTAATTGAGTCAGACCTGGAGAGCAAATATATGAGGGCTCCTCTTACTGTTTTGTCTCTGTCTGTCTAAATTTGATGGATAATTTGGTCCAGTTTGAAGGGATAGTTTACAAATCAAAGGTTGCGTTAAGATTCTCTACCCTTCTCCAGAAGTGTGCACTTGTTTTCCACCATATTCCTTACACCAGTCCATTCCTATAAAATCCATGACTGAGAGTGTATGAGTGCAAATTTCGGGAGAAGGGAATAGAATCGTAATGTAGCCTAAATCACACAAAAAATCTCTGTTTGTCAGACTGTATTTCACGTTAGAAACAGTCTGTTCTTGCGTGGGTGGTACAGTGGTTAGTCCACCTACATGCTTAAAAAAAGTTGCTCTGTTGTGTGGATTCACCAATGTCTCATGAATCGGATAGATGGATACAATTTTGTATGTGAAAAGATGAAGTTAGGTGGGACATGGACTCTTTTCAACATGAGGCAACTTGAGTTCTGAAAATGTTTTTGTGTTGAACTGTCTTTTTCACAAGGGTGACCTCTAACCTCTCTCGCCCTCAGCTGCTGGCTCCAGCGGTGGACTGGCTGGACTACCTGTCCTCGGCCCTGTCCCCTCTGGACCTGAACGATACAGAGCCAGTGGTGCTATATGCCAAGGAGTACTTGCAACAGGTGTCCGACCTGATCAACAAGACCGAGCGCAGGTAAGGACCTGGATGGAACTCAACCTGGTCGTCCTTATCCCCCGACAGCCAAAGATCAGGTCACATGGTCAGGAAATACTCCAGCCCCACCTGTAATACATTATGTCATAGCTGAATGGGCTGCCATGCACCGTGTTAAGGGTCAGCGTTTTTTCCTGACCGCATAATCTGACGAGAGAGAGAACTCCTGCCCTACCAGCTTTTTTGTCATGAGTCTTGTCCTGGAGGCAGAACTGAGCGATTTCCACTACACAAGGTTAGGTTTAAAATCAGATTTTAGTGACCAAGATTTATGACTTGATTTTCTGATTGTCAACTGGTTTTCTGATTGACAAGACATCATATAACCAGATTACAACTAAGTGATTTCTTTTACAACCAGGAAAATGGGTATTTATCATGACAAGATCAAGACGATATGGGAAATGTAATTTTTATTGCTATCTGGTCAAATATTCCCATCACAACCAGATAAAGACATATTTTTTCAGTTGCTAAAAGTTAACTACTGTAATAATGCATTATAATACACAATGATAAAATAATAATGCAGTATTACCATAGTTAGACACTTATAATGTAACAGTGCTTCATAACTGCTGGTCACTTTTTCCTCAAGGATCATACAGCATTATAATGACCATCAGTGTGATGCATTTCTAACGTTTTTGTTTCTCTCAACCAGTGGCATATGGGTTTTTTAGGTGAGCGCTGATGCCGCCTTGTGATAAGCAGTGCCCACTTTGTCAAAGGCTGGGGAGCAAAATATTTTGATTGTCCATTCCCAGCGGGCCTCTCCAGGGTGGTGTTGGAGAGACTCATCGATGCGGTGCTCCACCAACGTTCCTTCAAAAAAAATGATCTAACATTAATCATGTCGCAAATATATGATATGGTAGAAAAAGTATGTGGCCTTTTCTGTAGCCTACAGGCTGGAGATAAAGTGTATGACAATGTAATGAGACGGACACTTTTTACATCACGGCGGTTTCTCCGATCAAATAACCTAACCTAAATGATGCTCAATCAAATAAGAAATGTGCTGTTAGTTAACATGACAAACAGGACAGGCAGTGGCGTGTATTCATGGATGCCAAGGGAAGCCACCCCCCCAAAAAAAAGTATTATTTCGGCTCTGCTTCATAATTTTCCTTCAATTCGCAAGAGGCTGATTGTATGTCATAGGAGAAAGCATCTGCGCAAGCAAAACAGCACCCCTCTGTCTCTCTACGTGTAGGCCATCTATCTGATGCTGTCTGGTCCAAACAAGTATGACATTGTTGCTGCCTGTAGTGGCAGAGAGCATCTTAAGCAGCCAGCAAGCATCTTGCCTCCCTTGACAAAAAAAGTCAAACAAATTTGCCAGTCAGCGTTGAGCTAAACTAAGGTCCTGGCTCACCAAAAAAAAAAAGTGTCGAAGGAAGCCAGTTTGGATTTTGTCTCCAATCGATCAAATCCCTTTGAAAGCATATGTCATTGGCAGAAAAACTTGAATTGTTGCATCTCGTTGTGTTATCCTCCAGTGGCTAGCTAACCAGCCTGCTAAAATTGGCCCTTTCTTAAATTAGCCATGGATAGAGATTTGGACTTGTGTTTACTAGTCAATGATTATAACAGCGTTTCTGATTAAACCATTAATTCATTAAATTGTTGTGCCCCGGGCCAGAGAAGATGGAAGTTCAATATGTAGCTAGATGTAGAAGGCTAATGTTGCCCATGAATGGAAGTTAGGCTAGCGAGCAAGCATTTTCGTTAAGTAGCCTAGAACAACAAAAATAAAAGGGTGTACTGTATGACATTGATAGACCGTTTCGTCAACATGAAAGAGAGGAGGATGGCATTGACATTTCTCTTCAAGTAGGATGAGTCAACATGTTTTTCTACTTGCACAAACACACACACATAAATCAGAACCATGGACAGCCACATCATATTTAGCGTTTGTTGATTGGACAAAATAGTTTTTATCTTTTAGTTGTCATTGTATTACAATGACATGCTGACCACACCGCTCGCATTACGTAGGCGATAGAAAGATGAACTGAGGTCCACAATCCAGTCCAGTTGGTGGTGGTAATGCCGCTTAAAGTTGGTTGCCAACTGCCATATAAAGTCTGAAGAATGAAGGAGGAGAGATTACTAGAAACTAGGTAGGTTTACCCTTTTATCTGGGGATTAATTGTCGGAGTAGAGGACCTTGTGCATTTCAGGTAAAATCAATCAAAGGTATTTATAAAGCCCTTTGTACATCAGCCGATGTCAAAGTGCTATACAGAAACCCAGCCTAAAACCCCAAACGGCAAGCAATGCAGATGTATAAGCACGGTGGCTAGGAAAAAAAGGCAGGAACTTAGAAAGAAACCTAGAGAGAAACCAGGCTTTGAGGGGTGGCCAGTCCTCTTCTGGCTGTGCCAGGTGAAGACAACAACAATACATGGCCAAGCTGTTCAAATATCCGTAGATGACCAGCAGGGTCAATAATAATCACAGTGGTTGTAGTCCATGTACACTGCTCAAAAAAAGAAAGGGAACACTTAAACAACACAATGTAACTCCAAGTCAATCACACTTCTGTGAAATCAAACTGTCCACTTAGGAAGCAACACTGATTGACAATAAATTTCACATGCTGTTGTGCAAATGGAATAGACAACAGGTGGAAATTATAGGCAATTAGCAAGACACCCCCAATAAAGGAGTGGTTCTGCAGGTGGGGACCACAGACCACTTCTCAGTTGCTATGCTTCCTGGCTGATGTTTTGGTCACTTTTGAATGCTGGCGGTGCTTTCACTCTAGTGGTAGCATGAGACGGAGTCTACAACCCACACAAGTGGCTCAGGTAGTGCAGCTCATCCAGGATGGCACATCAATGCGAGCTGTGGCAAAAAGCTTTGCTGTGTCTGTCAGCGTAGTGTCCAGAGCATGGAGGCGCTACCAGGAGACAGGCCAGTACATCAGGAGACGTGGAGGAGGCCGTAGGAGGGCAACAACCCAGCAGCAGGACCGCTACCTCCGCCTTTCATGTAATTGTCAATAAAAGCCTTTGACACTTATGAAATGCTTTTAAATATACTTCAGTATTCCATAGTAACATCAGACAAAAATATCGAGACTGAAGCAGCAAACTTTGGAAATTAATATTTGTGTCATTCTCAACTTTTGGCCACGACTGTACATGCAATATGCTTTGCGGACTTCACTGGACAGAGGTTGCTATCCGGTTTTGTGATTAAAACAAAGGTGTGGTTGAATTTATTCTGCCACTTCTTATTGTCTCGGCCTTTGGGCCTATATATCACGTTCGCAAGGCATATGGATTAACAGGTTATAGAGCAAATGCAATTATCACAACACATAGGTTGTAATATGGTGTGGGGGCATGGCTTCCCCAGTGATTTTTACCCATGCAGCGCTACTGAGGACAGGTCAAAGTAAAATGGACTATGGAATGGACAATCACCATTGTCATGATCACTGGTTTCAAGTTTGTATCTGTCAATTTTTGACAAACTGATCATAGCAAAAAAGAAAATACTTCTGCATTTCCCTGCTGTGTAAACACATTGCAAATAGGCTCACGATAACTCCTGATGAAGTTGGGTAGCTGATATTCAGAGCTTAAATTGATTAGTCACAGGAATCAGGACTAATAAAGCCAATGCAACGGCCTGTTTTACAAACAGGGTGCCTACCACATGGATGGGCATTCATAAAATTCAATTTGGGATGAAATGTTAGGCTACATCAAACATAAACCAATCATAGATAAAGGTAAGGGAAGACCCCCATGAAATGGACAAAAATTAATGGCATCTTATAGCCATTGTACGAAACATGTACACAATTGCAAATACCACTCAATTGGACGGCAATTCATTCAAAGCTTATGGCATATGGCAAATGCCAAGTGTCATACAGCTAAAATCCCAAAGATGGCGAGCGCGCTCCACAGTAATTTTTCATATTGGGTCTTGACTTTATGTCCATTTGCAAGTGTCAAATGTTGAAAATTGAATTTAAAAAGAAAATGTATCACCCTCTAAAAAGTACTTTCTGGACCATTTTCTTTGTCAATTATACATATAACTGTATGAACATACCTTTTGTCATTTTATTGAGTTGTCCATAAGGCAACCTTTTGAACCATTGCTTAATGTCCAAATGCAATATATAAGTATTAAAAGTGCCAAATCAGGATGTTATGGCCATATGTGATCATAGGAGGTCGGCTTCCAAACCCAAAAGTCAGGGAACCATGTCCAAATGTCATTTATACTGCACAAATTATATATCACTATGTTAACTTCTTATGTCTGGAATCCCGTTAACGGGATCGATATGACAACAGCCAGTGAAAGTTCAGGGTGCCAAATTCAAACAGAAATCTCATAATTAAAATTCCTCAAACATACAAGTATTTGCCATGTTGGAGTCAACAGAAGTCAGAAATAGCATTATAAATATTTACTTACCTTTTATCTTCATCAATAAAGTCCATCCTTTATGTCCAAATACCTCCTTTTTGTTCGCTCCTTCAGTTCACAAATCCAAATTCGCGATGCGCAGGCCAGACAAACTCAAATTCCATTACAGTTTGTAGAAACGTCAATCTTTAGGATGTTTTTATCATAAATCTTCAATAAGGTTTTAACTGGAGAATTCCTTTGTCTTTAGAAATGCAATGGAACTCAGCTACCTCTCATGGGCGCACGCATGTCCGAAGCTCATGCTCAATACTGCCCCTCATCCATAAGAAGTTAAGCCCTGAATCAACCTAGGTCTATTTGTCATGTATGATGCGAGAGAAGTCAGCCAATTCTTTTGGGAAAACATCCAAAATGAACTCTATTGGATGGGCACGGGTGGGGGGTGCTCCCTACCCGGCCATAGATCCCTTACACCCTCCTAAAGGCATTAAAAAACATTTTTAAAATGTGCTCCTGGTAACCCGTTCGAATCACCAGGCGCACGGCTGTCTATTTGCAATATGTTTCAATGGGCATTTACCATCACAAATTTCACATGCTCAAAAATACTGCAGAAAAGTGAACTTGACTGGCCTGATGAACTCGGGATGGACGGGCAGTGATAGTGGTTCCTCTCCATCGCTCGTTTGTGTTGATTTCATCATGTCCATTTGGTGATGGTTTATCACTGTTTAAACTTATTGCAAATGTACAAAAGTCAGCCAGCAAGTCAGCGTCCATCAGTCAATAAGATATCATTCTGACACAACCCAGTTAGAAGCCAACTATCACATATTTCAGGGCAGGCCAACAATTCACAGCACCTTCTGTTTGGCCGTCAGCAATTGTACGATTTCTCGTAAATTACGATAGATAAATGGCTGGTCCTTTTTTCCTGACACCGTAGGTTCATGTACTTTGACGTGAAGCGTTCAAATTAGTGCTCTATTTTCGTTTTTGACCTTTAACCTCTCTAGGGTAGGGGGCAGTATTTTCACATCCGGATAAATAAAAACGTACCCGATTTTTAATCTGGTTATTACTCCTGCCCAGAAACTAGAATATGCATATAATTGTTTGATTTGGATAGAAAACACCCTAAAGTTTCTAAATCTGTTTGAATGGTGTCTGTGTATAACAGAACTCATATGGCAGGCCAAAACCTGAGAAGATTCTAAACAGGAAGTGCCCTCTCTGACCATTTCTTGGCCTTCTATACCCTCTTTATCGAAAACAGCGGATCTCTGCTGTAACGTGACATTTTCTAAGGCTCCCATAGGCTCTCAGAAGGCGCCAGAACGTTGAATGATGACTCTGCAGTCCCTGGCTGAAAAACAGTAGCGCATTTGGATAGTGGTCGATCTGAGAACAATGAAACGGGGGCACGCGTGCACGTGAAGAGTCCATTTTCTTCTTTGAGTCTTTGAACGAAAACGACGTCTCCCGGTCAGAATATTAAAGCTATTTTATGAGAAAAATTGCATAAATTGATTTTAAACAGCATTTGACATGCTTCGAAGTACGGTAATGGAATATTTTGAATTTTTTTGTTACGACATGCGCCCGCGCGTCACCGTTCGGATAGTTGAACATAACTATGGATTATTTTGAACCTAAACAACATTTGTGGATGAAGTAGAAGTCCTGGGAGTGCATTCTGACGAAGAACAGCAAAGGTAATCACATTTTTCTTATAGTAATTCTGAGTTTAGTGAACGCCAAACTTGGTGGGTGTCAAATTAGCTAGCCCGTGATGGCGGAGCTATCTACTCAGAATATTGCATAATGTGCTTTTGCCGAAAAGCTATTTTAAAATCTGACACCGCGATTGCATAAAGGAGTTCTGTATCTATAATTCTTAAAATAATTGTTTTTTGTGAACGTTTATCGTGAGTAATTTAGTAAATTCACCGGAAGTTTTTGGTATGTTTGCTAGTTCTGAACGTCACATGCTAATGTAAAAAGCTGGTTTTTGATATAAATATGAACTTGATTGAACAAAACATGCATGTATTGTATAACATAATGTCCTAGGAGTGTCATCTGATGAAGATCATCAAAGGTTAGTGCTGCATTTAGCTGTGGTTTGGGTTTTTGTGACATTATATGCTAGCTTGAAAAATAAGTGTGATTATTTCTGGCTGGGTACTCTCCTGACATAATCTGTCTTGCTTTCGTTGTAAAGCCTTTTTGAAATCGGACAATGTGGTTCGATTAACGAGAGTCTTGTCTTTTAAAATGGTGTAAAATAGTCATGTTTGATAAATTGAGGTAATAGCATTTTTAAGGTTTTTGAATATCGCGCCACTCGATTCCACTGGCTGTTGACTAGGTGGGACGATTTTGTCCCACATACCCGAGAGAGGTTAATCCCCAAAAAATTGCCTTAACTCAAAAAGCGTTGAGGCCTCGATGCCATCTTGTAACTGGGCTAACAGCCCATTAGGCCAAACCTGTGCTCACCAAATTTCGTCTTCAAAGTCTTTTCCATTTAGGAGAAATGGCCATGTCATTTTGGTGATGTTTTGTACATTTGCAATAATCAGCCATTCGCCATTTCAGGAACAGTGGAAAAATTACATTGTATAAAACGGAAACCATATGTTCGAGAGACTTTATTTGATGAATTCCCGGAAGATCTGGCCCTGGGGCACGGCCTGAGGCCGTCGGCGTATTTTAAAAACATTTGCGGACGTCTAATAAGGGACCGTACATTTGGAATTTGGAGATCCTCATCAATCATACAGCAAATTCCGTTTGCGTCCCTTATATAGGTGGTGGGACAAGACTGTAAATACCAATTGGATACCATGAAATTGGGGAGAAAAATGGGTAAAAAATGTATATATTATATAGTAATAATGTGCTGCTCGTTGACATAAACATTATAAATGCCTTACATCAATATAATGACCATCAATGTATGATCCCTGAGGAAAAAGTGACCAGCAATTATGAAGCACTATGCTGCTGTACGTTCTAAGTGGTTATGTTTATACTATTGGTACATAGATATGAGTCTTTGTGTGTCTACTGTATAACTAAATACTACTTTAGTACTCTATCATAGTGCATTATGAGTGCATTATGAGTACATGTACAGTTGGAAGTTTACATACACCTCAGCCAAATACATTTAAACGAGGTTTTTCACAATTCCTGACATTTAATCCTAGTAAAAATTCCCTGACTTAGGTCAGTTAGGATCACCACTTTATTTTAGGAATGTGAAATGTCAGAATAATAGTAGAGAATGACTGATTTTTATTTCAGCATTTATTTATTTCATCACATTCCCAGTGGGTCAGAAGTTTACATGCATTTGGTAGCATTGCCTTTAAATTGTTTAACTTGGGTCAAACATTTCGGGTAGCCTTCCACAAGCTTCCCACAATAAGTTGGGTGAATTTGGGCCATTCCTCCTGACAGAGCTGGTGCACCTGAGTCAGGTTTGTAGGCCTCCTTGCTCGCACACGCTTTTTCAGTTCTGCCCAGATTTTCTATGGGTTTGAGGTCAGGGCTTTGTGGTGGTCAATCCAATACCTTGACTTTGTTGTCCTTAAGCCATTTTGCGACAACTTTGGAAGTATGCTTGGGGTCATTTTCCATTTGGAAGACCCATTTGCGACCAAGCTTTAACTTCCTGACTGATGTCTTGATGTTGCTTCAATATAGCCACATCATTTTCCTTCCTCATGACGCCATCTATTTTGTGAAGTGCACCAGTCCCTCCTGCAGCAAAGCACCCCCACAACATAATGCTGCCACCCCCATGCTTCACGGTTGGGATGGTGTTCTTCGGCTTGCAAGCCTCCACCTTTTTCCTCCAAACATAACGATGGGCATTATGGCCAAACAGTTCTATTTTTCTTTCATCAGACCAGAGGACATTTCTCCAAAAAGTGTGATCTTTGTCTGGCTTTTTTTATGGCGGTTTTTGAGCAGTGGCTTCTTCCTTGATGAGCGACGTTTCAGATTATGTCGATTATAAGACTCGTTTTACTGTGGATATAGATACTTTTGTACCTGTTTTCTCCAGCATCTTCACAAGGTCCTTTTGCTGTTCTGGGATTGATTTGCACTTTTCGCACCAAAGTACGTTCATCACTAGGAGGCAGAACGTGTCTCCTTCCTGAGCGGTATGACGGCTGCGTTAGTTTGGTACTTGCGTACTATTGTTTGTACAGATGAACGTGGTACATTCAGGCGTTCGGAAATTGCTCCCAAGGATGAACCAGACTTGTCTACAATTTTCTTTCTGGGGTCTTGGCTGATTTCTTTTGATTTTTCCCATGATGTCAAGCAAAGAGGCACTGAGTTTGAATGTAGGCCTTGAAATACATCCACAGGTACACCTCCAATTGACTCAAATTATGTCAGTTAGCCTATCAGAAGCTTCTAAAGCCATGACATCGTTTTCTGGAAATTTGCAAGCTGTTTAAAGGCACAGTCAACTTAGTGTATGTAAATGTCTGACCCACGAGTTGTGAAACAATCTGTCTGTGAACAATTGTTGGAAAAATTACGTGTCATGCACAAAGTAGATGTCCTAATCAACTTGCCAAAACTGTAGTTTGTTAACAAGAAGTTTGTGGAGTGGTCGAAAAACACGTTTTTTAATGACTCCAACCTAAGTGTATATAAACTTCCGACTTCAACTGTATATTGCTGTATAATGCATTTTGCATATGGTCTTCATAGTGTTACCAAAATTCCTTATACAATCAATATCTGACCTGACCATAATCTCATGAAATAGATCATAATGACGTCCCTGCAACCAGTTCTGCCCATGAGGAAACCCCAACCATTGACTGTCGTTTCTTTGCTTTTCCTCGTCATCCTTGTCGTCCTCATGTTTCCTCTTCCTCCCCGTCTCTCCTCGTCTCTTGCCGTCTCTCAGCCTGCTCAACAACTACATGATCTGGAACCTGGTGCAGAAGGGAGCGTCCAGTCTGGACCAGCGCTTTGAGAACGCTCAGGACAAGCTGCTAGAGAGCCTGTATGGAACCAAGAAGGTGTGTTTAGTTTGGGTTCTAAACGGCACCCTATTCCCTGTGTAGTGCACTACTTTTGACTAGGGCCCATAGGGCTCTGGTTAAAATTAGTGCACTCGGTAGGGCAATAGGGTGTCATTTGGGACACAAGCATATTCTTACTTATGACATTCATTAGCCCTGATCCAGGAAATACCTTGTTAGGGCTGGTTTCTCAGACACAGATTAAGGCTAGAAAATATATATATTTCAATGGAGATTCTCTGTTGAGCATGCTTTTTAGTCCAGGACTAGGCTTAATCTGAGTCAGGTGATTTTTATGTGAGACTGTGGGGGCTCATAACAAGCAATGTGTGCTACCTCAGCACACTTACAGTACACACACTTTTCACAACCAAAAATATAAACAGCTGGTGAGACTTTTCTCGTGTGTGTGTTCGCTCAGTCCTGCACACCTCGATGGCAGACCTGCATTGGGAATACAGATGACACGCTCGGCTTTGCCCTGGGTGCACTCTTTGTCAAAGCAACGTTTGATAAACACAGCAAAGAGATTGTGAGTATGATTGGCGCACAACTGCATTTACATCTATTCACGTCTCAGTGGTGTTTTACAATGGTGAACAATACATGACTGTCCCCTAGTGGTTACCATGTGTAGGCCTAATGAAAGGTCATCGTAAGAGGATCCTATTTGCTAAGATATTATTGTAATTTTCATAAGGTATTTTAAATGCTTATAAATGTTCATGAATACCTACAATGCATTCGGGAAGTATTCAAACCCCTTGACTTTTTCCCCATTTTGTTACATTACAGCCTTATTCTAAAATGTATTAAATTACATTTTTTTTCCTCAATCTACACACACTACCCCATAATTACAAAGAGAAAACAGGTTTTTAGAAATGTTTGCAAATGTATTAAAAAACAGATGCCTTATTTAAATAAGTATTCCGACCTTTTGCTATGAGACACGAAATTGAGCTCAGGTGCATCCTGTTTCCATTGATCATCCTTGATGTTTATACAACTTGATTGAAGTCCACCTGTGGTAAATTCAATTTATTTCACATGATTTGGAAAGGCACACACCTGTCTATATAAGGTCCCACAGTTGACCGTGCATATCAGAGCAAAAAACAAGTCAAAGAAATTGTCTGTAGAGCTCCGAAACAGGATTGTGTCAAGGCACAGATCTGGGGAAGGGTACCAAAAAATGTCTGCAGCATTGAAGGTCCCCAAGAACACAGTGGCTTCCATCATTCTTAAATTGAAGAACTTTGGAATCACCAAGTCTCACTTCTCAGTAAAAGGCACATGACAGCTCGCTTAAAGTTTGCTGCCAAAAGGCACCTAAAGGACTCTCAAACCATGAGAAACGTGATTCTCTGGTCTGATGAAACCAATATTGAACTCTTTGTCCTGAATGCCAAGCGTCATGTCTGGAGGAAACCTGGCATCATCCCTACGATGAAGCATGGTGGTTGCAGCATCATGCTGTGGGGATGTTTTTCAGTGGCAGGGACAGGGAGACTTGTCAGGATTGAGGGAAAGATTAACTGCGCAAAGTACAGAGAAATCCTTGATGAAAACCTGCTCCAGAGCACTCAGAACCTCAGACTGGTGTGAAGGTTCACCTTCCAACAGGACAATGACCCTAAGCACACAGCCAAGACAACGCAGGAGTGGCTTCGGAACAAGTTTCTGAATGTCCTTGAGTGGCCCAGCCAGAGCCCAGACTTGAACCCGATCGAACATCTCTGGAGGGACCTGAAAATAGCTGTGCAGCTACGCTCCCCATCCAACTTCACAGAGCTTGAGAGGATCTACAGAGAAGAAGGGGAGAAACTCCCGAAAACAGGTGTGCCAAGCTTGTAGCGTCATACTCAAGAAGACTCAAGGCGGTAATTGCTGCCAAAGGTGCTTAGCAAAGTACTGAGTAAAGGCTCTGAATACTTATGGAAATGTCATATTTCCGGTTTTTAAAAAAAATAAATGTGCAAAAATGTATAACCTGTTTGTTTGGTCACCACCATTGTTTAGATTGAGGATTGTTTTTTTAAAATCCATTTTAGAATAAGGCTTTAATGTAACAAAATGTGGAGTCAAGGGGTCTGAATGCTTTCTGAATGCACTGAATAAATGTTCTGTATAATGTTATAAATGCTTATGAATTGTAAAGCTTGTTATATTTATTTTCAATTATTCTATATTATTGCAATTAATGAAATACTCATTTAGTGATAGTTCCCTGTCCTGCAGAGGGGAGACAAGTATAGAGATTGGATAATGGAGACAAAATGTAACATTAAAGGGTAGTGTAAGGACCGATGCCAGAGATGAGAAACGGGTATGGGGAGTCAACATTTTAATAAGGAACAGACATGAAACAAGACAGGCACAACGTCAGCACACGGGCAAAACAACGACATTCGACAATCAATGCAGCAGCGGGGACCAGTGATGGGGAACTGACAAATATAGGGGAGGTAATAAACAGGTGATTGTGTTCAATAATACTCTGATGCGCGTGACGGGGAACGGCAGGTGTGCGTACTGATGGTGTCAGGAGTACGTGATACTGGGGAGCCTGGCGCCCTCGAGCACCGAGGGGGAAGTGAGGGAGCAGGCGTGACAGGTAGATTGTTATTGGGTAGAGAAAAGGGGGGGGCAAATAGAAGAGAGAGATGTGGAAGAGGAGAGAGAGAGGAGGCACAGAGGGAGGACTGGCAGTTTTTACAGGTTGGAAATAGACGGTCGCACGCAAGTTTTCTTGTTTTCTATCATAATTCGGGAGAGATGGGCCGGTTCAGATTTCCTCGGGTATTTAGTCCATGTCTGAGTGTAATTGCAAAAGAAGGATCTACATCTTTCCCTCTTTCTTACATTTAATTTCTGTCTCTCACCCCACTATCAGGCAGAGGGTATGATCAATGAGATCCGTACTGCCTTCAAATATACTCTTGATCACCTCAAGTGGATGGACAAACAAACGCGTCAGGCAGCCAAGGACAAGGTCAGATATGTTGTCACCTACGTCGTCACCTACTGGATAGGCTATGTATGGGTGCCAGAGTGTATCTCTGTGTGTTTGTACATGTGTGTGTGTATATCCCTGTGCATGTGTGTGAGGGAGTAATATGGGTTTACAGGTTACAATACAGTAGTTGGAATAGATTGAGAGAGCCCTCATTGTCCAGACCTCCAAATAATGGAACCAGGAAGTTTCTTGACCTCTCTTATCCTTTTTGCTCCCTTGGTTTTCAGGCAGACGCCATCTACGACATGATTGGATTTCCTGACTTCATCCTGGACCCCAAAGAACTGGATGATGTTTATGATGGGGTGAGTTAGTGCCTTTTTGTTGAGTTGTCATGATTGAACCACACATTGAACCCTGTGATTTCTTTAAACAAGGCATTTTTTTGAATGTTTCTGATCAGTGAGTAATTCTCTATTGCCCTGTCTCTCTCTCTCCACAGTATGAAGTCTCGGAAGACAACTTCTTCCAGAACGCTCTCAACTTCTACAACTTCTCCGCCAGGGTGATGGCCGATCAGCTCCGCAAGCCGCCCAACAGAGACCAGTGAGTCTTCATCAGCTACACCTATCATTATCAACATCACCATCATCATTATCACCATCATCATTCGGTCGGAATTTGCACTCTATTCCCTATAAAGTGCACAAATTTGACTCTGGTCAAACACTACATTAATTGAGATGCTGTTTGCTCCAGTGGTGTCTGGTGTCATGGAGGATGGGCTCATTGTATTGGCTTGAACAGAATGAATGGAACATTGTCAAACCCATACCATCCCATTCCAGAAATGACAATTAGCAGTCCTACACTCAACAACTTTCACAGGTTTTCTTTTTTAAACACGTCTCTGCCACCATCTTTCTAGATGGAGTATGACCCCTCCCACAGTCAACGCCTACTACATGCCCACCAAGAATGGCATTGTCTTTCCAGCTGGAATCCTCCAGGCACCCTTTTATGCCCAGGATCACCCCAAGTGAGTGTGTGTGTGCGCGCTTGCTTGCTTGCTTGCTTGCTTGCTTGCTGTTCTGACCCCATGTAAATTCTCTGCAGAGCACTGAACTTCGGGGGGATCGGAGTGGTGATGGGACACGAGCTCACTCATGCCTTTGATGACCAGGGTTGGTGTCCGCATTTAACAGATTCCACAGAACTCATGGATGCATCCTCACAAAACACCCATTGACAAACACTCCGGCATGCATGCACAGACATGATTACTAGGTGTGCATGTTTGTAAAGATATTACTTTTTTTAAAGATGATTTTTCCTTAATCAGGCAGGGAATACGACAAAGACGGGAACCTTCGGCCATGGTGGCAAAATTCCTCTGTGGAAGCATTTAAAAACCGCACGGAATGCATGGTGGAGCAGTACAACGGGTTTACCATCAACGGAGAGCATATAAATGGCAAGCAGACGCTGGGAGAGAACATTGCTGACAACGGAGGCCTAAAGGCAGCCTATAATGTGAGTGGGTCTCACTACTTGATAACACATTACATTTAGTTCCTCACATACTGTCTCTGTAGTAACTTAGTAATTATTAGCCATAGTATAGTTCAGTTATTTTGTAACAGTAATGGAGTTGAGCGGTTATTGCTCAACCCCGTTACTGCCAAATCCATTGCTATGTAATTATAAAGCAATTAGATAGTTGCTACTTTTACTACAGTTATTACAATGTTACTTCCCATGGTGGCAGTGGTGGGATCTAGGGCAGCATAATTCTTATTATACTATACTCTTACTATACTTCACCTCAGAGGTATCAGAGTGGTGGTTAATGTTTCTATGGTAATGAGTTTTTCTGTTGTGTTCAGGCGTACCAGGCATGGGTGCAGGAGAACGGTGAGGAGAAGAGGCTGCCAGCGGTCAACCTGACCAATGACCAACTATTCTTTGTGGGATTTGCACAGGTGGGTGATGGGAGTGTCAACAAAATGCATTACACACATCCTGATAGAGTTCATGTATCAAATACTCATGTTTAAGGTTTGCGGTTTGTATGACCATGTCAGAAGCTATAAAACTTGGGGCCAGAGTTTTTCCTAGTCAGTTCACGCTCTCAGGATGAACTCCTGGCCCTATATCATGATGTAAGGTGAAATGAGAGTGAATTCACATGCATTTGAGGGTGATAGTAAGATTGGAATATTACATCTACTGTTGGAGAGAAGTGGACGGACAAACATGAGTACAAATAAATTAAACACAATTTTGGAAACAGTGAGTATAATATGCAACAGTTGGCAAGCCCGATAGGAGAATAATTTTGCTACTGCCTGTTTTACTTATTGAGAGACCATTCTTCTCTCAGGTGTGGTGTTCCGTGCGAACCCCGGAGAGCGCCCACGAAGGACTCATGACGGACCCCCACAGCCCCCCAAAATACCGCGTCATCGGCACCCTCTCCAACTCGCCAGACTTTGCTGAGCACTTCCAGTGCCCCACTGGCTCCCCTATGAACTCAGGTCACCGCTGTGTGGTGTGGTAGGGCCTGTGAGAACCAGTGGGGGTGCTGTCTGTGGAAGCTACATGGAGAAACAAGAGGAGGAGAAGAACCTCTAACTAATCATCAGATTTTTTTTTCCCTTCTAGTTCTCTTTTGTTTGTACATGATACTGGATCACTAGTGGTTTGTGGGTAGAGCAGGACCAACTCCAGGTGAGGAAGAGGGATGTGCGTGGAGAGAAATGTTGTCATCTGCTGAGATGTGTGCGTAATTCCAGTGTTATGGTATTTTTCCTCTTTCTCCACCCCCCCCCCCCCCCCCCACTCACCGGTGGGGCACAAAGGCACGTTTTATTTATTGTTTGCTGGACTTGGTAGGGGCCGGGGAGGAGGAGCCACTGGGGGCTGTCTATCCCCTCACCTTTCTCTATGCTTCTGTGTTGTCGCTGTCCTTGCTGTGTGTCCTGTTTACAATTTAAACCAGAGCCCTCTATTGACTTAGGGCTCTCACTGAAGGCACTATGACATCACACGATGGGTTCAGCTGCCTTTGTGACCTTGCAGGAAGTGCAGAAATTTGGCTGTGACATCACAGGATGGGTTCATCTGCCTCTGTGACCTCACAGGAAGTACTGAAACTTCACAATGATTGAACATTGAATATGGCTTCATCTCAAATGCCATCCCTATTCCCTATATTAATTACTTGCCTTGAGGCACATAAGGCATCCACAAGAGAGCACCACTGCTTCTGGTCTGCATGTCCTATATAGTATACACATAGTACAATGTGGCTCTGGTAAATAGTAGTGCCCTATGAGGTGTCATTTGAGATGGAGCCATTAAGACTCAGCTCTCTTTCTCTGTTGCTTCACAGGAAGTGCACTGGCTTCTGTGGGGTCCTCAAAGATACCACTCAGCACCCTCTGTGACATCACAAGGAATCCCCAGAAGGTGCTTCACTGTGACCTCATAGCAGGTGTGGGGAATCTTAATACAAAAAAATTGCCTCCTCTCCGATGTACAATGTTCTACTGCGCAAAATCACTGGACATGTGAAAGCAATATTGAAGCCTACTGATAGGCTTTGCCACCATATCACTTATAGCTATCCCATTTCTTCATGATCGGTGGCGAGAAGTTTGAATACATAAGGAAAGGGAACATAGGAAAGCCACTTAACAATGTTGATCCAACCATGACGGGTGACGTTGCCCCTAGACGCTGATCTTGGTTTAGTTTCCCCACTGATGGTTAAGATTGGGGGAGGGAAAGCTAATCGTAGATCTGTACTTAGGGGAAACATCACCCTAAAGCATCCAACCGCAAGATGGGCAAAGGTCCCTCTGAGACCTACAGACAGTGCTGGACTGGCTGTGACACCGGTTGTAAGGACACTCACCACTTGCTTATCTGTGTTTTAGTTGTTGTTGTTATTGGCATATTCTGAAGTTGATAAGTTCAAATGAGATTCTCATTTTTAAAACTGCTTTTTGCCAAATATATTTTTTTGTTTGTTTTGTTCCTAGTGTCAAGTTGATTCTTTGTTTCTCTGGCAGTGATGTTCAGTGTGTGTGTATGAACAGCCTTAAAAGCTTGATGTTTACTGTGTTTAAGGTGTCAGCCTCATTGCGAAAGGACAATTTGTGTGTGTGTGTGTGTGTGTGTGTGTGTGCGTGAGCTTGTATGTGTCTCTGTGCACGTGTGTGCAGAATGCTTCATCCCCACTTAAATTGAACTATCAACAATGTCAAGTCAGCTGCAGTGATTTCCCCTCACATGCCAAAAAACACTCATTTGAAATGAATGGATATGTTTCTAAAGAACTCCTTGTTTGTTTGTACATCCTCCACTCCAGAGTGCTGCAGACTGTAAGTCAGGGTGGGTACAGGATACCTTTGTTAATCGGGTTACTGTTCGACTATTGTTCAATCAAGCTATGTAACTGTTTTATCTCTAGTTGCGCCTGTCGGCACTTTGCAAGGTTGTTTCACTACAAGACACTACAACGCAACACTAGTCCTTCAATGCAGATGGAGTTGTGCTATCTAATGTAAGACAATGGGGTGAACCAATTGGAATCAATTGATATTGGCTGCCATCAAAAGCCCTCATGTTAGGTGAACTGCCCTGGTAAGAGTGTCCCGGAAAAATATACCATTCAATTTCACAACAATAAAGGACGCTATGATGCATCCTTCCAGTACATTATAAAGGTCATTCTTGTACATTTTGTGAAATCAAATATCTAACACAGAGTTATGTCTATTGTACACAACATTTCTGAGTGTTGTGCCCTCGAAGCTCCATGACGAGGTTCACACGGGCAGGGGTTAGAGGTCAGGGGGAAGTGCTTACATGTAGCGGCTTGTTCAGGGTTAGCCTTGAATATTAACTTAATGAAACACAGATCTATATTTAAAATTTTTTTACTTGAACGTGTGTAAAAGCCTTTAATTAGCCACGTAATGCCATTAAGTGTTCTCTGGTCTGATGTGCTGTGTACCTGTCTGTCACTCCACAATTCTCTTCTTTCTTTAGCCATCTAGTCATACGATTTTCCGATCTGAACTATATTGTTCTTTCCAGCACTGTTGCATTAACTAGGGTTGATACGTGATTAGCGCAGCTTGGTTCCGCTCAGTTCGGCTCAGCTCAGAAGTGTAAAAAGGGTATTAAAGCTTGGTGAAGAAAAAGCTATCGTTTTACTTATTTACTTACTTAGTCCTTTTCATTCCTATGTGAAACATTATGCTACCGGCCCGCATTTTTTGAAAATTAGTTGTTGAAATTGACAACTCAATAACTTCACTTTAGTGACTTTTATGGCCCATGGTTGAGCTACAGCTGGCAGTCTCTTCTGTGGCTTAGGTATATCCCAACTATCTGGTATGGGAAGACTGCCCAATCTGTAGTACCACATTCTGCTGAAAAAAAATGAAACTGAAATAAAGGAGTGCGTTCAGAGCGTATTCAGACCCCTCGACTTTTTCCACATTTTGTTACATTACAGCCTTATTCTAAAATTGATTTAAATTGTTTTTTTCCCCTCAGTCTATACACAACACCCCATAATGACAAAGCAAAAACTGTTTTTTTTAGACATTTTTACAAATTTACTGAAATGTCACATTTACATAAGTATTCAGACCCTTTACTCAGTACTTTGTTGAAGCACCTTTGACAGCGATTCCATTACATTTTCTCTCCTTTGTCCCATCTCTACTTACTCTATTTGTCTCTCCCATCTGCAGGACAGGGAACTATTACTAAATTAGTATTTCATTAATTGTAATAATTTATCATTGAAAATAAATACATAATTACAATTCACAAGCATTTATACAGTGCATTCGGAAAGTATTCAGACCCATTGAATTTGTCCACATTTTGTTACATTACAGCCTTCTAAAATTGATTTTATAATAAATCCTCATCAATCTAACACAGTAGCCTATAATGTCAAACCAAGAACAGGTTTTTAGACATTTTTGCAAATGTATAAAAAAAACAACTGATATCACATTTCCATAAGTATTCAGACCCTTTACTCAGTACTTTTCTGAGGCACCTTTGGCAGCGATTACAGCCTCAAGTCTTCTTGAGTATGACGCTACAAGCTTGGCACACCTGTATTTGGGAAGTTTCTCCTATTCTTCTCTGCAGATCCTCTCAAGCTCTGTGAAGTTGGATGGGGAGCATCGCTGCACAGCTATTTTCAGGTCTCTCCAGAGATGTTCGATTGGGTTCAGGTCTGGGCTCTGGCTGGGCCACTCAAGGACATTCAGAAACTTGTCCCGAAGCCACTCCTGCGTTGTCTTGGCTCTGTGCTTAGGGTCATTGTCCTGTTGGAAGGTGAACCTTCACCCCAGTCTGAGGTCCTGAGTGCTCTGGAGCAGGTTTTCATCAAGGATCTCTCTGTACCTTGTCTCCCAGTCCCTGCCGTTAAAAAACATCCCCATAGCATGTCAACATTTACCTGTGTTCGAACCATCAAAGAACAGTCAGACCTAGAGCTCTGAAATGTTATAAACCTGTTCTAGGGCTTAAATTGGTAGTGCACTGTGAGTTATGTGGCTCTAGAAGGTTCTCAGGTCGAGAAACAGCCTTGTCCATTTGCAATACAAATCATTTAAACGTCGCGAAAATGACGACACTGAGGAAAGTCCCAGAATCACAAGACTAGGTGCATTGAAACTGCCTCAACCCATAGAGACGGACCCTAAAGTTTCTGTCCGATTTCTCTTTCAGGGACCTCATAGCAAGGCCCGGAAAAAGGGCATTTTCAGCACTAATTAACGTCGCTGCTCGAGCTCCGAATGACCTATCGAGACAGAATTTGGGGTTGCCTCAGCTAGGGCTGCACATAATGTCAGAACTGGACCCGCAGCTAGAATGTAACTACGTGTTTTACGTTTTTTAAAATTGTTTTATCAGAAGGCGCTGTGAATTTCTGGGCCGGCTCTGAAATATGTGATAGTTGGCTTCTAAACGAGTTGGACAAAGTGGGTTTGGTGTCAGTATGTATCAGTTTGGTGTAAGAATGATGTCTTATTGACTGATGGACACTGACTTGATGGTTGAGCGATGGGGAGGAACCACTATCACTGCTCGGCCACCCCGAGTTAAACGAGCCAGTCAATTGGGCATTTTGGCAGTATATTAGAGCATGTCCAATTCGTGATTTTACAGTTTACGTTTATCCATTTCCAAGTATTTCATGGGGGATTTTCCATCACCAACTGGACAGGCTGAAATCAACACCAACGAGTGATTGGACAGTGTTCATTACACATATCCTATATTGTCATTGTGAACTGCTCTTCTGCACGTTGAGTGTCCATTGCCAATGTATATCCATAAGGACTTCCCATTATGAAATGGATATGCTGAATCAACATCAACAAAAAAATCTTACTTCCTATGATCAAACATCACAAATAGACCTTCTAGGTTGATTCGGGGCTTAAAACCTCTTACATCTACACGTTCCGCTAGCGGAACGTCTGCTCCAATATCCAATGATGGGCGGGGCGCGAAATACAAACTCCTCTAAAATCCGAAAACTTCAATTTTTCAAACATATGACTATTTTACAGCTATTTAAAGACAAGACTCTCCTTTATCTAACCACACTGTCCGATTTCAAAAAGGCTTTACAGCGAAAGCAAAACATTAGATTATGTCAGCAGAGTACCCAGCCAGAAATAATCAGACACCCATTTTTCAAGCTAGCACATCATGTCACATAAACCCAAACCATAGCTAAATGCAGCACTAACCTTTTATGATCTTCATCAGATGACACACCTAGGACATTATGTTATACAATACATGCATGTCTGTTCAATCAAGTTCATATTTATATCAAAAAACAGTTTTTTACATTAGCATGTGACGTTCAGAACTAGCATTCCCACCGAACACTTCCGGTGATTTTACTAAATTACTCACGATAAACGTTCACAAAAAGCATAACAATTATTTTAAGAATTATAGATACAGAACTCCTCTATGCACTCGATATGTCCGATTTTAAAATAGCTTTTCGGATGAAGCACATTTTGCAATAATCTAAGTACATAGCCCAGCCATCACGGGCTAGCTATTTAGACACCCAACCAGTTTAGCCTTCACCAAAATCACATTTCCTATAAGAAAAATGTTCTTACCTTGCTTGTTCTTCGTCAGAATGCAGTCCCAGGACTTCTACTTCAATAACAAATGTAGGTTTGGTCCCAAATAATCCATCGTTATGTTCCATCAAGACGTTTTGTTCGTGCGTTCTAGACACTATCCCAACGCTAAATCTCGGCCACGAGCATGACGCAGAATGTGACAAAAAATGTCTAAATATTCCATTACCGTACTTCGAAGCATGTCAACCGCTGTTTAAAAGCAATTTTTATGCAATTTATCTCGTAGAAAAGCGATAATATTCCGACCGGGAATCTGCCTGTCTGTATACTGAGGGAAAAACCGAAAGCCGGGGGCGGGTCGCGAGCGTAAGGCTTAGTCCACTAGCATGTGACGTTCAGAACTAGCATTCCCACCGAACACTTCCGGTGATTTTACTAAATTACTCACGATAAACGTTCACAAAAAGCATAACAATTATTTTAAGAATTATAGATACAGAACTCCTCTATGCACTCGATATGTCCGATTTTAAAATAGCTTTTCGGATGAAGCACATTTTGCAATAATCTAAGTACATAGCCCAGCCATCACGGGCTAGCTATTTAGACACCCAACCAGTTTAGCCTTCACCAAAATCACATTTCCTATAAGAAAAATGTTCTTACCTTGCTTGTTCTTCGTCAGAATGCAGTCCCAGGACTTCTACTTCAATAACAAATGTAGGTTTGGTCCCAAATAATCCATCGTTATGTTCCATCAAGACGTTTTGTTCGTGCGTTCTAGACACTATCCCAACGCTAAATCTCGGCCACGAGCATGACGCAGAATGTGACAAAAAATGTCTAAATATTCCATTACCGTACTTCGAAGCATGTCAACCGCTGTTTAAAAGCAATTTTTATGCAATTTATCTCGTAGAAAAGCGATAATATTCCGACCGGGAATCTGCCTGTCTGTATACTGAGGGAAAAACCGAAAGCCGGGGGCGGGGCGGGTCGCGAGCGTAAGGCTTAGTCCACTGAGTGACCACTTAGCTTTTGCTCTCCTTTGTTTCAGCCAGGGCTTTGAATTACGCCATTCCTGTTTTTCCCGGGCTCTGAGACTCCATTGGAGACGTGGGAAGTGTCACGTAACAGCAGAGATCCTTAGTTTTTGGAAGAGATGTCAAACAAAGAAAATAAAAGGTCTGACAGGGTACTTCCTGAACAGAAGCATCTCAGGTTTTTGCCTGCCATAGGAGTTCTGTTATACTCACAGACACCATTCAAACAGTTTCAGAAACTGTGGAGTGTTTTCTCTCCAAAGCTAATAATTATATGCATATTCTAGTTTCTGGGCAGGACTAATAATCAGATTAAATTGGGTACGTTTTTTATCCAGCCGTGAAAATACTGCCCCCTAGCCATAAGAGGTTAAGATAGTATTATTTATATATAAAATTTGGTCAGACTTTTGTGTTCGGAAGCCGACTTCCTATGATCATATATGGCAAATGGACATAAAATCCTGATTTGGTACTTTCAACACTTATATATGCCACTTGGACATGGTTCACTGACTTTTGTGTTCGGAAGCCAACTTCTTATGATCATATATGGCAAATGGACAAAACATAGACCTTATGGACAAATGATACACATGATTACTACATATGTATAATTGACAAAAAAACACAATTAAAAAAAAACGGTCCAATAAGCACTTTTTATTAGGTTTTAAAATTATTATTTTTTTTTATTTTTTGTTAAATGTCACACTTGGGACCTGAGTTTGTGACCATTTCCCATATGAAAATCTACGGTGGTGCGCATTCACCCCAATGGGATTTTTGGTGTATTACACTTGGCATTTGTAATCCTCTGGTTGCAATATGGTTTTGATGAACTGCCGTCCATTTGAGTGGTATTTGTGATTGTGTATATGGTTCACCCAATGCCAATAAGTTGCCATAAATTTTTGTACATTTCATGGGGGTCTTCTCTTAACCCCATCATGCTAGTTCGGCATGACGGGAGACACCATTTCTGGGTCACAAAAATAAATAAAATTTCAGCACTTTTTTGTGAAAATGGCCACGAGTTCGTCTTGACGAAGACACCGTTTCTGTGTCTCGAATTTGAAACATATTTTTTTGACACTTTTATTGTGAAAATTACAAAACAATTTAATAATTTTTGGCCCTATTCGGCTTGACACGAGACACCGTTTCTGGGTCATGAAACAAATCCCAGTGCTGCCATCTTTATTTGCATCTTTATTTGCGCAAGCCTTCACCTGTTCTGCTTTTTTGCAGGGTTTTTACGGTCATGTAGGGCCATGCAAGGAGAAAATAACAAACATTAATTGTGTAATATGGACTCTTGTGACTGCAAACATATGAAGATCATCAAAGGTAAGTGATTCATTTTATTGCTAATGTTTGTATGCTTTTTGGAAGCGGGGCGCTATCCTCAGATAATCACATGGTATGCTTTCGCAGTAAAGTCTTTTTGAAATCTGACACAGCGGCTGGATTAACAAGAACTTAATCTTTAAGCCGATGTATAACACTTGTATCTAACATGTTTATTATGAGTATTTTGAATTTCGCGCTCTGCAATTTCACCGGATGTTGGCCAGGTGGGACGTTAGCGGTGAGCACGGAAGCCTAGGGCACGGGCCCGGGTGGAGCCGCCGCGGGTGCAGATCTTGGTGGTGGAAGTAGCAAATATTCAAACGAGATCTTTGAAGGCCGAAGTGGAGAAGGGTTCCATGTGAACAGCAGTTGAACATGTGTCAGTCGGTCCTAAGAGATAGGCGAACGCCGTTCGGAAGGGAGGGGCGATGGCCTCCGTCGTCCCCGGCCGATCAAAAGGGAGTCGGGTTCAGATCCCTGAATTCGGAATGGCTGAGACAGGCGGCGTGAGGTGTCGAGTGCGGTAACGCGACTGATCCCGGAGAACCTGGTGGAAGCCCTGGGAGAGTTCTCTTTTCTTTGAAGGGCAGGGCACCCTGGAATGGGTTCGCCCCGAGAGAGGGGCCCAAGCCCTGGAAAGCGTTGCAGTTCCGGCGGCATCCGGTGAGCTCTCGCTGGCCCTTGAAAATCCGGGGGAGAGGGTGTACCCATATCCGCAGCAGATCTCCAAGGTGAACAGCCTCTGGCATGTTAGAACAATGTATAAAAGGAAAGGCAGCTCGCTCTCACGGCCGTGCACATGACTGAGCTCATGCCAATTTTCCAGACACCTGATACAATCAGCTCTTATTCTCTCCCCCATTCACAGTCGAAGCCTGAAACAACGTTCTAAAGACTGTTGACATCTAGTGGAAGCCTTAGGAAGTGCAATATGACCCCACAGAAAAACTACCAACCTCAGATTTCTGACTTCCTGGTTGCATTTTTTTCTCAGATTTTTGCCTGCCATATGGGTTCTGTTATACTCAGACATCATTCAAACAGTATTAGAAACTTGCTACTCAATACTGCCGCCCCTTCCCCAAAGAAGTTAAGCAGGTGGTGTCAGAAAAGTTACCACAGGGATAACTGGCTTGTGACATTCAAGCGTTCATAGCAACGTCGCTTTTTGATCCTTCGACGTCTGCTCTTCCTATCATTGTGAAGCAGAATTCACCAAGCGTTGGATTGTTCACCCACTAATAGGGAACGTGAGCTGGGTTTAGACCGTCGTGAGACAGATTAGTTTTACCCTACTGATGTGTTGTTGCAATAGTAATCCTGCTCAGTACAAGAGGAATCGAAGGTTCAGACATTTGGTGTATGTGCTTGGCTGAGGAGCCAATGGTGTGACGCTACCATCTGTGGGATTATGACTGAACGCCTCTAAGTCAGAATCCCCCCTAAACTTAACGATACCTCAGCGCCATGGATCTTCAGTTTGCCCGGGATAGCCTGCTTCTTTTGGCAGGTGAGTAGAGCCGTTCGTGACAGGGTCGGGGTGCGGCCGGATGAGTTGCCGCCCCTCTCCTGATGCGCACCGCATGTTTGCGGGGAACCTGGTGCTAAATCACTCATAGACGACCTGATTCTGGGTCAGGGTTTTGTACGTAGCAGAGCAGCTCACTCGCTGCGATCTATTGAAAGTCAGCCCTCAATCCAAGCTTTAGTCGGGTACGGAAGGCGTCTTCCTCCACCTTCCTCCTTCTTTACTAACGGGTTACTAGGTGCACAGAGAAGGGCCAGGAGCCAGAGTACGAGAGGCTGGAGGCCCAGAGAGAGAGAGGGAGGGCAAGCAGACTAGTGAAGGTGGAGACCCGGGTTGAAAGTTCCACCAGCACCTGGTAATCCATGTGTATGGACTTAGTCTCTGAGCGGAAAGTGGCTGGGTGACCAGGTGCACACGGTTCGTAACAGCAGGGCAATATACTTTAGTGTCTGTGGAAGGGTGCTTAAGTGTGGGTGCCCCGGTTCGCCTGGTGTGCGAGGTTATGGAGGTGGGGGGTGTCCCCGGCTGGAAGTCATGCCCAGAGAGAGGGATGTTGACCCGGGCAGGGAGTTGAGGCCTGGAGGTCCGTAGTTCCAGGGAGTAAGCTGTACTCTCTGGCCTGGAGAGAGGGGTGTTACCCGGGCAGGGAGGGTAAGCCTAGAGGCCTGGATGTATTTAGTTCCAGGGATGATTTTGCATGATTTTTATTGAACACAGCGATTCTTCTATTAACAGTCGTGCTTTGCAAGCGTTTCTGGGTATAGTTGCAAAATTGTAGTGTCCATATTGAGTTTCCAGGGAATGTAGCATATACCGACCAACAATACCCCTGTTTGTATCATTAGATTTGGCAAAGTTCAGCGTTGCGATCGAACGGCGTATTGTTCCAAATATCATGGTATCACAGACACCATATTCTTGGAATATATTTTTCAAGGCATTTCCTAATGTGGTCAGAGGTTTGCCTTTTGACCTGAAAAAAAAAGGTTTGACTTTCCATAACCATTCAACAAGGGCCGGATTTTCTGAAAATGTTTCAGCCAGGCTACTTCCTCTTGGGATAAGACGATTCTGGATTCCCCAAATGCGAAGTTGATTTTGTGTTGGTAAACACACATTTGGAAGGTGCTTCCTTCCAGGGCAATGCCATTAAATTCTGCTTCCTTGAATGACATTAGCGGTCCCCGACGAGATCCATTAAAAATGTCCAATTGTCCGCAAATTAGTCCAGCAAAATGTAATATGTCTTTGTTTAATGGACACCCTCCAATCGAGCTAAGGCACGCTCTATCAATGAAATGTTGTTATCCAGAAACGTGTGAATCTGATCTGCGTTCAGGATGGAATCCCAGCATTGATTTCGAAATTGGGCCGGCTCTGCTGCCAGACCCATCCTGCAATCGCCATCTCTCTTAGCCAAAGTTATCAGGGTCTTCCTAACTCTTGAGGCGTTGGCTGCGAACATACATGGCTGGAATTCCAGGCAAAACGTAATAAATTGCCTAATATCAGCACGGTAACTTTTTAAGGTACTTGTCACATTCCGAAACCAGTCCCAAATCCGTTGGTAGTTTTCCAGAGATTTCAATCCGATATCGGGGTCCAGACCTGCCATTATTTTTAAGAATTCTTTAATTCTCGAGATTGGCGATTTGGAGTTATATTTACATTGAAATGAAGGGTTTGTTCCCATAAGGTAATGGGTTCCGGAGCATTCTTTGTCCGCCTCGGGTGCAGAATCTATCTCAGATTTGGACTTTGAAAGTTGGCTCTAGTCGGCAGCGGGAATCTCTTCCGTCGCTTGAAGTTGCCCGGGTGGAAGTTGTCTCTTGTCGGCAGCGTGAAGTTCCATCCCTTCTGTCCATGGTAATTCACGGCTTGATGAAACCATTTGCATAGCGTTACTGTAAAACTTTATAGCCCTTTTTAAGTTGTTGAACCGAGCGTAAATGTCTATCTTGTCTTGAAAGTCTTCGTTACCCACAGATCACAGTCTCATATCGGTCTGCCCATTGCAACCCTTCGATGCTAATGAGCTTCCCTTCCAGCCATTTAACCTAACCCCTACCCTCTAACCCTAACCCATTCTCAAGTCACCACCCATCCATTAAGGTTAAATACATAATAGATCCATGTGAAGTACACTTCTTGGATACTACAGTCTTCTTTAATCACGTAAATCAGTCTCGAAAAACAATACTCACAAAAGTTTATTTCTAACCAACAGATACACATGCTTTACTCCAAAAACACAATTATCATCCCAAACACATTTAGATGCATCGTTAAATTATATGGTTTCATAGGATATCCTCTGCAAACAGGATCTGGTAAAAGCAATTCAAACACTATTTCATGCACTCAGAGAGGTTACTCCAAATGATATCTCAGAACTATAAAAAAAAACAGCACCTTGGGGGCCCTCTCTCCCATTTAGCCTACACACTCGCATAACACAAGTCTGTCCATCACTTCATTATAGAGGTCCCGGAGACATTTCCAAATCAAACACAATTTTTCCCTCACCAAAGAGGCACACACACCCCTACAGCCGTATAGAATAATCTCAGCATTTAGGAGGAGTAAGAGTCTCAAAGACATCCTCATCCAAGTTAAATACAGTACTAAGCCCCCACAACCACCCAAACCCTACACGGCCCACTTCAGACCAAGAAAAATGTCAAACTCATATAGCAAGACCTCCACTTCAGTATTAGACTCAATTTCACTCTACACTCAAAATGTCATATATATATATATATATATCACTTGCACATTTTGCAAAAACACTACATTGGGGAAACCCAGTATACAATAGAAAATAGACTTAAACAACATATATACAATATCAAACGGGTCCATCTACACACAGAGCTAGTCACTCATTTCCAGGATCATCCCATCACTTACCTCAATATATCAGGATTACAGTTGTGTTCTGGGTGGACCAGTGGGCGGCGAAAAGCAGTGGAACGTAGGTGGATAAGAGACATACAAACAATTACACCCAGCGGTCTGAATGAGCGTTTTTAACCAGTCAGATAGGATCAATTGAAAGGGATAGCACTTGTTTACAGGGTTCTCAAGGAGTTGGAAGAAGGATGCACCACAAAACAAAAAACACAATAAATAAAGTTTGTGGTTTTTCTTATTTAACATATGCATGCTTATTTGTAATAGTTTTATTCCTTTATGTATTCGAATTTGTTTTAACAACTTAGCACTTGACCTCATAGCACTTTTATAGATATATGGGTTTATAACTGTGTTTATATATGTACTAATAAAGCATCTATCCCTTGACCACTTGTATATTTCAATATCTTAGTCTCTTCATGGTCCTAGATAAACATTCAGACTATAATTTTAGAAGCAATATTAACCTACTTACTTTTGGTAAGGTTCTTAGGAGGCAATCTATTGGATTTTAACAGTGGAATTTATTTAGATTGGAGTGGCACACAACAATAGGCCTGCGCACCACAAGACAAATCAGTCTCTTTTTAACCCTACTCAAATTAAAAACCTAACCATAACCCTAACTCTAACCCAGAGTTAGGATCATGGAAGGGAATAACTCTTAATTATACTTATGATTGAAAACATCCAGGACTACAGACAGACTGACACGGACTAAATACATAGACAACGTGGAGATAAAAAGAAGGATCCGATGGGGGAGTAACTCCTTGGTTGAACTATGCTTTCCACATCCATTGACAAACAGACTTTGAATGACCTACCTAACCTTAACCCTAACCATTCTAACCCTAAACTTAACCCGAACCTTAACCATTCTAACCCTAACCTTAACCATTCTAATCCTAAACCTAACCCTACGGACGGACTGTTTTAAGTCCAAGTGGGCAAACATGTGGTCTACAACTTTGCCTGGGTGCGCCCGGACTCCCCTGGCCCGCGTGTCAATGCTGTGGAGTGCACCCATTCCCCCCCCCCCCTTCGGCTTCCACGTGTCAGAGATGGAAGTGGATCAACCGCTTCAAAACTAGAAACTAACCCTAACCCCTAAACCTAACCTTAACCTTAATCTTAACCCTTTCCCGATTCTGGGTCCATAACCCTATCCCACCCCATCCTATCCCAGTCCTCCACCCCCTTTCCCAGACCCCCTGTTCCTATTCCCCCAATAGATACAGAACCCCAGATTATACCCATCATCAGCACCTTCTCAGACATAAACAGACTCCTTCATTGTAGACTTAAAGTCGCTTTCACTTAAACACAACGCACATTCCCCCCACTTCAGGAATATAGACCCATATCAGCTTTTCGCAGAAACCCCAACCTCAGGGATCTATTCATTTTTGCTAAATTTCCCAATGAACTCATTCCCAAACCACCCATTGATCAACAGTATTATAGACAACTTCCGCATATTCAAAATCCATATGCACAAACCTCCAGTCCTATCCCACAACTCATGACAATTCAAAGCATCATTCAAAGCACCACTATGCCATAACATGCACACTATGCCACAACATTTATATAGGAGAAACCGGTCACACAGTCTTGACACGCCTCAAACAGCACCTCTACACAGTTGAAAAAAACATATTACAAACACACCTGGTCAAACATTTTCAAATCCACCCTACAACCTCCCTCCGCGTTACCGGTCTGGAGATGAAAGCCTCCTGGACCACAGGCCAGAGAAAAGCAGCCGAATCCAGGTGGATTTCAAAACTTTATAATTTGGCTCCACTTGGAATGAATGTGTGGGAGTCGGTGGGGGCCTAATTAAGAGAGCTGGAGGGGCCCCGACACGAGGAGGAAGTTCAAATAAAACATTATGTATTTGATTGCTCAACCTGGTCTTTTTTTTATTTCGTACTGAATGTTATTATACACTGCTCAAAAAATAAAGGGAACACTTAAACAACACAATGTAACTCCAAGTCAATCACACTTCTGTGAAATCAAACTGTCCACTTAGGAAGCAACACTGACTGACAAATTTCACACGCTGTTGTGCAAATGGAATAGATAACAGGTGGAAATTATAGGCAATTAGCAAGACACCCCCAATAAAGGAGTGGTTCTGCAGGTGGGGACCACAGACCACTTCTCAGTTCCTATTCTTCCTAGCTGATGTTTTGGTCACTTTTGAATGCTGGCGGTGCTTTCACTCTAGTGGTAGCATGAGACGGAGTCTACAACCCACACAAGTGGCTCAGATAGTGCAGCTCATTCTGGATGGCACATCAATGCGAGCTGTGGCAAGAAGGTTTGCTGTGTCTGTCAGCGTAGTGTCCAGAGCATGGAGGCGCTACCAGGAGACAGGCCAGTACATCAGGAGACGTGGAGGAGGCCGTAGGAGGGCAACAACCCAGCAGCAGGACCGCTACCTCCGCCTTTGTGCAAGGAGGAGCAGGAGAAGCACTGCCAGAGCCCTGCAAAATGACCTCCAGCAGGCCACAAATGTGCATGTGTCTGCTCAAACGGTCGGAAACAGACTCCATGAGGGTGGTATGAGGGCCCGACGTCCACAGGTGGGGGTTGTGCTTACAGCCCAACACCGTGCAGGACGTTTGGCATTTGCCAGAGAACACCAAGATTGGCAAATTCGCCACTGGCGCCCTGTGCTCTTCACAGATGAAAGCAGGTTCACAGTGTGCACGTGACAGACGTGACAGTCTGGAGACGCCGTGGAGAACGTTCTGCTGCCTGCAACATCCTCCAACATGACCGGTTTGGCGGTGGGTCAGTCATGGTGTGGGGTGGCATTTCTTTGGGGGGCCGCACAGCCCTCCATGTGCTCGCCAGAGGTAGCCTGACTGCCATTAGGTACCGAGATGAGATCCTCAGACCCCTTGTGAGACCATATGCTGGTGCGGTTGGCCCTGGGTTCCTCCTAATGCAAGACAATGCTAGACCTCATGTGGCTGGAGTGTGTCAGCAGTTCCTGCAAGAGGAAGGCATTGATGCTATGGACTGGCCCGCCCGTTCCCCAGACCAGAATCCAATTGAGCACAATTGGGACATCATGTCTCGCTCCATCCACCAATGCCACGTTGCACCACAGACTGTCCAGGAGTTGGTGGATGCTTTAGTCCAGGTCTGGGAGGAGATCCCTCAGGAGACCATCCGCCACCTCATCAGGAGCATGCCCAGGCGTTGTAGGGAGGTCATACAGGCACGTGGAGGCCACACACACTACTGAGCCACATTTTGACTTGTTTTAAGGACATTACATCAAAGTTGGATCAGCCTGTAGTTTGGTTTTCCACTTTGGTTTTGAGTATGACTCCAAATCCAGACCTCCATGGGTTGATAAATTGGATTTCCATTGATTATTTTTGTGTGATTTTGTTGTCAGCACATTCAACTATGTAAAGAAAAAAGTACTGTAATGTAAAAGTAATAAGATTATTTCATTCATTCAGATCTAGGATGTGTTATTTTAGTGTTCCCTTTATTTTTTGGAGCAGTATATTATGCACTTTAGTATGGCATGTGATCCCATCACCCCCCCCATCATTTCTAATTCTATACTTGATTATTTGTTTAATTATTTAATTGTTTAGGTACTTAACTGATCTAGTATGCATGTTTTATCGTGATTTTATATGAAATTTGGTTTAAAGTTAAACCCTTTACTCCCAGGTTTTTATTGATGATTGTCTTCCTCCTGTTTTTTTAATTGTTGTGGGTGACCCCTCAGAGCTCTTGCTCTCTCATGTCCTCCCACTTTCTCGAGACCGGTCAAATGTACAACACAAAAACAGGGCGGAAAGTTGCAATAGGCCTGTGCAACCCAAGGTTTGATACCAATATATACATAAACCCTCTTAACCTTTAACCCTAACCCTTAACCCCTAACCTTAACCCTAAACCCTGACCCCAACCCTACCCCCTAACCCTAAACCCCAACCCCTAACCCCTCTCCAAATCTACCCTGCAACCACATCTTTAAGGCCTTCACGCGGCCCTCACCCTCGCTGCTCCGAGGGGCTCAGAGTTGGAGTGCAGGGATAAGAAACTCTAACAAAGCGATGCTGCCCTACACATATCCGTTCCATATCTCTTTAAAAAAAAATGCCAGACACTCACCGAAGAGAATGCAGGGCTTGACTAGCGGCCAACGACACGCTTTCGCTCCCGGCAGAGCTACCCTGTGAGCCACAGGCCTGCTGATTCAGTACCTTGACAGAATGAGTCGGGAAGTTCAGCCACTGACTGGCTGGTGGCTCTTGATGTCTCCGATAGAGTGTTGGTGAAATGGGCTTGGGACCGCTCGGCGCACCGGAACCTAGTTGGGGCCTCGGAACCTGGAAGGGAGACCAGGTGCTGTTTGATGGGGAAGAGGATCCGTCAGATATACAAACCAGCTTCGGACACTCTGCGGACTCCCGGCCCCGTCTCGCTCCTACTGATCCGACCACTATAAGACTTGAACAACATAGCAACAATAACTCACTGGCTAAGAATGACACCCTATGGGGACCCACAATCCTGGAAGGGAGTGGCCTCACTAGTTCTTGCCATCTGAACCACTGAGTATGAAGGACTGACTCCTGGGGTGGATGCATAACAACCTTAGAGGAGGTTATACTTCCTGGGTTTTTGTCTGCTCAAACTCTTAAGGCCGACTGACTGACATGCTTGGGATGGACACATGGCAACCGACTGAGAAGCTGGGCTCCTGGAAGGGAGCAGCCCTCTATGGTTTTTGCCTGACCCTAAACCAAGTATGTATCTATGAGGACGATGGATGGAGCGATGGACGGAGCTCAAAGGGTGGATGCATGACAACCGTAGAAAAGGTTAATCTTCTGGGTTTTTGTCTGCTGAAACCACAAGAACTCAATGACAGACTGTTTTGGTATGGACACATGGCAAGCAACTGAGACACCAGACCCGCACAGGATACGCAACTCAACCTCATTGCCTGATCCTACACCAAGCATGCCACGACAGCACCAGCTAGATGTGAATACATGGCAATTGCTTCAGAGTAAGGATCCTGGAAGGAAATTACTCTTAAACGAATTGACGTACGAAAACATCCAGGACCTAACGACAGACGAACACGGGGTGGACCAGAGGTGTGGACTCGAGTCACATGACTTGGATTCGAGTCAGACTCGAGTCACAAATATGATGACTTGCAACTCGACTTTGACTTTAACACCAATGACTCGTGACTTAACTTGGACTTGAGCCTTTTGACTCGAACTGACTTGATACCCTCCCCAAACCCAAATATAAAAAATCATGCTATTAAAAAAAGTGTGCAGCGCATAAACTCTTCATTTAACGGATTACAGTTTGAATCGGAAATCAGCCAATCAAATTGTGCCAGCTGAGAAAAAGTTGAGCGTGGCAGTGCAGAGGAACGTTGGCGGATGAATTCAGATGGAGCCCTTGGAAAGATGATACCCAAAATTATTATTTTCAGATGTAAAGACTACGCTGTATCAATAAAAAACAGATTGCAAAACATGCGGGAAGAAAATGACATACGGAGGTGCAACAACTTCCAACTTTGTTCGACATTTGAAGCTGCACAAAGGATGGTAAACCGTGGCTAATATAGCTGACAGCAATATAATTTACAACTTTGCAAGTGTAGCATGTATGCTGACGTAATATTAAATCAATGAGCCTCCACACAGTCAGTCAGTGCGGGAACGTGATCATTGCACCCAAGATTGAGCTACAACTGGCTAGGCAGTTAGTAGCCTAAATCCTGACTGATGTTACTGCTGTTCCTAAAACCATTGACATACGTTAGCCTACTGTAACCACACACAGAGAGGGTGTGGGGGTGTGTGTGTGTGTGTTAAGGTTGGGCAATTGTGTACAAGCCTACATCGCCAGATTGCGCCCCCATAGCGATCCTCGATCGTCGATCGCTATGGGGGGGGGGGGTCTTTCTCATGGCTACCCATGTATTTCCATGGAAATATAACATTTATTTAGAAAGTAATAAATATATATATTTTTAAAAGCATTCATGATTTGAGTAAATGTAATATACTAACTGTTACTAACTGGTACTTGTTAAAAATATGAAATGGTATTACATTTGGTGAAGAGCACATTGACATTGGACTTGAGACTTGACTTGAGACTTGACTCGGACTTGCCTGTCTTAACTTGGCACTTGAGTGCTACGACTTGAGACTTACTTGTGACTTGTAAAACAATGACTTGGCCCCACCTCTGGGGTGGACACTTGGCTAATCAGCAGGAAAAGATGGTTCAGAGGGCGAATTTCTCTCCGATGGCCTTTTTTTCACAACCGTCGACACTCGTACACATAGGAGGACTTCTCTAACCCTTAACCTACCCCCACCCTAACCTACCCCCACCCTTACCCTAACCCTGACCCCACCCTTATCCTAACCCTAAACTCACCCTTATCCCAACCCTAAGCTACCCCCACCCTAACCTACCCCCACCCTTACACTAACCCTACCATTATCCTAACCCTAATCTCACCCTTACCTCAACCCTACCCCTGGTCTCTGCATTAGCTTGAAGTCATCAGATCGACCTTGTGGATTTCTTACAAACACAAACCTAGCCCCTAATCCGAACCCTAACCCCTAACCCTAACCCTAGAGAGGACTTCCCATTCCTACAATCTACCGTAGTTGAAAACTCACATACCACAGCCAAACCAAAGACAATTACAATTGAGGCCCAGGTGATCCACACACCTTGGCGCTAAGTGGTCATCCCGACCACTTCTCAACCCACTGTAGCCATAGGGCCAGCACAACCACCTGGCAAATCTAGATCTAGATAATGTGGCAGTTTACTCTGACTTGAACATCTCAGGTCCATCCAGCCCAGACACTAACATCTTTACTTCTGTTTCCACAGAGACCCAAACCAACATACCCATAAACCCCACTAAGATGTTGAATAAGGAGAAAGGGGCTAAGGGTGCTAAAAATGTGATGATCGGACAGACTAAAGGGAAGTTCAATCCCTGTAATGTCCCGTCTGAACCCTCCCCAACACTTACCTCTCCACACACCAGACCCCCCTTACTACCTACCCTACTTAGTATGCCTCCAAACAATGGGCTCCCCAAACAGCCTATGGTGAGACTGGAACTCAATTTCCCCTCTGAAACATCTCCAATATTTGCCTCTACACATACTGGAAACCTTGTACCCACCCCACTTATTTGGGGTCCCAGGAAAAAGATTGACATTCCCAATGAAGGGGGTTAAGGTTAGGGCTTGAATAAAAGGTGAAGTTAAGGTTAGGGCAAGGCTCAAGGGCATGCCTTAATAAACTGTAAGTGCTAGGATTAAGTTAAAAAAAGGGTTAGGGTTAAAGTTACGGTTAGGGTTAGGTGGGGATAGGGGATGGTTGGGTTGGATGGGAATGGGGATTAGGGTTGGGTTTGAAATTACGGGTAGGGTTAGGATAGAGTTGGGATAGGTGTTAGGGTTGGGGTTAGGATAGGGTTGGGGATTAGGGTTAGGATGGGGGGAATTGGGGTTAAGGTTAGGGTTGAAATTACAGTAGTAAGTATTAACTATTGCTCCTAGGGATACATCTTTATGAAAGTTGTTATATGAGAAGTGAGGAGACATTCCAGTCAACTGGGCATTTGTGCAGTATATTAGAGCATGTCCAATTTGTGTTGGTAAATTCCCATTGGAAGACATTGAAAATGGACAGTGTACAATTCCAATGTATTTTATGAGGGATTTACCATCACCAAATGGACAGGCTGAAATCAACACCAACAAGTGATGGAGAGGAACAGCTATCACTGCTCGGCCATCCCGAGTTCAAAGGGCCAGTCAATTGGGCATTTCTGCAGTATATTAGAGCATGTCCAATTCATGATGGTAAATTCCCATTGTAAGACAATGCAAATGGACAGTTTACATTTCTCCATTTCCAATGTATTTAATGAGGGATTTTGATGTTAGGACTTCCCATTATTACACCTGGCATTTGCAATGTTCCGGTTGCAATATGGTTTTGATGAACTGCCGTCCATTTTAGTGGTATTTGCGATTGTGTATATGGTTCGCCCCATGCCAATACGTTACCCAGATCTTTGCCTCGACACAATCCTGACTCTGAGCTGTACGGACAATTCCTTTGAACTCATGACTTGGTTTTGCTCTGACATGCACTGTCAACTGTGGGCATGTATAAAGGTAGGTGTGTGTCTTTCCAAATCATGTCAAATCAATTGAATTTACGACAGGTGGACTCCAATCATGTTCTAGAAATCTCTCAAGGATTATCAATGGTAACTGTAGCATACTGCACTAGCATTGAATAGTCCCTGCGATATGCAACTTTTCAGGGAAGTCAGGAACCAATACACAGTCAGTTAGGAAAGCAAAGGCTAGGTTTTTCAAACAGAAATTTGCATCCTGTAGCTCTAACTCCAAAAAGTTCTGGGACACTGTAAAGTCCATGGAGATTAAGAGCACCTCCTCCCAGCTGCCCACTGCACTGAGGCTAGGAAACACTGTCACCACTGATAAATCCATGATAATCGAGAATATCAATAAGCATTTCTCTACTGCTGGCCATGCTTTCCTCCTGGCTACCCCAACCCCAGCCAACAGCTCCGCACTCCCCCGCAGCTACTTTTCCAAGCTTCCCCAGCTTCTTCTTCACCCAAATCCAGATAGCAGATGTTCTGAAAGAGCTGCAAAACCTGGACCTGTACAAATCAGCTGGGCTAGACAATCTGGACCCTCTCTTTCTAAAATGATCTGCCGCCATTGTTGCAACCCCTATTACTAGTTTGTTCAACCTCTCTTTCATATCGTCTGAGATTCCTAAAGATTGGAAAGCTGCCGCGGTCATCCCCCTCTTCAAAGGGGGTGACAATCTAGACCCAAAGTGTTACAGACCTATATCCATCCTGCCCTGCCTTTCTAAAGTCTTCGAAAGCCAAGTTAACAAACAGATCACTGACCATTTCGAATCCCACCGTACCTTCTCCACTATGCAATCCGGTTTCCGAGCTGGTCACGGGTGCACCTCAGCCACGTTCAAGGTACTAAACAATATCATAACCGCCATCGATAAGAGACAATACTGTGCAGCCGTCTTCATCGACCTGGCCAAGGCTTTCGACTCTGTCAATCAACGTATTCTTATCGGCAGACTCAACAGCCTTGGTTTCTCAAATGACTGCCTCGCCTGAATCACCAACTACTTCTCAGATAGAGTTCAGTGTGTCTGTAATCGGCCTGTGTGTTGCTCGTGTGGAGGAGTCAGGCGCAGGACAGCAGATATGAGTAAGGAACGTAATTTACTCAAGGAATCAATAGAATACAACACAATAAACTAGCCCACAATAACGGACCGTATACATACAAACAATCACTCACAAAAAACCATGGGGGAACAGAAGGTTAAATAACGAACAAGTAATTGGGAATTGGAACCAGGTGTGTAAAACAAAGACAAAACAAATGGAAAATTAAAAGTGGATTGGCAATGGCTAGAAGGCCGGTGACGTCGACTGCCGAACGCCGCCCGAACAAGGAGAGGGACCGACTTCGGCGGAAGTCATGACAGTGTCAAATCGGAGGACCTGTTGGGGGTGCCACAGGGTTCAATTCTCGGGCCGACTCTTTTCTCTGTATATATCAACGATGTCGCTCTTGCAGCGGGTGATTATTTTATCCACCTCTATGCAGACGACACCGTTCTGTATACATCTGGCCCTTCTTTGGACACTGTGCTAAAAAACCTCCAAACGAGCTTCAATGCCATACAACACTCCTTCCGTGGCCTCCAACTGCTCTTAAACACTAATAAAACTAAATGCATGATCTTCAACCGATCGCTGCCCGCCCGCACCCGCCCGCCTGACTAGCATCACTGCTCTGGACGGTTCTGACTTAGAATATGTGGACAACTACAAATACCTAGGTGTCTGGCTAGACTGTAAACTCTCATCCAGACTCATACTAAGCATCTCCAATCCAAAATTAAATCTAGAATCAGTTTCCTATTTTGCAACAAAGCATTCTTCACTCACCCTGCCAAACATACCCTCGTAAAACTGACTATCCTACCTATCCTCGACTTCGGCGATGTAATTTACAAAATAACCTCCAACACTCTACTCAGCAAACTGGATGCAATCTATCACAGAGCCATCCGTTTTTTCACGAAAGCCCCATATACCATCCACCACTGCGTCCTGTATGCTCTCGTCGGCTGGCCCTCGCTACATATTAGTCGCCAGCACTGGCTCCAGGTCATCTATAAGTCTTTGCTAGGTAAGGCTCCGCCTTATCTCAGCTCATTGGTCACCATAACAACACCCACCCGTAGCACGCGCTCCAGCAGGTATATCTCACTGGTCATCCCCAAAGCCAACAGCACCTTTGGCCGCCTTTCCTTCCAGTTGTCTGCTGCCAGTGACTGGAGCGAATTGCAAACATCTCTGAAGTTGGAGACTTATATCTGCCTCACTAACTTTAAGCATCAGCTATCTGAGCAGCTTACCGATCGCTGCAGCTGTACTTGGCCCATCTGTAAATAGCCCATCCAACTACCTACCTCATCCCCATATTGTTTTTATTTACTTTTTCGCTCTTTTGCACACCAGTATTTCTACATCATCAGTATTTCTACATTTCTACATCATCATCTGCACATCTATCACTCCAGTGTTAATTTGCTACATTGTAATTAGTTCGCTACTATGGCCTATTTATTGCCTTACCTCCTTACTCCATTTGCACACACTGTATATAGATTTTTCTATTGTGTTATTGACTGTACTTTTGTTTATCCAATGTGTAACTCTGTGTTGTTGTTTTTTGTCGCACTGCTTTGCTTTATCTTGGCCAGGTCACAGTTGTAAATGAGAACTTGTTATCAACTGGCCTACCTGGTTAAATAAAGGTGAAATCAATATAAAAAAAACAGGATGCACCTGAGCTCAATTTCGAGTGTCATAGCAAAGGGTCTGAATACTTATGTAAATAAACCTGTTTTCGCTTTGTCATTATGGCGTATTGTGTGTAGATTGAGGAACATTTTTTATATTTAATCAATTTTCGAATAAGGTTGTAACATAATATAATGTGGGAAAAGGAAAGGGGTCTGAATACTTTCCAAATGCACTGATTATACTATAAGTGTTATTTTCTTATGTCTCCGTGATTGTTTAACATAAGTATAAAAGTATCTTACCCTAACTCATTCACCACAGCATATAGACTGAAAACACCGTATTCATTATACTGTTAGAGCATGGGAAGGAGGTTATGTTAAGATATGTCAGTAACACTTCATAAAAGCTCATACATGCTTATAAGAAATAGGAAGGCATTATATTTTATGTCCTGGATTAACTGAATGGATATGGACTTGCCCTGAAGCTGGTCTTTCAGCAGAGCCAATATATTTCACAACATCTCCTTCATCAGTAGCATCCCTTATGTCTAGATTGAGAAAATACAAATGAGGAGCCTACAGCACTGGAGTGCAGTAGAGTGATGTAGTTAGTATATGAATGTGAAATGTAAGAATTATGCCTAGCCATCAGTATAGGGGTCAATTGCATTTTATTTCAGTAAATTCAGGAAGTAAACTGAAATTCTAATTCCAGTTATACATTTTTCCATTGCCACACACCAACAGTAATTCTGGAAGTTCTCATCTTTCATGTAGAATTACAGTTAAAATCATGTTTAAAGTATATACATCAGAAGTTATATTAAGCCTGTAAAACTCATATTTTACCTGTGAAGACAAGATCAATCAACTTGACCAATGCAAAGGCATGTATTTCCTCATAAAAAATGAATCATTTTGAAAAGATAAACTATTGCGTGCTTGCGTGAGTGCGTGCATCTGGTGTGTTTGTGTGTGTGCGTCTGCACGTATGTCTCAGGGGTTGTAAGGGTGAAATTAGGTGAAAGGAGCTCCACCTTCACAGCAAACAAAAGCCTCTTCTCCTTCCTGCTCTCTCTCTCTTACTCCCTTCCTTGCTAACTTTTCTTCCCTCCCTCCCTTGTCTCTTATCTGTCCTGCCCGGATGTGTATGTCTATGTCTGAGTGCTGTATCCTGCAGTGCCTCTGGCAGTTGCGACAGTTAAGGAAGTTAGTAACAACTACTACAGCAAAGGAGTACAGAACATTAGTTGCTGTTGGAGAGACGCCACACGGACCAAGCCTTTTAGTCTGGGAAGACCCAGAACAGAGTAGGACTTCTGAGGATATCCTTCCTTCCCATCTATAGTATCTGGACTGAGGAGGGACTCCACCTGTAACGTTGTGATGGTGATTAAGTGAAAGTTGTAACCTGGGTGTGCGCCATAACGGTGAAACTGGAGGAACACAGGTGAGCTCGAAATGAGAGAAATAAGAGAAGGGAAAACAGTGTAAATTAATAATAATTAATGTTGAGAGCGAGAAAGTATTTAGTCAGGTTCATTATGAGATGATTATAATGATACATGCTTAAGACAGGTCTTACAATTGCATCATATTCCATCTGCAGGCTAGTTAACAGTTTTTTATTTATTTTAGGTGTAGATCAGCTTTAATATTGCAGATTGTAGCTTCCATTCTCCCATATCTTTTTTTTGTAAATTTACTGTAACAGTCAGTTTGGACACAGCTACTAATTCATTTACATTTTAGTCATTTAGCAGACACTCTTATCCAGAGTGACTTACAGTAGTAAATGCATACATTTCATACATTATTTTCCCCGTACTGGTCCCCCGTGGGAATAGAACCCACAACCCTGGCGTTGCAAACACCATGCTCGACCAACTGAGCCACACGGGATTTTACTTTATTTGTTCTATTTTCTACATTGTAGAATAATAGTGAAGACATCAAAACTATGAAATAACACTTATGGAATCATATAGCAACCAAAAAAGTGTTGGTGAAGTACTGTATATACATTTTTACAAATATATTTTTCTTTATTATATTACCATAACCCTACCACCCCTCCCCTAATTGGAGTAGACTGATGGACAACAACACTTCGACTTCTATTTCCAGCTTATACATACTAAATACATTTTACGGACACAACTATTGTAAAATATATAATATATATTTTTTTTTTAATCCCGTCCTTCAGCTACCCTCAACCTATCCAATCTATCGCTGAAGACCATTCAGTTTGGGTTTTGCCATGTATTTTTAACTGCTGTTTTCACAAAAGTTCTGAACCTATATACATTTTACGGACCCAGTATATTTTTCATTAATTATATTGTTGTTTTTAGTCCCACCCTTCAGCTAGACTCAACCCCTCCCATCTAAACTCAGCAAAAAAGGACGCGTCATCTCACTGTCAACTGCGTTTATTTTCAGCAAATTTAACATGTGTAAATATTTGTATGAACATAACAAGATTCAACAACTGAGACATAAACTGAACAAGTTCCACAGACATGTGACTAACAGAAATGAAATAATGTGTCCCTGAACAAAGGGGGGACAACGGCGGGACTGAGACAGGTAGGGGCAGGACTGAGACAGGTAATGGCGGACTGAACGTAGTTATGTTGAGCACCTCAAGATAAAAACATAATATTCAATATCGGCAAGTTAGACTAAATATTAGCACTACACAATCTGGTGGGTGATAACTTTCAATCTGGATAATAACACAAAACAAATCTTAAGACTAAAGAAATTTATCGACAAATATTACGAAAACAAGCAACACCCAAACATGACAGAGTAAGACAGGGGAACCGATTTCAAAACGAAAACGTGACTCTTCTACAGACAGACAATTTAATTTTTTCACCACCGGGAATGGTAAAGGTCGAAACCGATCTGTTAAAATCAATAAATGACAAACTGGGTATACTTGAATTAGTCAGTTAGGATATAAAAGAGTTGAAGGCAAGCCTCGAGATGAGTGATGAAAAAGCTGCGACACTGAAGAAGGAAACAAACAAGCTAAAAGTGTCAGTCAATTAGATTGAAATCGAAGTGAATGAACTTAAAAAGGAGAACATCGTTCTGAGAGAAGCCTTACTTGACATACAGACTAGATCCATGAGATAGAATCTGGTACTTACAGGTATCCAAGAGAAAGAAGGAGAAGTTCCTGAATCTGTAGTTAGAGAGTTCCTCCTTACAGCGCTTCAGATTCCACGCGAAGCAATCGACAAAATCCAACTCGAACGTGTACACCGTTTCGGACAGAGAGGGCAGAGGTATGAACGCCCAATCGTTGCCAAATTTGCTTCATTTAAAGATAAAATAATGGTTAAAAGCCTGGGTAAAAGACTTGCTGGGACCAAAATTGGCATGAATGACCAGTTCCCGAAGGAAATTGCAGAACGGTGTAAAGTTCTGTATCCAATTTTCAAGGAAAATAGATTAAAAGGGAAACGAGTAGCTCTCGTTGTCGATAAACTATATATTGATAACCAATTGTTCAGAGACATAAAGACTACTCCACGGCTATTTTAAAAATTACAAAGTTCTTATAGACGAGGAAAATAATGAAACACAATTCTATCCTGGTTATGGATTGTAATAATACAATAAAAAATATAGCTTTTCTATATACAGTGGGGAGAACAAGTATTTGATACACTGCCGATTTTGCAGGTTTTCCTACTTACAAGGCATGTAGAGGTCTGTAATTTTAATCATAGGTACACTTCAACTGTGAGAGACGGAATCTAAAATGGAGGCGCACTGGAGTTCTGGAGCGTATAGCTGGCACAACCCGTCCTGGCTGGATGCTCACTTTAGCCCGGCACGTGCAGGACGCACTGGGCTGTGAAGGCGCACTGGCAACGCAGTGCGTAGAGCCGGTGCAGGATATCCTGGACCGAGGAGGCGTACTGGAGGTCTGGAGCGTAGAGCTGGCACAACCCGTCCTGGCTGCATGCTCACTTTAGCCCGGCAAATGCGGGGCGCTGGCACAGGACGCACTGGGCTGTGAAGGCGCACTGGCAACGCAGTGCGTAGAGCCGGCGCAGGATATCCTGGACCGAGGAGGCGTACTGGAGACCAGGAGCGCTGAGCCGGCACAACCCTTCCTGGCTGGATGCTCACTTTTGCACGGCAAGTGCAAGGAGCGGGCACAGAACGCACCGGGCTGTGGATGCGCACTGGAGATACATTGCGTATCTCCGCAAAGCATGGTATCTGAACCGTGACCAACTCCTCATCGTAAATACAGGGAGTTGGTTCTTGTTCCCACCTTTGCTCCGCTCACCACCCTGTGTGCCCCCCCAATTTCTTTTTGAGGCTGACTCTCGGGTTTCCGTCACCGTTCCTCTCTTGCTACCTCCGCCTGCTTCCATGGCAGGGTCTTGTCCCCTGCCATTACCTCCTCCCAGGTCCAGGATGTCCTCCACTCCCTTTTCTCCCGGGCCCAGGATCCCTGCTCCTCCTGGGCACGCTGCTTGGTCCTTTGGTGGTGGGATCTTCTGTTACGTCTGTTGTTGGAATGAGACCAAGGTGCAGCGAGGTAGGTGTACATTTTCATTTATTTCAAATGACACCGGGATAACAACAAAATACGAAAACGAATGTAAAGCTATGTGCAGTGCAGAAAGCAACTACACACAAACAAGATCCCACAATCACAGGTGGGAAAAGGGCTGCCTAAGTATGATCCCCAATCAGAGACAACAATAAACAGTTGCCTCTGATTGGGAACCATACTAGGCCAACAAAGAAATAGAAACATAGATATGCCCACCCAAGTCACACCCTGACCTAACAAAATAGAGAATAAAAAAGGCTCTCTAAGGTCAGGGCGTGACAAGTAAAGTACTTTAAGAATATGTTTTAATTTCAGTCTCCTCCGTCTCCACTAGCTGAAACTAATTGTATGGATTTTTTTCCTAATAATAATGTAAAATTAACACGCAACAAGAAGGTCTGATATCATCATTACTGAAACAGGACCCAAGTGGTATATATGAAGATCCATTCCAGTAAAAAAATTGGAGACCTCTTACACTTCAGTGTTGTGATGCAAAAACCCTAGCAAAATGCTTGGCGCATAGAATTAAAAAAGCATTGTCAGATATTATTCATCCTAATCAGACAGGTTTTTTACATGGACGATACATTGGAGATAATATAAGACAAGTTCTGGAAACAATAGAATACTATGAAATATCGGGGACACTAGGCCTGGTTTTCATAGCTGATTTTGAAAAGGCTTTTGATAAAGTACGACAGGAGTTTATATATAAATGCCTGGAATATTTGAACTTTGGGGAATCTCTTATAAAATGGATTAAAGTTATGTATAGTAACCCTAGGAGTAAAATAATAAATAATGGTTACATCTCAGAAAGTTTTAAACTATCTAGAGGATAGGGTTGTCCACTATCAGCAGATCTATTTATTATTGCCATCGAAATGTTAGCTGTTAAAATTAGATCAAACAATAATATTAAGGGATTAGAAATCCATGGCTTAAAAACTAAGGTGTCATTGTGTCACGACTTCCGCCGAAGTTGGTCCTTCTCCTTGTTCGGGTGGCGTTCGGCGGTCGACGTCACCGGTTTTCTAGCCACCACCGATCCACTTTTCATTTTCCATTTGTTTTGTCTTCATTGTACACACCTGGTTTCCATTCCCATAATTATGTTCCTTATTTAACCCTCTGGTTCCCCCATGGTTTTGTGCGTGTTTGTTCTTTGTAAGTTGGTCTGTATTTGTGAGCCTGATTATTTTCCTTCTTGGAAGATTTGTTGTTTTGAGTAAAGTTACGTGAATTACTCATCTCTGTGTCCTGCGCCTGACTCCGCCTTACCTGCTACACCTAGACGCCTTACATATTGTACGCTGATGATTCATGTTTTCTTTTAAAACCACAACTAGAATCTCTCCACAGCCTCATAGAGGAGCTAGATACTTTTGCTATCCTCTCTGGATTAAAACCAAATTACTTATTGGATCACAAAAAAATGCAAATTTTACATTACCGTGTAGTTTACCAATTCAATTGTCTGACGGAGATGTGGACAAACTCGGTATACAAATCCCAAAAGAAAGAAATTATCTCACTCCAATACATTTTTAAAGAAAGTTAGCAAAAATACATAAGATCATAAAAATCACCCTGATTAACTCTTTAGTTATATCACAGTTTACCTATTTGCTTATGGTTTTGCCTACACCTAGTGACCTGCTTTTTAAATTATATGAACAAAAAGATTCAATTTTATTTGGAATGGCAAGCCAGACAAAATTAAAAGGGCCTATTTATATAACGAATATGAATTCTGAGGGCAGAAATTATTAAATATTAAACCATTGGACCTCTCAGTAAAGGCATCAGTCATACAAAAGTTATACTTAAATCCAAACTTGTTCTCTAGTAAATTGGTAGGAATGTCTCTTCCTATGTCCAAGAATGGCCTTTTTCCCTTTATTCAGATTACACCTGCTCACTGTCGGTTGTTTGAAAAGGAAATAATCTCCAAAATATCATTATTTTTTAAACAAGCCTTAGAAAGTTGATTGAAATTTCAGTTTAATCCACCTGAAAAGACAGAACAAATAATACAACAAATAATGTGGTTAAACTCAAATATACTAATTGATAAATAAAAATTTATTTTTCGAAGACATTTTTTAAAAAAGGTATAATTTCTGTGAATGATATTAATAGGACTGGTGGAGTTATGTCACACATGCAGCTAATACAGACATATGGAAATATCTGCTCAACCCAAAATTACAACCAACTAATTGCAGCATTACAACAAAAATGGAAGAGGCAAGTAGAGGGGGAAAAAAGTAAGGAACTTGTATCCCTGTATTAAAGAACATAAATGGTTAAAGAAAAGTGTGATAAGTAAAAACATATACCAATTTAATTTAAGGACCAAAAAAACTGACAGCTGTGCAATATAAATTGCAAAATAGTTGGGAAGTGATTTTCGATGTACCCATTCCATGGCACATGATTTATGAATTGATACGCAAAACAACGCAGGGTTCAAAATTTTGAATTTTTCCATTTAAATTACTATACAAAATTCTTGCAACCAACAGAATGTTATGTATACGGGGGATACAATCTTTACAGCTCTGCAGATTTTGCTGTGAGGAGGCAGTCATTTAGATCATTTATTTTAGTATTGTCCATATGTAGCTCATTTTTGGTCACAGGTCCAGGAATGGCTGAAGAATTGCAACATTTGCCTAGAACTAACGCTGCAGATAGCAATACTGGGTGATTTGAAAAGGCATAGTCAATAAATCAATAATATAATAATTATTTTAGCAAAAATGTTTATTTTTAATTTACAATCTGTAGAAGCTATGCGAAACGAAAGGTTCAGTACTTTTTGTCAAGCATCACAGCACAGTTGAAAAATATATGGCAAATAGAAATTCAAAATGGATGGTGTTGAGAGATAGATGGGAGGGGTTGAATGGAGCTGAAGGGTGGGACTAATAACAAGATAACCAATGTAAAACATATGGGGTCTGTAAAATGTATATAGGTTCCGAAATGTTACAAATAGAAATCTAACTGGATGGACATCAGAAACAGAGGAAGGACTAAAAACAAACAAAATATAACATTGTAAAATAGATTGTGTCTGCAAAATGTGTATAAGATGTATATACTGAAGGTAGAAGCCTAAGTGTTATTGTTTATTAGTTTACTCCAATTCGGGGAATGGTGGTAGGGTTTTGCCATGAATAATAATTTTAAAAAGTATGTATGTCTATATAGGTATGTGTATGCATATGTATGCATATGTGTATGTATATGGATATCTTTACAAAATAAATATATGGGGGATTGGAAATGATGCAGACAATTACATTGATGGAAGCTAAAATCTTTTCGCAATATTAGGCTGATCCACCCATTTAAAAAAAAGAGAAAAAAGAAATGAAAAAATGGGGGTCAAAATCAAAGTAACAGTCGGTATCTGGTGTGGCCACCAGCTGCATTAAGTACTACAGTGCATCTCCTCCTCATGGACTGCACCAGATTTGCCAGTTCTTGCTGTGAGATGTTACCCCACTCTTCCACGAAGGCACCTGCGAGTTCCCGGACATTTCTGGGGGGAATGGCCCTAGCCCTCACCCTCCGATCCAACAGGTCCCAGACGTGCTCAATGGCATTGAGATCCGGGCTCTTCGCTGGCCATGGCAGAACACTGACAATCCTGTCTTCCTGTCTGAAATCACGCACAGAACAAGCAGGATGGCTGGTGGCATTGTCATGCTGGAGGGTCATGTCCTGATGAGCCTGCAGGAAGGGTACCACATGAGGGGGGGAGGATGTCTTCCCTGTAACGCACAGCGTTGAGACAGTCTGAGACAGTCTGAGCACTGATGGAGGGAGTGTGTAACTGGTGTAACTCAGGCAATTGTTGTTGCCATCCTGTACCTGTCGCGCAGGTGTGATGTTCGGATGTACCGATCCTGTGCAGGTGTTACACGTGGTCTGCCACTGCGAGGACGATCAGCTGTCCATCCTGTCTCCCTGTTGCGCTGTCTTAGGGGTCTCACAGTACGGACATTGCAGTTTATTGCCCTGGCCACATCTGCAGTCCTCATGTCTCCTTGCAACATGCCTATGGCACGTTCACACAGATGAGCAGGGACCCTGGGCATCTTTCTTTTGATGTTTTTCAGAGTCCGTAGAAGGCCTCTTTAGTGTCCTAAGTTTTCATAACTGTGACCTTAATTGCCTACCGTCTGTAAGCTGTTAGTGTCTTAATGACCATTCCACAGATGCATGTTCATTAATTGTTTGTGGTTCATTGAACAAGCATGGGAAACAATGTTTAAACCCTTTACAATGAAGATCTGTGAAGTTATTTGGATTTCTACAAATTATCTTTGTAAGACAGGGTCCTGAAAAATTGAAGTTTTATCAAGTTTTAAAAATGAGTTTATCTCTTAACACCATCCAGTTTTTCTATTTGCCATATATTTTTCAATTGTGCTGTGACATTTCACAAAAGTTCTGAACCTATCTAATGTCATAGTTTCTACAGATTGTAAATGATTATTATTAAGTATTATTATATTATTGATCGATTGACTATGACTTTTCAAATCACCCAGCAGTGCTAGTTGTAGAGTTAGCTCCAGGTAAATATTGCAATTATTCAGAAATTCCTGAACCTAGTTAAGTGTTTCCAAAGAAAGAAAAGTAAATAGATTAGTCACAGGATAGAGTTGTTCAGGGCCTAAGGCTGGGATTCGGTCAAACCTGACATATGTTTACGCAGTGTCTACATGTACAAACTACTGTCTGAAAACACACCAGCAGCAGCAGTAGCAGTAGTAGTAGTAGGTTTTCATAGCACCCAAAACCAATCTGTGATGTTATTTAACCATGGGATAAAAGCAACTGCATTAACACCGTAATGCAGGTTAGATTGAATTGAGCCCTATTACAAGTGCATGATACCATTCTGCCCTACAGCTGGCCCTGTATACAGTAGAGCCATTGCTGTGAGTCAGAGCCCGAATGGAGTGCTATCTGCATGGCTCATATCCAACAGTGTGAGGTGAAACATGCAGCCACACTCCAGTGCCACATAGCAAACCTCCTGACCGGTTTATTTGACTAGATTGTGAATAGACAAATTTGAGGCCTCAGGGTTTCCTCATTACTCAATGTCAGTTGGTCCTCACTGACTAAATTTGTGGTGAGACGTTGCTGTTAAGAGGCCATGTTCTCTGAACCCCAACTTAATTTGCTACTCTTAATGGCCTCAATTGAGTTAATATGAAAACATGATTTTGTATCAAATGGCACCCTATTCCATATATAGTGCACAGTAATGCACTATATAGGGGATAGTGTGTCATTAGGGACACAGCCCCATGACTGAGATGTTTGAGCTGTATACCTTCAAATGGTCACTGTCTAGCTACTGAGGCGAATTCATCTGCCACTGTATATTAATGCAGCTAATGATGGCATATCAGACATAATCGTGTTACATACAGACATACAATAACTTGGGATGTAAAGTCATTTAAATTGGACATACAGTGATGGGAACAATTAGGACGTGGCTGTTTTTCTGTATGAGTTTCATGTTGTGTGTTTTGATGAGAGGACATATTGTGCTGAGTCCCCTGGTATCTTGCTTGCTCTGGGAGCTTGTTCACACCAATGGAACATGAGGGTACTTTATGTGGAGCAGGCCTGCAGCCAGACAGCCTACTGAGGGACCATGATGAGGAGGGGAGAGGAGCGAGAGGACATCACCACTCTCATCTCCATGACTAACACTGCAGACCACAGCTACGGGAGCATGGATACTGGGGTAATCATGAAAATATATTGTTTGATCATATTTAAACACTCATAGTTATGGAGTGTGTGCGTGCGTGCGTGCGTGCGTAGAAATAATTATGTTATGTCAACACCCGCCCATGCTAGTCTCCTGTTATGGTGTTGGGACATTAATCAGTGACTCGGATTACAAAGACAGGAAGTCAGAGAGCATTAGTCGAATTGCAACAACACTATAACTAAGGGGAGAGTGGATGTTGGTTAGGAACAATCTTAAGTGGATACATTGATAATAAATCAACTATTCATGTTCACAGATTTCTCAGGTCAGCTCTGGGGACAAAAATGTGTTCAGCGATGGCATCACTCGCATTGGTGAGTATACTGATGGAATGGGATGACGTAAGGATAGATAAAAAAAAACTATTGGGAAAACTGGTTGCAATGGTCAGGTTGTACACAGCTTGTGTAAGGACGTTTTCTTAACATCTTTATCTGGTTGTAATCTTTAATCTGACCTAATAATAATGTATGGATCTTGTCATGAAAAATATATGTTTATATGGTCTTTACAGAGACCAGATGATTGTAATCTGGTGACGTCTTCTTAACCAGTTTTAACTTATGAAAGCTTAAATGAAAGTTTGCCCGCTAGGTACATTTCTTCCATTCCTGGAGTCCTTTCCTTTGTCCTCACTGGGTTTAGGGTGAAGTTGGCCCTAGACGCTGATCTTAGGTCAGTTTTGCCTTTCCCTACTTATTAGTCCATGGGCAAGAGGGTCACATTTCACATATTTGTCCACTTTGGATTATATTTTGGTATGTTTGCAATATATTCGAAGTAGCTAAATGTGTCTCACTGCATGCATTATATGTTATGACCCCTATACGGTTAGTACGGCAAACAGGATCAGGGTATTAAATGTGGTTTTGTATTATCAGGGAACAATCTTCTCTAAGGCAATTTGATATGTTATTAACTTCATAATGCAACATATTAAGGTATGAAACAATTGGAATGGGAAGGACCTGCATTGATTTTGCATGGTCAAAACCGAATAAATAATTGGTGTAACGACCAATTACAATGAGGACAACCCAAAATGATGGCCCAAGTATGTCATACATATACATATTTAGCTGAATATTACCAGAATAGTGATAAAAATAGGCCAAAAAAGCTGCTTGAATTGCTGAGTTCTGTAGCCGTTTCAAATATATTACATTAAAAACACTTAAAATGTTCTAAAAGCGTTGACTGATTTCTAATAATTCCAATGGAATGCAATATGATTCTGAAATATGTATTGATTAGTGGCTGCTGAGGGTTGTCAAGAGCATCAGCGATGGTTCAATTGCTAAAAGGCTGGATTTTTTTCTAATCATCAATTGCATCATTTCTATGCAATTTGTCAACCAGCCACTGAACTAATGTCTACAAAATAATTAGGCAACATATTTCAATAAATAACAAGGTTAGAGTGTATAAGTTTAAATCATGATGGTCAGGGACTGAAGCAGTGGTGTAAAAAGTACTAAATTGTCTTACTTGAGTAAAAGAAAAAGATACCTTAATAGAAAATGATTCATGTAAAAGTCACCCAGTAAAATACTACTTGAGTAAAAGTAAAAAAATATCTGGTTTTGCATTTACTTAAGTACAGGGGTGGAAAAAGTACTCAATTGTCATACTTGAGTAAAAGTAAATTCTGTACATCAAATTCCCATATATTAAGCAAAGCAGACAGCACAGTTTAAAAACAAATAATTTACAAATGCAGTATTTGCATTTAGTGAGTCCACCAGATCAGAAGAAGTAAGTATTACAACTTGTTATATTGATAGGTGTGTGAATGGGACCATTTTTCTGTACTGCCTGAGCATTCTACATCTAAAGAGTAGGTGTCAGGGGAACTGTATGGGAGTAAAAAGTACATATTTTATTTAGGAGTGTAGTGGAGTAAAAGTAAATATTGTCAAAAATATCAATAATAAAGTACAGATACCCCCAAAAACTACTTAAGTAGCACTTTAAATGATTTTTTATTAAGTAATTTACACCATTGGGCAGAAGAGATTAATCACACATATTCCTTTTTAGAGATCCTTGTGTTTACCTAAATCTTTGTTGACTTGCTGGGACAACTCAACAAACGACAGAGCACACATTTTAACTTAGCATTGCTATACTATCACGTTTCAGGTAAGACCCAGATGCAGAAAGTGTCGAAGTAACAAAAGTTTATTACTAGTACAAGGGACGGCAGAGGTCAGTAATCCAGATAGAGTGCAAAAGACCCAGAACTGCAGGCAGTCTCAGTGTCAGAGCAGGCAAGGGTCAATAATCCAGTGTGGTGTGGCAAGGTACAGAACGGCAGGCAGGATCGTAGGCAGAATGGTCAAAACCGGGAAAACAAGAACAGACAGGTGCAAGGGGAAACCACTGGTAGGTTTCACAAAACAAAACAAACTGGCAACAGACAAACCGAGAACACAGGTATAAATACACTGGGGATAATGGGGAAGATTGGTGACACCTGGAAGGGGGTGGAGACAAGCACAAAGACAGGTGAAACAGATCAGGGTGTGACACTATACAACAGACTATTACAGGTGGCAATTATAAAAACAATATGCTACCAGCTGATATCATCTGACTGTTATTTTGTCGTCTGAGTCATGTGACTGTAGTATTTTTTTATATCATGCGACAAATGGCAGTGTAAACCATGTTTTGGTACAATTGTTGATGGAATAACCATCAACTGTATGCAGTTGTTGACAGAATAACAATATGTTGTGTGCTCACTACACCCACTGAGACTTGGAAAAGCATGCACAGTTTTATTAGGCTACAGATCTAATCATTTATTTAGAACTTCACATGGTGGTGAGAGTGCACAGTGATGAGCTTGATGCTAATTTCCTATAAATATTGTATTCTGGTGAGATGATGATCAGTGCTTGGCTGCCATTTTTATGGACAAATAGAAATGATCTCGCTCCTATCCATAACATCCTCATGTACCCTCTAGACTGTATCTGCGAGCTGTTGGCTAGAGCATATGTGCAAAGAGCATAATGGCCACATTTACTGTTTGTTGCAACACTTTTTGTGGCAAAACTATCAACAGAGTTAAATATGGGATGGAAACACATAGACCTTCTGTTTTTCATTCGGTAAATGAAAATGTATACAACAAAGTGCTTTTCATGTGAACTGCGCCATTATGAACAGCTTTGCATTCGCAACAAGCCAGCTTGATGTAAACACACCGCTGACAATTGAATGTGCATATTTTTGTGTGCAAATATTAATATACTTGCTTGAAAATCTTTCAACAAATGGATTGAATGTTTGTTGAGCCGAGCCTAAGCCCGATCGGTAATTATAATGCTAATTGTACACTGCATGAAGGGGTATATGTACGGTATGCACATGTTTATATGACGTATATACCTGGGTCCCACAGAATTTGTGTTTAATTTAGGAGGAGAATTTGGCTGTGTTGAAGGATGGTGCTTCAGAGAAAGATACTGAGCAGAGCCTATGGAGAATATAAGTTTGCTGAGCAGAGCCTAAGCCTTATTGGTAATTACAATGTTCATTTTATATATCTAAACATGTTAATACCATGTATACACCTGGGTCCCACAGACTTTGTGTTAGTTTGGGAGGAGAGTTTAGCTGTGTTGAAGGATGGCGCATCAGAGAAAGACAAGTCAAGTCACGCCACCCAAGACTCACACAGGAAGTGGAGGGAAGACTTCCTGTCCAGACTTCAAGCAGCCGGCATCGACCAGGAGATGGTGAGCGAGTGCTAAGGGACAGGGTCGTTTACATTTACTAGAGCCCTGAGTTTTTTGCCCAGACTAGGAAAAACTCTGAGCCCTAGTTATAGCCTATAACCAGGGCCCAGAGTTATTCCTGATCAGGTCATGTTATCTGGAAAAACTCCTGCCCCAATAAATTACACATCACCCATCATAAACAACTGCTCCCATACCATTCATGGTTCCTATGTGAGTTGCACACTCCAGGATTCACCAGGAAAGAGAAAGACATTATCAATATTTACACGGCTTCCAGAGAGCTTGTCTTCCAAGTCATTTACTTAGCCCTTTCTACTGGGTGCTTGAATCAACAAGCTACCACATATAATATCGGTGCATAATACCATATAATTGTATTATGCCAACAATGTAAAAAGTGTGAAACTTTTTAAATGTTTTATTACATTATAATAGTTTTATCATCCAGCATCAGTTGAAATAAATCATTGCTGTATCCAGTTTATAAACATGCATAGTCAGTGATTTCTGTTTTCCTGTTTGCCTCTCCGCTAGCGGGAAGTTCTTCAAGCTAAGAAGAAAATCTCCTATGTGCTCCTGAGCGCCCCCTGGAGTGTCCTTTGCTACTACGCTGAGGAGATCAGTCTCCGGGTCCCTCTGCAGGTCAGTTAGTTAGTTGACTCAGTTCTTATGTTTCTACTCTCCTGTCACATGTCAAGAGATGTAGACCTTTGGTATTAGGGTCAATTCAGCTTTCAATTCAGTCAATTCACAAAGTGAATTGAAATTAAATGAATCAATTGAAAACATGCACATAGAAATGTTGAGTTCATTAACTGAATTTCAATTCACTAGTCAACCCTCATTCTGGAGAACTACTGAACAGCCTTTATACCCAGTAGCTCTCCAGGAGGAGGGTTGGTCACTCTTGCTTTAGGGTGCTTAATCTCACATGTTCACAAAATGAAACAAATGGGACACAAGTAGATAATGGTGCTGCATATTCCTCAGATGGTAACCACACCAAACTACAACTGGTCAGAAAGGATGCTAGAGAAAACAAAAATCCCAAACCTCATGAGCCAAGACGTGCCCAGCATGCCCCCGGACTATTACACCTGCATGTTTCGCACCAACAAACTGGAAAGGTACGTTAAAATCCAGCTTAGCAGCTGCTGTCATTCAAACCACACTAAATTCTTTGTATTTCCACAACTAAACATCTTCCTGAAACAGTTAAACAATATGACCAGTTTAGATTTTCCCAGCAAGACACTTGTCCAGTTTTAAAACCAGTTTACTGGTTTTGTACAAAGAAAACACCTTCTATAAAGTATTATTCCCTCAGGCCATGCCGTTTAACCTGAAGGTGAAAAGGCATGATGTGTACATTCAGGTTTAAATGGTGTCAAATACATGGTAAATAAAAACACAGTGTTGTGTTTGAGTTGCAGGTGTTGCTACAGAGAGGTGGAATCTAGGCAACAGACGAGTATATCCAATATTTAACATCAAAGCCTGCCATATACTGTACATACTATGTTATGACCACCTGGCTGTGTCTACAGGTTTCTGGGCAGTGAGAATAAGGAGACGTTCTTCAAGACTACCCAAAGACACCAAGTAGTGAGTTTGCCATTTCAACTTGATTCTTCAAATTGGATCAGTATCTTGCAGTAAAAGCGTCACCAATACGGTATTTCAAGGAAACACAGCCGTGCAGATTCTGTCACACAAATGTGGATCTTTCTACTCTTCAGGTAACTCTCTATCTGAGCTCAGGGTTGAGTTCATTAAGGCAGGCAACGGAAACCATTTCAAAGCATTTTGGAATTGAAAATGAAATTTGACAATTATTGTTAGTCCCTCCCTGTTTCCGTCCGTTTTCTTCCATTTGGTGCCCAGTGAACACTACCCTGATTTACTAGTCAGATCCTTCTAGGTTTAAACAGTCCCTATTTAAGGTCAATAATCCTATTTAAAAAAATATATTTTGGGGGTGTTTTTTACACTTTATTGAGACAGCATGCATATCAGAAGGGGATAACGGCAGGTGGAAGAAACAGTGGGAAGGGTGGACTCAGGGATAGAACACCGGTCTCCGGTGCATTACCACTCAACCATGGCTTCATTTGGATGACTGTCTATTAGATTAATGCAGGGAAATGTAATTGTCAAACCACCATACAAAGAGGTCATAATGAACATGTGATAAACACATCTGATATATTTGACACTACAGTAGTAGAATAATAGACTTACTCACTTTGACAGTACAACACATTCCTTTGTCTGACCTAGCTGTATGAGATTTTAGCACGGACGCCTTATGGGGCATTAAAAAGAGGAGAGGTGGGAATCGAAAGGCTGCTCAGCGAAAAGGCCTTCTCTGCTGCATACCCCCTGCATGAGGTTAGTGTCCTCCATAGACATACCATATGTATGTATGTATGTATGTATGTATGTATGTATGTATGTATGTATGTATGTATGTATGTATGTATGTATGTATGTATGTATGTATGTATGTATGTATGTATGTACAGTTGAAGTCGGAAGTTTACATACACTTAGGTTGGAGTCATTAAAAATCGTTTTTCAACGACTCCACAAATTTCTTGTTAACAAACTATAGTTTTGGTAAGTCCGTTAGGACATCTACTTTGTGCATGGCACAAGTAATTTTTCCAACAATTTTTTACAGACAGATTATTTCACTTATAATTCACTGTATTACAATTCCAGTGAATCAGAAGTTTACTTGCACTAAGTTGATTGTGCCTTTAAACAGCTTGGAAAATGCCAGATAATGATGTCATGGCTTTAGAAGCTTCTGATGGCAAATTTACATAAATTGAGTCAATGGAGGTGTACCTGTGGATGTAAGTCTAGGCCTACCTTCAAACTCAGTGCCTCTTTGCTTGACAGTATAAACACAATGGGACCACGCAGCCATCATACCGCTCAGGAAGGAGACGCGTTCTGTCTCTTAGAGATGAACATACGTTGGTGCGAAAAGTGCAAATCAATCCCAGAACAACAGCAAAGGACCTTGTGAAGATGCTGGAGGAAACAGGTACAAAAATATCAATAACCACAGTAAAACGAGTCCTATATCGACATAACCTGAAAGACCACTCAGCAAGGAAGAAGCCACTGCTCCAAAATCGGCATAAAAAAGCCAGATTACGGTTTGCAACTGCACATGGGGACAAAGATCGTACTTTTTGAAGACATGTCCTCTGGTCTGATGAAACAAAAATAGAACTGTTTGGCCACAATTACCATCATTATATTTGGAAGAAAAAGGGGGAGGCTTGCAAGCTGAAGAATACCAATGTGATGAAAGAAGTAAAAGCTGAAATAAATCATTCTCTCTACTATTATTCTGACATTTCACATTCTTAAAATAAAGTCGTGATACTAACTGACCTAAGACAGGGAATTTTAATGGGATTAAATGTCAGGAATTGTGAAAAATTGAGTTTAAATGTATTTGGCTAAGGTGTATGTAAACTTCCGACTTCAGCTGTATGTATGTATGCCTTCGGAAAGTATTTAGACACCTTGATTTTTCCACATTTTGTTTTTTTAAATACTCAGCAATCTACACACAATACCCCATAAAGACAAAGCAAAAAGAGGTTTTTAGTAGGGATATACCGAGATGACATTTTGGGCCGATACCGATATCCAATATTTTACTTGCCAAAAAAAACAACACCGATAACCGATATTTAACATTTTAGCGGCATTTTAAGCTTTCTAGTACAGTTAAATAGTTGAAACACACACACACATTGACCAAAAAGTTATTTTGTTGGCATGTCGCCATTATCAGTAAATCATAATCAAAACCTACAGTGGGGGAAAAAAGTATTTGATCCCCTGCTGATTTTGTACGTTTGCCCACTGACAAAGAAATGATCAGTCTAGAATTTTAATGGTAGGTTTATATGAACAGTGAGAGACAGAATAACAACAAAAAAATCCAGAAAAACGCATGTCAAAAATGTTATAAAATTATTTCCATTTTAATGAGGGAAATAAGTATTTGACCCCTCTGCAAAACATGACTTAGTACTTGGTGGCAAAACCCTTGTTGGCAATCACAGAGGTCAGACGTTTCTTGTAGTTGGCCACCAGGTTTGCACACATCTCAGGAGGGATTTTGTCCCACTCCTCTTTGCAGATCTTCTCCAAGTCATTAAGGTTTCGAGGCTGACATTTGGCAACTCGAACATTCAGCTCCCTCCACAGATTTTCTATGGGATTAAGGTCTGGAGACTGGCTAGGCCACTCCAGGACCTAAATGTGTTTCTTCTTGAGCCACTCACTTGTTGCCTTGGCCGTGTGTTTTGGGTCATTGTCATGCTGGAATACCCATCCACAACCAATTTCAATGCCCTGGCTGAGGGAAGGAGGTTCTCACCCAAGATTTGACGGTACATGGCCCCGTCCATCGTCTCTTTGATGCGGTGAAGTTGTCCTGTCCCCTTAGCAGAAAAACACCCCCAAAGCATAATGTGTCCACCTCCATGTTTGACGGTGGAGATGGTGGTCTTGGTGTCATAGGCAGCATTCCTCCTCCTCCAAACACGGCAAGTTGAGTTGATGCCAAAGAGCTCCATTTTGGTCTCATCTAACCACAACACTTTCACCAGTTGTCCTCTGAATCATTCAGATGTTCATTGGCAAACTTCAGACGGGCATGTATATGTATTCTTGAGCAGGGGGACCTTGCGGGCGCTGCAGGATTTCAGTCCTTCACGGCGTAGTGTGTTACCAATTGTTTTCTTGGTGACAATGGTCCCAGCTGCCTTGAGATCATTGACAAGATCATCCCGTGCAGTTCTGGGCTGATTCCTCACCGTTCTCATGATCATTGCAACCTCACGAGGTGAGATCTTGCATGGAGCCCCAGGCCGAGGGAGATTGACAGTTCTTTTGTGTTTCTTCCATTTGCGAATAATCGCACCAACTGTTGTCACCTTCTCACCAAGCTGCTTGACGATGGTCTTGTAGCCCATTCCAGCCTTGTGTAGGTCTACAATCTTGTCCCTGGCATCCTTGGAGAGCTCTTTGGTCTTGGCCATGGTGGAGAGTTTGGAATCTGATTGATTGATTGCTTCTGTGGACAGGTGTCTTTTTCACAGGTAACAAGCTGCGGTTAGAAGCATTCCCTTTAAGAGTGTGCTCCTAATCTCAGCTCGTTACCTGTATAAAAGACACCTGGGAGCCAGAAATCTTTCTGATTGAGAGGAGGTCAAATACTTATTTCCCTCATTAAAATGCAAATCAATTTATAACATTTTTGACATGAATTTTTCTGGATATTTTTGTTGTTATTCTGTCTCTCACTGTTCAAATAAACCTACCATTAAAATTATAGACTGATCCTTTCTTTATCAGTGGGCAAACGTACAAAATCAGCAGGGGATCAAATACTTTTTTCCCCCACTGTATTTCTTTCACTTACTTGCTGTGCTGCTTCGCTGTTCATTTGTTCAGTCTCAACCAGGATTTCATCATACATGTCAAGCAGTGAAGTTTCAGCTCTGTCTATCTGTGGCCTCTCTTCCTCGGTGCGCAATGTCAATGTGTCCGTTTCCATCTTGTCCAGCTGTGTCTGTAACATTTAATGTAAACACTATTTCTTGTCTGCATCGAAGTAGCGGTCCTTGTACCTTGCATCGAGTATGGTGGCGACACAGTAGAGGCTCAGAGAGAATGCCACGAATCGCTTGTTCACAGCCTCTAGTGGAGTACTTTTCCAAGTTAACCGGACGGTCTGTGTTGGCATTTTTGTTGAGCAGGCTTCTCAATGCCATGACAGGGTATCACGTCTGCTGCAGACGCAGTTTAGCTTTTTTCTCGAGTCAGTTGTTCGAATCGAGCTTGGAGTGTTCATGTTTCCAAGTTTCAAACATGTTCTCAAATGCCATTGAAATGGCAGCAGCGGTATGAGAACAGGCACATTCTTGAGCATGCTTTCCTCAGTAGGAAATCCTTGTCGACCAACTGTGCTGTCAGACTCATAATGCTCATGGGGCTGACATCACTGGTCCAAATGTCAGTCGTGAAGCTAATAGCAGTGACGCCCATTAAAAGTAGCTCATGGATGTGCGTTTCAACAATACTGTGTAACTCCAGTAGGGCAACATCTGAAAAATAGCGCCTATTTGGTAGTGTGTACCGGTGCTCCACCAGTCGGTGAAAGCCAACATCATCCACGACAGAGAGCGATTGATTGTCAAGGGAAATGAATTCTATTATCTTGGCGTTAATGGATTTCGCCTTTGAGTTGTCTCACTGGAATGTTCTTACTCTTTCAAATGACTGCTCGACTTGTTGACTGCTCGATCCACACAGCAGACATTGTGGGCTAGGTTAGGAATGCTGTGTTGCACGTATAGCTCTACATTTTTTGTGGCGTCATTACGTCATATACCTACGTTATGTAAGTATGCACGTCAGCTTTAACATGGGTTTAGCACATCGGCGTTAAACTCGACATCGGGCCGATGCCGATGTTGGCATTTTTAGCTAATATTGTCAGATTCTGATATGCTTACCGATATATTGTGCATCCCTAGTTTTTAGGGAAGAGTACCAAAACAAGTCTGGGGAAGGGTATCAAAAAATGTCTGCTGCATTAGAGGTCCCCAAGAACACAGTGGCCTCAATCATTCTTAAATGGAACACTTTTGGAACCACCAAGACTCTTCCTAGAGCTGGCCACCTGGCCAAACTGAGCAATCGGGGGAGAAGGACCTTGGTCAGGAAGGGGACCAAGAACCCGATGGTCACAATGACAAAGCGCCAGATTTCCACTGTGGAGATAGGAGAACCTTCCAGAAGGACAACCATTTCTGCAGCACCCCATCAATCAGACCTTTATGGTAGAGTGGCCAGACGGAAGCCAGTCCTCAGTAAAAGGCAAATTACAGATCCGTTTGGAGTTTGCCAAAAGGCACCTAAAGACTCTCAGGCCATGAGAAACAAGATTCTCTGGTCTGATGAAACCAAGATTGAACTCTTTGGCCTGAATGTCAAGCGTCACATCTGGAGTAAACCTAGCACCATCCCTACGGTGAAGCATGGTGGTGGCAGCATCATGCTGTGGGGAGTCAGGATCAATGAACAGAGCAAAGTACAGAGAGATCCTTGATGAAAACCTGCTCCAGAGTGCTCAGAACCTCAGACTGGGCGAAGGTTCAACCTTCCAACAGGACAATGACCCTAAGCACACAGCCAAGACACCGCAGGAGTGGCTTCGGGACAAGTTTCTGAATGTCCTTGAGTGACCCAGCTAGAGCCCGGACTTGAATCCAATCAAACATTTCTGAAGATACCTGAAAAAAGCTGTGCAGCAATGCTCCCCGTCCAACTTGACTGAGTTTGAGAGGATCTGCAGAGAAGAATGGGAGAAACTCCCCAAATACAGGTGTGCCAAGCTTGTAGCATCATACTCAAGAAGACTCAAGCCTATAATCGCTTCCAAAGGTGCTTCAACAAAGTACTAAGTAAAGGGTCTGAATACTTCCGTTTTTTTATTTTGAATAAATTAGCCAAAAAATCTAAAAACCTGTTTCTGATTTGTCATTATGGGGTATTGTGTTTAGATTGAGGGAAAAAACGATTTAATACATTTTAGAAGAAGGCTGTAAGGTAACAACATTTGGAAAAAGTCAAGGGGTCTGAACACTTTCCGAAGGCACTGTATGTACAGTATAAGTCAAAAGTTTGGACACACATACTCATTCCTTCTTTTTACTATTTTCTGCATTGACTTTCTACATACTATGAAATGACACATATGGAATCATGTAGTAACCAAAAAAGTATTAAACAAATCAAAATATATTTGAGATTGTTCAAAGTATCCACCCTTTGCCTTGATGACAGCTTTGCACACTCTTGGAATTCTCTCAACCAGCTTCATGAGGTAGTCACCTGGAATGCATTTCAATCAACTTTTAAGAAAGGCACACCTGTTACTTTGTAGAATTTCTTTCCTTCTTAATGCGTTTGAGCCAATCAGTTGTGTTTTTGACAAGGTAGGGGTGGTATAAAATTATAGCAAGAACAGCTCAAATAAGCAAAGAGAAACGACCGTCCATCATTACTTTAAGGGCTCCCGAGTGGCGCAGCAGTCTAAGGCACTGCATCTCAGTGCTAGAGACATCACTACAGACCCTGGTTCAATCCCGGGCTGTATCACGGCCGTCATTGTAAAATAAGAATTTGTTCTTAACTGGCCTGCCTAGTAATATAAAGGTGTAAAAAAAGAATGATATTTATGTACAATCCTGTTACTCTGGTTGTGTTATCTAAGATGCTGTTGTCACCTAACTCTATATCTAAATCCACCACGGCTGTGCACATCTCGTGTTCTTACTCCCACCCCCTGTAAGTCTGAAACTTGCATATTCGGAATGAGATATCTTTGTTCCGAACAAGTCTCTCATTATCCTCTATTCTAAGAGCAAACAGTTCTCGGTACGAGAACACAGAAGACTATCGGTTAGTTCGACACATTGAGACAGTTGTGGTTGATTAAGAAAATGTAACAAGGTTGGGCTATATATGGCAAGGCCCAACTCAGAATCATTAGGCTCTCACTCTATTCATTTTTGTGTGGGTATTGTGACCAGCTCCCTTATCAATAAATTATTTTAATAAAGTTAATAATCTGATTAGTGATTGACCTTGTCCCTCCTCATTATTGATAAAAATATCCATTACAACCCCCACATATCACACCTCCTCCTCCATGCTTCACAGTGGGAACCACACATGCGGAGATCATCCGTTCACCTACTCTGCGTCTCACAAAGACACGGTGATTGGAACCAAAGGACAGATTTCCACCGATGTAATGTCCATTGCTCGTGTTTCTTGGCCCAAGCAAGTGTCTTCTTATTATTGGTGTCTTTTAGTAGTGGTTTCTTTGCAGCAAATCATGAGAGCCTGATTCACACAGTCTCCTCTGAACAGTTGATGTTGAGATGTGTCTGTTACTTGAACTCTGAAGCATTTATTTGGGCTGAAATTTCTGAGGCTGGTAACTCTGATGAACTTATCCTCTGCAGCAGAGGTAACTCTGGGTCTTCCTTTCCTGTGTTGGTCCTCATGACAGCCAGTTTCATCATAGCGCTTAATGGTTTTTGCGACTGCACTTGAAGAAACTTTCAAAGTTCTAGACGTTTTCCGGATTAACTGACCTTCATGTCTTAAAGTAATGATGGACTGTTGTTTCTCTTATTTGAGCTGTTCTTGCCATAATATGGATTTCGTCTTTTATCAAATAGGGATATCTTCTGTATACCACCCCTACCATGTCACAAAACAATTGATTGACTCAAACTCATTAAGAAGGAAAGAAATTCCACAAATTAACTTTTAACAAAGGCACACCTGTTAATTGAAATGCATTCCAGGTAACTACCTCATGAAGCTGGTTGAGAGAATTCCATGAGTGTGCAAAGCTGCTATCAAGGCAAAGGGTGGCTACTTTGAAGAATCTAAAATATTTGTTTGATTTCTTTAACACTTTTTTGTTTACTACTTGATTCCATATAAGTTATTTCATAGTTTTGATGTCTTCACTACTATTCTACAATGTAGAAAGAAAAACCCTTGAATGAGTACGTGTGTCCAAACTTTTGACTGGTACTGTGTGTGTGTGTGTGTGTGTGTGTGTGTGTGTGTGTGTGTGTGAGTGAGTATGATTTCATTACTGTACGCCCATACCCAGGAATCTTCTGATAAACATAACTGTAAATCTCACTAATCTTATAAATCGTACCCTGTAATGTTAAATCAAGCATTCATCTTGACTGTAACCAGAGGAGTCATGCCCCTAATGTTTTTGAGGGGGCTCTGATGAGCAAAATTTATGTTTTTGGATTATATCTGTATAAAATAAATTGCAACTTGTGATTGTATACAATGAATATCCTTCGGTAACACTGTATTTGAAATTCATGTCATAATATTGTCATAAACGGGACATAAATGTTGTGATGTCTCATGTCACTGAATGTCAAGTCACAATGGGCATGGTACCTTTGACTCTGACTGTAACTCCAAAACCTGAATAGTTATCCACCGTCTGACTCTGTCCTACGATGTTCCTGCAGGGTCCATTTCAGATGCCAGAGGGGAAGGTGGTGGACCCTCAGTCCTTGAGCATGAGGCAGATCCTCCACCAGTATTGGGCTCGCTGGGCCAGCTGGAAGAATTACCAGCCACTGGACCACATCCGAGAGTACTATGGAGAGAAGATTGCACTGTACTTTGCCTGGCTGGGTAAGCATTCTCACTGGCAGGGTTTTGTTGGCTTGAAGTAGAGTCTGGCTTTTGGAGGAGTACTCGTCTTAGAAGCGGCTAGCATTTTTTTGGATGACTCATGTACTGGAGGCAGCTCTGTAGAGTGGTCATTAGCAGGCACAGCCACAAAGTCATAAAATCATATTTTAATCCTAACCCTAAACCTAATTAAAATAATAATGATTTAAACATACATTTTATAATAATTTAAACATACATTTAAACAAACATATAAACGTACCTGCAGTGAAGCTGCTCAACATTTACATTACATTCAGTAATCTAAGAGACTCCCATCCAGAGCAACCCACAGGAGCAACCCACAGGAGCAACCAGGGTCAAACACCCTGCCCATGGGCACGTCGACAGATCTCCCACCAAGTCAAAATGGAGATCCGAACCAGCAACCTATAGGCCACCGGCCCAAGCTCCCAACCGCCAGGCCACCAACCATCCAAGATCCTCCCACAGTTCCCCGAGAGCTGTCCCTCAACCATCTGAGACCTATCTCTGCTGGCTACCCACTTTGGATTTATACGCACCATATATCTTTAAACTTTTCTGTAATATTTAGCATACAATTTGAATCAATCAAATCAAATAGAATCTACAGATTGCGAGTAGAAGATAAATACTTTTACAAAGAGTAGTAATGTATTAATAATTGACTGAACAGGTCTCTCCAGATCTCCCAACAATGCTATTTCTATGGTCAATTTTACATTAATATTTAGCTTTTTCAGCCTTTACTGAACCTGAGACCAGAAACAAGCTACCTGAGGGCAATACCAGAACAAATAGTATTGATTCTGAGACCTCACAACAAAATCTGCAGAGCTGCGATGATTGTATGCCCAAATATTCAACATCTTGCGTCGTTTTATATATCATCTTATACAACCTGTGCCATGGTATTGGTACATGAAAAATCTCTTCCCAGATATTTTGCAATCAGTATGGCACAGCTGTCAACATCCTGGTCCTCAAATTAAACTGGTATTAATTCCTATTTATGCTATTTTTGTTCCTCCGCCAGTTTTGATCCTTTATATTGGGCAGACAGACCAGTTCCTTACCTCCTCACGCTGCCACCTGTCTCCTCAATTTTGGGGGTAATGCTGTAGTCAACCCTAACCTTAATTACACTGCTAACCTTAATGCCTAACGCTAACCTTAAATTAAGACCAAAAAGCAAATGTTGGTTTTCATGAATTTTTACAATTTAGCCAATTTTGACATTGCAGAGCACATCTAGGGGAAATCGCTCAGTTCTGCCACCAGGACAAGACGCATCCCAATAAACGTCAACCTGCTGCTTAGCTAAGCTTAAATATCCCATAAAGAGACATTTTCAAATTTGCTAGACAACAAAGAACAAGCTCCTTGGCAAAAATATCATCCCAAGACTTACGTCACATCAAATAACCCACATCACACAACACACATCACAAGACATAATGAAATGACTCTTCTTTTGCTTACTCTCTCTCTTACCTCCATGTAGGGTTCTACACAGGCTGGCTGCTCCCAGCAGCTGTGGTCGGAACACTGGTCTTTCTGTTTGGGTTCTGGCTGATGGTCACTGATGCGCCAGCGTGAGTATGACAGCGGACGACTTCAACCAAGCATGTCACTCCTCTTCTTAAGCCTCGCCCACCATAATCCGTGTTGAGGGTTCCGCCAGGGTTGTGAACATTCTGTTTTTGTTTCCACACCTTAACAAGTGTAAGAACTAATAGTTAAACTCTGCTCAGGTGTGTGTTCAAACAGGGTTTCACTGTATCACCAAAGGTCATTTTCTGAATGTCTATTCTCTGTCCCATAGGCGGGAGATCTGTGAGAGCAAGGATGAATTTGTCATGTGTCCTCTGTGCAAAATCTGCTCCTACTGGAACCTATCCAGCATCTGTACCACCTTCAAGGTGTGTGTGTGTGTGTGTGTGTGTGTGTGTGTGTGTATGTATGTGTGTCTGTGTGTGTGTGTGTGTTCACATGCATGTGTGATGGCATGATTGATTGTACTTACTGTGTGTGTTTTAGTGTACAGTGTCCTCAGAAAGTATTCACACCACTTGACTTTTTCTACATTTTTTATGTGTTACAGCCTGAATTTAAAATGGATTAAATTGAGATATTTCTGTCACTGGCTTACACACAATAACCCATAATGCCAAAGTGGAATTATGTTTTTAGAATTAATATAAATGGAAAGCTAAAATGTCTTGAATAATTATCTTGAGTCAATAAGTATTCAACCCCTTTTTTTATGGCCAGCCTAAGTACATTCAAGAATAAAAATTTGCTTAACATGTCATATAATTGCAGTTGCATTGGCTCAGTATGCAATAATAGTGTTAACATGATTTTTGAAAGACTACCCCACACAATCCTCAGTAAGGTCCCTCAGTCGAGCAGTGCATTTCAAACACAGATTCAACCACAAAGACCAGGGAGGTTTTCCAATGCCCTGCAAAGAAGGGCACCTATTGGTATATTGACATTGAATATCCATTTGAGCATGGTGAAATTATGAATTATGGTGAATGGTGTGTCAATACGCCCAGTCACTACAAAGATACAGGTGTCCTTCCTAACTCAGTTTCTGGAGAGGAATGAAACTGCTCAGGGATTTCACCATGAGGCCAATGGTAACTTTAAAACAGTTACAGAGTTGAATGACTGTGATAGGAGAAAACTGAGGATGGAACAACAACATTGCAGTTACTTCATATGTCACGCCCTGACCTTAGAGAGCCTTTTTATTTCTCTATTTGGTTAGGTCAGGGTGTGATTTGGGTGGGCATTCTAGTTTTTCTATTTCTTTGTTGGCCGGGTATGGTTCCCAATCAGAGGCAGCTGTCTATCGTTGTCTCTGATTGGGGATCATACTTGGCAGCCTTTTTTCCCACCTTAGTTTGTGGGATCTTGTTTTTGGTACTGTGCTGTATGCCCTACTGAACGTTAAGTTTTCGTTTGTATTTGTTTTGTTTTCGGTGTTCATTTAATAAATTGAATATGTATGCCTACCACGCTGCACCTTGGTCCAATCCTTCCATCGACGAACGTAACACCATAATACTAACCTAATTGACAGAGTAAAAAGAAGGAAGCCTGTACAAAATAAAAAATATTCCAAAACATGCATCCTGTTTGCAATAAGGCACTGAAGTAAAACTGGGACCTACAGGTGTGCAAAGCTCTTAGAGACTTACCCAGAAAGACTCACAGCTGTAATCGCTGCCAAAGGTGATTCTAACATGTATTGACTCAGGGGGTTCAATACTTATCGAATCAAGCTATATTAGTGTTTTTTTTTTCATAAATGTTAGAATTGTTCTTCAACTTTATTTTGTGTAGATCGTTGACAAAAGAGAATTAAATCCATTTGAATCCCACTTTGTAAAAACAAAATGTAGAGAAAGTCAAGAGGTGTGAATACGTTGTGTGCCCACTGCCCATGCCGTTTTACTACATACTGTATGGCCATCCTCTCTTCACAGGCAGGGCTGTTATTTGACAATGGGGGAACGGTATTCTTCAGTATTTTCATGGCTCTATGGGCTGTCACTTTCCTGGAATACTGGAAGCGCACCAGTGCAGTGCTGGCCCACCGATGGGACTGTTCAGAGTTTCAGGAAACTGAGGTACAGTACAGTACAGTACAGTATGATCTCAGTAATTATATTATTTTGGAAAGCCCAATCGATCCTAAGTTCAGGCATTTCAAGTTTGTATGTGAAAACTATTTCTAAGATGCACAATCTCAGATTTTCTGTCATGGAGCAATAAGGAATGACAGATTTTGGATGTTGTTCCCGTTTAACCCTTTGTGACCCAGGAGCGCCCAAGGCCAGAGTTCACTGCCACAGCGCCTATGACCCTGCGGAACCCTGTGACTGGTGCAGAGGAGCCTTACTTCCCAAAGCGACGCCGCCTCAACCGCACCCTGACCGGCGGCATGGTCATCATGATCATGGTAAGGTGCTGCAGGACAATGTTCTTTAATCCTACCTTGGGGTTGCACAAGGGTGCACATTTTTGTTCTAGCCCAGCACTAGCACACGTGACTAGCAAGTAATTAGCAAGCACTTGATTAGTATAATAAGATGTGTTGGGCTTAAACAAAAGTCTGCACACACTCTGGCCCTCCAGGATTGGAGATGCCCATCCCTGATGACATGTGAGATAGGAAGTCAACTTATGATGACATGAATTAATGACTAATGAATTACATTAATCAAGAATCCCCGAAAAGTCCTAACTTTATCTTTGATGCATTTTTGTCGCCCACAGGTATCCGTAGTGCTGATGTTTGTGGTGGCAATCATCCTGTACCGGGTGATTCTGAGCATCATCATTTACAAATCTCACAATGTCTTCTTGATCTTTTCTGTGAGTCCCTTTCTAGACCTAAAACCCACTATAGTTGCACCATTCTAGTGTAATTAGAAACTGTTCTTCTACCATTAACAGGACAATGATTAATACAAGTTCTAAAGACTATTGCTCTCAGACAACATACTGGAGAAAAAAATATTTGATGAATTTGGCCTTACTACTGTTAGCCCCTACAAACGCAATGAATAACAGATTCATACATAGAAAAACAGATAGTCCAAAAATAAATCAAAACTAAGTATGCTTTGAAGTGAAGCAATTTTTTTTTTAAATAAATCACCATGGAATTATTCGTATTCCTTTGACATGGAAATGCCCCATTCACACGGCACCGGGATACCATCAGACGAGTCCCGTGACACTTATGGGGGTCGTTGAGTAAAACATATTAGTTTGTAGCCCAAACCATTTCGGATGCTACAGACGTTTTGGTGAGAAAAAAGATATTTGTGATGTCTTCTGCTCTGACAAACAGCACTGTAGCTCTGCCACCTTCCACAGCAGATGTGGAATGCCGACATTGGCGGATGCGGTGACTGAGATGCAGCCCATGCAAAAACTCATATCTCTAGCTGAAACAGACAGATCAGAATGGGGATTTGTTTATTATGTTAATTAGATATCCACGGGGGCGCAGAAATTGACTCTAGATTATTTGGGTTCAAGCAGCAAAGCTGGATGAAACCCTATTGTATTTGTTGACATTCATTATTATTACACATCTTCAGTCAAGGACATGCAAATTCTTGTGAAATGGTAAGGCCTAGGAGGGTGCAACTTGGCGTGATGGTAAAGTCCCATGGGCCATACCCTCTCAAGCAATGCCATGTCAATTGGCCACATGGTGACGCTATAACATGCGATTGAAGATGTAAACTCACCCAGTTTGATAAAAAATATATATTTTTACCCTTATTTTACCAGTTAAGTTGACTGAGAACACATTCTCATTTACAGCAACGACCTGGGGAATAGTTACAGGGGAGAAGAGGGGGATGAATGAGCCAATTGTAAGCTGGGGATGATTAGGTAACCGTGATGGTATGAGAGCAAGATTGGGATTTTCGCCAGGACACTGGGATTAACACCCCTACTCTTACGATAAGTGCCATGGGATCTTTTTTGAACGTCCCATCTGAAAAACGCCACCCTACACAGAGCAATGTCCCCAATCACTGCCCTGGCGGAATGGGGATATTTTTTTAGACAAGAGGAAGCATCTGGTCTCCCATCCAGGGAATGACCAGGGTCAACTCTGCTTCCTTCAGAAGCAAGACAGCAGTGGGATGCAGGGTAGTATGCTGTGTGTGTGTGTGTGTGTGTGTGTGTGTGTGTGTGTGTGTGTGTGTGTGTGTGTGTGTGTGTGTGTGTGTGTGTTTGTGTGTGTGTGTGTGTGTGTGTGTGTGTGTGTGTGTGTGTGTGTGTGTGTGTGTGTTTGTGTGTGTGTGTGTGTGTGTGTGTGTGTGTGTGTGTGTGTGTGTGTGTGTGTGTGTGTGTGTGTGTGTGTGTGTGTGTGTGTGTGTGTGTGCGTGCGTCCCAGAGTCACCTGTTGAGATTGGTGTTTTGCGGGTACTATTTAATGAACTCCAGTTGAGGACTTTTGTGAGGCGTCTGTTTCTCAAACTAGACACTCTAATGTACTTGTCCACTTCCTCAGTTGTGCACCGGGGCCTCCCACTCCTCTTTCTATTCTGGTTAGAGCCAGTTTGCGCTGTTCTGTGAAGGGAGTAGTACACAGCATTGTACAAGATCTTCAGTTACTAGGCAATTTCTCGCATGAAATAGCTTTCATTTCTCAGAACAAGAATAGACTGACAAGTTTCAGAAGAAAGTTCTTTGTTTCTGGACATTTTGAGCCTGTAATCGAACCCACAAATGCTGATGCTCCAGATACTCAACTAGTCTTTCAAAAACAAGGGCATTTCTAAGTGACCCCAAACTTTTGAATGGTAGCGTGTATATATGTGTATATATACAGTATATACAATTGAAGTCGGAAGTTTACATACACTTAGGTTGGAGACATTAAAACTCATTTTTCAAACACTCCACTAAATTCTTGTTAACAAACCATAGATTTGGCAAGTCGGTTAGGACATCTACCTAGTGCATGACACAAGTAATTTTTCAAAAAATTGTTTACAGACAGATTATTTCACTTAATTCACTGTAACACAATTCCAATAGGTCAGAAGCTTACATACAGTGAGGGAAAAAAGTATTTGATCCCCTGCTGATTTTGTACGTTTGCCCACTGACAAAGAAATGATCAGTCTATAATTTTAATGGTAGGTTTATTTGAACAGTGAGAGACAGAATAACAACAAAACAATCCAGAAAAATGCATGTCAAAAATGTTATAAAATTATCTGCATTTTAATGAGGGAAATAAGTATTTGACCCCTCTGCAAAACATGACTTAGTACTTGGTGGCAAAACTCTTGTTGGCAATCACAGAGGTCAGACGTTTCTTGTAGTTGGCCACCAGGTTTGAACACATCTCAGGAGGGATTTTGTCCCACTCCTCTTTGCAGATCTTCTTCAAGTCATTAAGGTTTCGAGACTGACGTTTGGCAAGTCGAACATTCAGCTCCCTCCACAGATTTTCTATGGGATTAAGGTCTGGAGACTGGCTAGGCCACTCCAGGACCTTAATGTGTTTCTTCTTGAGCCACTCCTTTGTTGCCTTGGCCGTGTGTTTTGGGTCATTGTCATGCTGGAATACCCATCCACGACCCATTTTCAATGCCCTGGCTGAGGGAAGATTTGACGGTACATGGCCCCGTCCATTGTCCCTTTGATGCGGTGAAGTTGTCCTGTCCCCTTAGCAGAAAAACACCCCCAAAGCACAACTTTTGCACCTCCATGTTTGATGGTGGGTATGGTGTTCTTGGGGTCATAGGCAGCATTCCTCCTCCTCCAAACATGGCGAGTTGAGTTGATGCCAAAGAGCTCCATTTTGGTCTCATTTGACCACAACAATTTCACCCAGTTGTCCTCTGAATCATTCAGATGTTCATTGGCAAACTTCAGACGGGCATGTATACGTGCTTTCTTGAGCAGGGGGACCTTGCGGGCGCTGCAGGATTTCAGTCCTTCATGGCGTAGTGTGTTACCAATTGTTTTCTTGGTGACTATGGTCCCAGCTGCCTTGAGATCATTGATAAGATCCTCCCTTGTAGTTCTGGGCTGATTCCTCACCGTTCTCATGATCATTGCAACTCCACGAGGTGAGATCTTGCATGGAGCCCCAGGCCGAGGGAGATTTAAAGTTCTTTTGAGTTTCTTCCATTTGCGAATAATCGCACCAACTGTTGTCACCTTCTCACCAAGCTGCTTGGCGATGGTCTTGTAGCCCATTCCAGCCTTGTGTTGGTCTACAATCTTGTCCCTGACATCCTTGGAGAGCTTTTTGGTCTTGGCCATGGTGGAGAGTTTGGAATCTGATTGATTGATTGCTTCTGTGGACAGGTGTCTTTTTTACAGGTAACAAACTGAGATTAGGAGCACTCCATTTAAGAGTGTTCTCCTAATCTCAGCTCGTTACCTGTATAAAAGACACCTGGGAGCCAGAAATCTTTCTGATTGAGAGGGGATCAAATACTTATTTCCTTTATTAAAATGCAAATCAATTTATAACATTTTTGACATGCATTTTTCTTGATTTTTTTATTGTTATTCTGTCTCCCACTGTTCAAATAAACCTACCATTAAAATTATAGACTAATCATTTCTTTGTCAGTGGGCAAACGTACAAAATCAGCAGGGGATCAAATACTTTTTTCTGACCTAAAACAGGGAATTTTTACAAGGATTAAATGTCAGGAATTGTGAAAAACTTTATTCAAATGAATTTGGCTAAGGTGTATGTAAACTTCCGACTTCAACTGTATATGTATGTACCAGAAGCTTCTTGTCACGGTTGTCGTAGGAATGAGCGGACCAAAGTGCAGCGTGTGTGTCGTTCCACATTTTATTTATACTGTGAAACTATGCGATACATAAACAATAATCTGAACAAACAAAAACAACAAACCGTGACGCAGAGGTGAAACATACACTACTCAAAATTAATCTCCCACAAACCCAGGTGAGACAAACACCAACTTAAATATGACCTCCAATTAGAGACAATGATGACCAGCCACCTCTAGTTGGAGATCATCCCAAACACAGCCCAACATAGAAATACAAAACTAGAACAACCCAACAGAAATACAAAACTAGAACATAACATAGAAAACTTAAACTAGAAAACCCCCCTGTCACGCCCTGACCTACTCTACCATAGAAAATAACAACTTACTATGGCCAGAACGTGACAGTATCCCCCCCCAAAGGTGCAGACTCCGAATGCAATTAAAAAATTTAAAAAAAGGGAGGGTAGGGAGGGTGACAAGTGTTTATGGTGGCTCTGGTGCAGTACACAGAACCTTATTATCCAGCGGATCCTCCTGCAGAGGAGGGGCTCTGGTTCGGGGCGCAACCCCCGCTCTGCCCACTGAACCCTCTGCTTCTCTACCACTGGACCGTGGATCGTCGGAGAAGGAACTGGACTGCAGATCATCGCCGGAGGCTCTGCACTGCGGACCGCCGCCCGAGGTTCCGGACTGTGGACCGCCGCCGAAGACTCCGGACTGGATGACGTTGCCGGAGGCTCCGGACTGTGGGCCGTCTCAGGAGGCTCCGGACTGTGGGCCGTCTCAGGAGGTTCCAGACTGTGGGCCGTCTCAGGAGGTTCCGGACTGTAGGCCGTCTCAGGAGGACTGGGAACTGTCGCCGGAAGCTCTGGACTGGGAACTGTCGCCAGAAGCTCTGGACTGGGAATGCGCACTGGAGGCCTGATGCGTGGGGCTGGCACAGGTGGCGCCAGACTAGTAACACGCACCTCAGGGCGAGTGCAGGGAGCAGGAACAGGACACCCCGGACTGGGCAGGCGCACTGGAGGCCTGATGCGTGGGGCTGGCACAGGTGGCGCCAGACTGGTAACTTGCACCTCAGGGCAAGTGCGGGGAGCAGGAACAGGACACCCCGGACTGGGCAGGCGCACTGGAGGCCTGATGCGGGGGGCTGGCAATGGTGGCTCGCACCTCAGGGCAAGTGCGTGGAGCAGGCACAGGGCATACCAGGCTGGATAGACTCACTGGAGGCCGGGTACGTGGGGCAGGCACAGGATATACTGGGCCGTGGAGGCGCACTGGAGGTCTTGAGCGTATAGCTGGCACAACCCATCCTGGCTGGATGCTTACTTTCGCCCGGCAAACGCGGGGAGCTGGCACAAGAAGAACTGGGCTGTGAATACGCACTGGCGACACAGTGCGCAGCGCTGGCACAGGATATCCTGGACCGAGAAGGTGAACTGGAGACCAGGAGAGCTGAGCTGGCACCACCCTTCCTGGCTGAATGCTCAACCTGAATCGGCAAATGCAGGGCGCGGGCACAGATCGCACTGGACTGTGAATACGTACTGGCGACACAGTGTGCATCACCGCATAACACGGTGCTTGCTTCTTCACTCGCTCCCCACGGTAAGCACTTGGAGTTGGCTCAGGTCTCCAACCTGACTCTGTCAATCTCCCCATGTGCCCCCCCCCAAAAAAATGTGAGGGCTGCCTCTCACACTTGCCTCGTGGTTGGTATAGTGCCTAGTAGTATCCCCGCTCCGCTCTTGCTGCCTCGATTTCCTCTTTAGGACGGTGATACTCCCCAGCCTGCCTCCAGGGTCCTTTCCCGTCCAATATCTCCTCCCAAGTCCATTTGTCCTGCTGATCACACTGCTTGGTCCTTTGGTGGTGGGAGATTCTGGTTGTCGTAGGAATGAGCGGACCAAAGTGCAGCGTGTGTGTTGTTCCACATTTTATTTATACTGTGAAACTATGCGATACATAAATAATAAACTGAACTAACAAAAACAACAAACCGTGACGCAGAGGTGAAACACACACTACTCAAAATTAATCTCCCACAAACCCAGGTGGGACAAACACCAACTTAAATATGACCTCCAATTAGAGACAACGATGACCAGTTGCCTCTAATTGAAGATCATCCCAAACACAGCCCAACATAGAAATACAAAACTAGAACAACCCAACATAGACATACAAAACTAGAACATAACAACATAGAAAACTTAAACTAGAAAACCCCCCATCACGCCCTGACCTACTCTACCATAGAAAATAACAACTTACTATGGTCAGGACGTGACACTTCTAAAGCCATGACATCATTTTCTGGAATTTTCCAAGCTGTTTAAAGGCACAGTCATCTTAGTGTATGTAAACTTCTGACCCACTGGAATTTTGATAAGTGAAATAATCTGTCTGTAAACAATTGTTGGAAAAACTACTTGTGTCATACACAAAGTAAATGTCCTAACTGACTTGCCAAAACTATAGTTTGTTAACAAGACATTTGTGGAGAGGTTGAAAAACGAGTTTTAATGACTCCAACCTAAGTGTATGTAAACTTCCGACTTCAACTGTATATATATATATATATATATATAGTCATTATAAATGTATGTATACAATAGTCATTTACAACATTAACAATGTCCACACTGTATTTCTGATCAATTTGATGTTATTTTAATGGACAAACAATTTGCTTTTCTTTCAAAAACAAAGACATTTCAAGTGACACCAAACTTTTGAAAAGTATTATTCCTTGACTTTTTCTACATTTTGTTACGTTACAGCCTTATTCTAAAATTGATTCAATTGTTTTTCTCCCTCATCAATCTACACACAATACCCCATAATGACAAAGAAAAACACAGGTTTTTAGAAATGTTGGAAAATATATTTTAAAAAACAACTGCAATATCACATTTACATAAGTATTTAGACCTTTTACTCAGTACTTTGTTGAAGCACCTTTGGCAGCGATTACAGCCTCATAATGACGGATTTTTAGAAATGTTTGCTAATTTATAAAAAATGTAAACCATACCTTATTTGCATAAGTATTCAGACCCTTTGCTATGAGACTCACAATTGAGCTCAGGTGCAGCCTGTTTCCATTGATCATTCTTGAGATGTTTCTACAACTGAGCTGGCCGCCCGGCCAAACTGAGTAATTGGGGGAGCAGGGCCTTGGTCAGGGAGGTGACCAAGAACCTGATGGTCACTCTGACAGAGCGCTAGAGTTCCACTGTGGAGATGGAAGAACCTTCCAGAAGGACAACCATCTCTGCAGCACTCGGGGCCCATTTTGTGCCTTTATGGTAGAGTGACCAGACGGAAGCCAGTCCTCAGTAAAAGGCACATGACAGCCCACTTGGAGTTTGCCAAAAGGCACCTAAAGACTCTCAAACCATGAGAAACAATATTCTCTGGTCTGATGAAACCAAGATTGAACTCTTTGGCCTGAATGCCAAGCATCACGTCTGGAAGAAACCTGGCACCATCCCTATGGTGAAGCATTGTGGTGGCAGCATCATGTTGTGGTGATGTTTTTCAGCAGCAGGGACTGGGAGACTAGTCAGAATTGAGGGAAAGATGAACGGAGCAAAGTACAGAGAGATACTTGATGAAAACCTGCTTCAGAGCGCTCAAGACCTCCGACTGGGGAGAAGGAGCTTCCCCCTCCAACAAGATAATGACCCTAAGCACACAGTCAGGACAACGCAGGAGTGGCTTCGGGACAAGTCTTTGAATGTCCTTGAGTAGCCCAGCCAGAGCCCAGACTTGAACCCGATCGAACATCTCTTGAGTGACCTGAAAATAGCTGTGCAGTGATCTGCAGAGAAGAATGGGAGAAACTCCCCTAATATAGCTTGTTGCGTCATACGCAAGAAAACTTGAGGCTGTAATTGCTGCCAAAGGTACTTCAACAAAGTACTGAGTAAAGGGGTCTGAATACCTATGTAAACGTCATATTTAAAACTTATTTTGCTTCGTCATTATGGTATATTGTGTGTAGATTGATTAGGGGAAAAAACGATTTAATCCATTTTAGAATAAGGCTGTAATGTAACAAAATGTGAAAAAAGTCAATGCACTGTATATAATATAATTTCATTAAATCATATTATTTTAATAATAATAGTACTGTACCTATCTCGGCAGGCTGGTCGGATAGCCAGTCTCACAGGGTCCGTGCTGAACCTTCTGGTGATCCTCATGCTCTCCCGGGTCTACATCTACCTTGCCCAGATCTTAACGCGTTGGGGTGAGTCAGCAAGTCCGGCTCTTGTCAATCGTCGCTCTAATGGAAGATAAATCTGTGATTTAATTACCAATGTTTGCTCATTCTTTTTGCTTTGTCATATCAACAGAGATGCACCGCACACAGACGAAATATGAGGACATGTTTATTCTCAAGGTCTTCATCTTCCAGTTTGTCAACTTCTACTCCTCCCCGGTCTACATTGCCTTTTTCAAAGGCCGGTGAGTAGATCAAACAACATCAAGGCACAAATGAGCCTTATGTATTGAAAGCTCCTGTATTTATAGACCCTCACAGTACAATGAAAATATGGCTCATCATCAGCAAACTCCTATGTTTTGCAGGTTTGTTGGTTACCCTGGCAACTACTACAATCTCTTGGGAATACGGAATGAGGATGTGAGTGTTGTTCTTACATACTAAAACGTACTTAACTTCCCAACAAACAATTTCTAGTTTTCCTTGCATTCCCAGAATGTTAGTTACAACGTTACCTGAAAGTTTGCCAGAGATTCCCAGGGATGTTCCTATGACATATCTATAATGTTTTCTCCATTAAGGTTTGGTTAACACATTCTAGACGTGTTAAAAACAAACATTTCGATTTTTTTTCTCCAAATGTTACTATAACCATTAGAGTATGTCCTTCTACTAATGTTGATCAAATAATGTTTGTTGTGGCAATTTCAAAAACATACATTTTTTATTTAACCTTTATTTTGACAGGGAAAACATATTGAGACATAGAGGTCTCTTTTCCAAATGCGACCTGTATAATACAATATAAAATACACATTAAACACTATACAGTGCATTCGGAAAGTACTCAGACCCCTTCCCTTTTTCCACATTTTGTTACATTACAGCCTTATTCTAAAATTGATGTTTTTTAATCCTAATCAATCGAAACACTATACCCTATAATGAAGAAGAGAAAACAGGTTTAGACATTTTTGCTCGTTTATAAAAAATTCAAAATATAAATAACTTATTTACATAAGTATTCAGACCCTTTGCGATGAGATTCGAAATTTTGCTCAAGTGCATCCTGTTTCAATTGACCATCCTTGAGATGTTTCTACAACTTGATTGGAATCCACCTGTGGTAAATTCAATTGATTGGACATGATTTGGAAAGGCACACACCAGTCTATATAAGGTCCCACAGTTGACAGTGCATGTCAGAGCAAAAACCAAGCCACCAGGTCAAAGGAATTGTCCGTAGAGCTCTGAGACAGGATTATGTCGAGGCACAGATCTGGGGAAGGGTACAAACAAACATTTCTGCAGCATTGGCCTCCATCATTCATAAACGGAAGAAGTTTGGTACCACCAAGACTCTTCCTAGAGCTGGTCTTGGTCAGGGAGGTGACCAAGAACTCGATGGTCACTCTGAGAGAGCTCAAGAGTTCCTCTGTGGAGATGAGAGAACCTTCCAGAAGGACAACCATCTCTGCAGCACTCCACCAATCAGGCCTTTATGGTAGAGTGGCCAGACAGAAGCCACTCCTCAGTAAAAGGCACATGAGTTTGCCAAAAGGCACCTAAAGGACTCTGACCATGAGAAACAAGATTTTCTGGTCTGATGAAACCAAGATTGAACTATTTGGCTTGAATGTCAAGCATCACATCTGGAGGAAACACCTGGCATCATCCCTACGGTAAAGCATGGGTGGTGGCAGCATCATGCTGTGGGGATATTTTTCAGTGGCAGTGACTGGGAGACTAGTCGGGATTGAGGGATAGATGAATGGAGCAAAGTACAGAGAGATCCTTGATGAAAACCTCAGGCCGCTCAGGACCTCAGGCTGGGGCACCTTCCAACAGGACAATGACCCTAAGCACACAGCCAAGACATCGCAGGAGTGACTTCGGGAGTCTCTGAATGTCCTTGAGTGGCCCAGCCAGAGCTTGGACTTGAACCTGATCGAACATCTCTGTAGAGACCTGAAAATAGCCGTGCAGTGACGCTCCACCACCCAACTTCACAGAGCTTGAGAGGATCTGCAGAGAATAATGGGAGAAACTCCCCAAATACAGGTTTGCCAAGCTTGTATTGTCATACACACCTTTGGCTGTAATCGCTGCCAAAGGTGCGTCAACAAAGTACTGAGTAAAGGGTCTGAGTACTCATGTAAATTTTTTATACATTTGCAAAAATGTATACAAACCTGTTTTTGCTTTGTCATTATGGGGTATTGTGTTTAGATTGATGAGAAGAAAAAAAACAATTTAATCAATTTTAGAATAAGGCTGTAACGTAACAACATGTGGAAAAGTCAAGGGGTCTGAATATTTTCCAAAGGCACTGTAAGTAGTGAAAAGGACAGGCCCCAAAATCGACTCCTGTGGTACATCTTTATGCACTTCAAGAAATTCAGACATAACCCCATCCATCATGATTTTCTGAGTTCTGTCACAAAGATAATCATGAAACCAAGAACAGGCGTCAGAGCGCAGGACAACTTATTCAATAAAATAGCATGATCAACAGTATCAAGAGCTTTTGACAGGTACACAAACAAAGCAGCACATTTCATTTTAGTGTCTAAAGCATTTACAAGATCATTAGTAAGTAAAGTGGTTGCTGTAATAGTGCTATGCCCAGGCCTAAACCCTGATTGATTTACATTCAAAATACATTTCTCAGATAACAAAAAGAAAAATGTACATTTACCAAGGATTTGAGAATCTTAGCTAGACAAGGAAGATTTGAAATGGGATGATAAGATTAGATCACTACTATGCCGCCCTTATGGAGTGGCAGCACAAGAGCTGATTTCCATACTTTTTGAAAATTTCCTGATAACAATGTTAAATAAACATTTGGGTTATTGAGCCAAAAATTATGGGTGCTGCACACTAAAGCAGACCAGGATCCAATTTTTTGGCCCCTGTGGATTTCTTATTGCTCGCAAAGCGTCCAGGACTCCCAGTCCAATATCATTGTGAATACACTTAGAAGTTCTTACAAAGAGATAAAATGGTGATTAAATGCATCAATGATGGCATTTATTTCTGTAATGAGGATAGTGTCTGAATTAATTTGTTATGGTATAGAGGAAGTTGAACACTTTAGGATTTTCCAGTTTTCCAGAATTTAGCTGGGTTCTCATTACAATCTGAAAGAGTGATTACATAATAATCAGATTTAGCCTTTCTAATTTGTTTTCAGTTGCTTAAAAGCTTGCCAGTCCGGGCATAAGCCTGTGTTCCTGGCCTTGACCCAAGCATCATCTCTTTTATAAATTACTTCTGATAATTCCGGAGTGTACCAGGAATTCTGTCTACCTTTAACCCAAGAGGCTTGTCATCACAACTGGGCAATGATCACTAATGTCTTCGGAGAAAACACCAGTAGAAACATATTTCTCTGGTGTATTCATTAAAATAAGAGCAAAGAGGACTTTAAAGGATCTCTAGGGTTGGGGCGTGTAGGCTTAGTCACCAGCTGGGTTAGGTTTTGATCATTACACATGTTTATTAGATTGTCTGAAGCACTTTCAATCATAATTTAGGTCACCCAGGATAAACACTTCTGATTTAGTAAATTAAGTACATATATACACTACATGACCAAAACTATGTGGACACTTGGTCGTCAACATCTCATTCCAAAACCATGGGCATTAATATGGAGTTAGTCCCCTCTTTGCTGCCTCCACTCTTCTGGGAAGGCTTTCCACAAGATGTTGGAACACTGATGCGGGGACATCCTTCCAAGAGCATTAGTGAGGTCAGGCACTGATTTTGGGCGATTAAGCCTGGCTCGCAGCCGGCATTCCAAAGTTGTTCGATGGAGTTGAGGTCAGGGCCCTGTGTTGGCCAGTCAAGTTCTTCCACCCGATCTCGACAAACCATTTCTGTATGGACCTCGCTTTGTGCATGGGGGCATTGTCATGCTAAAACAGGAAAGGACCTTCCCCAAACGGTTGCCACAAAGTTGGAAGCACAGAATCATCTAGAATGTCATTGAATGTTGCAGCGTTAAGATTTCCCTTCACTGGAACTAAGGGGCCTAGTCCAAACCATGAATAACAGCCCCAGACCATTATTCCTCCTCCACCAAACTTTACATTGGTGAAGCGTGATTCATCACTCCAGAGAACGCGTTTCCACTGCTCCAGAGTCCAATGGCGGCGAGCTTTACGCCACTCCAGCAGCGCTTGACATTACGCATTGTGTTCTTAGGCTTGTGTGTGGCTGCTCGGCCATGGAAACCCATTTCATGAAGCTCCTGACGAACAGTACTTGTGCTGGCGTTGCTTCCAGAAGAAGTTTGGAACTCGGTAGTGAGTGTTGCAACCGAGGACAACCGATTTTTACGCACTACGTGCTTCAGCACTTGGCAGTCCCGTTCTGTGAGCTTGCGTGGCCTACCACATTGCGGCTGAGCTGTTGTTGCTCCTAGGCATCTCCACTTCCTTCATAACAGCACTTACAGTTGACTGGGGCAGCTCTAGCTGGGCTGAAATTTGACAAACTGAGTAGTTGGAAAGGTGGCATCCTATGGTGGTGCCACGATGAAACTCAACGAGCTCTTCATTAAGTCCATTCTACTGCCAATGTTTGTCTATGGAGATTGCATGTCTGTGTGATTTTATACACCTGTCAGCAACAGTTGTGGCTGAAATAGCCGAATCCACTAATTTGAAGGGGTGTCCACATCCTTTTGTATATATAGTGTAGTTAACTCTTCGAGTGCACAAAGGTTAGCCGAGGGAGGATGGTAGACTCCTATAACAGTTATGGATACATTTTTCCCAGACAAAGGCTTAAAGATAGTAGATCAAATTTTAGGGCAAGTGAAATGGATTTTAGTAAAGAAACAGATACATTATTTTAAATGACAATGGCCACTCCACCACTTCTACCCTGCTTGTCAAGTCTCAGAACACATCATAAGAATGTTCCCTGAGATCCAAGTTTCAGTCAATACCAGAATATCCGGATTTGTCTGCATAGCCCAGATCTTGATGTAATCCAGTTTAGGAAGTAAGCTCCTAATGTTCAAATGCATCAACCCAAGACCTTGAGGATTTTTAAAGACACATGGAAGCTCCAACTCAAACAAGCTATGTTCAATAGGCAGTTGATATTGATATATAGTAGTTGGTATGGCTATAAGATTGCATAGAACTGCACCACTTGGTCTATCTCTATTAGTAATAGAGGAAGGAGAAGAAATTGGAAAATTACTTTTCCAAGGTTAGCACCATAAGGCCATAGGGCCACAGCTCATGTCAATATGAGGAACTCTCAGAGTAACCAATTATGGGATGTTATAAACTGACTTACATAGGCTTTGGTTGCTATCGTGCAACAGCCCAAGCCCTCTACGTGATTTGAAAACCAAGTGGTTATTCAACTTTATGGAATTCACATTTGAACTAAAAGCACTGGATGAGCAGACCACAGTGGGATCCTCTTTTGAGCTAACAACAGCAGATCTAAGAGCTGGAGCCTCAGACACCCACAAGGCCTGATGTGTGAGGGAGCCCAGGAGGTACGGGCCTATGGTAGAGACCCCTGAGCTGGACCCTCAGGAGACAGGGTAGAGGACGAAGGACCAGGAATCTCTGGAAGCAGGTGTGGGAAACTGTTGGTCACCATGATGGGATAAAGTCATTTCAGCCCCATTCACCAAAGCCTTGCGCTGGGCTCACGGTGTGTGACATGACTCCACTGGGATGCAGGATCGCCAGCTCCTCCTAAAGCGTCCTTGCTCCTTTATTCTCCAAGGGGGGTGGGGAGTGGGTGCCAGGATGGGAGGTCGGGGTAGGATGGGAAGAGCGGGTGAGATGGGAGGGGAGAGGTGACTTCACTAAGGTGGGGTCACTGCAGGGCAGCCCTGGCCTGTCAGTCAGAGAGTGGCAACACGGTGAAGAGGCAGTGGCACGACATCCAGGCTGTGGAGTAGAAAAGGAAAAGGTCTTAGAGTGGGACCTATCCGGGATATGCTGCAATGTCTCCATTTGCTTTCTCTGGACGTCCAGCTCAGACAAATATTCCTCAATAACTGTGCAAAATATAATGAACAAAATTATAAACTCAACATGTAAAGTTTCTCCCATGTTTCATGAGCTGAAAGAAAAGACCCCAGGAATGTTTGTCAAATTGTGTGCACAAGTTTGTTTACATTCTTGTTAGTGGGCATTTATCATTTGCCAAGATAATCTTCCACCTGACAGGTGTGGCATATCAAGAAGCTGATTAAACACCATGATCATTACACAGGTGCAACTTCTGCTGGTTGAAAATAAAAGGCCACTCTAAATTCTGCAGTTTCATCACACAACACAATGCCACAGATGTCTCAAGTTTTGAGGGAGCATGCAATTGGCATACTGACTGCAGGAATGGCCAACAGAGATGTTGGCAGAGAATGTAATGTTCATTTCTTTAAGATAAGCCACCTCCAACGTCGTTTTAGAGAATTTGGCAGTACGTCCAACAAGCATCACAATTGCAAACCCTGTGTAAATACGCCAGCCCAGGACCTTCACATCCAGCTTCTTCACCTGCAGGATTGTCTGAGACCAGCCACCTGGACAGCTGATGAAACTGTGGGTTTACACAACCGAATAAATTCTGGACAAACTGTCAGAAACGGTCTCAAGGAAACTCATCTGCATGCTCGTCGTCCTCACCAGGGTCTTGACCTGACTGCAGTTCGGTGTCGTAAGCGAGTTCAGTGGAGAAATGCTCACCTTCAATGGCCCCTGGCACGCTGGAGAAGTATTTATTATGGATCCCCATTAGCTGCTGCCAAGGAAGCAGCTACTCTTCCTGGGGTCCAGCCAAATTAAGGCAGTTATACCATTTTTAAAACATTACAATACATTCATTACAGAATTCACAACACACTAAGTGTGTGCCTTCAGGCCCATACACCGCTACCACATATCTACAATACAAAATGAATGTGTATCTGTGTGTATAGTGCATATGTTATCAAGTGTGTGTATGCATGTGTCTGTGCCTATGTTTGTGTTGCTTCACAGTCCCTGCTGTTCCATAAGGTGTATATTCTTATCTGTTTTTTAAATCTGATTCCACTGCTTGCGTCAGTTACATGATGTGGAATAGAGTTCCATGTAGTCATGGCACTATGTAGTACTGTGTGTCTCCCATAGTCTGTTCTGGACTTTGGGACTGTTAAGAGACCTCTGGTGGCATGTCTTGTGGGGTATGCATGCGTGTCTGAGCTGTGTGCTAGTCGTTTATACAGACAGCTTGGTGCTTTCAACATGTCAATACCTCTCACAAATACAATTAGTAATGAAGTCAATCTCTCCTCTACTTTGAGCCAGGAGAGATTGACATGCATGTTATTAATGTTTGCTCTCTGTGTACATCCAAGGGCCAGCCGTGCTGCCCTGTTCTGAGCCAATATATATTTTTTTCTCTCTCTCTTTGTGGCACCTGACCACACGAATGAACAGTAGTCCAGGTGCGATGAAACTACAGCCTGTAGGACCTGCCTTGTTGAAAGTACTGTTAAGAACGTAGAACAGTGCTTTATTATGGAAATACTTCTCCCCGTCTTAGCTACTCTTGTATCAGATTGCGGGTACTGGTTACCGTTTGAAGCTTTTTCTTGAGTGGGCAGCTTGATGAAAGCCAGATAATATCTAAATCACCCAGAAAATACACCTCTCTGTTGATATCACATACATTATCAAGTATTTCACACGTGTTATCCAGATACTGACTGTTAGCACTTGATCTATAGCAGCTTCCCACAAGAATGGGCTTTAGGTGAGGCAGATGAACCTGTACCAATATTACTTCAACAGTATTTAACATGAGATCCTCTCTAATCTTTACAGGAATGTGGTTATTTATATAAATAACGCCACCACTGGCATTTCTGTCTTTTCTGTAAATGTTATAACCTTGTATTGCTACCCCTGTATCATCAAAGGTATTGCCTAAGTGAGTTTCAGATATTGTCAGAATATGAATGTCATCTGTTACTAGCAAATTATTAATTTCATGTACCTTGTTTCTTAAGCTACATATGTTAACGTGGGCTACTTTGAGCAATTCTGTATATATCCAAGATGGCGCAGCAGTAAGATATATTCAGTCTTTTTCGTTTTTTTGTATACATTTCATTATATTTCAATCTCTTTTTTCCATTTTCGAATTGAATATACCTTCCTGCAACCCGCCTCACCCAATGTGGTACGGATCTGCTATTTTTTTAGACCTTATAACTGGAACCTCCATTAGGAGCTAGCCAGCTAATTAGCTACTAGCTATTTAGTCATTGTTAGCCACTGCTAGCGGTCTTTACCTTTAGCTCGGACACCAGCCGCTTTAGCCCGGATAACACCTGCCAGTCTGCACAGCGCGATATCAGCCCTGAGCATACCGGACTAGCTTTTTTTCCCACTACATCACCGGATTCCTGCCGCAAGCTCTGGACCATTACACCGGATCTTCGCAGCTAGCTAGCTGCTACCGAGTGGCTATTGCGGCTAACACCCTTCTCCATGCACCAGTTAGCCTCGAGCTAGCCACATCTCCCGGCTAGCAAAAGAAGTACACCAAATACAATGCCTCTCTAGCCAATTGGTCTGGACTTTTTGTCAACACAGAGCTCCGCCGATCCATCACGACTGGTCTGCTGATCTGCTGACGTAATTCAGCCGATGTGCTCTCAACCGGCCTCTGCATCGTGGATGTGGTGAAGATCCATCTTCTTGCCCCGGCCTGCTAGCTTCCTGAACGCCGTGTCTCCCGCTCGCCTAGCGTAGTAATTGACTACCGAACGACTCCCTGTTTCATCTATTGCTGCTCATTGGACCCTATGATCACTCAGCAGCTACACAGCTGATGCCTGCTGGACTGTTCATTAACACGGTACATCATTTTGTTTATCTGTCGGCCCCAGCCTCGAACTCAGGCCCTATGTGTAGCTAACTGACCCTCTCCGCCCATTCATCACCATTTACCCGTTGTTGTTGTCTTAGCTGTTTACCCGTTGTTGTCTCACCCGCTGTTGTCTTAGCTCTCCCAATCAACACCTGTGATTGCTTTATGCCTCTCTCTAATGTCAATATGCCTTGTATACTGTGGTTTAGGGCAGCTCTCATTGTTTTATTTTTCTGCGGAATCCCTAGTCCTGCTTAACATCACTCAGAAAGCCCCCTTGTCCCACCCCCCACACATGCGGAGACCACACCTAGCTTAACTGGCGCCTCCAGAGATGCAACCTCTCTCATCGTCACTCAATGCCTAGGTTTACCCCCACTGTACTAGCACCCTACCATACCCTTGTCTGTACACTATATCCTGAATATATCCTACAACGCCCAGAAACCTGCTCCTTTTATTCTCTGTTCCTAAAGCACTAGACGACCAGTTCTTGTAGTCTTTAACCGTATCTTCATCCTACTCCTCCTCTGTTCCTCTGGTGATGTAGAGGTTAAGCCAGGCCCTGTGTGTCCCCAGGCGCTCTCATTTGTTGACATCTAAAAGCCTTGGGTTCATGCATGTTAACATCAGAAGCCTCCTCCCCAAGTTTGCTTTATTCACTGCTTTAGCACACTACGCCAACCCTAATGTCCTAGCCGTGTCTGAATCCTAGCTTACGAAGGCCACCAAAAATTCTGAAATTTCCATCCCCAATTACAACATTTTCTGTCAAGACAGAACTGCTAAAGGGGGCAGAATTGCAATCTACTGTAGAGATAGTCTGCAGAGTTCTGTCATACTATCGAGGTCTATGCCCAAACAGTTCGAGATCTACTTTTAAAGATCCATCTCTCCAGAAACAAGTCCCTCACTATTGCCGCTTGCTATAGACCCCCCTCAGCTCCCAGCTGTGCCCTGGACACCATATGTGAATTGATTGCCCCCAATCTATCGTCAGAGTTCGTACCGCTAGGTGACCTAAATTGGGATATGCTTAACACCCCGGCCATCCTACAATCTAAGCTAGATGCCCTCAATCTCACACAAATATTCAAGGAACCTACCAGGTACAACCCCAAATAAGTAAACATGGGCCCCCTCATAGATATCATCCTGACCAACTTGCCCTCTAAATACACCTCTGCTGTTTTCAACCAGGATCTCAGCAATCACTGCCTCATTGCCTGCGTCAGTTATGGGTCTGTGGTCAAACGACCACCCCTCATCACTGTCAAAAGCTCCCTAAAACACTTCTGCGAGCAGGCCTTTCTAATCAACCTGGCCTGGGTATCCTGGAAGGATATTGACCTCATCTGTCTGTAGAGGATGCCTGGTTGTTCTTTAAAAGTGCTTTCCTCACCATCTTAAATAAGCATGCCCCTTTCAAAAAAAATATTGAACTAAGAACAGATATAGCCCTTGGTTCACTTGAGACTTGTTTGCCCTTGACCAGCACAAAAACACCTTGTGGCGTACTGCACTAGCATCGAACTGTTCCCGCGATATGCAACTTTTCAGGGAAGTCAGGAACCAATATACACAGTCAGTTAGGAAAGCAAAGGCTAGATTTTCTAACAGAAATGTGCATCCTGCAGCACTAATTCTAAAAGGTTTTGGGACACTAAAGTCCGTGGAGAATAAGAACACCTCCTCCCAGCTGCCCACTGCACTGAGACTAGGAAACACTGTCACCACTGATAAAACCATGATAATCGAGAATTTCAATAAGCATTTCTCACCGGCTGGCCATGCTTTCTACCTGGCTGACCAAACCCCGGCCAACAGTACTGCAACCCCCACAGCAACTGGCCCAAGCCCACCCTCCGCTTCTCCTTCACCCAAATCCAGACAGCTGATGTTCTGAAAGAGGTGTAAAATCTGGATCCCTACAAATCAGCTGGGCTAGACAATCTGGACCCTCTCTCCGCCATTGTTGCAACCCCATTACTAGTCTGTTCAACCTCTATTTCGTATCGTCTGAGATTCCTAAAGATTGGAAAGGGGCTGCGGTCATCCCCCTCTTCAAAGGGGGAGACACTCTAGACCCTAACTGTTACATACCTATATCCATCCTGCCCTGCCTTTCTAAAGTCTTCGAAAGCCAAGAAAACAAACAGATCACCGACCATTTCGAATCTCACCGTACCTTCTCCGCTATGCAATCTGGTTTCCGAGCTGGTCACGGGTGTACCTCAGCCACGCTCAAGGTCCTAAACGATATCATAACCGCCATCGATAAGAGACAATACTGTGCAGCTGTATTCATCGACCTGGCCAAGGCTTTCGACTCTGTCAATCACCGTATTCTTATCGGCAGACTCAACAGCCTTGGTTTCTCAAATGACTGCCTCGCCTGGTTCACTAACTACTTCTCAGATAGAGTTCTGTGTGTCAAATCGGAGGGCCTGTTGTCCGGACCTCTGGCAGTCTCTATGGGGGTGCCACAGGGCTCAATTCTCGGGCCGACTCTTTTCTCTGTATACATCAATGATGTCGCTCTTGCTGCTGGTGATTCTTTCCTCCACCTCTACTCAGACGACACCATTCTGTATACATCTGGCCCTTCTTTGGACACTGTGTTAACAAACCTCCAAACGAGCTTCAACGCCATACAGCACTCCTTCCATGGCCTCCAACTGCTCTTAAATACTAGTAAAACGAAATGCATGCTCTTCAACCGATCGCTGCCCGCACCCGCCCGCCCAACTAGCATCACCACTCTGGACGGTTCTGACTTAGAATATGTGGACAACTATAAATACCTCGGTGTCTGGCTAGACTGTAAACTCTCCTACAGACTCATACTAAGCGTCTCCAATCCAAAGTTAAATCTAGAATCAGCTTTCTATTTCGCAACAAAGTCTCCTTCACTCATGCTGCCAAACATACCCTCGTAAAACTGACTATCCTACCAATCCTTGACTTCGGCGATTTCATTTACAAAATAGCCTCCAACACTCTACTCAGCAAATTGGATGCAGTCTATCACAGTGCCGTCCGATTTGTCACCAAAGCCCCATATACTACCCACCACTGCGACCTGTATGCTCTCGTTGGCTGGTCCTCGCTACATATTCGTCGCAATCCCACTGGCTCCAGGTCATCTATAAGTCTTTGCTAGGTATAGCTCTGCCTTATCTCAGCTCACTGGTCACCATAGCAACACCCACCCATAGCACGTGCTCCAGCAGGTATATTTCACTTATCATCCCAAAAGCCAACACCTACTTTGGCCGCCTTTCATTACAGTTCTCTGCTGCCAATGACTGGAATGAATTGCAAAAATCACTGAAGTTAGAGACTTATATCTCCCTCACTAACTTTAAGCGTCAGCTGTCAGAGCAGCTTATCGATCGCTGCAGCTGTACTTGGCCCATCTTTAAATAGCCCATCCAACCAACTACCTACCTCATCCCCATATTTGTTTTTGTTTTTCTGCTCTTTCGCACACCAGTATTTCTACTTGCACATCCTCATCTGCACATATATCACTCCAGTGTAAATTGCTAAATTGTAATTACTTCGCTACTATTGGCGTATTTATTGCCTTACCTCCTTATTTCATTTGCACACACTGTATACAGATTTTTCTATTGTGCTATTGACTGTGTGTTTGTTTACCCCATGTGTAACTCTGTGATGTTTTTTTCGCACTGCTTTGCTTTATCTTGGCGTCACAGCTGTCGTAAGGTACAGACCAAGGCGCAGCGGGTATAGTGCTCATCTTTCTTCTTTATTTAGAAAGAACACTCAAAACAAAATAAACAGACGACGAAACAGTTCCATAAGGCACACAGGCTATACAGAAAACAACCACCCACAAAACACAGGAAAAAACTGGCTGCCTAAGTATGGCTTCCATTCAGAGGCAACGAAAAACACCTGCCTCTGATTGGAAACCATACTCGGCCAAACATGGAAAAAGAAACATGGAAATAGAAAACCAGAACCAAAATCCCCTAGAACCAAAAAACACCAAAACACACAAAACAAACACCCCTGCCACGCCCTGACCATACTACAATTACAAATGACCCCTTTACTGGTCAGGACGTGACACTTGGCCAGGTCACAGTTAAATGAGAACCTGTTCTCAACTGGCCTACCTGGTTAAATAAAGGTGAAATAAACCTTTTCTGGAATGCTTGCTTGTTTTCATTGCTTTACTGGGAAGCTTAGCAGTAGATATACTCATGTTATTTATGTTAGTGCAGGGTGAGCTGCACACAGTGGACTTCCTACTAGGGCTAACAGCATAAATCTGATCCACAGGCACATGATTTCTGCATACAAAGCTGTTCGATCAGCAGAGGCATTCAGGGCAGTTAGCGGGACATATATTAGGTTACTTACATTGTGTCTACCAATGCCCCTGGTAAAATGTACATTTGCTAAAGCATTATGATGACTCAGCGATACAGTGGTAGGGATTAACTGAGCTGGGCTTGTGTCATTGATAAGTCATTGTCTCAACGCAGCCTTATAAGGCTGTGAAAGGGTCCAGGAACCCAAATTATTTGGGTGGATCCCATCCTCCTTATAAAACGTGTTTTGTTTCCAAAAGGAATCGAAATTGTCAACAAAAGTTACACCCACTGAGCTGCAATAATCACGTAGCCAGTTGTAAAGTGAAAGAATCCTTTAATGCCATGATTCAGAGAAGGCACAGGGCCAGATATGATGGGTCTTTTATTAGTGTCTAGCAGAGAGTCAATCAGCTCTTTGAAATCCAGTTTCAACTGTTTTTAGAGCTGCTCTTCATAATGTCATTAAAGCCCGTATGGACTACGATAGAATCGAATGTCATTTACTCGAGTTCCATTATAAGACATTCCTCGATTCAGATCAGGGACGGATGGTTGATGACATCAACTTCGAAATTGTAGGGGAAGGAGTAGGAGTAGGCACAGCGGCCACAGACACAGGTACTCCCAGCGACAAAGGTGCAGGAAGATCAGGCTCCAGGGCGGTGATACTATTCGTTGTTTGTATCCGCTCCGGGCCTCTCAGTGGGAGTGGAGGCTGCTTTGCGGCAGGCCGCTGTCTTCGACTTGCTCGTGACATGCGACAATCGTTGATTGCCATGCGGTGCTCCTTCAACTCCGCTATCAGATGGGGGAGGAGCGGCAGGAGATGGCTCCACTGGGGAACGAACTCCGAGCAACACTGGCCAGTCGGATAATGACAAATGACAAGATGGAGATGCATCCAATATGCACGAACGCCGTCCAGCCACAGGCGTAGAAAAGGTAAACATTCCACTGCGGTTTCCCCAATTTCTTACGTAGGCTGGCTACATGCGTGATCAAGGAAGCCACCTCAAGCCTATAATCCTTGGCAAGCAAACAATTGGCACATTGGAACTCTGGGTAATCCAGTTTGTCCCGAAACAAAGCATAGTAGATACAGCTCCTACAGCGCTGGAACCGATCATTTACCTCTCCAGACAAAGAGGGCTCCATTGGAAAACTTATCTGGGACTAACTTTGTTAGCTTGATGGCTAACGTTAGCAGCTTAACTAGGTTAGCGGCCCTTTCAAGCAGACTTTAACCTGCCAGTTAAGCAGGATTCCGGGACAAGAAATAGCGGTCCTAGCTGTTAAAAGCTAATCGCATAGCGGAATCCATGCAAAAACAAGTTTGGTATTTATGTTTAACAAAGATTGGTTAAGTTTTAGTTAAAATAACAAACCAAGTGTTTCCAGTATACAGTGTGCTCTTCACGGATGAATCCTGGTTTCAACTGTACTGGACAGATGGCAGACAGCATATGGCAGCATCGTGGGTGAGCGGTTTGCTGATGTCACCATTGTGAACAGAGTGCCCCATGTGGGCGGTGGAGTCATGGTATGAGCAGGCAAAAGCTAAAGACACAATTGCATTTTATTGATGGCAATTTGAATGCACAGAGATACCATGACGAGATCCTGAGGCCCATTGTCGTGCCATTCATCCGCCGCCATCACCTCATGTTTCAGTATGATAATGCACGGCCCCATGTCGCAAGGATCTGTACACAATTCCTGGAATCTGAAATTGTCCCAGTTCTTCCATAGCCTGCATACTCACCAGACATATCACCCATTGAGCATGTTTGGGATGCTCTGGATTGACGTGTACGACAGAGTGTTCCAGATCCCACCAATATCCAGCAACTTTGCACAGCCATTGAAGAAGAGTGGGACAACATTCCACAGGGCACAATCAACAGCCTGATCAACTCTATGTGAAGGAGATGTTGTCGTGCTGCATGAGGCAAATGGTGGTCACACCAGATATTAACTGGTTTTCTGATCCACGCCCCTACCTTTAAAAAAAATATATCTATGACCAACAGATGCATATCTGTATTCCCAGTCATGTGAAATCCATATACTAGGGCCTAATGAATTTATTTCAATTGACAGATTCCTTACACAAACTGTAACACAGTAAAAATCATAGAAATTGTTGCATGTTGCGTTTATTTTTGTTCAGTGTAGGTGCAGCTCCTACATGGGATGAAACATTCACCGTAGTCTCTAAAGGTGGTAGACGCCATTGTGGAAGTATTCAGTTTAAATCCACGCAAATAAAAAAGGTTGGCGAGGAATCAGCTTAAAATCAAGCAATCCACAGTGTGATAGTTAGTTTGAAGTTATAGGCAGCAAGCCAGAACCCAACCACAGACTAAAAGGCAGCACTAGGACCCACAATCAACACAACCAAGGCACAAAACTGGCCAACATAACAACAGCAAGGAGAGAGGGGTGACTTACTCGATGCAATTAAATGCTGGGGCCCATCAAAACAGCAACGCAACGCAGGCCATGTTACCAGTATTATAGCCAGGAGAGAAGCATCTTGAAGGGGATGTAGTTTCCAGTACAGGCCGGTGGAAAGCCAGGAGGGTGGCAAGCGCTACACGGGGCTGTGGAAGAGCCCAAAAGGGTAAATCCAAGTGGAGTTCAAGTTTGGTAGTTGTCCAAAAACATCCAATGCACAATGTCAAGTGGAAAGATGAAAGCCACAGTAGGCAGGTGTTTGCTCAGATCATGTCCCAGTGCAGGGTAGGGTGCCCAGGTATATCCAAGTAGGCTTTAAGAGTTTCATAGTTCTGTTTTGTATGGGATGCTGCCATGCTAAGGGACCTGTAGCAATGTTCACTGTTTGCTGGGATGTACCTTTGCTGTCTTTATCAGCCTGTGAGTGTGAGTGTGTGTGGGCGTGCATGCGTGCATGCGTGCCTACATCTGTGCATAACCTGTAAGTGTGTATTGTTGTTTGCAGTGCGGTGCTGGGGGCTGTCTCATTGAACTGGCCCAGGAGCTACTGGTCATCATGGTGGGAAAACAGGTCATCAACAACATTCAGGAGTTTATCATGCCGTGAGTCTTGTAATCCTACAGCTTCCCCCAGTTTTGTCTAAAATCCAATCACAATCTCAATACACTTGGGAAAAACTGGTTGAATCAACGTTGTTTCCATGTCATTTCAACAAGAAAATGCAATGTGACGACGCTGAATCAATGTTGAAAACTGATTGGATTTGTCTTTTTGTTCACCCAATTTTTTACCTAAATCCAATGACATGGTGACATTTTTTGTTGATTTAATGTTGAATTCATATTAGTTGACGACAAATCAACCAAATGTAAATCAAAACTACATCTGACATCTGTGTCCAGTGGGAGTAAGTTATTGTAACTGTCTTGCCACATAAAGGACCTATGAACTGCTTCTGTGCTCGTTAAGGTAAAATCTCTCTCCTTTTGTCTCTTGATAGAAAACTAAAGTCTTGGTGGCAGAAGCACAAGATCCATCCTAAGGTTAGAGCTGACAATGGGAAGGTGAAAGAGGGAGGACAGACACAGGATGCTGCACCCTGGGAGACCGACTATGAGCTCCTGCTGTGTGAGGGACTGTTCGATGAATATCTGGAAATGGGTGAGTGTTCCTGCCCACCTTTACTAGGGCAGGGCTGTGGAACATTAGGGCACACAATGTTTTAAAATAATTTTAAATGGAAAATGTAATTGTGGGTTTCTTATTGGATAAGGAATTACTCTTGTGATTTTTGTTACTCTTGTATAAGTGAGGTTATCTGGGTAACTGGCAGTGACACGCACTGGGAGCAAACGAACCCTAACATTTGAAATAGACAGGAGTCTGTGTGCGATCAAGTAATTGATGGAGAAACACAGTTGAAACCCCTAGGTCTTGACAATATGATTCTACCGTTGAGGAGGATTAGCTACACACTTTTACTGCTCTACTTCCCACGTGCTCTACTACCCCCAGTCAATGTAACTGTCCCCTCATCCCAAAGATTAATGTGGCATGTAGGTAATAAACATTGCTGTGCAGAACCTACTCAATCAGACTGTGTAATCCATAACCCAAATTAATGAATTCACTTGCTCTGGAGGATAATATACAGAATATACAGTACACGTCGTGTACCATACATGAAGAAGACCTTCCTTATATTGAGTTGCAACCCCCCTTTTGCCCTCAGAACAGCCTGAATTTGTCGGGGCATGGGCTCTACAAGGTGTCGAAAGCGTTCTACTGGGATGCTGGCCCATGTTGACTCCAATGCTTCCCACAATTGTGTCAAGTTGTCTGGATGTCTTTTGGGTGGTGGACCATTCTTAAGGCACACAGGAAACTGTTGAACGGGAAAAATCCAGCAGCTACAAACCGGTGCGCCTTGCACTTATTACCATACCCCGTTCAAAGGCACCCTCTGAATAGTACACACAACCGTGTCTCAATTGTCTCGAGGCTTAAAAATTATTCTTTAACCTGTCTCCTCCCCTTCTACGTGGATTTAACAAATTACATGAATAAGGGATCCTATTTTTCACATTGAATTAACTTGGTCAGTCTAGATCATGGAAAGAGCAAGTATTCTTAATGTTTTGTACAATCAAAGTATTTATACCCCTTGACTTATTCTACATTTTGTTGTCACAGCCTGAATTCAAAATTGGTTAAATATATATTTTTCCTCACCCTACACACAATATCCCATAATTACAAAGTGAAAACATGTTTGTATTGCAAATGAAATACAGAAATATTTAATTTACATAAGTATTCACACCCCTGAGTCAATACTTTGCAGAAGCACCTTTGGCAGCAGTTACAGCTCATAAGAGCTTTCCACACCTGGATTGTGCAACATCTTTTCAGAATTCTTCTAGCTCTGTTAAAACCTGTTATGGCTTGATCCCGTTAGCCATCCCGTACACCATTTTAAAGCATTACTTCTTTTTAATCCAGCCACAGTGTCTGATTTCAAAAAGGCTTTACGGTGAAAGCAAAAAATATGATTATGTTAAGTCAGCGCCAACACACACAAAAACACAGCCATTTTCCAGCCAAAGACAGGAGTCACAAAAGCAGAAATAGAGGGAAAATTAATCACTAACCTTTGATGATCTTCATCAGATGACACTCATATGACTTCTTGTTACACAATACATGTATGTTTTGTTGGATAAAGTTCATATTTATATCCAAAAATCTCAGTTTACATTGGCGCGTTATGTTCAGTAATCTTTTGCCTCCCAAAACATCCGGTGATTTTGCAGAGAGCCACATCAATTTACAAAAATACTCATCATAAATGTTCATGAAAATACAAGTGTTATACATGAAACTTTAGATACACTTAACTTAATGCAACCGCTGTGTCAGATTTCAAAAAAGCTTTACCGAAAAAGCAATAATCTGAGTACGGCGCTCAGACAGAAAAACATGCCAAACCATATATCCGCCATGTTGGAGTCAACAATAGTCAGAAATAGCATGATAAATATTCACTTACCTTTGATGATCTTCATCAGAATGCACTCCCAGGAATCCCAGGTCCACAATAAATGTTTGTTTTGTTCGATAAAGTCCATCCTTTATGTCCAAATACCTCCTTTTTGTTCGCGCCTTCAGTTCACAAATCCAAATTCAGGACGCGCATGTCAGACGAAAAAGCAAAAATGTATATTACAGTTCATAGAAACATGTCAAACGATGTATAGAATCAATCTTTAGGATGTTTTTATCATAAATCCGCAATAAAGTTTCAACCGGAGAAATCCTTTGTCTTCAGAAATGCAATGGAACTGAGCTACCTCCCACGTGAGCACGCATGCCTGAGGCTCATGCCCTGCTGGCAGTGATCTGACTCCAGGAGCTCTTATTCATCCCCACTTCACAGTAGAAGCCTCAAACAAGGTTCTAAAGACTGTTGACATCTAGTGGAAGTGCAACATGACTCCACAGACACTGTAGTTTGAATAGGGAATTAATTGAAGTCCTACAGACCACTTCCTGTTTGGATTTTTTCTCAGGTTTTTGCCTGCCATATGAGTTCTGTTATACTCACAGACATCATTCAAACAGTTTTAGAAACTCCAGAGTGTTTTCTATCCAAACCTACTAATAATATGCATATCTTAGTTTCTGGGAGTGAGTAGCAGGCAGTTTACTCTGGGCACGTCAGACAGGGTTTAAATTGGTTGTTTATCATTGCTATACAACCATTTTCAGATCTTGCAATAGATTTTCAAGTAGATTTAAAACTGTAACAGCCACTCAGGAACATTCACTGTCTTCTTGGTAAGCAGTGTACATTTGGCCTTGTGTTTTAGGTTATTATAGATTTTCCTTTAGGGTTTTGCCTGTGCTTAGCTCCATTCAGTTAATTAATACAAGAATACCCATAACATGATGCAGCCACCACTATGCTTGAAAATATGGAGAGTGGTACTCAGTAATGTGTTGTATTGGATTTGCCCCAAACATAAAACTTTGTATTCAGGACAAAACATTAATTGCTTTGCCACATTTTTTGCAGTATTACATTAGTGCCTTGTTGTAAACAGGCATAGCCGCGGGAAACAGTTTTGGGGATGCAGAAAAAAAAGGACCAGTAAAGGCCCAGTGCACTATTTTTGTGAAAACTGAAATGGTCTAATCATTCCTTTTACATTTTACTGTAGTAGACACTCTTATCCAGTGCAACTTACAGTAGTGAATACATACATTTTCATAGTTTTTCCCCATGGGAATCGAATCCACAACCCTAGCATTGTAAGAGCCATGCTCTACCAACTGAGCCAGATCGTCACATCACATCATCACAAACCACTTGATGTGTCAATGTACTCAATTACTGTATTGTGAATCGTTTTTCTTCATTTTTAAAATTATTTATTTAACTAGGCAAGTCAATTAAGAACAAATTCATATTTTACAATGGCAGCCTACCCCGGCTAAACCCTCCCCTAACATGGACGACGCTGGGCCAATTGTGCGCTGCCCTATGGGACTCCCGATCACGGCCGGTTGTGATACAGCCTGGGATCGATTCAGGGTCTGTCGTGACGCCTCTAGCACTGAGATGCAGTGCCTTAGACCGCTACATAACTCGGGAGATATATTATACAGTGGCTTGCGAAAGTATTCACCCCCCTTGGCATTTTTCCTATTTTGTTGCCTTACAACCTGGAACTAAAATAGATTTTTGGGGGGTTTGTATCACTTGATTTACACAACATGCCTACCACTTTGAAGATGCTAAATATTTTTTATTGTGAAACAAACAAGAAATAAGACAAAAAAACAGAAAACTTGAGCGTGCTTAACTATTCACCCCCCCAAAGTCAATACTTTGTAGAGCCACCTTTTGCAGCAATTACAGCTGCAAGTCTCTTGGGGTATGTATCTATAAGCTTGTGATTTTAGCCCATTCTTCAAGGCAAAACTGCTCCAGCTCCTTCAAGTTGGATGGGTTCAGCTGGTGTACAGCAATCTTTAAGTCATACCACAGATTCTCAATTGGATTGAAGTCTGGGCTTTGACTAGGCCATTCCAAGACATGTAAATGTTTCCCCTTAAACCACTCAAGTGTTGCTTTAGCAGTATGCTTACGCTTCGAACATACCGACTGTGTTTTTGCGTTTTGGTACACCAGAAGTACATTCATTTCCAATAGAATGCTGCGTTTGCCTTGAAGCATTGCGTTGCAGAAGCAGTTGCAGTGCGTTTTGTGTGGTGCAAAACGTATGCATCAAATTGTATGTGTAGACTTGACAGTAAGTAGCAAAACGTGAATGTTGAATTTTTGTTGCACACATATCCAGTAAAAAAAAATGTTGGATAACATAATATAAACAGTTTGACTGTAGAATTTCTTTAAACGTTTTATTCATTTATTCATGAATTGTGAGAGCCTATAATATAATTTCCCTGAAATGCAGTTTTGGAGCGAAATTCAATAATAAATAGTCAAGATAGCAGAGAGTAGGCTCTTTCAACAATGAGACCAATGTTGAGGAAGGTGGTCTTGATCGCGCTGTTGGGCCGGGACCAGCCTCTCCGAAAGTGCAGGTCTGTGTGGGTCCAGAGATGGTTAAAGTCCCGAATGCAGGCAGGGGAAAGCAGGCAGGGTAGTTCCACCGTCTCATTCAAGAGCTTCGACTGTTTGTAGAGGAATTCCGAAGTTACTTTCGTCTGGACCGAACCTGCTCCAGATGGTTGGAGCCAGGATCGCCCGGATGGATACCAACTACCGGGAGTCCATCAACCCAGTTGAACGCGTGGCGATTTGTCTCCGGTAAGCTAAATTCTACTACATTTTTAAATCCTTTGATACCATAATTGATTGATATGTGCAACCTAGCTAGCTAAAAGGGCTCTCTAGTTAATAGTCCCTGTTTGACATCAGATGTACATTTAGAGAATGTTCATTAGGATGATAACTTTTCACAAAGTTGGTTTATAATCCTTTTTTAATGATGCAATGTTACCAAATGAAAATAAAGTTAAGGTGCCTTCTGCCCTGATGAAGGTAGGCTAGTCTTCTCCAGGACCCATTGTTTTTCAAGAAAGTTACAGTCATTCATTAAATTCTTATTGGAATTACATACACTCTTAGAAAAAAGGGTTCCAAGTGTCCTTCTGCTTTCCCCATAGGATAACCCTTTTTGGTTCCAGGTACAAGCCTTTGGGGAAAAGGTTATACATGGAACTCAATAGGGTTATACTTGGAACCAAAAGGGTTCTACCTGGAACCAAAAAGGGTTCTTCAAAGGTTTCTCCTATGGGGACAGCCGGAGAACCCTTTTAGGAAATATTAGGTCAATCATATTTCACAAATACCGGAGCATGTGAGTTCTAATAGACTTTTTATTACTTCATTAAAAAAGCCGAGCTGGATCATGAATACAACTGCCTTCCAGTCTTGGCACAGACATCATATACATCACAGAAGTCACAGAAATAGTTTCATGCATGTAGGACCATAGCAACAGACCTTGGCACTCTACAGGAATAACCAACACATGTCATGCTGCTGACTCCTCAGAAAGGGACACCCCTGTTCTGGAAAAAACCCAAGAGGTGTAACCATAGTTGGCCATAACAGTTACAAGAATAACCACGTGCATGTCTAATGGTGTGAAATTACCTAGAGCACATACACGTACACTAGTTTTGCTGGCTCCTGAAATAAATAATTGCCACATATGTACTGAAGTATTCACAATAATAATACCTTTTGTTCTAAGAGTAGAGTTGGCCTGGGCCACAGTTTATTAATATAGACTGAATTGTACTGTTTCAAGGCATCGTTAATGATGGTTGATGAGTATTACAATATAATTAGTAGAGCATAATAAACAGTAATGAGGTAGCTATAGGAGTAGATAGAATATGTGGGTGGAATTGAAGTTACACACAATATTTATCATTATTTTGAATTATATTTCAGATTCTTGGCAACAGGGGACTCCTACAGGACCATCGGATTCAGCTTCCGAGTTGGACGGTCCACAGTGGCAGGTATTGTCCCCTCTGTGGCACAAGCCATTTGGGACTGTCTGGTTGGTGAATGCATGCCTCTCCCCAAGGAGGAACACTGGAGGGCCATCGCTGCCGAGGTCCTGGAGAGGTGGAATTTCCCCAACTGTCTTGGCTCCATTGACGGGGAACGTTGTAATTCAGGCTCCACCGTGCTCAGGTTCACAATTCTACAACTACAAGGGTATATATTCAGTTTCACTCGTGGCTGTAGTAGATGCCATCTACTGTTTCCGTGTCGTCGATGTTGGTGAATGCGCCTTTGGGATTCTGGCAGCCCGGTGGAGAATGTATCAGAGAGTGCTTGGTCTCAGCCCCTCAAATGTCGATGCCTACGTGAAGGCCACGTGTGTTCTCCACAACTACCTGCGGAGGTCATTCCAGGAGCCGTTCCGGATGGAGATGGGCACGCCAAATGTTTTACATTTATTTATTTCACCTTTATTTAACCAGGTAGGCTAGTTGAGAACAAGTTCTCATTTACAACTGCGACCTGGCCAAGATAAAGCAAAGCAGTGCGACAGAAACAACAACACAGTGTTACTCATGGAGAAAACAAACATACAGTCAATAATACAATAGAGAAAGTCTATGTACAGTGTGTGCAAATGAGGTAGGATAAGGGGTGTGAGTCAATAAATAGGCCATAGTGGCGAAATTATTACAGTATGGCAAATTAAACACTGGGGTGATAGATGTGCAGAAGATGAGTGTGCAAGTAGCGGTACTGGGGTGCAAAGGAGCAAAATAAATAACAATATGGTGATGAGGTAGTTGGATGGGCTATTTACAGATTGGCTATGTACAGGTGCAGTGATCTGTGAGCTGTTCTGACAGCTGGTGCTTAAACCTAGCGAGGGAGATATGAGTCTCCAGCTTCAGTGATTTTTGCAGTTCGTTCCAGTCATTGGCAGCAGAGAACTGGAAGGAAAGGCGGCCGAAGGAGGAATTGGCTTTGGGGGTGACCAGTGAAATATACCTGCTGGAGCGCGTGCTACGGGTGGGTGCTGCTATGGTGACCAGTGAGCTGAAATATGGCGGGGCTTTACCTAGCAAAGAGTTATAGATGACCTGGAGCCAGTGTGTTTGGCGACGGATATGAAGCGAGGGCCAGCCAACAAGAGCATACAGGACGCAGTGGTGGGTAGTATATGGGGCTTTGGTGACAAAACAGATCGCACTGTGATAGAGTGCATCCAATTTGCTGAGTAGAGTGTTGGAGGCTATTTTGTAAATGACATCGCCGAAGTCAAGGATCGGTAGGATAGTCAGTTTTACTAGGGTATGTTTGGCAGCATGAGTAAAGGAGGCTTTGTTGCGAAATAGGAAGCCAATTCTAGATTTAATTTAGGATTGGAGATGCTTAATGTGAGTCTGTAAGGAGAGTTTACAGTCTAACCAGACACCTAGGTATTTGTAGTTGTCCACATATTCTAAGTCAGAACCGTCCAGAGTAGTGATGCTGGGTGGGTGGTTAGGTGTGGGCAGTGATCGGTTGAAGAGCATGCATTTAGTTTTGCTTGCATTTAAGAGCAGTTGGAGGCCACGGAAGGAGAGTTGTATGGCATTGAAGCTCGTCTGGAGGTTAGTTAACGCAGTGTCCAAAGAAGGGCCAGAAGTATACAGAATGGTGTCGTTTGCGTAGAGGTGGATCAGAGAATCACCAGGAGCAAGAGCGACATCATTGATATATACAGAGAAAAGAGTCAGCCCGAGGATTGAACCCTGTGGCACCCCCATAGAGACTGCCAGAGGTCCGGACAACAGGCCCTCTGATTTGACACACTGAACTGTGTCAGAGAAGTAGTTGGTGAACCAGGCTAGGCAGTCATTTGAGAAACCAAGGCTGTTGAGTCTGCCGATAAGAATATGGTGATTGACAGTCGAAAGCCTTGACCAGGTCGATGAATACAGCTGCACAGTATTGTCTCTTATCGATGGCGGTAATGATATCGTTTAGGACCTTGAGCGTGGCTGAGGTGCACCCGTGACCAGCTCGGAAACCAGATTACATCGTGGAGAAGGTACGGTGGGATTCGAAATGGTTGGTGATCTGTTTGTTAACTTGGCTTTCCAAGACCTTAGAAAGGCAGGGTAGGGTAGATATAGGTCTGTAGCAGTTTGGGTCTAGAGTGTCTCCCCCTTTGAAGAGGGGGATGACCGCGGCAGCGTTCCAATCTTTGGGGATCTCAGACGATACGAAATAGAGGTTGAACAAGCTAGTAATAGGGGTTGCAACAATTTCGTCAGATAATTTTAGGAAGAGAGGGTGCAGATTGTCAAGCCCTGCTGATTTGTAGGGGTTCCAGATTTTGCAGCTCTTTCAGAACATCAGCTATCTGGATTTGGGTGAAGGAGAAATGGGGGAGGCTTGGGCAAGTTGCAGTGAGGGGTGCAGGGCTGTTGACTCGAGGTCGGGGTAGCCAGGTGGAAAGCATGGCCAGCCATAGAGAAATGCTTTTTGAAATTCTCCATTATCGCAGATTTATTGGTGACCTGGTCACCTACCTGATGTCACCTGGGCAGGTGCCAACAATGCCCCCAGACAGGCACTCCAGGTGAGGGAGAAGCTGACCACCTACTTCTCATCGCCAGCAGGGGAAGTCCAATGGCAGTATGCTGTGGAGTGAAACTGCTTTTTTAAGAGCCCCCTAACACAAAGGTTATTTTAAGAACCATCCACCGTTGTTCATAAAATAGCATTTTTTCCCAGATTATTTTATGTCTCATTGTATCTCTTCATTTGGAAGTTATATGAAATTTAACACCTTCCCTCTCCCATTAACGTCAGTATTATACACACCTGGAATGGTACATCAGGTGAGCAGGAGCACTAATTAAGGTTATACGACATATACTTAGTATGATAACAAAGGGAAAGGGTAACCTAGGGTCTATACAAATAGTACAGTTTATCACCCTCTTCACTGGTCTGACAAAATGCAGGTAGAAAAAAAACAAATTAGGAAGAGAATGTGTTTTTACTTTCATCTTGTCTTAGATCTACAAAGGTGTAGGGAAGAACTTAGCAGATTTAAGTATAAATGAGATATTAATAAAGAAATGAAACAACTGACTATGAAAACATAATTTAATAGGTATTCAAGTACAGGAAAGAACATGACAGGTATGTGTGTTGTAAAAATGTTACAAAAAATAAAACTATTGAAAGAGGTGTGTGTGTGTAAGTATGTGCATGTAAAAATACAAAAATGTATGTGTAGCCTGTAATCTGTAAGAGAACAACAAGAGCATGTATTGTTGGCACAACTGCAGACAGATACAGGCACTTCTCATAAAGCCTAGACGTAGTAGGGGAACTTCAGACATGGCCATAAAGAGAGAGAGGGCATGGCACTGGAGATCTGAGGTGCAGAGAGGAGTGGAGGAGAGGTGTGTGTGTGTGTGTGTGTCTCTGTCTCTGAAAAAATTTTTATAATGTGCAGCCATAACACAGCTAAACAAACAGATTGTCCCTGGACGTCATGGACCAGTTGATGGAACATAACTTCACAAAAATATTCAACACCCTGGTTTTCAAGTGGTTTTAAATTAAATATATATATTCACCTTTAATCTTGTAAGAGACCAAAAAGAGCATCTGTGAATTCTCCAGTGGGTGAGTTTCAATTCTGTCAATTCAGAAATCTATGAGTGCTATCCTAAGACTTTAGAAACATATTACTTCATGAATTGACTGAATTTAAAGGGAACTGATGTGTGTAAAAGGAAAGGTACAATGAGGGAGGTCAAAACAACAACCAGACAACTCCTCTTCCTGTCCTTCCTGTGAGCTGGTCGGCTAAATTGGTGGAAGGGAAGAGAAAAACAACATACAAGCTTTACATAATATAACACCATAAAAGTTGAGATTTATGTTAACTAAATACTGCTTGTATAGTGTAGTTAGTGGCATAAATATTGGAACATTGTGGTAAAGTTGGTAATTCTTGCTGTTTACTCATGGAATGTGTATTTCAGATCAAAAGATGAATGTGACAGGCAAATATTTAGACAGCAAACTGTTGTTTTAGGATATTTTCTAACGCAGAAACAACATCTATACATTTGCTTCATATTAATCCTTTGATCTAAAATACCAATTATCCGAATAGGTTTACTGTAAAAATGACCTACTTTACTTCACTGTCGCAACACTTATGACACTACCTGTGATGTGAAGAGAAAAAAAAACGTACCATTGAACTCGGCTTTGAAAAGCAGCTGATACATTTTAACCTTGACTGCTGCTTTTCTTTGCTGAGGCAGCCTCTTCAGGGTTTGCACCAGGCTCATGGCAAAGAGGGTCTCTTCATCCTCCTTCCTGTGAGCATCAGGTTGGGCTGCATCCCTCTCGACGGCTTTGAGGAGCCTCTGCTGAAATGAGTTGGGTGGCTCTGAGGGCTAGTACCTCCGATGACGCCTGGCGTGACATTGTTCCTCTTCGTTTCTCTCCCTGTTTTTCTCCTCGTTTGTCTCCACGGCCACATCCTGTTCAACGAGGTCCTCAGTGGTCACTTCCGTGAGGTTCATAATAATCTCAGGTGGTCCTAGATCCAGAGGTGCTTCCTCCATTTCATCATCTTCCATGGCTGCACCGGTGCTGGTCATACTTGTGGATGATGTAGACGTTGTAGAGGGTCTCGCTGCACTGGTGATGGTCACACTAGTAGATGACATAGAGGGTCTCGCTGCACTGGTGGAGGTGGTGGTCGCACTTGTAGATGACGTAGAGGGTCTTGATGCACCGGTGGTGACCACACTTGTAGATGACGTAGTAGAGGGTCTGGCTGTGAAATTGCCACTCATTGCCCCAGGCACAGTAAATGGATCCAGAAAATAAAGAATGTGGCAGAAGAGCCAAGGCTGCTGGCCTAAAGCTGATGACTCAGATCACTTCTTCTCTTTCTCTGCCCTTCTCTCTCTCTGATACCTTTCCCTGAGTCCTCTCCACTTCCTCCGACAGTCTTCTTCTACATAGACATGAACATGATAAGCCAAACCATTACCTACTGTAGCATAACAATTGTTATTAGATAACTATCATGGACATGTCACCTACTGTATACACACACACACACACACACACACACGGTCATCTGACCAAAGTATCGGGGTACAGTAGTATCTACCATTTCTATTTCTATTTCTCTGACATACACACTCACACTCTTTCAAACATGAATATTTGGGCAAGTTATCAGGGGTAGTAAATAGCATAATTTATATCACTATTTCACACACACACACACACACACACACACACACACACACACACACACACACACACACACACACACACACACACACACACACACACACACACACACACACACACACACACACACACACCTCATTGGCTAGGTTAGCTAGCTAGCTAACTAACCACATCTAGCACAAGCTCACTACTAAACTGATCTGGCAGAATCAGAACTAAAGTTTTGTTGCTAAGTATTCCACGATGCGGTTAGCCTTTCATGGCTGGGCCTGCAAGTTTGTGTTCCTTTTTTTGTGTGGATTCCGCGAGCGCTAGCTTGCTCTACTACAGACATCTGTCATCGTCGTGGGAAAGACTCATTGTTATCTTTTTGTAAAACAAATGGTTGCAGTAAAGAGCCAATCTGGATACTAAGGAGATCCTGAGGGAAATCAACGAGTACCAACAGCTTGACGCTATGGAGGAACAACATACTCCATCATGGAAAGATCCGACCACCTCACAAAATAACTTTAACCAGACAAAAAAAAAGAAAAACAGATTAATTTACAGACACGGATGATTTACTTACCATTGAGATAGAGGCTAGTGCTCTGGCTGGAATCCATGCAACACTGGAAAAGTTGTGTGAGGAGGTAGCAGGGATGAGGGAGAGTTTGGAGTTCAGCCAGAGTGAAATTCTCACGCTCCAAAGAGAGAACAAGACACTCACAGCCAAGGTTAAAATATACGATTCCAACATTGTCTACCCAGGGAAAACAGGGTAATGAAAGAGTCGCTACTAGACATACAAAGTCGTAGCATGCGTGAAAATCACATTTTTGCTGGGATTCCTGAGGACGCATCCAATAATCCAGAGGGCGTGATCAGAGAATTCATGCAATCCGCCTTGAAACTTCCTATAGAGACTGTAAACAAGGTGGCTTTCCACCAAGCACACAGACTTGGAGCTCGGAGCGACAAGACCAAGGGTCCCCGACCAATCATCACAAATTTTGAACACTACCAACAAAAGGAGCTGATCAAAAGCAGGGAATGGAGCATAAAGGGACCAAATTTGGTCTCAATTAACAATTTCCAAGGGAGATAAACGAACGTCGTAAGAGACTGTATCCGGTACAAAGACAACAAAGGGAGAACGGTAAGCGTGCCTTTATCATTGTGGACAAACTCTTTATAGATTGACAGCTATTCCGAGACAGCTCCATAACACCGTGGCTGTACTGAATTCTACAGGGACTTCAAGTTACGAAAAAAAGAAGGTATGGGAACTGTAAAAATATCTGAACATTATGAAGTGGATATGTGGGATGTGTTTTTCAATAATGCGAAAGGTAATTATGATGCAACTATGATGGTGATACGATATGGATTACAGTTATCATAATGAATATTAAGGCTTTACGCACTACATGTTACACACATAGACACTCAACCATGAAAATTGGCAGAGTTATTATTTATTTGGACATCACACATTATAGTCTTACTCTTATACAGACATCGTACACACTCTCACTATATCACATCCAATATCATACACATCAACCTACTCAGATTTGCTACACACATAATATCTTGTCTCAATTTTCTAACATCTGTGGCATTGACTCACAGGCAAACAGGCAAGGGAATGAAACAAATATTGCTAGAACCTATTTCTTGAATTCTAAATATCAGACATTTGAAAGCTCTAGTTTTGACCGTCATAATACTTCTGATGGCAGTAACTTTACAAGCACTAATTATGGTCAATTTAGACTGGGAATAGTATCTAGTTATGGTAAGGGGTGAAATAAGTATAGCCAGTTATAATTGTAACGGTTTAGCAGATTATAAAAAAAGAAGATCAGTCTTTACATGGCTAAAAGAAAAGGAATATAACATACACTATTTACAGGAAACTCCCTCTACATCCTTAGATGAAGTTGCGTGGAAAAAGGAATGGGGTGGTGAAATAATTTTCTGTCATGGACAAAGGAACTCAAAAGGTGTGATGATATTAATGAACAAAAATTTAGATCTGAATGTGCCAATAGTCAGGAATGATTCGCAAGGAAGGTGGATCCTTCTGAATATGAAAGTGGACGAAAAAGAGATTTGGCTCATTAATCTATATGGTCCAAATCAGGATGATCCACACTTCTTCGAAAACATTTATACCAATTTATTGAACTTACAGGCAACAAATGATCTAATCATTATGGTAGGAGACTATAACACAGTGTTAAGTACCTCAATGGACTGTAGAGGTAATCACTCTACAAACTATCATCACCGTGCCCTTATTAAGAAAATCACAAATATTATGGACACATTAGAAAGAGTGGATATTTGGAGACTAAAAACCCTGACCTAGTGAAATATACATGGAGGAGACTTAATCAAGCTAGTCGTCTTGACTATTTTCTTGTCTCTTTCTCTCTTGCATCAAAGGTTAAAAATGTTTTAATGGGAGACAGAATGCGATCGGATCCTCATCTAGTTGGCATTCACATAACTCTTATAGATTTTCCATGTGGACGTGGATATTGGACATTTAATCAAAGTTTACTGAAGGACAACTTCATTTTAACTAAGACAAAATAATTTATAACTGAATTTTTCCAGTGTAATATAGGTTCAGAAAATCCCCTTACTGTTTGGATACCTTTGAATGTACCTTCAGGGGTCATTCAATTCAATATTCATCGATAATAAAAAAGCAGTTTCTGGCTAAAGAGACAAGACTAACAAGGGAAATCCATGAACTAATAGTATAGGTAGATAGCAATAAAAACATTTACATTTATACATTTACGTCATTTAGCAGACGCTCTCATCCAGAGCGACTTACAGTAGCGAATGCATACATTTCATACATTTTTTTTTTTTCTCTGTGCTGGCCCCCCGTGGGAATCGAACCCACAACCCTGGTGTTGCAAACACCATGCTCTACCAACTGAGCTACAGGGAAGGCTAGGATACTAAAGAGATACAAAACAAGTCAGAGTAAAAACAAAAAGAACTTGAGGAACTTATTCAAGAATGATCTAATGTAATCTATTACAAAACTAAAGCAAACTGGATGGAATATGGAGAAAAATGCACAAAATTCTTCCTGAATCTCCAATACAGGAACGCTAACAAAAATAATTTGCGGAAACTCATTACTGGAGACGAGTCATATTTGATTCTCCCAATTATATTTTAAAAGAGGAAGCTAATTATTTTAGGCAGATGTTCTCTTTTCCGTCTCATCCTTTCCCACTGAATGAAGATTATGGTAAGGAATTATTTCCAAATAATATAAAAAATGGAAAATTAACAAATGTACGGAAAGATGTACGCGAAGGCCAAATTACAGAGGAATAACTTTTTGAGGCTATTAAATCCTTTCAGTCTGGAAAAACCCCAGGGCTTGATGGTGTAGAGGTATGTCAAGTATTTTTTGATATACTAAAAGCTCCATTGGTAGATTGTTTTAACTACTCCTTTAGAAATGGTAGTCTGTCAGGTACTCAGCAGGAAGGTCTGATTTCTCTATTATTAAAACAAGACCTAGATGGCAAATATAAAGACCCAGTCTAAAAAACTGGAGGCCCCTTTCAGTTCAATGTTGTGATGCAAAAAGACTAGCGAAATGCATAGCACTCAGATTTAAAAGGGTTTTACCAGGTATTGTTCACCCTGATCAGACAGGTTTTTTACATGGACGATACACTGGAGATAATATACGACAACTACTAGAAATAATAGAACATCATGAAACATATAAGAAGCCAGGAATGGTATTTATAGTGGATTTTGAAAAGGCATTTGATAAAGTAAGACTTGGTTTTATTTATAAATGCCTGGATATTTTCAATTTTGGTAATTCTCTTATAAAATGGGGAAAATTATGTATAGCAACCCCAGGTGTAAAATAGTAAATAAGGGCTACTTCTCAGAGAGTTTTGAATTGTCAAGAGGAGTTAAACAAGGGTGTCCGCTGTCACCATATCTATTCGTTATGGCCATCGAAATGCTAGCTATTAAAATCAGATCCAATAACAACATTAGTAGATTAGAAATCCAAGGCTTAAAAACAAAGGTGTCCATGTATGCCGATGACTCAAGTTTTATATTAAGTCCGCAAGCTAGATCCCTGCAATGTCTCATTGAAGATCTAGACTCTCTGGACTAAAACCTAATTATGATAAGTGTACAATATTACAATTGGATCCTTAAAAAATACAACTTTTACATTACCTTGCAGTTTACCTATAAAATGGGCTGATGGTGAAGTAAACATACTAGATACTCATATCACAAAATATATAAATAAGCTCTCCACAATGAATTTCAATAGAAAACTTGTAAAAATAGACAAGATCCTGCAACCATGGAGAAGTAAATACCTGTCTATTTATGGAAAAATTGCCCTCATTAGTCATATCTCAGTTTACTCACTTACTTATGGCGCTGCCTACTTCTGATGATTCGTTTTTCAAATCATATGAGCAAAAAAAAATGCACTTTATCTGGGACGCTAAACCAGACAAAATAAAATGTGCCTATTTATATAATGAATATGAATTGGGCGGGTTGAGATTATTAAATATTAAAGCACTAAACCACTCTCTAAAAGCTCCACTCATTCAAAAGTTTTATTTGAACCCTAAATGGTTCTCAAGTAGGAAAGCTCATCCATTGTTTAAAAATTGCTTTTTTCCCTTTGTGCAGATTGCCATGTCTCATTTTCGATTAATTGAAAATGATACTTTTTCAAAGTATCTCTCTTTTTCAAACAAGCATTGCAGAGCTGGCTACAATTTCAATTTCATCCCCCTGAAAAGATAGAACAAATATTATGGCTGAACTCAAATGTGCTGGTTGATCAAATACCTGTATTTATGGGAAAGATGTTTGAAAAGGGTATTTTGTTCTTAAATGATATTGTAAATTGGAATGGTAGAGTTATGTCCTTCTTGGAGTTATCAGAATTGTATGGAAAGGTCTGCTCAATCCAAGAGTACAACCAATTGATTACAGCGTTACCACTAAAAATGTAGGAGGCAGGTGGCAGCGGGGGGAGGTAGGGAACTGGTCTGTCTGCCAAAACTTCGGAGGAATAAAGATAGCATAAATAGGAAAGTTTACCTGTTTCATTTGAGGACCAGGATGTTGACAACTGTGCCATACAGATTGCAAAATAGTTGGGAAGAGATTTTTGATGTACCGATTCCATGGTAGAGGGTGTATGAGTTGATATATAAAACAACGCAAGATTCAAGACTTCGTGCTTTTCATCTAAAATTATTATATAGAGTTCTTGCCATAACAAAATGTTGAATATTTGGGGCATAAAATCATCAAAGCTCTGCAGATTTTGTTGTGAGGATACAGAATCATTAGACCATTTATTTTGGTATTGCCCTCAGGTAGCCTGTTTCTGGTCTCAGGTTCAGGAATGGCTGAAAATGCATAGCATTGATCTAATATTGACTCTAGAAATAATAGTGTTAGGAGATATGGAGAGACCGGGTCAGTCAATTACTAATATACTAATACTCTTAGTAAAAGTATTTATCTTCAACTCGCAATCTGTGGATTCTATTTGATTAGATAGATTGAAATTGTACGTTAAGCATCACAGCATAGTTGAAAGATATGTGTTGCGTAGAAACCCGAAGTGGGTGGTCAGCAGAGATAGATGGGAAGGGCTGAGGGAAGCTGAGGGTTGGTATGTGGAATTGAAGACAAGCGGGAGTGGAGTTGCTGTGTGGGAGATAGAATGATGGTCAAAGATAAAAGTAAAAATAAAAAAAAGTAAAAATAAAACATAATAAAAAGTACATTTGAATGAGACTAAGTGGCAGTGTTTTTACAACTAATGCCGGTTTGCCTGAGGCTGATGCCGTGCAGGTGTTTGTACACATGCATAAACACACACTCTCATTCAAATAAACACATGCAAGAACACACACATACATGTAATAGTGCCAAACATGCACACAAACATATACAGTTGGCATTGCTGTTATGATTTTTGTTGTCCTTGATGTCCTTTGTTTTAAATGTATTATTTTGTTTTATATATTTTTTTTGCATTGTTGTTTGCTGTTTTCTTCTGTCTACGGTTTGCAACTGCACATGGGGACAAAGATTGTACTTTTTGGAGAACTCTCCTCTGGTCTGATGAAACAAAAATAGAACTGTTTGGCCATAATGACCATCGTTATGTTTGGAGGAAAAAGGTGGAGGCTTGCAAGCCAAAGAACACCAACCCAACCGTGAAGCACGGGGGATGGCAGCATCATGTTGGTGGGGTGCTTTGCTGCAGGAGGGACTGGTGCACTTGACAAAATAGATGGCTTCATGAGGGAGGAAAATGATGTGCATATATTGAAGCAACATCTCAAGATCAGGAAGTTAAAGCTTGGTCGCAAATGGGTCTTCCAAATGGACAATGACCCTAAACATACTTCCAAAGTTGTGTCAAAATGGCTTAAGGACAACAAAGTCAAGGTATTGGAGTGGCCATCACAAAGCCCAGACCTCAATCCTATAGAAAATTTGTGTGCAAAACTGAAAAAGCGTGCGCGAGCACGGAGGCCTACAAACCTGACTCAGTTCCACCAGCTCTGTCAGGAGGAATGGGCCAAAATTCACCCAACTTAAAAACCTCTTACATCTAGATGTTCCGCTAGCGGAACACCGCTCCAATATCCAATGATAGGGCGTGGCGCGAATTACAAATTCCTCAAAAATCCCAAAACTTCAATTTTTCAAACATATGACTATTTTACACCATTTTAAAGACAAGACTCTCCTTTATCTAACCACATTGTCCGATTTCAAAAAGGCTTTACAACGAAAGCAAAACATTAGATTATGTCAGGAGAGTACCCAGCCAGAAATAATCCCACACCCATTTTTCAAGCTACCATATAATGTCACAAAAACCAAAACCACAGCTAAATGCAGCACTAACCTTTGATGATCTTCATCAGATGACACTCCTAGGACATTATGTTATACAATACATGCATGTTTTGTTCAATGAAGTTCATATTTATATCAAAAGACAGCTTTTTACATTAGCATGTGACGTTCAGAACTAGCATACCCACCAAACACTTCCGGTGAATTTACAAAATTACTCACGATAAACGTTCACAAAAAACATAACAATTATTTTAAGAATTATAGATACAGAACTCCTTTATGCAATCGCGGTGTCCGATTTTAAAATAGCTTTTCGGTGAAAGCACATTTTGCAATATTCTGAGTAGATAGCCCGGCCATCACAGGCTAGCTATTTTGACACCCACCAAGTTTGGCACTCACCAAACTCAGATTTACTATAAGAAAAATTGGATTACCTTTGCTGTTCTTCGTCAGAATGCACTCCCAGGACTTCTACTTCCACACCAATGTTGTTTTTGTTCCAAATAATCCATAGTTATATCCAAATAGCGGCGTTTTGTTCTTGCGTTCAAGACACTATCCGAAGGGTGAAGCGCCGGCGCGTATCGTGACAAAGAATTTCAAAATATTCCATTACCGTACTTCGAAGCATGTCAAACGCTGTTTAAAATCAATTTTTATGCGATTTTTCTCGTAAAATAGCGATAATATTCCAACCGGGAGACGTCGTTTTCGTTCAAAGACTGAAAATGTAAAATGGACTCTTCACGTGCACGCCCGTTTCATTGTTCTCAGATCGACCACTATCCAAATGCGCTACTGTTTTTCAGCCAGGGACTACAGAGTCATCATTCAATGTTCTGGCGCCTTCTGAGAGCCTATGGGAGCCTTAGAAAATGTCACGTTACAGCAGAGATCCTCTGTTTTCGATAAAGAGGGTATAGAAGGCCAAGAAATGGTCAGAGAGGGCACTTCCTGTTTAGAAACTTCTCAGGTTTTGGCCTGCCATATGAGTTCTGTTATACTCACAGACACCATTCAAACAGTTTTAGAAACTTTAGGGTGCTTTCTATCCAAATCAAACAATTATATGCATATTCTAGTTTCTGGGCAGGAGTAATAACCAGATTAAATCGGGTACGTTTTTTTATCCGGCCGTGAAAATACTGCCCCCTATCCTAAACAGGTTAATGTGGGGAGCTTGTGGAAGGCTACCCGAAACGTTTGACCGAAGTTAAACAATTTAAAGGCAATGCTACCAAATACTAATTGAGTGTATGTAAACTTCTGACCCACTGGGAATGTGATGAAAAAAATAAAATATTAAATAAATATCTCTATTATTATTCTGACATTTCTCACTCTTAAAATAAAGTGGTGATCCTAACTGACCTAAGACAGGGAATTTTTACTCTGATTAATTGTCAGGAATTGTTAAAAACTGAGTTTAAATGTATTTGGCTAAGGTGTATGTAAACTTCCGACTTCAACTGTATTGACTCCAGACATTTCAGCTTTTTATTTTTTATTAATTTCTAAAAACATAATTCCGCTTTGACATTGTGGGATATTGTGTTTAAGCCAGTGACAAAAAAATCTAAATTGAATCCATTTTAAATTCAGGCTGTAACACAACAAAATGGGAAAAAATGTCAAGGGGTATAAATACTGTGTTCAAAACATAAAGAACACTTGCTCTTTCCATGACATAGACAAATTAACAATTGTTTCAGAATATTTTCTGTGGGCACTATATTCTGCTAATCCATCATTTAATGAATTTAACGGAATTGTACATTACTACATGGCTCAGATTACAGATGCATTTACATACCCCAACACAAGCAGAAGGTGACTGCTGACTGCCCCCCTCTTTGCAGTGTTGCAGTTTGGCTTCATTACCATCTTTGTGGCGGCATGTCCACTTGCCCCGCTGTTTGCCCTGATCAATAACTGGGTAGAGGTGCGTCTGGACGCGCAGAAGTTTGTGTGTCAGTACAGACGGCCCGTAGCGGAGAGGGCTCAGGACATTGGAATCTGGCTGGACATCCTGCAAGTCATCACCTACTTTGCTGTCATTAGTAATGTAAGTGTACTGTATGTGTGTGTGTCTGTGTGCGTGCGTGTGATGTTATAAGTGTGCTTGGTTTAATGAAGACTCCTGCCTCTCTGCCAGGCCTTCCTGATAGCTTTCACTTCTGACTTCCTGCCTCGCCTCTACTACCGCTACAACAATGATGGAAACCTTCAGGGTTATGTTAACTTCACTCTGGGTACTTCCCCAAGCAACTTTAACGCCAACAACACGCAATGCAGGTAGAGACACACTCATAATCACCCATGAATGTATATATGCATTTCGTGAATGTTGTTATTTTTTTGTTCCTATTACTCTACAACTGGCATTGTCATCTAGCATTTGTTTGTTCGTTTTTTTAGATATCGAGGATACAGGGACAGAAATGGGCATTTCCGACCGGAGTACTTCCACCTTCTGGCTTGCCGGCTGGCCTTTGTCATCATTTTTGAGGCAAGTTCCGTTGAGTTGAGCTATGTCATTATGTGGACGACTTTTGCAGTACAGATTTAATGCAATTCATTGACTAATTCAGTGTTTATAGGTCTATCTGTGTATGCATTTTTGTTAAGGAGCTGAGGCATCTTGGAGAATTGAGATTGAGATGCCTTGTCGTGTGCTCTGAGAATGTGTGCACTGTCACTGACTGGTTTAAAACCTAAGGGTGTTATGTTTTTATACTGTGGTGCTTCATTTTGGTGTTTTATTTTTATACTCTTGTCTCGGAGTGTTGGCTAGTCAACACATTGCATCTGAGTAAGCTTAAAGGCTTCTTACAATGTTCATATACAGTGCATTCGGAAAGTATTCAGACCCCTTGACTTTTTCCACATTTTGTTACATTGCAGCCTTGTTCTAAAATGTATTAAATTGATTTTTCCCTGATAAATCTACACACAATACTCCAATACGACAAAGCATAAACAGGTTTTTATAAATTCTAGTAAATTCATAAAAAATAAACAACAGATACCTTATTTACATAAGTTTTCAGACCCTTTGCTATGAGACTTGAAATTGAGCTCAGGTGCATCCTGTTTCCATTAATCATCCTTGAGATGTTTCTACAACTTGATTGGAGTCCACCTGTCGTAAATTCAATTCATTGGACATGATTTGGAAAGGCACACACCTGTCTATATAAGGTCCCACGGTTGGCAGTGCATGTCAGGGCAAAAAACAAGCCGTGAGGTCAAAGGAATTGTCCGTAGAGCTCCGAGACAGGATTGTGTCGAGGCACAGATCTGGGGAAGGGAAACCAAAACATTTCTTCAGCATTGAAGGTCCTTAAGAACACAGTGGCCTCCAAGTTTGGAACCAATAACACTCTTCCTAGAGCTGGCCGCTCGACCAAACTGAGGAATCGGGGGAGAAGGGCCTTGGTCAGGGAGGTGACCAAGAACCCGATGGTCACTCTGACAGTGCTACAGAGTTCGTCTGTGGAGATAGGAGAACCTTCCAGAAGGACAACCATCTCTGCAGCACTCCACCAATCAGGCCTTTATGGTAGAGTGGCCAGACAGAAGCCACTCCTCAGTAAAAGGCACTTGACATCCCGCTTGGAGTTTAACAAAAGGCACCTAAAGGACTCTCAGACCATGACAAACAAGAATCTCAGCTCTGATGAAACCAAGATTGAACTTTTTGTCCTGAATGCCAAGCATCACATCTGGAGGAAAACCTGGCACCATCCCTACGGTGAAACATGGTGGTGGCAGCATCGTGCTGTGGGGATGTTTTTCAGCAGCAGGGACTGGGAGACTAGTCAGGATCGAGGGAAATATGAATGGAGCAAAGTACAGAGAGATCCTTGATGAAAACCTGCTCCAGAGTGCTCAGAACCTCAGACTAGGGTGAAGGTTCAACCTTCCAACATGACAACGACCCTAAGCACACTGCCAAGACAATGCAGGAGTGGCTTTGGGACAAGTCTCTGAACGTCCTTGAGTGGCCCAGCCAGAGCCCGGACTTGAATCCAATCAAACATCTCTGGAGAGACCTGAAAATATCTGTGCAGCGACACTCCCCATCCAACCTGACAGAGATGAGCGGATCTGCAGAGAAGAATGGGAGACACCCCAAATACAGGTGTGCCAAGCTTTTAGTGTCATACCCATGAAGACACGAGGCTGTAATCACTGCCAAATGTGCTTCAACAAAGTACTGAGGAAAGGGTCTGAATACTTAAGTAAATGGGATTTTTCAGTTATTTTTTTTATCAATTTCCAAACATATAAAAAAACAGTTTTTGCTTTGTCATTATGGGATATTGTCTGTAGATTGAGGAGGGGGAAAAAATATTTAATCAATTTTAGAATATATATATATATATTTTCAAATTTATTTAACCAGGTAGGCAAGTTGAGAACAAGTTCTCATTTACAATTGCGACCTGGCCAAGATAAAGCAAAGCAGTTCAACACATACAACAACACAGAGTTACACATGGAGTAAAACAAACATACAGTCAATAATACAGTAGAAAATAAGTCTATATACAATGTGAGCAAATGAGGTGAGATAAGGGAGGTAAAGGCAAAAAAGGCCATGGTGTCAAAGTAAATACAATATAGCAAGTAAAACACTGGAATGGTAGATTTGTAGTGGAAGAAAGTGCAAAGTGGAAATAGAAATAATGGGGTGCAAAGGAGCAAAATAAACAAATACAGTAGGGGAAGAGGTAGTTGTTTGGGCTAAATTATAGATGGGCTATGTACAGGTGCAGTGATCTGTGAGTAGCTCTGACAGCTGGTGCTTAAAGCTAGTGAGAGAGATAAGTGTTTCCAGTTTCAGAGATTTTTGTAGTTCGTTCCAGTCATTGGCAGCAGAGAACTGGAAGGAGAGACGGCCAAAGGAGGAATTGGCTTTGGGGGTGAATAAGAATAAGGCTGTAACGTAACAAAATATGGAAAGAGTCAAGGGGTCTGAATACTTTCCAAATGCACTGTATGCTTATAATGTGTCTCCTTCCCTGGTCCATCTTCGCTCTCTTTCTTTTTTCCCTTTCTCTTTGCTCAGCATGTTGTGTTCTTAATCGGTCGTTTGATTGACTTCATGGTCCCTGATATACCTGAGGACGTGGAGATCAAAATTAAGAGGGAGCACTACATGGCCAAGGAGGCCCTGGCTGAGAACGAGGTGAGAACCCCTGTACCTCTTTCTAGATACCTGTTAGTTAATCGATCAATCAACCAACCGATTAACCAATCAAATCTCTATATTATTCACAGGGTAATTTTGGCTTCTTTTTTTAACCAATGATAACACCAGCTGACTCTTTTACCAATTAGATAGTGTATTTTCTTCCTCATTATCAATCATCGAAACAACTTTACTATACACACAATTTCTCAACATAAAAGTTGAAACATGCCTTGCAGTAGTGGTCGCTGATTGGCTGGTGACTGATTGATTGATGAAGGGAAAACAGATTAAGCACAGATGCAACAAATGAAAAGGAATGATCTTACTCGGGATAACTAGTGTATATCACAAAGTAGGATGAGCTAGCTAGCCAGTTTACTTTCCTAAATATTCTGAAATATTAGCTCAGATATAAATGGGCATGCTACTAGTTCTAGCTAGCTTACTCTACCTTATCAAAAGTTACTAGCTAATTTGACCAAAGTTATTTCTGAATGTTTATCAAAATAACTTTAGCTGGCTAATTAATTTGTTCATGCTTTGTGATACACCCATGACAGAACTTTTTCACCAAGCTGTCACACTCTCTAAACTGATGCAAAGGAATTTTAAGAAGGAACGGTCAGATGCAACAAAATATCCCAGAACCTAAGCTGCACTGTGAGCCAGATTGCAAAACAGAATGACATTCAAATGAATTGACTGATGCATGCTCAATTTTCCGTCCCGACTCCCGGTCAGAAGCCCCAAAAAGATCTATAACCATCCATGAGCTATAATTTGCAGAAGAAAAGTATAGACGCGCAAGAGTCTACACTGGATAGGTCAGAATGAGACACGCCTAACCAATGACATTACAATAGAGGCGGGACTGAAGTTGTGTGGACCAATAAGGTGACAGGTCGCATGGCGCAAGCATCAGAAAAATTAACAAGGCGTCCCACATCACTGCACAGAGCAAAGACCGCTCAAATTTATTTGTCACATGCTTCGTAGTCAACAGGTGTAGACTAACAGTGAAATGCTTACTTTATGAGTCCTTTTCCAACAATTCATAGTTAAAGATAAGATACATTTTTATTTATAAAAAACATAAATGTCCCCACAGTGAGTCAGGCTGGTCAGGACAGCCCGATTGATTACACATGGTATTCAAAGTTGGGGTCGCGGGGGAATTGCAGTGGGGCCACCATATTTATAAAAAATATATATGTAAGAGTACAGATTATTGTATGGGACAATATAAACTTTTTTTTAGAAAGATCATTTACAATTTATTTGATTGAGTAAATGTATTTAGTTCTCTTAATTTTGATAAATGAATGTTGATGTAAAATTGAAATTTACTGATTTTAAAGTTGTGTCATTAGATTTGGGGTGGAGTCACAAGAAGATATTGTGAAAAAAATTGCTTCCCTTTTGAAAAACTATGAATACCACTGGATTACAGTATATTTTGGAACATTAAATCTACTGGGGCTCCACCCCTAACGCCCTATTGGTAGAGCCATGACTGGGCTCTTGAACAGTGTGACATAGGACATGTGGGCTACAATACATATGCCGCATACATGTGCTAGTCGGAACTAGGAAACTCTGAAATGTATAACTTGCTAACTGGTTGTAGTTATACACAAGCAGTGTTCGACCAGTTATCAAGTACAGAATTTCAGAGTTTCCTAGTTCCGACTAGCATGTAAACGCTGCATGTCTCAGGAACTAGATGTCAATGTGTGATCCCTTTCCAGTGTTTTTTTGTACTGCATTATTATGTTGTATTATAGTGCATTGGTTGAGTATTTTGTTTGCTAACCTCAGAAAATGAATTTCCATGTAAATGAAGTTATTGTATCCTATGACATGAAGAAAATTCTACGCTAATTTTTCAGAGTCAATGAATCCACCCTTTGCTTTCTTTTTGTTTCACACCCTGTATGTTGCAGGCTTTGGGTAAGGTTGTCGTCCTACTTGAAAAGGAGAATCTGTCCACTGAGCTGCGACACAGAGCCAAACCTCAAACTTCCACAGCGTCTCCACCCCGGGAGAGCAACTCACCACCACCCTTACTGAATCCAATCCCAGAGGACCCAGACAGATCACCGCTCTAACCCCTGACCTCCCCAGGGGTCATATGGGCGCCAGCTCAATGTCACATGATGGTGTGATGAGACTTATTTTTCAGCTCTGTGTTTCTAACAATCTTCAGTGACATGGACAGGTACAGTCATGACTGTAAGACTGAGGAGAAGGCAAATAACAGGACTAATCCTTTCTCAGGACAGACTGCAGTGAGTTTGAGGCTTTGCATTGTGCTTACTGTACCCATATTGAGCAGCAGCATCCCCCCACTCTAACCATGCAGCAAATGTGTGGACTACTAGAGAACTGTGACTAGACTAGTCTTTCGAATGAATCGTTAGACGGGAGTCCTGACTCTGTGGTCATAGAAAATTCCATTGCACTTACGATAAGTGCAATGGAATTTTCTATGACCACAGAGTCAGGACTCGTAAGAATAGGGGTGATAACCACGGTGTCTTGGCCAAATTCTCAACCTGGCTCCATTCAATCATGGCCACCTAATCATTCCCCTGATTCCCAATGGGCATATATCACTCCTCAACTCTCCACCATGATAGCTGCTGTGTGAGTGTTCTGGCACAAAATGGTTGCTGTGCATCACCCAAATGGGTGCTACACATTGGTGGTGGAAGAGGTGAGTTCCCCCCTTTAATATGTAAAGCACTATACAAATCCAATCAATCAATTACTACTAGAGAAATGTGTCTCTTTCGGTGAAGCTGCTCAGTCCTTAACTGAATAATATAATTACCTTTTGGGGTTCACTTCATGTTCATGTTCCAGGAGTTATAGTCTTCCCGTTCAGTCCCCCCCCCCCAAATATACTGTATATTTACTGTATGAAGCAGCGTGAACAAATAAGCGCACAGACGGGAATCAACTGAAGTATTTATTTAACTAACACAATTATGATACATGTGTGTATATATATAAACTCAGCAAACAAAGAAACGTCCTCTCACTGTCAACTGCGTTTATTTTCAGCAAACTTAACGTGTTAATATTTGTATGAACATAACAAGATTCAACAACTGAGATATAAACTGAACAAGTTCTACAGACATGTGACTAACATAAATGGAAAAATGTGTCCCTGAACCAAGGGAGGGTCAAAATCAAAAGTAACAGTCAGTATCTGGTGTGGCCACCAGCTGCATTAAGTACTGCAGTGCATCTCCTCCTCATGGACTGCACCAGATTTGCCAGATCTTGCTGTGAGATGTTACCCCACTCTTCCACCAAGGCACCTGCAAGTTCCCAGACATTTCTGGGGGGAATGGCCCTAGCCCTCACCCTCCGATCCAACAGGTCCCAGATGTGCTCAATGGGATTGAGATCCGGGCTCTTCACTGGCCATGGCAGAACACTGACATTCCTGTCTTGCAGGAAATCACGCACAGAACAAACACTATGGCTGGTGGCATTGTCATGCTGGAGGGTCATGTCAGGATGAACCTGCAGGAAGGGTACCACATGAGGGAGGAGGATGTCTTCCAAGTAACGCACAGAGTTGAGATTGCCTGCAATGACAACAAGCTCAGTCCGATGATGCTGTGACACACCGTCCCAGACCATGATGGACCCTCCATCTCCAAATCGATCCCTCTCCAGAGTATAGGCCTCAGTGTAACGCACATTCCTTCGACGATAAACGCATATCCGACCATCACCGCTTGTGAGACAAAAGCACGACTCGTCAGTGAAGACTTTTTGCCAGTCCTGTCTGGTCCAGCGACGGTTTGTGCCCATAGGCGACGTGGTTCCAGTGATGCCTGGTGAGGACCTGCCTTAAACAGGCCTACAAGCCCTCAGTCCAGCCTCTCTCAGCCTATTGCGGACAGTCTGAGCACTGATGGAGGAATTGTGTGTTCCTAGTGTAACTCGGGCAGTTGTTGTTGCCATCTTGTACCTGTCCTGCAGGTGTGATGTACAACCAATCCTGTGCAGGTGTTGTTACACGTGGTCTGCCACTGTGAGGACGATCAGCTGTCCGTCCGTCCTGTCTCCCTGTAGCGCTGTCTTAGGTGTCTCACAGTACGGACATTGCAATTTATTGCCCTGGCCACATCTGCCGTCCTCATGCCTCCTTGCAGCATGCCCAAAGCACGTTCACGCAGATGAATAGGGACCCTGGGCATCTTTCTTTTGGTGTTTTTCAGAGTCAGTAGAAAGGCTTCTTTAGTGTCCTAAGTTTCCATACTGTGACCTTAATTGCCTTTCGTCTGTAAGCTGTTAGTGTCTTAACGACTGTTTCCCAGATGCATGTTCATTAATTGTTTATTAAACATTGACCAAGCATGGGAAACAGTGTTTAAACCCTTTACAAAGAAGATCTGTGAAGTTATTTGGATTTTTACGAATTATCTTTGAAAGACAGGGTCCTGAAAAAGGGACGGTTCTTTTTTTGCTGAGTGTATATATATATACACACACATATATATACATATATTTTAGTAACAGAAAGTAACAGAAAAGTTGTATTCCATTCATTCAAAACTATACCTACTACTACAAACCAGTTCACATTATGAATTGACAACTACATCTGTTTATGGGAGAGTCAAGCCAGAGATGATTAATGCAACATGCACGTAGCATTGTCTTTGAATATAATATACAATATTTAAATGTGGTGTTTATTGGAACAAATAAAAATGTGATAAAATAAGTAACTTGATATTACAGTATCGAATCTAAATTGGTTTTGAAGATTTAATCATTTTTAAACCATTTGATGTATTATTCTCTGCCGTTAAATAGTCGTTTGAAACATGCATACAATTGGGCTCCTCAAGTAACAGTGACATTTGAAAAGGATAAAGCTGATGATCAACATTGACTTTGCTCACTTTGCATGAGCAACAATAGTGAAATCTGCGGTTTGCCTGTAAGATGGCGCCGGAGAAGAAGGCAGACGTTTTACATGCCCCCAACCGATTGTGTTTTTTGCTCATTTATTTGAGTTGTTTGTAACTTCTTTTTTGACTTATTTTGTACATAATGTTGCCACTACGGTCTCTTATGACCGAAAATAACTTCTGGACATCAGGACTGGGATTACTCACCATGGACTGGCAGAATCCTTTTTTTCATTTAACGACTCTGACGAGGCTGACTCGAACAATATACTGCTTTCTCGGGAACAGGCCCAGATCCCCGTGATTTGCGTGAAGAGGAGGCAGAGAGAAAGAGGCCAGAGGGCGGGCTGCCATCTGAGAATTTGTAGGCGATCGAATAAACCCCGACTTCCTTCCATTCTGTTAGCAAACGGGCAATCTTTGGACAATAAAATAGATGACCTGCGCGGAAGATTAAACTACCAACGGAACATTCAAAACTGTAATATCTTATGCTTCACGGAGACGTGGCTGAACGATGACACTATCAACATACAGCTGGCTGGTTATACGCTGCACCGGCAGGATAGAACAGCGGCGTCTGGTAAAACAAGGGGCGGCTGACTATGTATTTTTGTAAATAACAGCTGGTGCACAATATCTAAGGAAGTCTCGAGCTATTGCTCGCCTGAGGTAGAGTATCTCATAATAAACTGTAGACCACACTACCTACCTAGAGGGTTTATCTGTATTTTTCGTAGCTGTTTACATACCACTACAGTCAGAGGCTGACACCAAGACGGCATTGAATGAGCTGTATTCCGCCATAAGCAAACAAGAAAATGCTCATCCAGAGGCGGCGCTCCTAGTAGCTGGGGACTTTAATGCAGGGAAACTTAAATCCGTTTTACTACATTTCTATCAGCATGTTAAATGTGCAACCAGAGGGGGAAGTAAAGGACCACCTTTACTCCACCCATAGAGATGCATACAAAGCTCTCCCTCGCCCTCCATTTGGCAAATCTGACCATAATTCTATCCTCCTGATTCCTGCTAACAAGCAAAAATTTAAGCAGAAAGCACCAGCGACTAGATCAATAAAAAAGTGGACAGATGAAGCAAATGCTAAGCGACAGGACTGTTTTGCTAGCACAGACTAGAATATGTTCTGGGATTCCTCCGATGGCATTGAGGAGTACACCACTTCAGTCATTGGCTTCATCAATAAGTGCATCGATGATGTTGTCCCCACAGTGACTGTACGTATATACCCCAACCAGAAGCCATGGATTACAGGCAACATCCGCACTGAGCTAAAGGTTAGAGCTGCCGCTTTCAAGGAGCAGGACTCTAACCCGGAAGCTTATAAGATATCCCGCTATGCCCTCCATTGAACTATCAAACAGGCAAAGCATCAATACAGGACTAACACCGATTCGTACTACACCTGCTCTGACGAACGTTGGATGTGGCAGGGCTTGCAAACCATTACAGACCAGAAAGGGAAGCACAGCCAAGAGCTGCCCAGTGACGCAAGCCTATCAGACAAGCTAAACTACTTCTATAATCGCTTCGAGGCAAATAACACTGAAACATGCATGAGAGCATGTTCTGGAAGACTGTGTGATCACGCTCTCCGCAGCCGATGTGAGTAAGACCTTTAAACAGGTCAACATTCACAAGGCCGCAGGACCAGACGGATTATCAGGACATGTACTGCGAGGAAGTGTCTTTACTGATCTTTTCAACCTCTCGCTGTCTGAGTCTGTAATACCAACAGGTTTTAAGCAGACTACCATAGTGCCTGTGCCCAAGAACACTAAGGTAATCTGTCTAAATGACTACCGACCCATAGCACTCACGTCTGTAGCCATGAAGTGCTTCGAAAGGCTGGTCATGGCTCACATCAACACCATTATCCCAGAAACCCTAGACCCACTCCAATTTGCATGCCGCCCCAACAGATCCACAGACGTTGCAATCTCTATTGCACTCCACACTGCCCTTTCCTACCTGGATAAAAGGAACACCTATGTGAGAATGTTATTCATCGACTACAGCTCAGCGTTCAACACCATAGTGCCCTCAAAGCTCATCAATAAGCTAAGGACCCTGGGACTAAACACCTCCCTCTGCAACTGGATCCTGGACTTCCTGATGGGCCGCCCTCAGGTGGTAAGGGTAGGTAACAACACATCCACCATGCTGATCCTCAACACAGGGGCCCCTCAGGGGTTCGTGCTCAGTTCCCTCCTGTACTCCCTGTTCACTCATGACTGCATGGCCAGGCACGACTCCAACACCATCATTAAGTTTGCCGATGACATAACAGTGGTAGGCCTGATCACCGACAATGACGAGACAGCCTATAGGGAGGAGGTCAGAGATCTGGCCTCTCACTCAACGTGATCGAGACAAAGGAGATGATTGTGGACTACAGGAAAAAGAGAACCGAGCATGCCGCCATTCTCATTGATGGGGCTGCAGTGGAGCAGATTGAGAGCTTCAAGTTTCTTGGTGTCCACATCAGCAACAAACTATCATGGTCCAAGCACACCAAGACAGTCGTGAAGAGGGCACGACAAAACCTTTTCCCCTCAGGAGACTGAAAAGATTTGGCATGGGTCCTCAGATCCTCAAAAGATTCTACAGCTGCACCATAGAGAGCATCCTGACTGGTTGCATCACTGCCTGGTATGGCAATTGCTCAGCCTTTGACCGCAAGGCACTACAGAGGGTAGTGTGAACGGCCCAGTACATCACTGGTGCCAAGCTTCCTGCCATCCAGGACCTCTATACTAGGCGGTGTCAGAGGAAGGCCCTAAAAATTGTCAAAGACTCCAGCCACCCTAGTCATAGACTGTTCACTCTGCTACCGCACGGCAAGAGGTACCGGAGCGCCAAATCTAGGTCCAAGAGGCTTCTAAACAGCTTCTACCCCCAAGCCATAAGACTCCTGAACACCTAATAAAAATTGCCCCCCCCCCTTTTACACCGCCGCTACTCTCTGTTGTTATCATCTATGCATAGTCACTTTAATAACTCTACCTACATGTACATATTACCTCAATTAACCGGTGCCCCCGCACATTGACTCTGTACCGGTACCCCCCGTATATTGTCTCGCTATTGTTATTTTACTGCTGCTCTTTACATACTTGTTACCTTTATTTCTTATTCTTATCCGTATTTTTTTTAAACTGATTTGTTGGTTAGGGGCTCGTAAGTAAGCATTTCACTGTAAGGTCTACACCTGTTGTATTCGGCGCATGTGACTACTAACATCTAATTTGATTTGAAGATAAAAGTCCTCCATTGAAACTGTGGTATGTTTCTACTATGTATTTTATCCGTTTGTCAGGTTCAATGGGGGACTTTTATTTAAGGCCAACTGCCCATTCCACTATTATTGCTTACGCCAATGTTGTTCAGAAATTGTAACATTGAGGAGGTTCGATTAATCCCGGGCACCCATGTAGGCGTATTTTGTACCGGGTGAATGTTGATTGCATTTGGAACTGGGCTGCCTCCCAGGCGTGAGCCGCCTCCCAGGCGTGAGCCGGGTGCCCTGTTCAAAGCCCATGGCGAAGTCGGCTCAAAACAAAATGACGTAGGAGCACTTGAAGTAATGAGTAGGATTCTGTTTTCACATGCAAAAGTGATTGCTTTTGAGCTTTATCTGACATCCCAATGAAAATGAGTTAGAAAATGCAAACATTTATTTTATGGAAAAGAGACGTACAGTACCAGACACACCTACTCATTCACGGGTTATTCTTTATTTTTGCTATTTTCTACATTCTATAATAATAGTGAAGACATCAAAACTATGAAATAAATCATTTTAGTAACCCAAAATATGTGAAACAAGTCATACATGTTATATTTGTCATGGTTCCACCTGTCACCAGAGGGTGGCAGAGACCATCCTAGAGACATTAGCGACACTCAGGTGTGTCCTATTTACACGTTATGATTTCCCTGTTAAAAGAGGTGTGTTTTCTGTTGTCCTTTGCAGAAAGTTGAATTGTCTACCGTGTGCATTTGTTTCCTGAGGGAGTTTTTGAGACTTAGTGTAATAAGTGTACTGTGATCCTTCGGCTACTGTTTCTCAGTAAAGTATTATGTTTATCCTTAACCACTGATTCCTCATCTGGTCTCTTCTCTGCACCTGGGTCCAACCTCACCACGTCATAGCAAGCTTCTGCCTCAACATGGACCCAGCAGAGATCACCCAGATCCAGAATGCTATAACCCACCAAGGAGCACTGCTGGGGCAGCAGCAAGACCAACTATCCCAAATATCAGAGACCCTCTGAGCACTTACCGTTTCCCACCAACCACGGTCCAACCCCAACCCAGGAGGTGCCAATGCCCCAAGTCTCATCGCCCAGTGCTACAGGTGTCGCTGTAGTTCCTCCAAGGAACCTGCACCGGGAACCCAAGACTCTAGCCCCCGAGCGGCATGACGGCCACTCGGGAGGATGCAAGGGTTTCCTCACTCAGTGCTCTCTGGTGTTCGAGCTACAGATATCCTCGTTCCACACCGATCGGGCCATGATCGCCTACATCATTTCTCTACTCTCAGCCAAGGCCCTGGCGTGGGCAATGGTGGTGTGGGAACAGCAACCACTATCCTCCAGATCCATATTAGCCTTCACTACCTAGCTGCAATGAGTCTTCAACCACCCAGTTGGTGGACGAGAAGTGGCAAACAGACTGTTCAACCTCCCGCCAAAGGGCCAGACCAGTGGCTAACCTCGCCGTTGAGTTCCGCATCCTCGCCGTCGAGAGTGGGTGGAATACGGGGGCACTGGTCACCACTTTCTACCAGGGTCTGTCTAACTCCATCAAGGATGAACTGGCTGCTCGGAAACTGGGAGAGGACCTTGAGTCCCTGATAACACCTGACAACCGCATCTGAGAACGTATGAGACAGTGCTTTTTGACACCATCCCGGTTTCCGGAGCACCGTGAGCCTCCCGAGCCCAGTTTTGAGGAGCCCATGCAACTGGGACGCACACATCTGAGCCCACAGGAACGTGACAGGCGCATGCGTAACGACTGCTGCCTATACTGCGGAAGTCTCGGCCATCTCCGTTCCACATGGCCAGAGTTGACGGGAAATGCAGGGGCTCGCCAGGACAAGGGGAGACCCTAACGAGCTGTGCCGTTACACCCCAGCTACCCGGTTACCATCTGAAACTACCCGCAACCCTCCATTGGGACAACCCTTTCTCACCTGGATAAAAGGAACACCTACAGTTGAAGTCGGAACTTTACATACAGTACACTTAAGTTGGAGTCATTAAAACTAGTTTTTCAACCACTCCACAAATTTCTTGTTAATTAACAAACTATAGTTTTGGCAAGTCGGTTAGGACATCTACCTAGTGCATGAGACAAGTAATTTTTCCAACAATTGTTTCCAGACAGATTATTTCACTTATAATTCACTGTATCACAATTCCAGTGGATCAGAAGTTTCCATACACCAAGATGACTGTGACTTTAAACAGCTTGGAAAATTCCAGAAAATTATTTCATGGCTTTAGAAGCTTCTGATAGGAAAATTGACATAATTTGAGTCAATTGGAGGTGTACCTGTGGATGTGTTTCAAGGCCTACCTTCAAACTCAGTGCCTCTTTGCTTGACATCATGGGAAAATCAAAAGAAATCAGCCAAGACCTCAGTAAAAAAAATTGTAGACCTCCAGCATGATGGAGTACCTTGCCATAAGGCAAAAGTGATAACTAAGTGGCTCGGGGAACAAAACATTGATATTTTGGGTCCATGGCCAGGAAACTCCCCAGACCTTAATCCCGTTGAGAACTTCTGGTCAATCCTCAAGAGGCGGGAGGACAAACAAAATCCCACAAATTCTGACAAACTCCAAGCATTGATTATGCAAGAATGGGCTGCCATCAGTCAGGATGTGGCCCAGAAGTTAATTGACAGCATGCCAGGGCGGATTGCAGAGGTCTTGAAAAAGAAGGGTCAACACTGCAAATATTGACTCTTTGCATCAACTTCATGTAATTGTCAATAAAAGCCTTTGACACTTATGAAATGCTTGTAATTATACTTCAGTATTCTATAGTAACATCTGACAAAAATATCTAAAGACACTGAAGCAGCAAACTTTGTGGAAATTAATATGTGTCATTCTCAAAACTTTTGGCCACGACTGTACAGTATGTTAGTATGGGTATTCGGACACAGCTCTAGTGTTTCCATTCCCTTTTAAAGCAATACATTTGTGCATTTTTGCCGCCATTTTCTTAAAAATTTTAAACAGTGTGAAGCCACGCCCATTTTACGAAGAATTGCATTATGGGTCCTAAAAGCACGGAAATAGTGTCCACAGCTTGTATACTTCATATTTTGGCGAATTTAGTACGACATCTGGCATACTAACTATATCCATACTATGACCAATAAGCATACTACATACTCAATTTACGACACAAATAGTGCGGTTAGTATGAGTATTCGAACACGTCTATGTTATTGCGTCTTTCCCAATAGCGTCATGGTAGCAACATTCGTGTGCAGGCATCAACACTAACACTTCCGATTTTCCGATTTTGGTTTCAAAATAAAAGTCTGTTTAAAACGCTATGTCTATTATGCGAAATCAATCGTTTTTGCAGCTTTGCCTAGTGCATAATGTTAAACTATATGTTAAACTATATATATAAACTATTATTTATTGGATGACTGTGGTCTAAATAACAAGCAGTCCTTTCTACTCCACCCATTCCATTGGTCCCAATGCAATACACTGTAGGCCTATTGCATATTGGTTTATATAGAAAAAAATATTATATGTGCTGATATAAAAGTGTGGTTGGGAATACTCATTTCATGGGGCTCTGAATAATACTGAGTGTTGCTGGCCTTTTACTCCACCCATTCCATTGGCCACAAGGTGAATCACTGTATATGGAACACATATTGGCTTACAGGGCAAAACTATTCTGGGTGCCGCAGTAAAAGTATTGTAGAGAATACTCTGTAGGTAGGGTCTGTAGAATGTATATATGGTGTCATTTCATGGGGCTCTGAAAAACACGGCATGTTGCTGGCCTTTTACTCCACCAATTATATTTTTATGAAACTCACAGGGGAGGGTGTTCCACCCCTTCCTCTGAGGAGCCTCCACTGATATAGAGGGGCGCAGTTTCGCTCACTCAGATGCTTTTCTCCGGTGACATACTTTTGGTTATGTAGTGTATGTGGACACCTGCTCTTCTAACATCTTATTCCAAAATCATTTGGCACTGATATTGGGCAATTAGGTTTGGTTTGCAATTGGTGTTCCAATTCATCCCAATGGTGTTCGATGGGTTTGAGGTCAGAGCTCTGTGCAGGCCAGTCAAGTTCTTCCACACCGATCTCGACAAACCATTTCTGTATGAATCTCGCTTTGCGCACAGGGGCATTGTCATGCTGAAACAGGAAAGAGCCTACCCCAAACTGTTGCCACAAAGTTGGAGGCACGGAATCGTCTGAATGTCATTGTATGCTGTAGCATTAAGATTTCCCTTCACTGGAACTAAGGGGCCTAGCCCAAACCATGAAAATAAGCCTCAGACCATTATTCCTCCTCCACCAAACTTTACAGTTGGCACTATGCATTCCAGTAGGTAGCGTTCTCCTGGGATCCGCCAAACCCAGATTCAGCCGTCGGACTGCCAGATGGTGAAGCATGATTCATCACTCTAGGGAATGCCTTTCCACTGCCCCAGAGTCCAACGACAGCGAGCTTTACACCCCTCCAGCCGACGCTTGGCATTTCGCATGGTGATTTTAGGCTTGCTTGGCAATGGAAACACATTTCATGAAGCTCCCGACAAACAGTTCTTGTGCTGACGTTGCTTCCAGAGGCAGTTTGGAACTCGATGTTGCAACAGCCGATTTATACGCACTTTAGAACTCGGCAGTCCTGTTCTGTGAGCTTGTGTGGCCTACCACTTCGTTGCTGAGCCGTTGTTGCTCCTAGACGTTTCCACTTCACTATAACAGCACTTTCAGTTCTATCAGGGCAGGAATTGGATGAACTGACTTGGTGGCATCTTATGACGGTGTCACGTTGAAAGTCACTGAGCTCCTTAGTAAGGCCATTCTTTTGCCAATGTTTGTCTATGAAGATTGCATGGCTGTGTGCTTGATTTTATACACCTGTCAGCAACGGGTGTGGCTGAAATATCCGAATCCACTAATTTTAAGGGGTGTCCACATACTTTTGTATATACAGTGTAGTTTCAGCAGAGAGGAAGAGGCAAAGCGAGAGGGCTCACTCTCGTCAACATCTGTCCAGAATAAGCCCGATGTGTTTCTATGGGCATAATATGCAGACCTAAACTTGTCCCATTTCTCTCCTTTATACCTCTCTCGACACCTTTTCTTTCTTTATAATGCACACAAGATGTGCATTGAAGTACAGATTGAACTTGTATTTATAATATATTACAATGCATGTATTATGTATTTATAACCCTTGGATAATGAACTTCTTTCGTTTCACATTCTCTACTGCTAAAATGAAGTCTCGTGTGATAAAATATTACACCTATCCTGTGTTTATCAGATCAATGCAGATGAAGGAAATTAGATATTGAGATGAACCGGTTTTAGAGTATTTACATGATGCATAGGAAGTGTAGTGTACTGTTTTTGAAATTATATTTATGTATATATGAATTACAAATCATCCTTTAACCAGGTAAATCATGTTTCTCGTCTATTGCATAGTTACAATTGATGTCCCAAGGCCAGGATTGGTAAACACTGTTGAAGTGTATAATTGTAATACATATATGCAGACACAACATCATTCAAAGACTGGAATTTGATACTCCTGGTATTGGATATGACTGAATAAGAATCTCACAGACATTCATACCTGAACTGCACCTTTATTTGCCAAGGTAGAGTACATGATCAGTGAATATATTAAATGTACAGGCTAAATGTCGGGATCTCATGCATGGTAATAACTACATGTATATATGACTTGCATCCTTGGCACAAAGTTATATTATAGTCTACTCAATCCATAGACATCATTAATGTCAGTCAGAATGTTTTGAAGTTGATACAACTGGCTATGATAGCTGAGGTTCATAGCTAAGTTCTGAACTAATATGTATACCAAACGTTTTAGGGTTCATACACAGATCGGCTACATAGCTAGCTACACATCCATAGGCATACAGGTATCTTTATCCTCCACTGCACAATATGCAAGAAAATAGTTAGCTTGCTATGTTACTTCAGCTGCTTTGCATGGCAAATATCAGCAAGGCAAGCTTACAAAATTGTACATTCAATTTGCAGTAAATGCTTTAGCTAGCTTAATTCTTTACATCCACTGTTTCACAAGAAGACAGCCTGGTTTGCTGGTAGTTTCAGGAGTCCCTAAAACATTAAACAACCAGAATTACAATTTCAAACTCATGTCACAACACCCATAAAGCTAACCAGCTAGCTTGCTAAATAGCAATTTTGGTAAATTAACTTCATGAAAAAAATATTTGCATAATTGTTTGTCTCTACATTAACAAACATATTCCTCTCAATTGTAAATGTTTTGCATGATTTGTTATGATGTTATAATTACTTACATTTGCTTCCATCCTAGTTCTTTTGTCAGCCATCTTTGCTGAAGAAAGTCTCCAGCCAAATTTGTCATGGGAACCACTCGATATTATTGGTCATCGCCTAGTGGTCGCCGCGGTGGGAAGCGGTGTTCCACCGAAACAATACATTAAATGCACTATAACGGTGACAAACGGTGTCCACAAACTTTTAGGGTCTACTTAAAGCTTTCCCGAGAATGGAGCTTATGGCTGACTTGCTTAAATAAATCTGGTTTCTATTGACTCCTTGTGGATTTGTGTAACTGGGTAAGAACAGCATTCTCCTTCAATAATAATGAATGTCGACATCAATTTTGACTTTTGAACCATACACAAACATTATTACATTTATGTTCAGTAAATTCACAATTTTTGTTCTTATTTAATTAACACTTAGCTCTAAGTATAAGCTAGTGCAAGTAAAGTGTGATGAGCTAGGCCTATTCGTTCAGCAATTTCTAAATGGACAGCGACAGAAATTCAGATATTAGTTCAGATAAATTCAGTAAGATGTTGAGGCCTTAACTTTACTCTTCCTTAAGTCACCACAGAGATAGAGAGAGAACCAGACTCAGCAGTTAGCCTACCATTTTAAGTATTTTATTAGGCCTATGTGGTCTAAAAAAAGGAAGGACAATACAATCACGAGAGTCCACTATTATAGACAATATAAAGACTAGAGGTCGACCGATTATAATTTTTCAACGCCGATACCGATTATTGGGGGACCAAAAAAAGGCGCTGCCGATTAATCGGCCGATTATTATTATTATTATTTTTTCTTTGTAATAATGACAATTACAACAAAACTGAATGAACACTTATTTTAACTTAATATAATACATCAATAAAATCAATTTAGCCTCAAATAAATAATGAAACATGTTCAATTTGGTTTAAATAATGCAAAACAATGTGTTGGAGAAGAAAGTAAAAGTGCAATATGTGCCATGTAAAAAAGCTAAGGTTTAAGTTCCTTGCTCAGAACATGAGAACATATGAAAGCTGGTGGTTCCTTTTAACATCAGTCTTCAATATTCCCAAGTTTTAGGTTGGAGTTATTATAGGAATTATAGGACTATTTCTCTCTATACGATTTGTATTTCATATACCTTTGACTATTGGATGTTCTTATAGGCACTTTAGTATTGCCAGTGTAACAGTATAGCTTCCGTCCCTCTCCTCACTCCTACCTGGGCTCGAACCAGGAACACATCGACAACAGCCACCCTCGAAGCAGCTTTACCCATGTAGAGGAAGGGGAACAACTACTCCAAATCTCAAAGCGAGTGACGTTTGAAACGTTATTAGTGCGCACCCACTAACTAGCTAGCCATTTCACATCGGTTACACCAGCCTAATCTTGGGAGTTGACAGGCTTGAAGGGGTGGGTATAATTTGTGGAACGTTCCAACAGGAATCTGTTCCAAAAAACGTAAAGTAAAAGGTTGCCAACCAACAACGGATACAAAGTAGCAACGCATACAAACCTAGCTAACTAGCTGCCGAATAGGCATCAACTCACCACGTAGCTTATTCTTAATGTTTGTCCATAGACAACCAGAGTGAGGACAGACATTTTTCGGAATAAACGTGATGAGTGAAAAACGCAATGAAATAGACCACTCACTACCCGGTATCTTATTCTGCCACTATACAACATTGTATGCGTTGTTTTTTGGCAACCTTGTTATTTACGACGTTTTTGGAATAGATTCTTGTTGGAACGTTCCACAAATTATACCCACCCGGCTTGAAGTCATAAACAGCTTGAAGCACAGCGAAGAGCTGCTGGCAAAACGCACGAAAGTGCTGTCTGAATGAATGCTTACGAGCCTGCTGGTGCCTACCATCGCTCAGTCAGACTGCTCTATCAAATCATAGACTTAATTATAACATAACACACAAACACGAGCCTTAGGTCATTAATATGTTCGAATCCGTAAACTATCATCTCAAAAACAAAACGTTTTATTCTTTCAGTGAAACACTGAACCGTTCCGTATTTTACCTAACGGGTGGCATCCCTAAGTCTAAATATTCCTGTTATATTACACAACCTTCAATGTTATGTCATAATTACGTCAAATTCTGGAAAATTAGTTTGCAACGAGCCAGGCGGCCCAAACTGTTGCATATACCCTGAATCTGCGTGCAATGAACGCTAGAGATGTGACACAATTTCATGTTAGCAGGCAATATTAACTAAATATGCAGGTTTAAAAATATATACTTGTTTATTGATTTTAAAGAAAGGCATTGATGTTTTGGTTAGGTACATTGGTGCAACGACAGTGCTTTTTTCGCAAATGCACTTGTTAAATCAACACCCGTTTTGCGAAGTAGGCTATGATTCAATGATAAATTAACAGGCACCGCATCGATTATATGCAGCGCAGGACACGTTAGATAAACTAGTAATATCATCAACCATGTGTAGTTAACTAGTGATTATGTTAAGATTGATAGTTTTTTATAAGATAAGTTTAATGCTAGCTAGCAACTTACCTTGGCTTCTTGCTGCCCTCGCGTAACAGGTAGCCAGCCTGCCATGCAGGCTCCTCGTGGAGTGCAATGTAACGCAGGTGGTTAGAGCGTTGGACTAGTAACCGAAGGTTGCAAAAACGAATCCCCCCTGAACAAGGCAGGTAACCCCGGTTCCTGGCCGTCATTGAAAATAACAATGTGTTCTTAATCTGACTTGCCCAGTTAAATAAAGATGTTAAAAATAATAATAATAATAAATTAATTAAAAAATCGGTGGCCAAAAATACCAGTTACTGATTGTTATGAAAACTTGAAATCGGCCCTAATTAATCGGCCATTCCGATTAATCGGTCGACCTCTAATAAAGACACACTGATAGCGTATTGCACAAACAAAACAACCCTCACAATATGAACTGGATTTACATGGGTTTATTACGGAACTTTTTGTTGAACAAAAAAATATGTTAATTGGAATAGACTGTCGCTGGAAAACATGGTTACGAGGAGGGGATACTATAATATAATATTGTTGAGTCTGTAATTTACCACCCTCCTCGTGGAGAAAAGCACCAGAGCTAACTACACACAAAGTACACATTTTTTTTAATGTATAATTCTAACATTAAGATACTAATGATATACCTATATAAGCAATATAACAATGCAGATGTACAAACTATGGCATATATGACAATAAGTGGTTAAGAGGCAAGCCGTAATTTGGATTAAGACATGAGCGAGCTGAGACGGATGTAGTCAATATGCCGCCTATTTGTTCAGCACTTTTGAAATGGACAGCAACATAATTGTAACGATTGTCGTAGGGTTTAGACCAAGGCGCAGCGGGTTGCGTGCTCATCATTATTTTATTTATAGGTGAACACGAAAAAACAATAAACAAAGAACGACAGCACGACAGTTTCGCAGGCTATACACAGCAGTGCAAAAACAATCTCCCACAAAGGGACAGGTGGAAAACAGGCTCCCTAAGTATGACTCTCAATCAGAAACAACGATGTACAGCTGTTCCTGATTGAGAGCCACACCAGGCCAACAAAGAAATACACAACATAGAAACCCTAGAATACAAAACAAGAACATAAACCAAAAACCCCGGAACACATAAATCCAACACCCCTCTACATACACACACACCCCGAACCATATAAACAAATACCCCTCTACCTAAATACATAGCCCAAACGACATGAAACAAACACCCCCTGCCACGTCCTGACCAAACTATAATAACAAATAACCCCTATTACTGGTCAGGACGTGACAATAATTCAGAATATGTGCCGTTCTTATAGTATTCTCCCTGTACACCAAGTTCAAACAGTAGGCTAAATTCTAAGGGGGGAAAGGGACCACATTTTTAAGGTGAGGCATATATGCTACTAACTGCTTACTACACAACATACACTTAGTCTTACTTTCTTAGCTACAGTATATCTCCCTGGCATATTACATCACTTATGCAGCAGCATACTAGACATATTTATGGACTCACCATTGTTGTGTTGTGCTCACTTGAACAGGAAGTTGGCACGGCGGTCCTTCTTGTGGGCAAACTTCTCAATTACTTTGTCATCAAAGTCTAGCATTCTCTGGATGAAGTCATGCTGGATTGACAGCATGGCAAATGCATTTAACCTTTTCTGGTCCATGGAGTTGGATATGAAGGTTTTTATCCTTTTAAGGGTGGAAAAGTTTCTCTCTGACTCGGCGGTTGTCATCGGAGTAGTGATGATGATTTTGAGAAGAGAGACCATCTCAGACAAGACCTCCTGCAGGTTGTTCCCGTAGAGTGATTTCAATAAAGAAAGTGTTTTCTTTCCAGTGTGCAGCTCAAAATGCCGGTAGACAGTGAACAGCTCCCTTTTCAACTTTTCCTGGTTGCCTACAGGCCATAGCTTGGTAGCACACTGGAGTTCTGCGGTCGGAATGGAATCCTTCAGTAGTGTTTGGACACCACGTACATTAACACTGCCCTGTCGTAGGTTTGTGCAACCAGCTTCTCCTTGACATTCAGTGGCGCTAGGACTTGTTTGATGGTGTTGGAGAGGCCAACACTGTCACGTGTGCTCCCTTCCGGCCTCTAGGTCACCAGGCTGCAGACCTGTCACCAGCGTTATGCGCATAATGACACTCACCTGGACTCCATCACCTCCTTGATTAGCTGCCCTTTACATGTCACTCCCTTTGGTTTCTTCCCCAGTCATCATTGTTCCTGTTTCATGTCGGTGCGCTGTTTGTGTTTCTTGTTTTGTTCATTTATTTATTACATTTATTCACTCCCTGAACTTGCTTCCCAACTCTGTGTACTCATTACCGAATGAAGACGCAACAAAGGGAAGCATCAGGCAGTGCTTTTTGTTTTTTGTTGTTTGTTTTTGTGTTGGGGTGGTCAGGTCCGGGTGTTGGAGTCGGAGCTACCTGGGAGGTCTCAGCCGGTTTGTAGGCTCCCATGCCTCAGCATGTTCATTAGGCTCATCTGTGATTTACAGGAGACGTCAGTGATCTCGTCTGCCTGTACAGTTGCAAAAGGAGTCTCAGAAACATCCTTAGTTATAGCTTCTCTGTACACTTCATACATACAATCCAAAAAATAGTTTTGAATCGTGATTGATGTACCCTTAAAATTGGTTGGTCGTCATAATGCCTTTGTAGCCTTTAATCTCCTTCAAGCATGGTCTCAAAAATACACCTGAAAATGCCTGGGTTCAGGGAGTTGGCCGACTCGTCATGGCCCCGCAGTGCTGTCTCACAATTGCCAAACAATTTAATGCATGCTATAATTCTGGCAAGCGCGTACCTATTCTCCTCCGTTTGTTGGTTGTGAAGGTCAATGGCTCGTCTATATGCGGTGTCTAGCTGAGCCACAACGTTTAATTTCCCCAGTAATCCCAGTTTAACAGCGTTGTCTATATGTGATGAACAATTCTCATGTTTTGAGACCCTTTCAGACAGATTTTTTAAATCCTGAAACCCAAACTTGGAACACACACCGTCTCCACTGAATAGCAGGCAGGGGAAGCAAAATAGTGATTGCTTTGCTATGCTAGCAGTGCTTCCTTCCAAACCACTCATTGTTGAATTTGCAATTTCCAACTTGTTGTGTAATGTTTATGTCCAATGGCCGATGAGCACCGAGAGGTTTTATTTCTAATTTCTCTTCATATGACAAGGATTGAAAAGGATTTGCCAGTAGATTGTGACTTGATTCATGATGATGACTGCCAGCTTGCTTACTAAGGTTTTGAAAGTGTGACATTGACATGATGAGTCCAATCAAAGCTACTGTAGATATGTGATTTGACGTCATTTTATCTGTGGCCAATGACCTTGAGGCTTCTTCGAGGGCACTTCTAATGTAACTCTATGCCAGCACCTAAGGGGCTTGAATTTTCGAGCTCTCTCCATAGATTTTACGGTAACGCAGTGTCCCCATGAGTGACAGAACACTAGAGAACATTACCAACCCTTACACTCTGTATTTTCCGCTGGCTGCCCCAACACCACGGAAAGCACTAAGCTAGGCTAAAACAGCTGCATTTTGGTGGTGCCTTACCCAAGAAAGCAAAAAAATGACCATGTTTGTATGCAGCTTTATTAACTCAATATTTATTTTTGTAAATTTTTTGCAAACTGATATGTGACACCTGCCCTGAATGACACGTCGCCACTGGTCATGGTAGCTAGCAATGTAGGTTAATCTGTTATCTCCTCCAGACAGGGCAGGTCACAGGGAAGATTGAAAACAACAACAAATAGCAGGGATCTAGACAGCCACAAACCCGGGACAATCCGCGGTCCAAGCCACAATGGCTAACCGTGTCACGGACCGTCCTTGGTGGTTTCTCCATTGGCACACTTTCATTCTTACTTTCCGTCTCACTGGTTATCTGCCTATTACCGATGTTGAAAATGTACAAGTCGTATTACACTCATAAGAAATTGTATCCAGGCAGTTGGAAAACATCTAGCAATGAATGCAGAGATATTTAGGCTATCATGTGGTTTTATGAACATGAAGGATCTCTAAATTATATTTGTGTCACGTCCTGACCAAAATAAGTTGTTATTTTCTATGGTAGAGTGGTCAGGGCGTGACAGGGGGTGTTTTTGTGTTTGTTCTATGTTCTCTATTTCTATGTTGGATTTCTAGTTTGTCTATATCTAGGTTGGGGTTTATTGGGTTGACCTTCAATTGGAGGCAGCTGTTCCTCGTTGACTCTAATTGGAGGTCATATTTAGTAGGGGTGTTTTTTCATGTTGTTTGTGGGTAGTTGTTTCCTGTTTAGTGTATGTTCACCTGACGGAACTGTTGTCGGTCATTTTGTTGTTTTTGTATTAGTGTTTCATTAAAGTAAGTGAATATGAGCACTTTACACGCCGCGCCATGGTCCCCTTTGTATGACCCACGTTACAGAACTACCCACCATGACTGGATCAAGCGGCGTGCCCGGGCAGAGATGGACACCTGGTCATACATGGAATGGATGGAGAGGAGAAACTGGACTTGGGGGCAAGTTATTGAAAGCTACCGGAGAGGCAGCCCCCCCAAAAAAATTGTGGGGGGCACACGGGTAGTTTGGCTGGGCCAGGGGTGAGCCCTGAGCCAACTCCCTATGCTTATTGTGGTGAGCATGTGCCTGCCTCTCGCACTCTCTCTCCGGTACACCTCCATAATCCAGTACGTCCTGTTCCTGCTCCCCGCACTAGCCCTGAGGTGCGTGTTACTAGTCTGGCGCATCCAAAGCCAGCCCAGCGCATCAGGCCTCTAGTACGCCTCCATAGTCCAGTAAGTCCTGTACCTGCTCCTCGCACTCACCCTCCAGTGCGCATCCATAACCCGGTACAGCCAGTGCCTGCTGTGAGCACACGGCCTTCAGCGGTGGTCTGCAACCCAGAGCCTTCGGCGGTGGTCTGCAACCCAGAGCCTTCGGCGGTGGTCTGCAACCCAAAGCCTTCGGAGGTGGTCTGCAACCCAGAGCCTTCGGCGGTCACGTCCTGACCAAAATAAGTTGTTATTTTCTATGGTAGAGTGGTCAGGGCGTGACAGGGGGTGTTTTTGTGTTTGTTCTATGTTCTCTATTTCTATGTTGGATTTCTAGTTTGTCTATATCTAGGTTGGGGTTTATTGGGTTGACCTTCAATTGGAGGCAGCTGTTCCTCGTTGCCTCTAATTGGAGGTCATATTTAGTAGGGATGTTTTTTCCTGTTGTTTGTGTGTAGTTGTTTCCTGTTTAGTGTATGTTCACCTGACGGAACTGTTGTCGGTCATTTTGTTGTTTTTGTATTAGTGGTTCATTAAAGTAAGTGAATATGAGCACTTTACACGCTGCACCTTGGTCCCCTTTGTATGACCCACGTCACAATTTGACAGGAATAAATATCTCTCCGGGAAGCAGAAGGGCGGAGGGGTGTGTTTCATGATTCATGGTGTAATTCTAGAACATATACAGGAACTCAAGTCCTTTTGTTCACCCGACCCAGAATATCTAACAATCAAATGCCGACCATATTATCTCCCAAGAGAATTCTCCTCCGTCATTGCCACGGCCGTTTACATCCCCCCCCACAAGCCAATAACACGACAGCCCTCAAAGAACTTCACTGGACATTATGCAAACTGGAAACCACATATCCTGAGGCTGCATTGTAGCTGGGGATTTTAACAAAGTAAATTTGAGGACCAGGCTTGGCTGCCAAGACGCCGAAACCGATGTCTTGCTTCTGGACAGGCTAAACACATTCTTCGCACGCTTTGAGGATAACACAGTGCCACTGACACAGCCCGCTAGGACTGTGGGCTATCCTTCTCTGTGGCCGACGTGAGTAAAACTTTTAAACGTGTTAACCCTCGCAAGGCTGCCGGCCCAGACGGCATCCATAGCCGTGTCCTCAGAGCATGCACAGACCAGCTGGCTGGTGTGTTTACGGGCATATTCAATCTCTCCCTATCCCAGTCTACTGTCTCCACATGCTTCAAGATGGCCACCATTGTTCCTGTACCCAAGAAGGCAAAGGTAACTGAACTTAATGACTATCACCCCGTAGCACTCACCTCTGTCATCATGAAGTGCTTTGAGAGACTAGTCAAGGATCATATCATCTCTACCTTACCTGCCACCCTAGACCAACTTCAATTTGCTTACCGCCCCAAAAGATCCACAGACAATGCAATCGCCACCACACTGCACAATCCCATCTGGATAAGAGGAATACCTATGTAAGAATGCTGTTTATTGACTACAGCTCAGCATTCAACACTATAGTACCCTCCAAGCTCATCATTAAGCTCAAGGCCCTGGGCCGGAACCCCGCCCTGTGCAGCTGGGTCCTGGACTTCCTGACGGGCCGCCCCCAGGTGGTGAAGATAGGAAACATCACCTCCACTCCGCTGATCCTCAACACTGGGGCCCCACAAGGGTGCATGCTCAACCCCCTCCTGTACTCCCTGTTCATCCATGACTGCGTGGCCAAGCATGCCTCCAACTCAATCATCAAGTTTGCAGGCGAAACAGCCTACAGGGAGGAGATGAGGGCTCTGGGAGTGTGGTGCCTTGAAAACAACCTCTCACTCAACAAAACAAAGGAGATGATCGTGGACTTCAGGAAATAGCGGAGGGTGTACCCCCTATCTATATAAATGGGACTGCAGTGGAGAAGGTGGAAAGTTCCTTAATGTACACATCACTGACAAACTGAAATGGACCTCCCACACAGAAGGTGCAACAGAGCCTCTTCCACCTCAGCAGGCTAAAAACATTTTTACAGATGCACAGTTGAAAGCATCCTGTCGGGCTGTATTATCGCCTGGTACGGCAACTGCACAGCACGCAACCGCAAGGCTCTCCAGAGGGTGGTGCGGTCTGGCCACTTTAAGGAATGGAACACTAGTCACTTTAATAATGTTTATATAAGTCGCTCTGGATAAGAGCATCTGCTAAATGACTTAAATGTAAATGTAATATATCAGGCATTACTCATCTCATATATGTAAACTCAGAAAAAAAAGGAATGTCCTCTCATTGTCAACTGTGTTTATTTTCAGCAAACTTAACATGTGTAAATATTTGTATGAACATAACAAGATTCAACAACTGAGACATAAACTGAACAAGTAACACAGACATGTGACTAACAAAAATGGAGTAATGTGTCCCTGTACAAAGGGGGGGTCAAAATCAAAAGTAACAGTAACAGTCAGTATCTAGTGTGGTCACCAGCTGCGTTAAATACTGCAGTGCATCTCCTCCTCATGGTCTGCACCAGATTTGCCAGTTCTTGCTGTGAGATGTTACCCCACTCTTCCGCTAAGGCACCTGCAAGTTCCCAGACATTTCTGGGGGGAATGGCCCTAGCCCTCACCTACCGATCCAACAGGTCCCAGACGTGCTCAATGGGATTGAGATTCGGGCTCTTCGCTGGCCATGGCAGGACACTGACATTCCTGTCTTGCAGGAAATCACACACAGAACGAACAGTATGGCTGGTGGCATTGTCATGCTGGAGGGTCATGTCAGGATGAGCCTGCAGGAAGGGTACCACATGAGGGAGGAGGATGTCTTGCCTGTAATGCATAGCGTTGAGATTGCCTGCAATGACAACAAGCTCAGTCCGATGATGCTGTGCCACACCGCCCCAGACCATGACGGACCCTCCACCTCCAAATCAATCCTGCTCCAGAGTACAGGCCTCGGTGTAACGCTCATTCCCTTGACGATAAACACGAATCCAACCATCACCCATGGTGAGACAAAACCGCGACTCCTCAGTGAAGAGCACTTTTGCCAGTTCTGTCTGGTCCAGCAACGGTGGGTTTGTGCCCATAGTCGACATTGTTGCCAGTGATGTCTGGTGAGGATCTGCCTTACAACTGGCCTACAAGCCCTCAGTCCAGCCTCTCTCAGCCTATTGCGGACAGTATGAGCACTGATGGAGGGATTGTGCGTTCCTGCTGTAACTCGGGCAATTGTTGTTGCCATCCTGCACCTGTCCCGCAGGTGTGATGTTCGGATGTACCGATCCCGTGCAGGTGTTGTTACACGTGATCTGCCACTGCGAGGCCGATCAGCTGTCAGCCCTGTCTCCCTGTAGCGCTGTCTTAGGCGTCTCACTGTACGGACATTGCCATTTATTGCCCTGGCCACATCTGCAGTCCTCATGCCTCCTTGCAGCATGCCTAAGGCATGTTCACGCAGATGAGCAGGGACCCTGGGCATCTTTCTTTTGGTGTTTTTCAGAGTCAGTAGAAAGGCCTCTTTAGTGCCCTAAGTTTTCATAACTGTGACCTTAATTGCCTACCGTCTGTAAGCTGTTAGTGTCTTAATGACCATTCCACAGGTGCATGTTCATTAATTGTTTATGGGTCATTGAACAAACAAGGGAAACAGTGTTTAAACCCTTTACAATGAAGATCTGTGAAGTTATTTGGATTTTTACGAATTATCTTTGAAAGACAGGATCCTGAAAAGGGGATATTTCTTTTTTTGATGCGTTTACGTTCTACAGACCTTACTGAGTATTCCCTTCAAGACTTTTACTGGAAGTTTTAAAACCCACATTTAATACAAATATCACTCAAATATGAATCATCGTTGGACAAAAAAATGTCATGTCTCATGAATAGATACCGGGTATTGACACTTTTCTACTATTACGTGGGGGACTTTTATTAGATTTTTTTTTTTAATCCGAGACACGGAAGTACTTTTAGTGTTGCTGACGAAACGCGGATGATTTTTCCCGGTATTTCAAGCGCCACACGTATGTTTTTCTGGGGCAGCAAACACAACTCTTGTAAGTAGATGTTGTCAATGTACAGCTGTTCATTCGTAAATTCTATCAGAGGTTGTAATATAACTTGTTTTTCGATAGCCAATCATTCTCAACTCCGTTGTTCGTGCTTGAGGTTTAACGTTTGCACTGCTACAAAACTGGCTACCTTGGCTTTAGTTCCTAACTTTATAACGTTAACGTTAGTTAGTTGGCTAGCTAGCTAGCTAGTTCTCTCAATTGTATTAGGTAGTAATTTATATAGTTAAGCTTACCTAACCAGTTAAATCCTTTAGTTATGGTTTGTCTGAGCATACTCTATTTTGCTAGCTAGATACCTAGCTACATGTCAGTAAAGGATTTTAGCAAGCTAATGTGGCTACTACTTGATTACTTTTACTGTTCCTCCCACAAAGAATTAGCCACTGAAACAACACAGGGACCACAGAACCACTGTTGTGCATTTGGACTTGGTACAACTACAGAAGGAGGCATCCACAGAAATACAAGCGGAGGGATGCCGCCAGTGTCTGAAACGGAGATGGCCGCGCCAGAGGGGGGAGGCACGGGGGGGTTGTCCCGAGCTGACTGCCTCTGCCCTGTGTGCCTGGAGATCTTCCTGGAGCCGGTGACTTTGCCGTGCAGCCACACCTTCTGCAAGCCTTGCTTCCTGGAGACGGTGGACAAGGCCAATCTGTGCTGCCCGCTGTGTCGCAAGCGGGTGTCCACGTGGGCACGACTCAATGGCAGGAACAAGACGCTGGTCAATGATGAGCTGTGGCAGCGGGTGCAGGCTGCGTTCCCCATGCAGTGCCAACGCAGGCTCAGTGGACAGGAGGAGGAGGAGGAGGATGAAAACAGTTAAGTGACTGACACTGTGTTTTTCATTTAACAATGAGTGACTTCCAAATGGCTTGTGTCCTTTAGTACAGATGGGTTGGGTATGCTTTGAGGTAATTACGGGTCCACACAGCACCTTGGAATCAGACAAACCTATTTCTTCTCACTGTTGGGTGGGTTACGCGAGGTCGGATGACCTGCCGTTTCTCTGTTTGTTTACCTGCTGTTTCCCTCTGCCTCCAGTATTGGTCCCCGGACCCAAAGTCAGTCTGCCTGGAGAGGTACGGAGGGAGTATGAGGATCAAATCAGCAAGGTGAATTCTCAGGGTCCACTATACCTCGGGTCCTGAGTTTTTCCTGACCATGTAACGTGACCAGGAAAAATTCTGGGCCATAGGTATGGACCTAGGTTCTACAGTTTTTTTTCTGGTCTGATTGTGGCCTCATGGAAAACTCTGGCCCCAAGTTATAACGCAAGTTTACATTTTACTATGCTCTTCGGTCACAGAATACACTTGACATGACCTCTGACCCTTTTCCAGATATTAGAGGAGAAGCGTGCCCTGGAGGAGGCAGAGAGGAAAGCAAGTGAGGAGTACATCCAGTGCCTCCTCGCAGACGAGGAGGAGCGCCTGGAGGAGGAGAGGAGGCGGCACGAGGAGACGCAGCTGGAGAATGACAACAAGCTGGCCAGACTGCTCAGCCAGGAGCTGGTGGGTTTGATAGTCTATAATATCAGATTACATACTCAGGTTCTCCCTCATTTGTAGATCCACACAGACCACTTTCACTTTTTCATAAGAACATATAGTTTATTGCTGACAAAAAGGCAAATGGCAATACTGTATCAATTCAATTGATTGGGTCTGTATAGTAGCAGATCAGGTTTACAGGTTGTGAAAGTGCAATTAGTGTTCTAATCTTAGAAGCTTGCATTAGCTTTTCAGGTCGGTGACATGGGCGAAATCTGAAACCAATAACGGAACAAAATGTAAAAAAAACAGCATGGGTCAAACTTTTGAAATGCATTTGGTTACAAACAGTATTGGGGGCAACGCAGTACAGTAATTATTATTGTTTTGTGGTAATGAGTAATATAACAGTACTGTTCCAATTTGAGTAATAATATTACATTTACTAATCAAAAATAGGTTCTTACTTTTGTTATAATTCCCTTCCTATTAGTTATTTTTCCAAATAAATATTTGTGATTAGTATTCCCCCTGTTTGCGCGATATGAAAAAAATACACGCGAAGTAGGGGTGCTGAAGGTGCTGCAGCACCCCCTGAAAAATCTTAATAATAAAATATTTGTTTTGATAAAGAAATAATAAAAAAAATCACTGAGGTAGTGCACTGGGCCTTTACTAGTCCTTTATTGGCGGACCGATATAGCCACTGTAACGTCGGCAATAAAAACTAAATCTGGGTCCCCCCCTATGCAAAAGTAATATTTACTTTTTACATTTTAAGTCATTTAGCAGACGCTCTTATCCAGAGCGACTTACAAATTGGTGCATTCACCTTATGATATCCAGTGGAACAACCACTTTACAATAGTGCATCTAAATCTTTTGGGGGGGGGGGTTAGAAGGATTACTTTATCCTATCCCAGGTATTCCTTAAAGAGGTGTAACTAATTACTTTTTCCAGGGAGTAGTAAGTGAAGTAATTTCTTACTGTTGAAAGAAGTAATGGGTCATTTTTGTTTTTTGTAATGACCCCAACACTGGTTACAGATCAATATACATCCATCAATTCAACAATAAAATCAGCAAGCGTAACTCCCGGTATATGCACCTCACACGGGGCTGCTCTCTTACATTGGGGAAAGGGGGATACCTAGTCAGTGGTACAAGGAAAATGATCAACTTGCGTGTACTGTACAACATGCTAAAAAAATTATTTGCAAACCTGTAAAATGTCCCTCAATGTCCTCTTGTCTTAAATATATCCTGGTAAGGTAGTTGATTTGCTCTTTTAAAATAAGAAAATACCTTAATACATAAGGCTGTCCCCGACCTAAAGAAAATCTTGGTCGACCAAAAGTCGTCTGTTCTTTCTACCGATCAATTGGTTGTCATTTTTTAAAATATTTTTCCATATAGAGAGACACCCTATGTGTTTAAATATAATAAACTATATGCATTGAGCTTGTCTGATTCTTTAAACTTAGAATTTTTTTATTTGTTTACCCCAGTTTCTCCCCAATTTCGTGGTCTCCAATTGGTAGTTAGTCTTGTCTCATCGCTGCAACTCCCAGGAGAGGCGACGGTCGAGAGCCGTGTGTCCTTCAAAACCCAACCAAGCCACACTGCTACTTGACACACTGCCCACTTAATGTGTCGTAGGAAACGCAGTGCACCTGGCTACCGTGTCAGTGTGCACTGCGCCCGACCCACCACAGGAGACACTAGTGCTCGATGGGACAAGGACATCCCTGCCGGCCAAACCCTCCCCTAACCCGGACGATGCTGGGCCAATTGTGCGCTGCCCCATGGGTCTCCCGGCTGTGACAGAGCGTTAAACGTATTCTTTGATGAAATAAGACACAAATGACTCGAGGGAGCCAGAGATCTAGATAACCAGAAGAAAAAACCTTAACCTAACCTGACCTAACCATTCTCCTCCTGCTCCTGCTGGCTTTTGAAGATTCTACCATTACTCTCCTGAAGTTGCCTGTAATAGGCTACATGAGAAGTTTACAACCTTTCTCATGTGGAATGCCAATTTCTACTGATCTGCGTGCCAGTAATGGCAGTAATGGTTTTCATATGCACATTTTCAGTTTCATGTTTTCATATGTCAATCATTGTCATGTGGTTAATCAAAGTTCTATATAAATGAAAATGATACAAACTTAAAAAGTAACCTCTATTGCCAACTATGTAAAAAATAGACTATAAGCCAACAAATAAAAAGATTGTGGCCTGCAGGTAGAAAATATCCTGATAATGTTTTTGCCTATAAATCACATTGGCTCCTGCAACAAACTTGAAACATTGTATCAACTTGGGTCCGGGCCCCAAGCTTGTGCTAGCTTACATGCAACATTGTATGAAATATTCTGGGCCTTCAGAGTTTCCCTGGACAGACAGCTGTAGCCATTTTGCACAAGGGATAAGAAACAGTGCTTGACTTAGGCAGGAGCTCACCAGAGACGAGTACCGGCACCTCAAATTGTCTGCAGCTTGAGCTTCTGTTCCTCTAATAGAATATTACCTGAAAAGTATTGTGGAGCTCCTGCACCTAAATATAGACAGTACCAGCACCCAAAATGAGAACCGGAACCTATTTCAGTCCAAGTCGAGCACTGATAAGAAGCAATCAGGTAGGCCTTTTTGTTTTACGTTACCACTGGATCAGAGCATGACATTTTTTCATTTCAAGCTGAGTGGTTATCGAAAGGGAGAGCTGGAAATATTTTTCTAATGCATTAAGGAACTATTGTCATTCTCAACAATGTAAAAATATAATTTAATTTGCTTGCTGTTTTGAGGTGAGGAAAATATTTACTATGAGAAGCTCCACAGCTCATTAGTGGTGGTGCTTCAAGCCAATCAGAAATATTATCAGATGTGTATGCCTGCATTATATCCCTATATTTGCACGCAGGCCAGGTACCCTATAGGCCTATATACTCCTATGCATAATCGGGTGCGCTTCCTAACTCAACATTGACAGGAGCGCTCCAACCAAAAGACCACGACTAAATTGATTTGACAAAACACGTAAATGGAATGAAATAAACCTAAACTTATTTCTCAGTGTGCTCTGCAAACAATGTGTCCACTCCGACAACGGTAAGACTGGAATAATGATAATAATAAATGGAATGCATTAACAGAAATGACCATAACCAAACAAACATGGATAGATTGGAAATTACAGGAATTAACGGTAAATGCACTACTGGTGATGTACAGTACCAGTCAAAAGTTTGGACACCTACTCATTCAAGGGTTTTTTTCTTTATTTTTACTATTTTCTACATTGTAGAATAATAGTGAAGACATCAACTATGAAATAACACACACAGAATCATGTAGTAACCCAAAAAGTGTTAAACTAATAAATCTATTTTGGATTCTTCAAAGTAGCACCCCTTTTCCTTGACAGCTTTGCACATTCTTGGCATTCTCTCAACCAGTTTCAACTGGAATGCTTTTCCAACAGTCTTGAAGGAGTTCCCACATATGCTGAGCACTTGTTGGCTGCTTTTCCTTCACTCTGCGGTCCAACTCATCCAAAATCGGGTTGAGGTCGGGTGATTGTAGAGGCCAGGTCATCTGACTCAATACTCCACTTTCCTTGGTCAAATAGCCCATCAAGCTTGAATTGGCTTTTTGTCTAGGCCTCCGCAATGGATTAGTTCACTGAGATGGGCACATAGTGTATTCAGACCCCTTGACTTTTTCCACATTTTATGTTACAGCCTTAATCTAAAATGCATTAAGTTAGTGTTTTTCCTCATCAATCTACACACAATACCCCATAATGATGCAAAAACAGGATTTTATATATATTTTTCAATAAAAAAAGAGGGATGAATCTTTACATAAATATTAAGACCCTTTACTCAGTACTTTGTTGTAGCATCTTTGGCAGCGATTACAGCCTTGAGACTTCGTGGGTATGACGCTACAAGCTTGGCACACCTGTATGTGGGGAGTTTCTCCCATTCTTCTCTGCAGATCCTCTCAAGCTCTGGCAGGTTGGATGGGGAACGTTGCTGCACAGCTATTTTCAGGTCTCTCCAGAGATGTTTTATCAGGTTCAAGGCCAGGCTCTGGCTGGGCCACTCAAGGACATTGAGACTTGTCCCGAAGCCACTCCTATCTTCGCTGTGTGCTTAGGGTCGTTGTCCTGTTGGAAGGTGAACCTTCGCCCTCAGTCTGAGGTCCTGAGCACTCTGGAGCAGGTTTTCATCAAGGAACGCTCTGTACTTTGCTCCATTCATCTTTCCCTCAACCCTGACTAGTCTCCCAGTTCCTGCCGCCAAAACACATCCTCACAACATGATGTTGCTACCACAATGCTTCATCGTAGGGATGGTGCCAGGTTTCCTCCAGAAGCGACGCTTGGCATTCAGGCCAAATAGTTCAATCTTGGTTTCATCAGCCGAGTGAATCTTGTCCTTCTGGAAGGTTCTCCCATCTCCACAGAGGAACTGGAACTCTGTCAGAGTGACCATCGGGTTCTTGGTCACCTCCCTGACCCTTCTCCCCCGATTGTCCAGTTTGGCCGAGCGGCCAGCTGTAGGAAAAGTCTTAGTGGTTCCAAACTTCTTCCATTTTAAGAATGATGGAGGCCACTGTTGTCTTGTGGGCCTTCAATGCTGCATAAATATTTTGGTACCCATTGCCAGATCTGTGCCTCGACACAATCATGTCACAGAGCTCTATGGACAATTCCTTTGAACTCATGGCTTGGTTTTTGCTCTGACATCCACTGTCAACTGTGGGACCTTCATATAGACAGGTGTGTGTGCCTTTCCAAATCATGTCCAATCAATTGAATTTACCACAGGTGGGCTCCTCTCAAGTTGTAGAAACATCTCAAGGATGATCAATGGAAACAGGATGCACCTGAGCTCAATTTCGAGTCTCATAGCAAAAGGGTCTGAATACTTATGTAACTAATGTGTTTCTGTTTTTGCAATACCTGTTTTCGCTATGTCATTATGGGGTATTGTGTAGATTGGTGAGGATTTTTTAAATTTAATTTAATCCGTCTTAGAATAAGGCTGTAACGTAACAAAAGGGGAAGGGGTCTGAATACTTTCCAAATGCACTGTACATCTAGGTCGACCAACAGCCTATTGACCAAACAATCGACCAGTCGACTAATTGGAGTCAGCCCTATTGGCGATATATATTGGGAATGAATCACTGTATCAGACTTTTTTTTTCTGTTCTCTTCAGAATCCAAGACCTATCTCTGAGTCACAGAAGATCACGCAGATGAATGACATCACCCCAGCAATGAAGAAACGGAACACCAACGCTGGAGATATCGAGAAGTGAGTCCCCTTATGTGATCAGACTTACGCTGTGGTCCAATTTTCTCTTCTCCCAGAAGTGTGCAATCATTCCCTCGTGTTTAGAAATATTGGTGGTGTAAGGAAAATGGTTGGAGCTCCTACCAATCTAATGCTTGTAAATCTATAAGTGGGAGTGAACAAGTGCACACTTCTGAGAGCAGAATAGAGAATCAAAATGCACAAATAGGCATATCAAAATGCACAAATAGGCATATAAATAACTTGTTTGTGATATGTGGTTCTACTACCTTTGAACACACTTACTGTTTATTGCTCTGGATAAGTGACTTAATTAAATATATTACATGGGAGTGTTCTGACAATTTATTTTGTTTCCAGGTTCTTGTCCCCTATTCCACAAAGATACAACAGCAACTCAGAGACTAGTCCCACCTCCAGCTTTATGGCTAACAAGGTGGGTCTCTGTCATTCTCCAAAATGCTCATGCAATCAGAATTTACAACAAAAAAAAACATGCTCTTCTCTCTGAATCTACATACAGCTAACATGTGACTGATAAACATTATGTACCGAAAGAGCCTACAGACTTTTGCCTTTGGCCATGCTCTTGAGCCAAAAGGGGTCCCATAAATGGACATATACTACCTAACTTGACTGAGGGGCATACCCCTCCCCACACCCATGAGAACAAAAGCAAACATTGTTTGACAAAAATTATGGGTATTTGTGGTTTTATGAGGGGGTGGAATTCCATATTATCTCAGCCAACACTTGATGCAAAATGTAACAAACAGTTAGCAACTAAACTTTAATATTTTATCTTTAACTTCTGTTTACTTTTGTGTCTGATTGAAGGAGAACATCTTGCACTCAGGGAGTAAGCCTTGGTCTTCCAAAGAGCCAGCAGAGCAAACAATGCCCTTTGTAGAATTCTACCCGGAGAGCTACCGCACGCCGTGTGAGGCCTCAACGTCATCAGAGAGTCTGGTGTACCATCTAACCGTCCCCTCAGGAACTTCACTGGCACGCACACCCCTCCACGGCACCCCGAAGAGAGGAGTGACCTCGGCCAAGAGGAAGAGCTGTGACATTGAGGAGCCAAACGAAGGGAAAGCAGACGTGATCAGTAAGTGTCTCTGTTCTTCATCCTCATCATCTCTCCATGCTGCAGATAGAGGAGAGGTGACCCTAGTAGGCCTAGGGGAGAAGGCCCTGCTGCTCCAGGAGCTGGCCCAGAGAGAGGAGGTGCTCTTCAGCCGCATGCAACAGGAGCAGGAGGACCGGCAGATGGCTTTCCAGCTGCAGAGGCAGCTGGACCGCGAGGAGGCCATCTACGCAGTAGACCGCAGTAAGGGCTCCAGCGACCAGTACCAGCTCCGCCAGAAACCTGACTCCAGCTCCAGCCCAGAGGGTCGTAGCAGGGCCAGCAGGGGGCACTCACACACCTCCACAGAGAACAGGAACACAGTGCAGAGGAGGCAGCTGTCTGGGCCCTCATCTACCACCAATAAGGGGGAAAGGAGCTCCACCATCTCCAGCGCTGCTGCCTCAACCTCCAGGCCACTGAAGAGGGGCAGTAAGCAGGCCACCCTTACAGAGATGTTCCCCAGTCTGGGCAACTGAATCCTGGGTGTTTGGAGCATCTGCATTGGCACTGCTCATCACCTCTTGTTAACTGGTCTCGCCTCATCGCCTAGAGGGCTCAGGTGGTCAGGATTGGGATGGAGTTTTAAGAAAGTTTTGTCTGTGCCTTTATGAACTTATACCTTGGGGGAAGAGGGTAGATATTGCTTGGACATGGACCGTCTGGGGATTTCACTCTGGTTTGAAGGTCTTTGACAGTTTGGGGGCTCACTGGAAATGGCAGAGACTGGCTCGATCGGCATTGTTTTGATAGTAGGTTCATTTTACTTATTGTTTTCTCTAGAGATTTATATAAGTGATTACTTTGGAACAAAATAAAACATTTTTGAAAGGTCTGTCTTGGCCTGTGGCATGTTTTCATCGATACCAAGGGAAGACAGGCTTCCCTAGATATTTGACCAATAAAATAAATTGTGTGTGTATATATAAAATAATTTCTCTTTCGTCTGTGTTTTCATAATTTTCTGTCAATTCGCAAGTGGCTGAATCTCACCGGAGAAATCATCCGAGCGAGGGAAACAGCGCCCCTCTGTCTCAATGTGTGGCCCATGTATCTGATGCTGTCTGGATCTAAACAGTATGACCTGTTGCTGCTGTAGCAATTTAGTGATTGATGCCAGCAAGTATTTGGCTTCAATTGATATAATTAGTAAAGAATCAGCCAATCATTGTTTCGCTGAGCTCAACTGGGTTGTCGTGGCGGTGCAGAAAAAGGCCAGTTTGGATTTGGGATCACGCCAATCATTGTGAGACAAAGTGTCTGTTTCTGGTCTGCTTGTGTTGATGTCCTGCAGTAGATAGCTTGCTAAATCGGCCCTTTCCTAAGCCATAGTTGGAGATGTGGTTTTGACTTAATTCTCTGTACAGGCCAATGATTATGACGGTGATTCTGAGCTAACCATAAATTCATATATTGTGCCACTGGCCTGAGACAATTGAAATTCAATATATAGCATAGCAGACTCGCGTTAACTAGCTAGCTAACTTATCTGGTTAATTTTTGCCCATGCAAGGAAGATAGGCTACCTAGCTAAAAACTGTTTGCTAGCCTATGAAAACAAAAACTGAAAGTGTACTGTATGACAGCATTCGACCATTTTGACAACATGAAAGAGAGTAGGATGGTATTGGTGTTGAACTCGTCCAAGTAGGGTGAGTCAACTTTATTTGTTTTACTTACAAACACACAGACAGAAATCACATATTTTGCAACATTTATTGGACTAAATTTGTTTTTGGTATCTTTGTTTTCAGTGTATTAAACTAAGCTCATATAGCTTTGTTGATTTGATTAAGTTGAAATGGTGCTGGAATAGCTGGAGGCAGTGCTCCTGTTGCAATGGAGGCTGATAAGGGGAGGATAGCTCATAATAATGGCTGGAAAGGAACAAATGGAATGGCATCAAACACATGGAAACCAGATACCATTCAACCTATTCCACTCCAGCCATTGCCACGAGCCTGTCCTCCAAAATTAAGGTGCCATCAACCTCCTGTTGTCTTTGTGCTGATTTGCGGTGACTCTGGTTCTAAATCAGTAGTTGTTTAGTAAACTGTAAAACATTAACTTGCTTGACCATGCTGCAGGTCATATAACTGTTTCATGTGCAATATTTACTTTGTGGACTTAACTGGACAGATGTTGCTCTCTGGTTTTGTGATGAAACAAACGTACAGTTTATGTAGTTGAATTTATTCTGCCAGTGTGTGACTGTTGTCTTTTTGTTGTCATGGCCTTATTGTACATCACAGTGGCATATGAACAAATGGGTTATAGAGCAACAGGTTGTAATATGGCTTTTCTATTGGCTTGGCCTCCCCAGTGATTTCACTCACGCACCGCTACTGCTTGTGTCTTCAATGTGCAATCTTATTGGGGAAGTGAAGTGGTATTTGAGTCGGTGCCAATATTCTAAACCAGGGGTGTCAAATACATTCCATGGAGAGCCTAGTGTCTTTTCCAGGTGAGGGGAGTTCCTTATTAATTAGTAGAGGTGTGCCAAGTAGTCGGACAAAATGAGCATTGTAACGGACATGGGACATTTTTCTAGATATGATTATGATCCGAGTATTTTTTTGTAATTATTAAAAAAAGTTATTTTCAGGTGCCAGCAAGCATCTTTCTTGTGTCAGTCAGTTCCTAAACCATACTGTGCTGCAGGGTTACCCAACTAGTGGCCCGTGGTTGGTTTTATTTGGCCCCCCAAGTTTTCTGAGCAATAAAATAGTTTTTTATTTTGTTGGACATAAGACTAAGAACACCAGGAAATCAGCTCCAAGTGCTTTTCATTTTGGAAATGTGTTCCCAAGAATTCCCACGCATAATAGAGAGATGTGATCATATACAAATGTAATCAAGGTTTGAAATAAATGTTTTAGTCAAATATATCTGTTTGGGCTTTTTGCGGTCAATTTGCAGTCTACAAATTATTTGTAATTATATTCCGGCCCCTCGACCATCTGCTCAAGAAAAAAATCAGGCCGCTGCTGAATCTATACTGAAAAATAAAAAATAAACGCAACATGCAAAAATTACAGTTCATATAAGGAAGTCAGTCCAATTAAAATAAATAAATTGGGCCCTAATAAGGATTTCACATGACTGGGAATACAGATTTAGTTAATTCGGAAAGTATTCAGACCCCTTAACTTTTACCACATTTTGTTCCGTTACAGCCTTAATCTAAAATTCATTTAAAAAAAATTATCATCAATCCACACACAATACCTGATAATGACAAAGCAAAAACTGTTTGATTTTAAATTTAAAAAAAGATAAAAAAATCACATTTACATAAGTATTCAGAGTGCAATGTAAGGCAGGTGGTTAGAGCGTTGGACTAGTAACCGGAAGGTAGCAAAAACGAATTCCCGAGCTGACAAGGTTTAGCAAGATAGCTGGGCTAGCTGCAGGTCTAAAAAGTCTCCACTATGCAAGTAATCATTTCACTGCACCGTTCACACCTTCTGTATGCTGTGCATGTGACAAATAAACTTTCGATTTTATTTGCTATAGTGTGTGTTTACCAGAGACATTAATGTGAAGAACAACATGACCTGCACCAAAGTCAGATTAGGATATATTGTTAGAACTTGAACATTGTCTTGTTGGCCTATAATTCTCCGGTAGAATACCATGCTTTTATTTCGTCACACTCACAACCGTAAGCTATTTTCTGTAATTAGCTTGTCATTAAGTTGTAAATAATGATCTTGTTGCAAGTAGAGATGAAATGGTATGAAAATTTCATATCAGGATTATAGTGACCAAGATTATCAGTATTAGTGCGGTATTATTAAAATGTCCTGGAAATTTTCTAAAAGTACTGATACACACACTATCATTTCACCAAGTTTTACATTACATTTACATTTACGTCATTTAGCAGACGCTCTTATCCAGAGCGACTTACAAATTGGTGCATTCACCTTATGATATCCAGTGGAACAACCACTTTACAATAGTGCATCTAAATCTTTTAAAGGGGGGGGGTTAGAAGGATTACTTTATCCTATCCCAGGTATTCCTTAAAGAGGTGGGGTTTCAGGTGTCTCCGGAAGGTGGTGATTGACTCCGCTGTCCTGGCGTCGTGAGGGAGCTTGTTCCACCATTGGGGTGCCAGAGCAGCGAACAGTTTGGACTGGGCTGAGCGGGAACCGTGCTTCCTCAGAGGTAGGGGGGCCAGCAGGCCAGAGGTGGATGAACGCAGTGCCCTTGTTTGGGTGTAGGGCCTGATCAGAGCCTGAAGGTATGGAGGTGCCGTTCCCCTCACAGCTCCGTAGGCAAGCACCATGGTCTTGTAGCGGATGCGAGCTTCAACTGGAAGCCAGTGGAGAGATTATATTGAAAACCAACAAACAAATTAGCAGCACTATGCACTTGTGTGCATAAACATTAAAATAATAACATTAAAGATGGCACCATGTGGCCATGAGAGGTAAGTTTCCCTAGTGCAGGTTTAAATGAACACAACCTTCAGTAAGCAAATCAAATAAACAAACATCAAATAAAATTAGCACCACTCACTTTGTAGTGTGGCACGGCAACCTTCATCAGCCTCAGAAAGCCAGGCCTCTCGACAATATGAAATGGCATCATGTCCTTTGCAATGTAATGTGAAAGGGATGCAGTGAGGTCTTGAGCATTTTTTGATGTAGGTGCATAAGCAGCCTGCCTTTTTAAATGCTTGCTCGAGTGTCTGTGTCACAACTGTAGATGAGGAGGGACCAGTAGCATCACTGGGTTTGCCTGCTGCACGCCCACTCTGTAAACAAGGGAATAGCTAATGTATTATTATTATTGGTGTTACATTATTATTATTATTATTATTACTCACACACAGACTATCTTCTGTGTTGCATTTGAGTTTATACAGTGACCCCATGCACAATTTACATAAATACAAATGAGTCTTAATTAGACAGTGATAGTAATTGCAAGGAACCCAACAATTGACATAAATACAAGAGTCTTGTATAGGAGTCTATAGTGTTTCTCCTGTTGGAACACTTTTACAACCAAGTCGAAGTCTGACGGATTTTAAATGAACAAAATATGTTGGTTGGGTGACTAAACTACATAACGTGTTATCGTGTGCAATGGGCGAATAGAGTCTGCAGACACACGATGCATACAGCAGCAGAACAACTTGTAGTGTTTTTACAATAGTAGGTAACACCGAAAGCTTCAGTTTACATTCTTGACAAGCTATTAGCAAGTTACAGACAAACCATGATATTTTCCCCCATTCCGAAGTCCCCACATCATGCATTTAGCTAAAAGTGAACTTACCTTGCATTCGCAATAAAGTGGTGGTCATGAAGATGACTCAAGAGATTTGAAGTGTTGCCACCTTTCGCAGCGATTTTTGTTTTTTTGTTGCATGTTCTGCAGACAGGGTGACCATCTTTGATTAAGTTTCCCTCAGCACTCTTGTACAACCCAAAATACGACCACACTACGCTTCAGAGTTGGTCCTCTTAGAAGGCTGAAAAATCTCTCTGCCTTGTTTTCACACGAAACAAAACCCATGTTGCATGCTGCGTCAGACTGTTGCTAAAAGTGGCAGTAATAAAGCCTCTCTTGAAAAAGCCAAACCTTGACCCAGAAAAGATAAACTATCGGCCTATATCGAATCTTCCATTCCTCTCAAAAATGTTTGAAAAAGCAACTCCCTTCCTGAAGACAAACAATGTATACGAAATGCTTCAGTCTGGTTTTGGACCCCATCATAGCACTGAGACTGCACTTGTGAAGGTGGTCAATGACCTTTTAATGGCGTCAGACCAAGGCTCTGCATTTGTCCTCATGCTTCTAGACCTTAGTGCTGCTTTTGATACCATCGATCACCACATTCTTTTGGAGAGATTAGAAACCCAAATTGGTCTACACGGACAAGTTCTGGCCTGGTTTAGATCTTATCTGTCGGAAAGATATGTTTGTCTCTGTGAATGGTTTGTCCTCTGACAAATCAGCTGTAAATTTCGGTGTTCCTCAAGGTTCCGTTTTAGGACCACTATTGTTTTGACTATATATTTTACCTCTTGGGGATGTCATTCGAAAACATGTTAACTTTCACTGCTATGCGGATGACACAGCTGTACATTTCAATGAAACATGGTGAAGCCCCAAAATTGCCCTCGCTAGAAGCCTGTGTTTCAGACATAAGGAAGTGGATGGCTGCAAACTTTCTACTTTTAAACTCGGACAAAACAGAGATGCTTCTTCTAGGTCCCAAGAAACAATTAGATCTTCTGTTGAATCTGACAATTAATCTTGATCGTTGTACAGTCGTCTCAAATAAAACTGTGAAGGACCTTGGCGTTACTCTGGACCGTGATCTCTCTTTTGACGAACATATCAAGACTGTTTCAAGGACAGCTTTTTTCCTTCTACGTAACATTGCAAAAATCTGAAACTTTCTCTCCAAAAATGATGCAGAAAAATGAATCCATGCTTTTGTTACTTCTAGGATAGACAACTGCAATGCTCTACTTTCCGGCTACCTGGATAAAGCACTAAATAAACTTCAGTTAGTGCTAAATACGGCTGCTAGAATCCTGACTAGAACCAAAAAATGTGATCATATTACTCCAGTGCTAGCCTCCCTACACTGGCTTCCTGTTAAGGCAAGGGCTGATTTCAAGGTTTTACTGCTAACCTACAAAGCATGACATGGGCTTGCTCCTACCTATCTTTCCGATTTGGTACTGCCGTACATACCTACACGTATGCTACGGTCAAAAGACGCAGGCCTCCTAATTGTCCCTAGAATTTCTAAGCTAACAGCTGGAGGCAGGCCTTTTCCTATAGAGCTCCATTTTTCTGGAATGGTCTGCCTACCCATGTGAGAGACGCAGACTCGGTCTCAACCTTTAAGTCTTTACTGAAGACTCATCTCTTCAGTAGGTCATATGATTGAGTGTAGGCTGGCCCAGGAGTGTGAAGGTGAACAGAGAGGCTATGGAGCAACGAACCGCCCTTGCCGTCTCTGCCTGGCCGGTTCCCCTCTTTCCACTGGGATTCTCTGCCTCTAACCCTATTACAGGGGCTGAGTCACTGGCTTACTGGTGCTCTTCCATGCCGTCCCTAGGAGGGGTGCATCACTTGAGTGGGTTGAGTCACTGACATAGCCTTCCTGTCTGGGTTGGCGCCCCCCCCCCCCTCCTTGGGTTGTGCCGTGGCGGAGATCTTTGTGGGCTATACTCAGCCTTGTCTCAGGATGGTAAGTTGGTGGTTGAAGGGGTCTCCTGACCCCTTCTGTCTCAGCCTCCAGTATTTATGCTGCAGTAATTTATGTGTCGGGGGGTTAAGGTCAGTCTGTTATATCTGGAGTATTTCTCCTGTCTTATCCGGTGTCCTGTGTGAATTTAAGTATGCTCTCTCTAATCCTCTCTTTCTTTCTCTCTCTCGGAGAACCTGAGCCCTGGGACCATGCCTCAGGACTACCTGGCATGATGACTCCTTGTCCCCTCCTCCTCCTTGTCCCCAGTCCACCTGGCCGTGCTGCTGCTCCAGTTTCAACTGTTCTGCCTATGGAACCCTGACCTGTTCACCGGACGTGCTACCTGTTGCAAACCTGCTGTTTTCAACTCTCTAGAGACAGCAGGAGCGGTAGAGATACTCTCAATGATCGGCTACGAAAAGCCAACTGACATTTACTCCTGAGGTGCTGACTTGTTGCACCCTCGACAGTGATTATTATTATTTGACCATGCTGGTCATTTATGAACATTTGAACATCTTGGCCATGTTCTGTTATAATCTCCACCCGGCACAGCCAGAAGAGGACTGGCCACCCCTCATAGCCTGGTTCCTCTCTAGGTTTCTTCCTAGGTTTTGGCCTTTCTAGGGAGTTTTTCCTAGCCACCGTGCGTCTACACCTGCATTGCTTGCTGTTTGGGGTTTTAGGCTGGGTTTCTGTACAGCACTTTGATATATCAGCTGATGTAAGAAGGGCTATATAAATACATTTGATTTGGTTGATGCTGGACAGTATTTTCCGTCAGTTTTTCAGACCGTGGTAATCAAACACGGTTTTAATGATAATTAAAATTTGAAACGGTAATACTAGTCGTTGGGAATTTTACTGTGGTTTATCGTGAAACCGGTGACTGTTTCATCCCTAGTTGCAAGTTTATTTTCCTGTAATAATTAATAAACATTTGCTAAAGTTAAGACATTGTCAACTATGATATGGTCATTATTTGAACTGGCTAGCCAGCTAACTTAATCTTAGCTAGCTAGCTAACAAGCTATAAACTAACCAAAACATTAGTTGCCTGGTTTGCTAGATTGATATATACTAAATTTGGTGTCATGTCCCCAGTGAGTCTCATCCATCTACACACAATACCCCATAATGGCAAAGTGAAAACATCTTTTTCGAAATGTTTGCACATTTATTGAAAATTAAATATAGATATCTAATTTACATAAGTATTCACATCCCTGAGTCAATACTTTGTAAAAGTAATTACAGCAATTACAGATGTGAGTCTTTCTGGGTAAGTCTCTTAAGAGCTTTCCACTTCTGTATTATGCAACATTTGCCCATTATTCTTGTCAAAATTCTTCAAGCTCTGTCAAATTGGTTGTTGATCATAGCTAGACAACCATTTTCAGGTCTTGTCATAGATTTTAAAGTAGATTTAAGTCAAAACTGTAACTCGGCCACTCCGGAACATTCACTGTGTTCTTGGTAAGCAACTCCAGTGAAGATTTGGCCTTCTGTTTTTAGGTTATTGTCCTGCTGAAAGAGGAATTTATCTCCCAGTGTCTGGTGGAAAGCAGAATGAACCAGGTTTTCCTCTAGGATTTTGCCTGTGCTTAGCTCCATCCTGAAAAACTCCCCAATCCTTAATGATTACAAGCATACCCATAATATGATGCAGCCACCACTATGCTTGATACTTTGTATTAAGGACAAAAAGTTAATTATTTTGCCACATTTTTTGCAGTATTACTTTAGTGACTTGTTGCAAACAGGATGCATGTTTTGGGATATTTTTATTCTGTACAGGCTTCCTTTTCACTTGGTCAATTAGGGTAGTATTGTGGAGTAACAACAAGGTTGTTGATCCATCCTCAGTTTTCTCCTATCACAGCCATTAAACTCTGTAACTGTTTTAAAGTTATCATTGGCCTCATGGTGAAATCCCTGAGCGGTTTCCTTCCTCTCCGGTAAGTGAGTTAGGAAGGACGCCTGTATCTTTGTAGTGACTGGGTGTATTGATACACCATCCAAAGTGTAATTAATAACTTCACCATGCTCAAAGAGATATTCAATTTCTGCTTTTTTATTTTTGCCCATCTACCAATAGGTGCCCTTCTTTGCAAGGCATTGGAAAACCTCCCTGTTCTTTGTGGTTGAATCTGTTTTTGAAATTCACTGCTCGACTGAGGGACTTTACCGATAATTGTTTGTGTGGGGTACAGAGATGAGGTAGTCATTCAAAAATCATGTTAAACCCTATTATTGCGCCTCCCAAGTGGTGCAGTGGTCTAAGGCACTGCATCGCAGTGCTAGAGGTGTTACTTCATACTCGGGTTCATTCCCGGGCTGTGCCACAACCGGCCGTGCCCGGGTGTCCCATAGGACGGCGCACAATTGGCCCAGCGTCATCCGGATTAGGGGAGGGTTTGGCCGATGGGGCTTTACTTGGCTCATCTCGCTCTAGCGACTCCTTGTGATGGGTCAGGTGCCTGCTTCTGACCCCAGTCGCCAGTTGAACGTTGTTTCCTCCGACACATTTGTGCGGCTGGCTTCCGGGTTAAGCTGGTCGGTGTTAAGGAGGGCGGATAGGCAGGTCATACTTGTACTTTTATTTGTACTATTATTGCCCTTCTAGTCCATGCAACTTATGATGTGACTTATTCAGCAAATATTTACTACTGAACTTATTTAGGCTTCCCATGACAAAGGGGTTGAATACTTTTAATTTATCATTCATTTGTAAACATTTCGAAAAACATTATTCCACTTTGAACATTATGGGGTCTCGTGTAGACCAGTGACAAAAAAAAAAATCCCCAAAATCATCCACAATTGCTGCAGCAAGCATAGCTGCTCATCTTGCCGCATCCATCTCAGTTAATAGAAACAAACAGAAATGGAACGTTCGCTGCCAGTGTTCGCAAATGGAAGCTTTGTTGAACGCACCTCTGGTCTGACAAACAGCGCTGTAGCTCTGACACTTTCTACTGCAGATGCAGAAGGCCCTATATTTCTATCTTAAACAGACAGATTTTTATAGGGGATTCATCTCAATACATAAATTAGCTTCAAGACAGTTTCTTTAGTAGCTGAATATGTCTTCACTAGAGTGTGGTACTGCACTGTATGCACTGAAGGCGATCATAACTATCTTGGCAGCCATGACATGCTAAACTAGTGTGATCATGACATGCTAAACTAGTGTGATCAGGCGTTTCTGTTGGAAACGCTTCATCTGAAAAATGTCCGCCATGTTTTCCAAAATTTGAACGTCAAAATTTTGAACGACAGACTGATCACCTGACCAACATCTATGCTTGGATTGGATTCCTTCACATTTCCCACTAGGTGGCACTGCGGGTAGACTAAAAGTGCAGACAGAGCGGGTGGCGCTACTATCTGATGTACGTAAATGAGCGTAAATGGGGCTATAAAAAAAGCTAGCCAATTAAGGTTTCAGAGTGTTACAACAATGCTTTATTGTTATTTCTTAGTGCTTTTAAACATTATCCCCAATGGGCTGATATGCTCCTATTTTGGAATGGATCCCACAGCTGCAGTGATTCAATTTTCCCACATCCTGGCTGAAACTATTCCAACAATACACATGAAAAAGGATGAAGAACACAGACCAGGATAGTGTTTATGAGGTACAAAATGGAAGAAAATGGATTGAAACAACGCTTTCCATTGCATACCCTAATGAACATGACTCAGGCTTTTAACAGCTTGGTCTTACCTTACCTGCACCATTACCAGATATATTGTGGAATATAGCAAGGAGGGGGTTGGGTGCACTGATTATAAACAATTTTAAAGTAATCTACGTAATGTGTGTGTGTGTGTGTGTGTGTGTGTGTGTGTTGGTGGGGGGGATTTACATATACTATTTGTGGGGGCGGGCATGTGTCACTGCATGGAGCCTATTTAAGTTTTGTCAAGCAGCGAGTTTGTGTTCCTCATCCAGTACTGCCGCAGTTACCAGGATCTCTCTTTCTCCCTCTCCGTCACATTCAGTCTCACTAGGTTATTCTGTCTCACTCCATCAGGTAAGACTCAAGATAATAATCACTATGTGGTCATTCTCTTGGCTAATAACCCTTTTCATTCTCTTGACTGATCTCAGACCGGTTTTTCTGAGTGAAATAGAATTTCTCCATAGGTGAGTGGGTTGTTCTGTATTTCAAGAGCTACAAGATAAGCAACAGTGGCACTCTAAAGATAAAAAAACAACAAGAAAATAATTACTTTGAAGTTATTCTGACTGTCTTCTCTTCATCCTTGCCGGACATCTACCACAGAGATGTGTGTCGCCAGCTGCTCCAGGTGTGTGGGTGTGTCCCTTGTTCCCATGGCATTTGTGTGCATGCTGGCCAATGGCCTGTTGCTGTTGCCAGACCTTAAGGCACACTACCTGTTGGACGGTCACGTGACCAGAGAGGCCAGGTGGGGCACAGGCCTGTGGGCCTCTGGATTCCTGGTGAGATAACAATGCTGTTTTTGTGTGTGTGTGTGTGTGTGTGTGTGTGTGTGTGTGTGTGTGTGTGTGTGTGTGTGTGTGTGTGTGTGTGTGTGTGTGTGTGTGTGTGTGTGTGTGTGTGTGTGTGTGTGTGTCCTAGTAAGGTCATGACATGACAGTCATCATGACACTCATGTCACTCATTCCTGAAACACCCCATTGTCCATAAAAAGGCAGATTGTGGTTTGAGGGTGGATTGTCATGTGTCTAATACGTCTGTCGTCTGTTTTTAAGCTAAATTTAGAGTCAGTCACAGTGCTAGGATTTTTTGCAAGTTGTTTCTGCTATTGTTGACAGTAATACTGTAATAACATCAATTATTAGAGGGAAGTGAATGTGTAGCATTTTACTGAGTAGGGATTCCATGTAAAAAACAATATTCAGCCTTTTCTGCTTTTGTCTGTAGGTTCTTATTGGAGCTCGGGGGTTTGTGATTGGCAGCTCAAGGGAAGGCTGCTGTGCATACAGGATAGAGGTGAGGCTGTGGCTTGTTTTCATCCAAATCTGTGCACCTCAGGACAGCATTAGCTAGGGCGAGGTTACTAATTAAACTAGTCTGGTTCACCAACCGATCCACCTCCATTACATCTTCATGTCCTCTTTCTGAGTAGTTTTAACGGTCTTCCGTGTATGTATGTGACCTGCCTGCTTGGTTGTGGTGTACATCCTGAACCAATTAGAACTAGTCTGGGAGCGCGTTGTCCTTTCTATCAAATTCTCATGGGTTATTGGATAGAGACGGAGAGAGAGAGACGGAATAGTTAGGAGAGTTTTTGCATTGAAGGGCAGTTGGCCGGAATCGAACCCACGCCAACTTCAGTTTACATGTGCTACTACAGAGATGTGCTCTAACCACTTGCAACCACCCCAGGCCCCCTTTCTATGAAGTTGTAATAGTATGGATCTTCCGCCCTCTTGTGGCCAGATGCTGTGCCAAGTGGGGTGTTCCTGCGTGGCTCTGGCTGCTGCAGCCTTTTGCTGCCTAGTGAGCGCTACAGGACTGGTACAGGGACCACTGTGTCTTCACAACAGCACACAAGGTCTGGCCTGGGAGATGCCACTCAAACTACAGAAAAGCGGGTGAGTGTGTGTGTGTGAGGGGGGAGGGGGTTTCTCAATTGTTCAAAAGCAGTTTCGAAAACTTAGGTGTGGTCTTAATAAGCAGAACAACAATGATCAAATTGTTGAGTTGCACAATTACCAGTAATCATTTTCTACACTTTGGACAGCTTGTGTTCACTCGTTCTATGTGTTATGAATGTCAATTTAGTTTAACCTTACTTGTCTTTGTAGAGATCCCATCTACCTGTTTGATAGAACGTTATGGCCGGCGGCCTGCGAGGAGCCACGGAACATTGTTCAATGGAATGTAGTGCTGTTTTCTGTTCTCATGGCAACCAGTGGACTGCAGGCCGTCCTTTGTGCAGCACATACAATCAATGCTATCCTGGGCATAATATTTGGGCCAAGATTCTGCAAAAACAAGGTGAGGTGTGTGAATGTGTTTGTGTGTGTGTGTGTGTGTGGCCTTTCACTCACTGTGTGTCTGAATGTGTGTTACAGGTCAGTCCAGCTTGAGGACATCATCCAGGAACCTAATTAGGAGCAGGAAGGAAGGACCTCCCGAAGGAAGTACTGTAGTTACTAGATGCTGATCTTAAGTCAGTTTTACATATTTCCCCCTAATGGATGAGGTCAGGATTGCGGAGGTTTAGCTGATCCTTGATCTATGCCTACAGGCAGCTTCTACCACCGCTAAACATTGGTTCTGGCCACCAGTCAGCGTTTCACGAACTAAGAAGCAGACTTGCACTTTAAAGAAAAAATCATAAAATAGCTTATATTTTGTAAGATGATTTTATTATGTTTTGATAAGCTAACAGAGTTAAACAGGGAGACCAAAAAAAGGCAGATTTAGAAGAGGATAGAGGTAGATGGGATGAGGACAAGCTGTTTTGGAGGGATTTCAAAAAAATATCTTTATTTATCTTTTGGCACGCTTACTGTTGACAGTATGTACACGTTATTATACTGTAAACATTATTTGAGGCTCATAGTGTGTACAGCTGAACAATTGTGAAGCTGTGATCTTATATATATATAGTCATTTTGTTAATTATATTAATGTCATAGTCTATTCATTTCATGAAGTTTGATCAAAACTACATCCTTTAGTGAGGGGGCAGGGCCCCAAAAAGTTGGTATGAAAGAACTCAAGCTCAATCACGTACCTTTATTCAAATCAAAACAAATCCAATTGTATTGTTTACATACACATGGTTAGCAGATGTTATTGTGAGTGTAGCGAAATGCTTGTGCTTCTAGTTCCGACAGTGCAGCAATATCTAACAAGTAATATCTAACAATTCCACAGCAAATACCTAAAACACACAAATCTAAGTTAAGAAATGGAATAAGAATATATAAATATAAATATATGGATGAGCAATGTCAGAGCGGCATAGGAAAGATGCAATACATAGTATAGATTAGAGTGTTTACATATGAGATGAGTAATGCAAGATATGTAAACATTATTAAAGTGGCATTATTAAAGTGACTAGTGTTCCATTTATTAAAGTGACCAATGATTTCAAGTCTGTATGTAGGCAGCAGCCTCTCTGTACTAGTGATGGCTGTTTAACAGTCTGATGGCCTTGAGATAGAAACTGTTTTTCAGTCTTTCGGTCCCAGCTTTGATGCACCTGTACTGACCTAGCCTTCTGGATGGTAGCAGGATGAACAGGCAGTGGCTCGGGTGGTTGTTGTCCTTGATGATCTTTTTGGCCTTCCTGTGACATCGGGTGCTGTAGGTGTCCTGGAGAGCAGGTAGTTTGCCCCCGGAGATGCGTTGTGCAGACCCTGCTGTTGTGGGCGGTGCAGTTGCCATACCAGGCAGTGATACAGCCCAACAGGATGCTCTCAATTGTGCATCTGTAAAGGTTTCTGAGGGTTTTAGGTGACTGGTGCTGTTGCGCCTTCTTCACCACACTGTCTGTGTGGGTGGACCATTTCAGTTTGTCAGTGATATGTATGCCAAGGAACTTAACTTTCTACCTTCTCCACTGCTGTCCCATCGATGTGGATAGGGGGTGCACCCTCTGATGTTTCCTGAAGTCACGATCATCTCCTTTGTTTTGTTGACGTTGAGTGAGAGGTTATTTTCCTGACACCACACTCCGAGAGCCCTCACCTCCTCCCTGTAGGCTGTCTCGTCATTGTTGGTAATCAAGCCTACTATGGGCCTCCCGAGTGGCGCAGGGATCTAAGGCACTGCATCTGCCACTAGAGATTCTGGTTCGAGTCCAGGTTCTGTCGCAGCCAGCCGTGACCGGGAGACCCATGGGGCGGCGTACAATTGGCCCAGCGTCGTCTGGGTTAGGGGAGGGCTTGGCCTGCAGGGATGTGCTTGTCCCATCGTGCTCTAGCGAATCCTGTGGCGGGCTGGGCGCAATGCACGCTGACTCGGTCGCCAGGTGTACGGTGTTTCCTCCAACACATTGGTGCGGCTGGTTTCTGGGTTAAGCGGGTATTGTGTCAAGAAGCAGTGCGGCTTGGCTGGGTTGTGTTTTGGAGGATGCACGGCTCTCGACCTTCACCTCTCCCGAATGCGTACGGGAGTTGCAGCGATGAGACAAGACTGTAACTACCAATTGGATACCATGAAAAGGGGTAAAAAAAAAAAAAAAAAATATTCAAGCCAAGTACTCTTGTGTCATCTGCAAACTTGATGATTGAGTTGGAGGCGTGCATGCCCACGCGGTCATGGGTGAACAGAGAGTACAGGAGAGGGCTGAGCACGCACCCTTGTGGGGCCCCAGTGTTGAGGATCAGCGAAGTGGAGATGTTGTTTGCTACCTTCACCACCTCAGGAAGTCCAGGACCCAATTGCACAGGGCGGGGTTGAGACCCAGGCCCTCAAGCTTAATAGTGAGCTTGGAGGGTATTATGGTGTTGAATGCTGAGCTATAGTCAATGAACAGCATTCTTACATAAGTTTTTCTCTTGTCCAGATGGGATAGGGCAGTGTGCAGTGTGATGGCGATTGCATCGTCTGTGGACCTATTGGGGCGGTAAGCAAATTGAAGTGGGTCTAGGGCAGGCCTGGGCAACTCCAGTCCTCAGGGGCCTGATTGGTGTCACACTTTTGCCCCAGTCCCTGAAAACACACCTGGCTCCAATAATCAACTAATCATGAACTTCAGTTAAAAATGCAATTAGTTTAAATCAGGTGTGTTTGCTAGGGATGGGGGAAAAGTGTGACACCAATCAAGCCCCCGAAGACTGGAATTGCCCAGGCCTGGTCTAGGGTGACAGGAAAGTGGAGGTGATATGATCCTTGACTAGTCTCTCAAAGCACTTCATGATGACAGAAGTGAGTGCTACGGGGCGATAGTCATTTAGTTCAGTTACCTTTGCATTCTTGGGTACAGGAACAAATGGTGGCCATCTTGAAGCATGTGGGGACAGCAGACTGGGTTAACCTCTATGGGACCCCTTCCCGTTCTCATCCCGGTAACGGGATTGCTTGACAAGATAGCAAAAATCTAATAATTTCAATTTCTCAAACAATCAACTATTTTACACCCTTTGAAAGATAAACATCTCCTTAATCTAACCACGTTGTCCGATTTCAAAGAGGCTTTACGGCAAAAGCATAAAGTTAGATTATGTTAGGACAGTACATTGACAAAACATTACACACAGCTATTTTCAATGCAAAGACAGGCGTCACCAAAAGCAGAAAACCAGCTGGAAGCAAGACGTCGGTGTCCATGACTTGGCTGGTTTTCCTTTTGTAGTCCCTGATTGTCTGTAGACCCTTTCCACTAGCCCATTTTTGACAATCTTCATCAGATGACACTCCTAGGACATCATGTTACACAATACATGCATTCTTTTGTTCGATAAAGTTCATATTTATATATAAAAACAGCATTTTACATCGGCGCGTGATGTTCAGAAAATATTTTCCCTCAAATGCTTCCGGTGAATCAACGCTACAATTTACAAAATTACTATTCGAAAACATTGGTCAAATCTAATATTGTCATTCAAAGAATTATAGATTAAAATCTCGTGAATGCAACCGCATTGCCAGATTTAAAAATAACTTTACTGGGAAATCACACTTTGCAATAAACGAGGTGCTATGTTCAGAAAAATAGGCTAGGCGATACAGGTTAGCGCCATCTTGGAACCATCTAAAATCAAATATACTATTGTAAATATTCCCTTACCTTTGATTATCTTCATCAGAAGGCACTTCCAGGCATCCCAGGTCCACAACAAATGTAGTTTTGTTCGAAAAAGTTAATAATTTATGTCCCAATAGCTCCTTCTTGTTAGCGCGTTCCGAAGGCTACTCATAATGTACGAGGCGCACGGGACTTGTCGTCACGAATGTGCAAAAAATATATATTTACGTTCGTTCAAACATGTCAAACGTTGTATAACATAAATCTTTAGGGCCTTTTTCAATCAGAGCTTCAATAATATTCAAGGCGGACGATTGTATTGTCTTACTAAACGTTTCGGAACGAGAGGGTACCCACGGGCTCCCGCGTCATAGTAGTAATGGCCCTCCCCCTATGACCAACTTTCCAGGCCTCTCGTTCGGTCAGTTTCTACCGGAGAAGACTCAAACCACTTTGTAAAGACTGTTGACATCTAGTGGAAGCCTTAGGAAGTGAAATGAATCCTAACTCACGGTGTGTTTCATAGGCAAAGTGTTGAAGGTGATTCCACAAATCAGATTTCCACTTCCTGCATGGAATTTTCTCAGGTTTTGGCCTGCCATATGAGTTCTGTTATACTCACAGACACCATTCAAACAGTTTTAGAAACTTTAGAGTGTTTTCTATCAAAATCCACTAATTATATGCATATTGTAGTTACTGGGCAGGAGTAGTAACCAGATTAAATCGGGTATGTTTTTTATCCGGCCGTGCAAATACTGCCCCCTAGCCCCAACAGGATAAGGAGAGTTTTAATATGTCCGTAAACACACCAGCCAGCTGATCTGCGCATGCTCTGAGGACACGGCTAAGGATGCCGTCTGGGCTGGCCGCCTTGCGAGGGTTAACACGTTTAAATGTCTTACTCACGTCGGCCACGTAGAAGGATAGCCCCACAGTCCTTGGTAGCGGGCCGTGTCGGTGGCACTGTATTATCCTCAAAGCGGGCAAAGAAGGTGTTTACTTTGTCTGGAAGCAAGACGTCGGTGTCCGTGACTTGGCTGGTTTTCCTTTTGTAGTCCCTGATTGTCCGTAGACCCTGCCACATACGTCTCGTGTCTGACCCGTTGAATTGCGACTCTTTCCTCTATACTGACATTTTGCTTGTTTGATTGCCTTGATGAGTGAATAACTACACTGTTTGTATTCGGCCATATTCCCAGTCACCTTTCCATGGTTAAATAAGGTCGTTTGCCGCCATTTATCCACGGTTTCTGATTAGGGTAGGTTTTAATAGTCACAGTGGGTACAACATCTCCTATACATTTCCTTATAAACTCACTCACCGAATCAGCGTATACGTCAATATTATTCTCTGAGGCTACCCGGAACATATCCCAGTTCACTTGATCAACACAATCTTGAAGCGTGGATTCCAATTGGTCAGACCAGCATTGAATAGTCCTTAGCACGGGTACTTCTTGTTTGAGTTTCTACCTATACGGAGGGATAAGCAAAATGGAGTCGTGGTCAGATTTGCCGAAAGGAGGACAGGGGAGGGCCTTCTATGCATCGCGGAAGTTAGAGTAACAAATGTCCAGTGTTTTTCCAGTGTGAGTGCTACAGTCAATATGCTGATAGAATTTAGATAGCCTTGTTCTCAAATTTGCTTTGGAAAAATCCCGATCTAAAATAAATGCAGCTGCAGGATATGTGGTTTCCAGTTTGCATAAAGTCCAGTGAAGTTCCTTTAGGGTCGTCGTGGTATCGGCTTGAGGGGGGGATGTACATGGCTGTGACAACAACCGAAGGGAATTCTCTTGGGAGATAATATGGTTAGCATTTGATTGTGGGGAATTCTAGGTCAGGTGAACAAAAGGACTTGAGGTCCTGTATGTTGTTACAATTACACCATAAGTCGTTAATCATGAAATCATTCTTCTTCCTGGAGAGATGTTTATTCCTGTCGATGTGACACACTGAGAATCCAGGTGGCTGTACCGACTCCGACAGCACATGTTTCCGTGAAACAGAATATGTTACAATCCCAGATGTCTCTCTGGAAAGCAACAAACAAACAGCATTTAGATCCTGCAAGGATCTTCGTTAGGTCATTTCACCGGAAGTGTACCACATCCATATTTATAGACATATAGTACCAGCCAAAACTTTGGACATCTACTCATTCAAGGGTTTTTCTTTATTATTACTATTTTCTACATTGTAGAATAATAGTGAAGACATCACAACTATGAAATAACACATATGGTATCATGTAGTAACCAAAAAAGTGTTAAATTTAATATTTTGATTTGTCAAGGTAGCCACCCTTTGCCTTTTACATTTACGTCATTTAGCAGACGCTCTTATCCAGAGCGACTTACAAATTGGTGCATTCACCTTATGATATCCAGTGGAACAACCAGTTTAAAATAGTACATCTATATTTATTTAATTTTTTTTGGGGGGGGGGTAGAAGGATTACTTTATCCTATCCCAGGTATTCCTTAAAGAGGTGGGGTTTCAGGTGTCTACGGAAGGTGGTGATTGTCTCCGCTGTCCTGGTGTCATGAGGGAGCTTGTTCCACCATTGGGGTGCCAGAGCAGCGAACAGTTTTGACTGGGCTGAGCGGGAACTGTCCTTCCGCAGAGGTAGGGGGGCCAGCAGGCCAGAGGTGGATGAACGCAGTGCCCTTGTTTGGGTGTAGGGCCTGATCAGAGCCTGAAGGTACGGAGGTGCCATTCCCCTCACAGCTCCGTAGGCAAGCACCATGGTCTTGTAGCAGATGCGAGCTTCAACTGGAAGCCAGTGGAGTGTGCGGAGGAGCGGGGTGACGTGAGAGAACTTGGGAAGGTTGAACACCAGACGGGCTGCGGCGTTCTGGATGAGTTGTAGTTTAATGGCACAGGCAGGGAGCCCCGCCAACAGGGAGTTGCAGTAATCCAGACGGGAGATGACAAGTGCCTGGATTAGGACCTGCGCCGCTTCCTGTGTACGGCAGTGTCGTACTCTGCGAATGTTGTATAGCATGAACCTACAGGATCGGGTCACCGCCTTGATGTTAGCGGAGAATGACAGGGTGTTGTCCAGGGTCACGCCGAGGCTCTTAGCACTCTGGGAGGAGGACACAATGGAGTTGTCCACCGTGATGGCGAGATCATGGAAAGGGTAGTCCTTCCCCGGGAGGAAGAGCAGCTCCGTCTTGCCGAGGTTCAGCTTGAGGTGGTGATCCGTCATCCACACTGATATGTCTGCCAGACATGCAGAGATGCGATTCGCCACCTGGTTATCAGAAGGGGGAAAGGAGAAGATTAATTGTGTGTCGTCTGCGTAGCAATGATAGGAGAGACCATGTGAGGATATGACAGAGCCAAGTGACTTGGTGTATAGCGAGAATAGGAGAGGGCCTAGAACTGAGCCCTGGGGGACACTAGTGGTGAGAGCACGTGGTGCGGAGACGGATTCTCGCCACGCCACCTGGTAGGAGCGACCTGTCAGGTAGGACGCAATCCAAGAGTGAGCCACGCCGGAGATACCCAACTCGGAGAGGGTGGAGAGGAGGATCTGATGGTTCACAGTATCAAAGGCAGCAGATAGGTCTAGAAGGATGAGAGCAGAGGAGAGAGAGTTAGCTTTAGCAGTGCGGAGAGCCTCCGTGACACAGAGAAGAGCAGTCTCAGTTGAATGACCAGCCTTGAAACCTGACTGATTTGGATCAAGAAGGTCATTCTGAGAGAGATAGCAGGAGAGCTGGCCAAGGACGGCACGTTCAAGAGTTTTGGAGAGAAAAGAAAGAAGGGATACTGGTCTGTAGTTGTTGACATCGGAGGGATCGAGTGTAGGTTTTTTGAGAAGGGGTGCAACTCTCGCTCTCTTGAAGATGGAAGGGACGTAGCCAGCAGTCAAGGATGAGTTGATGAGCGAGGTGAGGTAAGGGAGAAGGTCTCCGGAAATGGTCTGGAGAAGAGAGGAGGGGATAGGGTCAAGCGGGCAGGTTGTTGGGCGGCCGGCCATCACAAGACGCAAGATTTCATCTGGAGAGAGAGGGGAGAAAGAGGTCAAAGCATAGGGTAGGGCAATGTGAGCAGGACCAGCGGTGTCGTTTGACTTAACAAACGAGGATCGGATGTCGTCGACCTTCTTTTCAAAATGGTTGACGAAGTCATCCGCAGAGAGGGAGGAGGGGGGGAGGGGGAGGAGGATTCAGGAGGGAGGAGAAGGTGGCAAAGAGCTTCCTAGGGTTAGAGGCAGATGCTTGGAAGTTAGAGTGGTAGAAAGTGGCTTTAGCAGCAGAAACAGAGGAGGAAAATGTAGAGAGGAGGGAGTGAAAAGATGCCAGGTCCGCAGGGAGGCTACTTTTCCTCCATTTCCGCTCGGCTGCCCGGAGCCCTGTTCTGTGAGCTCGCAATGAGTCGTCAAGCCACGGAGCAGGAGGGGAGGACCGAGCCGGTCGGGAGGATAGGGGACATAGAGAGTCAAAGGATGCAGAAAGGAAGGAGAGGAGGGTTGAGGAGGCAGAATCAGGAGATTGGTTGGAGTAGGCTTGAGCAGAGGGAAGAGATGATAGGATGGAAGAGGACAGAGTAGCAGAGAGAGAGAGCGAAGGTTGCGACGGCGCAATACCATCTGAGTAGGGGCAGAGTGAGTAGTGTTGGAGGAGAGCGAGAGGGAAAAGGATACAAGGTAGTGATCGGAGACTTGGAGGGGAGTTGCAGTGAGATTAGTAGAAGAACAGCATCTAGTGAAGATGAGGTCAAGTGTATTGCCTGCCTTATGAGTAGGGGGGGACGGTGAGAGGGTGAGGTCAAAAGAGGAGAGGAGTGGAAAGAAGGAGGCAGAGAGAAATGAGTCAAAGGTAGACGTAGGGAGGTTAAAGTCACCCAGAACTGTGAGGGGTGAGCCATCCTCAGGAAAGGAGCTTATCAAGGCGTCAAGCTAATTGATGAACTCTCCAAGGGAACCTGGAGGGTGATAAAAGGTAAGGATGTTAAGCTTGAATGGGCTAGTGATTGTGACAGCATGGAATTCAAAGGAGGAGATAGACAGATGGGTCAGGGGAGAAAGAGAGAATGTCCACTTGGGAGAGATGAGGATTCCAGTGCCACCACCCCGCTGACCAGATGCTCTAGGGGTGTGCGAGAACACGTGATCAGATGAGGAGAGAGCAGTAGCAGTGTTTTCTGTGGTAATCCATGTTTCCGTCAGCGCCAAGAAGTCGAGGGACTGGAGGGTAGCATAGGCTGAGATGAACTCTGCCTTGTTGGCCGCAGACCGGCAGTTCCAGAGGCTGCCGGAGACCTGGAACTCCACGTGGGTCGTGCGCGCTGGGACCACCAGGTTAGAGTGGCAGCGGCCACGCGATGTGAAGCGTTTGTATGGCCTGTGCAGAGAGGAGAGAACAGGGATAGACCGACACAGTTGATAGGCTACAGGAGAGGCTACGCTAATGAAAAGGAGATTGGCATGAAAATTAACTAAACAACTGGGGAAGCGAGAGAGCAGGGCCTCCCTCACTAACAATTCACTGAAACACTAAAACGCTAAAATATAACTTTTCTAGCTACCACTAGAAATTAAAATTGATGTAAACTACAGTGGTTCAATGTGTCCAGGAATAGGCTCAAACTTAGTTTATTCCGCTAGATAACTTGGTACAGTATTCTTCCGTGAAAACCCATCTAGTGCACCGTATCCTATGACGCCGTAGCTAACTAGCTAACTAGCATGCTAGCATCCTATAACACACGGTTAGCACCAATACTTGGTAACAACAAGCTACCAATGGATCATTCGTGTCCGTGTCTAGTTCATAACGCAGAAGTAATTAAACGTTGGCTAGCTAACACAAAGTCAGTCCTGCCAGCTACACAAGTGGACTACACATCTCGAATGTTCAGAAAGTTAAGCTTACGTTGCAAAAATCTTATTGACTAAAAATGATACAGCTAGCTGGTAGCGTTAGCTAGCTAGCAGTGGGCGCGTTGTTGACTATGTTAGAAAATATAGCTGGCTAGCTAACCTCGGTAGTTACTCTGTACTACGCCTTTATCTTGATACAAAGACAACTATGTAGCTAGCTAACATTACGCTAGTGAAATCGTTCCGTTGTAATGTATATAGTTTCTACAGTACTGCTAATTGGTAAAGTTGGCTAGCTAGCTGTGGTGTTATGGTGTTGATGCCGTTTCGAAAATGGCGTGAACGAACGAATACAGCTGGCTAGCTAACCTTGTTAGTTCCTCAGAGCTACACCTTTATCCTTGATACAAAGACAGCAGAGACAACTATGTAGCTAGCTAACATTACACTAATTAAATCGTTCCAATGTAATGTAATGAAATGTAATATTACCCGCGGAGCGAGGTGCAGCACGACTACTCACTCCAGCATCCGGAAGAAATACTGCCTTGATGACAGCTTTGCACATTCTTGGCATTCTCTCAACCAGCTGCAACTGGAATGCTTTACCAACAGTTAAGGAGTTCCCACATATGCTGAGCACTTGATGGCTGCTTTTCCTTCACTCTGCGGTCCAACTCATCCCAAACCATCTCAACCGGGTTGAGGTCGGGTGATTGTGGAGGCCAGGTCATCTGATGCAGCACTCCATCGCTATCCTTGTTCAAATAGCCCATACATAGCCTAAAGGTGTGTTTTGGGTCATTCTCCTGTCGAAAAAGAAATGATAGTCCCACTAAGCGCAAACCAGATGGGATGGCGTAGCGCTGCAGAATGCTGTGGTAGCCATGCTGGTTAAGTGTGCCTTGAATTCTAAATAAATCACTGACAGTGTCACCAGCAAAGCACCCCCACACCATCATACCTCCTCCTCCATGCTTCACGGTGGGAACTACACATGCGAAGATCATCCGTTCACCTACTTTGCGTCTCACAAAGACACGGCAGTTGGAACCAAAAATCTCAAATTTGCACTCATCAGACCAAAGGACAGATTTCCACCGGTCTACTGTCCATTTCTCATGTTTCTTGGCCCAAGCAAGCATCTTCTTCTTCTTATTTGTGTCCTTTAGTAGTGGTTTCTTTGCAGCAATTCCACCATGAAGGCCTGATTCACGCAGTTTCATCTGAACAGTTGATGTGGAGATCTGTCTGTTACTTGAACTCTGTGAAGCATTTATTTGGGCTGCAATATTTGAGGCTGGTAACTCTAATGAATGTATCCTCTGCAGCAGAGGTAACTCTGGGTCTTCCTTTCCTGTGGCGGTACTCATGAGATCCTGTTTCATTATAGATCTTGATGGTTTTTGCGACTGCACTTTTTCCAGATTGACTGAATTTCATGTATTAAAGTAATGATGGACTGTCATTTCTCTTTGCTTATTTGATCTGTTCTTGCCATAATATGGACTTGGTCTTTTACCAAATAGGTCTATCTTCTGTATACCACCTGTACCTTGTCACAACACAACTGATTAACTTTTAACAAGGCACACCAGTTAATTGAAATGCATTCCAGGTGACTACCTCATGAAGCTGGTTGAGAGAATGCCAAGAGTGTGCAAAGCTGTCATCAAGGCAAAGGGTGGCTACTTTGAAGAATCTCAAATATAAAATATACAGTATTTTGATTTGTTTAACACTTTTTTGGTTACATGATTCCATGTGTTATTTCATAGTTTTGATGCCTTCACCATCATTCTACAATGTAGAAAATAGTAAAAATAAAGAAAAACTCTGGAATGAGTAAGTGTGTCCAAAGTTTACATATAGTTTGTGTATAATATATATATATTGTACTATCTTTAAAAGTGCCTCCCTCACAATCTTAAATAAGCATGCCCCAGATACAGCCCGTGGTTCGCTCCAGACCTGCCTGCCCTTGACCAGCACAAAAACATCCTGTGGCGTACGGCATTAGCATCAAATAGCCCCCGCGGTATAAAACTTTTCATTGAAGTTAAGAACCAATATACACAGGCAGTCAGGAAAGCAAAGGCTAGCTTTTTCAAATAGAAATTTGCATCCTGCAGCATAAACTGGGACACTGTAAAGTCCATGGAGAATAAAAGCACCTCCTCACAGCTGCCCACTGCACTGAGGCTAGGAAACACTGTCACCTCCGATAAATCCACAATAATTGAGAATTTCAACAAGCATTTTTCTACGGCTGGCCATGCTTTCCACCTGGCCACCCCTACCCTGGTCAACACCCCTGCACCCCCCACAGCAACTTGCCCAAGCCTCCCCCATTTCTCCTTCACCCAAATCCAGATAGCTGATGTTCTGAAAGAGCTGCAAAATCTGGACCCCTACAAATCAGCTGGGTTAGACAATCTGAACCCTCTCTTTCTAAAATTATCTGCCGAAATTGTTGTAACCCCTATTACTAGCCTGTTCAACCTGTCTTTCATATCGTCTGAGATCCCCAAAGATTGGAAAGCTGCCGTGGCCATCCCTCTCTTCAAAGGGGGAGACACTCTAGACCCAAACTGTTATATCCATCCTGCACTGCCTTTCTAAAATCTTCGAAAGCCAAGTTAATAAACAGATCACCGACCATTTCGAATCCCACCGTACCTTCTCCACTATGCAATCTGGTTTCCGAGCTGGTCATGGGTGCATCTCAGACACGCTCAAGGTCCTAAACGATATCATAACCGCCATCGATAAAAGACAGTACTGTGCAGCCGTCTTCATCGACCTGGCCAAGGCTTTCGACTCTGCCAATCACCGCATTCTTATCGGCAGACTCAATAGCCTTGGCTTCTCAAATGACTGCCTCGCCTGCTTCACCAACTACTACTAGAGTTCAGTGTGTCAAATTGGAGGGCCTGTTGTCCGGACCTCTGGCAGTCTCTATGGGGGTGCCACAGGGTTCAAATCTCTGTATATATCAATGATGTCACTCTTGCTGCTGGTGATTCTCTGATCCACCTCTACGCAAACGACACCATTCTGTATACATCTGGCTCTTCTTTGGACACTGTGCTAACAAACCTCCAAATGAGCTTCAATGCCATACAACATTCCTTCCGTGGACTCCAACTGCTTTTAAATGCTAGTAAAACTAAGTGCATGCTCTTCAACCAATTGCTGCCTGCACCCTCCCGCCCGACTAGCATTACTACTCTGGAAGGTTCTGACCTAGAATATGTGGACAACTACAAATACCTAGGTGCCTGGTTAGACTGTAAACTCTCCTTGCAGACTCACATTAAGCATCTCCAATCCAAAGTTAAATCTAGAATTGGCTTCCTATTTCGCAACAAAGCCTCCTTCACTCATGCCGCCAAACATACCCTCGTAAAACTGACTATCCTACCGATCCTTGACTTCAGCAATGTCATTTACAAAATAGCCCCCAACACTCTACTCAGCTAACTGAATGCAGTCTATCACAGTGCCATCTGTTTTATCACCAAAGCCCCATATACTACCCACCACTGCGTCCTGTATGCTCTCGTTGCCTGGCCCTCACTACATATCCGTCGCCAAACACACTGGCTCCAGGTCATCTATAAGTCTTTGCTAGGTAAAGCCCCGCCTTATCTCAGCTCACTGGTCACCATAGCAACACCCACCCGTAGCACGCGCTCCAGCAGGTATATTTCACTGGTCACCCCCAAAGCCAATTCTTCCTTCGGCCGCCTTTCCTTCCAGTTCTATGCTGCCAATGACTGGAACGAATTGCAAAAATCTCTGAAGCTGGAGTCATATCTACCTGTCTAACTTTAAGCATCAGCTGTCAGAGCAGTTTACCGATCACTGTACCTGTAGACAGCCAATCTGTAAATAGCACACCCGACTACCTCATCGCCATATTTTTACTTGTTCTTTTGCACCCCAGTATCTCTACTTGCACATCATCATCTGCACATCTATCACTCCAGTATTAATGCTAAATTATAATTATTTTCGCCTCTAGGGCCTATTTATTGCCTACCTCCCTACTCTTCTACATATACACACACTGTACACAGATGTTTCTATTTTTATTTTATTTTGTGTTATTGACTGTACATTTGTTTATGTGTAACTCTGTGTTTTTGTTGCACTGCTTTGCTTTATCTTGGCCAGGTCGCAGTTGTAAATGAGAACTTGTTCTCAACTGGCCTACCTGGTTAAATAAAGGTGAAATATATATTTTTTTAAATGGTCCACACACCCGCACTATCATGAAGAAGGCGCAACAGCGCCTCTTCCCCCTCAGGAGGTTGAAAAGGTTTGGCATGAGCCATCAAATCCTCAAAAAGTTCTACAGCTGCACCGTTGAGAGCATCTTGACTGGCTGCATTATTGCTTGGTAAGGCAACCGCACCGCCCTCGATCACATGACACTACAGAGGGTGGTGCGGACAGCCCAGTACGTCACTGGGGCCGAGCTCCCTGCCATCCAGGACATCTATATCAGGCGGTGTGAAAGGAAGGCCCGGAAAATTGTTAATGACTCCAGCCACCCAAACCATAGATTGTTCTCACTGTTTTCGCAGGGCAAGTTCTACTGGTGCATCAAGTCTGACACCAACAGGCTCCTGAATAGCTTTCTATCCCCGAGCTATAAAACTGCTAAATAGTTAACCAAATTGTTACACAAACTGAGTTTACCCTTGTCTTTGTATTTCTGCACTGTCTCTATGCACACTCACAAAACTTGCACACATATTTATACTGACTACACACACGCGCACACACATACAATTTTATATACGCTGCTACTACTCTGTTTATCATATCCTGATACCTATTCACCTTACCCCTGGACACATACTGTATCTAATTCTATCACTCCAGTATCCTTACCATTGTAAGTAATCCCTACTCTCAAAGTAATGGCCTTGCTGAAAAATCTGTGCAGATTGCTAAATCACTCATGAACAAAGTAAAAGCAGACGAGAGACCCCTACCTCAGTCTCCTTGAATACCGCAACACTCCAGTTGACAACTTCAAATCACCAGCCCAGCTGTTGATGAGCCGCAAACTTCACTCAATCCTTCCCAGCACCAACCAGCAGCTGTAACCTGGCATCGTCAGCTACAAGGAAATGCATGCAAAACGTGCACAGAGACAACAACACCAAAAGCGATACTACGACAGGTCAGCTAGACCACTGTCACAACTGAATGACAGAGAGTCAGTGAGAATCCAGGAGCATGGATGGAAGCCAGCAGTTGCAATCCAGCCAGCTGACACTGAACGTTCATATCATGTCCGCACCGCAGAAGGAGCGGTGTACCGGTGCAATCATCGTCACCTACTGAACACAAAAGAACAACACACTGACGAGATGAACTGTTTTCCTGAAAGAGAACGTGATGAATTAAACACACACACACAACATACTTACCTGCAACACCACAAGAACTGTTGACTGACACAGAAGCATGTTCAGCTTCATATCACACAAGGTCAGGAAGAGAGGTCAAGCCTAGAGCTGTCCTAGACCTGTGAAATGTCAAAGGGTGTAGGCGGATCCCTGCCCTAAAAGAGTTCCAGAATAAAAACGTGTTATTGAAATGCTTTGGTATTGTATTTTTTTGAATTGTTGACATGTCATTGCTACAGTAAAAAGCTGAGTTGCTGAGAAATCTTCGTTCTAACAGTATGTTGAATCATTGTTTCAGAGTCTTATGTTGATGCAGTTGGTGCAGTATGCAGTATAAATGGTTACTTACCTTGAGGTCAAACTACAGAGCATGTATTCAAAAGAAACGCTTTTGAATACCAGTCTCAACATCAACAGTGAAGAGGCGACTCCGGGATGCTGGCCTTCTAGGCAGAGTTGCAAAGAAAAAGCCATATCTCAGACTGGCCAATAAGAAGAAAAGATGGGCAAAAGAACACAGACACTGGACAGAGAAACTCTGCCTAGAAGGCCAGCATCCTGGAGTCGCCTCTTCACTGTTGACGTTGAGACTGGTGTTTTGCGGGTACTATTTAATGAAGCTGTCAGTTGAGGACTTGTGAGGTGTCTGTTTCTCAAACTAGACACTAATGTACTTGTCCTCTTGCTCAGTTGTGCACCGGGGCCTCCCACTCCTCTTTCTATTCTAGTTACGGACAGTTTGCACTGTTCTGTGAAGGTAGTAGTACACAGCGTTGTATGAGATCTTCAGTTTCTTAGCAATTTCTCGCATGGAATAGCCTTCATTTCTCAGAACAAGAATAGGCTGACGAGTTTCAAAAGAAAGTTCTTTGTTTCTGGCTATTTTGAGCCTGTAATCGAACCCACAAATGCAGATGCTCTAGATACTCAACTAGTCTAAAGAAGGCCAGTTTTATTGCTCCTTTAATCAGAACAAAAATTTTCAGCTGTGCTAACATAATTGCAAAAGGGTTTTCTAATGATCAATTAGCCTTTTAAAATGATAAACTTGGATAAGCTAACACAACGTGCCATTGGAACACAGGAGTGATGGTTGCTGATAATGGGCCTCTGTAGATGTTCCATAAAAAATCATCAGTTTCCAGCTACAATGTCTACATTATATTTCTGATCAATTTTATGTTATTTTAATGGACAAAAAATTTGCTTTTCTTTCAAAAACAAGGACATTTCTATGTGACCCCAAACTTTTGAACAGTAGTGAATATTATATATTTTTAAGGGGGGGATGTAATATTCATATGTGTCAACATACTGAATTGTAATTGGTTGTATTCTACCTTCGTATCATACTGCGATGAAAATGTTATGGGATTTGCTCCATTGGTTGGTAGGCCTACATTATGCTCAAATAGCCTCAATAGCCTATTGGCTACTAAAACTGCCTCAGTGTTCACTGTAAACGTGCGCCGGAAGTTGCACAAAATTCTCACAATGTTCAAGGGATGTACATTCAGTCCATAGTAGCCTACAACAACATGATTTGATGGACAATGTTCATAGGCAGGTGCAATCATGTGTTGCAATCATGAGGTTGCAAGGTAAAACTGGAAGTCGGGCACATTATCCGCTTAATGACAGTGGGGCTAGTTAGTGCCAATTGTGTGAACCTTTATGCAGAGCTGCACATGCACAGCCTAATATGACATACAACACAAACTTTAGTGACCTGTTTTAGCTCATGAGCACTACAACTGGCTACTACTGGCTGAAATTATGGAAAAACTACTCTGAGCCTTTCAAAGGGAGTTCATAAAGAATTTAGACTGTGTTTCCTCTCAATGTCCCAAGGAAAGACCTTTACCATTGGAAATATTAACAGACACAATCCATCAGACATCAGATTGCAGTAGTGTTATTATTAGCTACTAGTATCTCCATTGTTTCAGCTTTTTCTGTTTGTTATTTTGTTCAGTCTTTAGTTCTGTCTGCCTTGTGTCCTCTTCCTCATGCATCACCCTCCCTCTCTCCTGCTACCTTCCGGTCTTCTCTTTCTCTTCTCTCTTTTATGTCGCTCTTCTCATTCAGACCCAGCGCCAGAACGAATCAGTTGGACGGCCTTTGATTTTTTTTAAGGGATCTCCTATGTGTGCAGGTGCTTGCACATTCACCATTTTTTAATGGCTGTAATAGTAAAGACCATAGGCAGCTAGTGAGTTTCAAGTTTGGGGAAGATTACAATTTATCTTACCATTTCTACCCATCTGCGGGACAGTTGTATTTTCATATGCGCATTTCCATGGAACAGTTTCATTTCAATAATAATGTTTTCCTTGCTCAAAATCATTGTCACGTGGTTAATCATACCAAGTAAAATGATACAAATGTAAAAGTTAAAATTCAACTATGGTGAGAGCACTAGCCTCTGCCATATGGATGGACACATTGATACACTGTGATCCATTAATGGCTAGAGCGCATAGAACTAAGAGATACAGGAGTAAGCCTATAACTTCCATCATCAACTAAGTAAAACGAATAGACCTAAAGCCGACAAATAAAAACAGACAATATCCTGATGAAAAGTCTGGTTCTTTCAAAAACATTAATCTCTCTACTCTGCCTGTCTGCTTCCCTTTCTATCTGTCTTGACTTGAGCTATTGCAACATTGTATCAAATGATCACTTGATCCATCTAGAAGCTGTCACTAGCGAACTTGCAACATTGTATCAATAGCCTATTCTGGGCCCGCAGAGTTTCCTGCACCAGTGAGCTTGGGACAAAAATCAGTTTTTTTAAGAGGTTTCCACTGGATATATAGGATCGTCAGATCGTGATATTTTGCTCTTTCACACCAAGGCTTGGTGATTGGAGTTGTCACGTCCTGACCAGTATAGAGGATATTTTGTTATTGTAGTTTGGTCAGGACGTGGCAGAGGTTAGTTTATTTATGTATTACGTTTTTTTTTTTGGTCACTGGTCTATGTTTGTATTTCTATGTGTATGTTCTAGGGTAGTTTTTCTATGTGTAGGTTGGGTGCTGGACTCTCAATTGGAGGCAGGTGTTTCTAGTTGCCTCTGATTGGGAGTCCTATAAATAGGTGTGTGTTTTGTTTGTCACTTGTGGGTAGTTGTTTGAGAGCACTGCTTTTGTTGAGCCTGCTGCTCTGTTCCTGTCGTTAGTTTGTTTATTGTTTTTCCGTGGTGTTCGCATTTTTTATAATAAATATGTTGAGCACGCAACCCGCTGCATTTTGGTCCCATTCTCTCTTCCACGACAGCTGTGACAGGAGTGTTGGAAAGATTTTTCAAATACTGAGGAACTATCATTTGCAATGGATGTTAAAAAACAGACTTCATAGAAAAATGAGTGGCTTACATCATGAGTTAAGACCAGTGGCAACCTGTCATTCAGGGCAGGTTGGGGCTCTGTTTAGCAAAAAAATATATAAATATATACACTGCATTTGTAAAGTATTCAGACGCCTTGACTTTTCCAACATTTAGTTATGTTAGTCTTATTTTAAAAATGTATTACATTTTTTTTAAATCCTCACCAATCTACACACAATACCTCATAATGACAAAGCAAAAACCGTTTAAGACATTTTTTGCAGATTTCTTAAAAATAAAAACAGAAATACCTTATTTACATATTAGTATTCAGACCCTTTGCTGTGAGACTCGAAATTGAGCTCAGATGCATCCTGTTTCCATTGATCGTCCTTGATGTTTCTACAACGTGATTGGAGTCCACCTGTGGTAAATTCAATTGATTGGACATGATTTGGAAAGGCACACACCTGTCTATATAAGGTCCCACAGTTGACAGTGCATTTCAGAGCAAAAATCAAGCTATGAGGTCGAAGGAAACGTCCGCAGAGCTCCGAGACAGGATTGTGTCGAGGCACAGATCTGGGGAAGGGTACCAACAAATGTCTGCAGCATTGAAGGTCTCCAAGAACACAGTGGCCTCCATCGTTCTTAAATGGAAGAATTTTGGAACCACGAAGACTCTTACAAGAGCTAGTCGCCTGTCCAAACTGAGCAATCGGGGGAGAAGGGCCATTATCAGAGAGGTGACCAATAACCCAATGGTCACTCTGACAGAGATCCAGAGTTAATATGTGGAAATAGGAGAGACTTCCAGATGGACAAACATCTCTGCAGCATTCCATCAATCAGGCCTTTATGGTACAGTGGCCAGATGGAAGCCACTCCTCAGTAAAAGGCACATGACAGCTGACTTTGAGTTTTCCAAAGGGCCCCTAAAGGACTCTCAGACCATGAGAAACAAGATTCTCTGGTCTGATGATACCAAGATTGAACTCTTTGGCCTGATCCTGGAAACCATCCCTACGGTGAAGCATGGTGGTGGCAGCATCATGCTGTGGGGATATTTTTCAGTGGTAGGGACTGGGAGGATCGAGGGAAGGATGAACAGAGCAAAGTACAGAAAGATCCTTGATGAAAACCTGCTCCAGAGTGCTCAGGACCTCAGACTGGGGCGAAGGCTGAACCTTCCAACAGGACAACGACACCAAGCACACAGCCAAGACAATGCAGGAGGGGCTTTGGGACAAGTCTCTGAATGACCTTGAGGGGCCCAGCCAGAGCCCGGACTTGAACCCGATTGAACATCTCTGGAGAGACCTGAAAATAGCTGTACAGCGACGCTCCCCATCCAACCTGACAGAGCTTGAGAGGGTCTACAGAGAAGAATAGGGGAAACTCCATAAATACATGTGTGCCAAGCTTGTAGCGTCATACCCAAGAAAACTTGAGGCTGTAATCGCTGCCAAAAGTGCTTCAAAAAACTACTGATTGGGAGTACAGGAGGGGGCTGAGCACGCACCCCTGAGGAGCTCCAGTGTTAAGGATCAGCATGGCAGATGTGTTGCTACCTACCCTCACCACCTGGGGGCAGCCCGTCAAGAAGTCCAGGATCCAGGTGCAGAGGGAGGTGTTTAGTCCCAGGATCCTTAGCTTAGTGATGAGCATTATGGTGTTGAACGCTGAGCTGTAGTCAATGAATAGCATTGTCACGTAGGTGTTCCTTTTGTCCAGGTCGGAAAGGGCAGTGTGGAGTGCAGTAGAGATTGCATTATCTGTTTGAGAGGTATGCAAATTGGAGTGGGTCGAGGGTTTCTGGGATAATGGTGTTAATTTGAGCCATTACCAGCCTTTCAAAGCACTTCATGGCTACGGACATGAGTGCTACGGGTCTGTAGTCATTTACCTTAGTGTTCTTAGGCAAAGGGACTATGGTGGTCTGCTTGAAACATGTTGGTATTACAGACTCAATCAGGGACATGTTGAAAATGTCAGTGAAGACACATGCCAGTTGGTCAGCACATGCCCGGAGCACACGTCCTGGTAATCCGTCTGGCCCAGCGGCCTTGTGAATGTTGACGTGTTTAAAGGTGTTACTCACGTCGGCTACAGAGAGCGTGATCACACAGCCGTCTGGAACAGCTGATGCTCTCATGCATGCCTCAGTGTTGCTTGCCTCAAAGCGAGCATAGAAGTGATTTAGCTCGTCTGGTAGGCTCGTGTCACTGGGCAGCTCTCAGCTGTGCTGCCCTTTGTAATCTGTAATTGTTTGCAGGCCCTGCCACATCCAAGGAGCATCGGAGCCGGTGTTGTACGATTCAATCTTAGTCCTGTATTGGCGCTTTGCCTGTTTGATGGTTCTTCGGAGATCATAGCAGGATTTCTTATAAGCTTCCGGGTTAGAGGCCCGCACCTTGAAAGCGGCAGCTCTGCCCTTTAGCTCATTGCAAATGTTGCCTGTAGTCCATGGTTTCTGGTTGGGGTATGTATGTACAGTCACTGTGGGGACGACGTCCTTGAAGCACTTATTGCTAAAGCCAATGACTGATGTGGTGTACTCCTCAATGCCATCGGGAGAATCCCAGAACATAATCCAATCTGTGCTAGCAAAACAGTCCTGTAGTTTAGCATCTGCTTCATCTGACCACATTTTTATAGACCGAGTCACTGGTGCTTCCTGCTTTAATTGTTGCATGTCAGCAGGAATCAATGAGGATGGAATTATGGTCAGATTTGCCAAATGGAGGACGAGGGAGAGCTTTGTACGTGTCTCTGTGTGTGGAGTACAGGTGATCTAGAATTGTTTTCCTCTGGTTGCGCATTTAACATGCTGATAGAAATGAGGTAAAACTGATTTAAGTTTCCCTGCATTAAAGTCCCCGGCCACTAGGAGTGTCGCCTCTCGGTGAGCTGTTTCCTGTTTGCTTATTTCCTTTATACAGCTGACTGAGTGCAGTCTTAGTGCCAGCATCTGTCTGTGGTGGTAAATAAACAGCCACGGAAAATATAGATGAAATCTCTCTTGATTTCCCACTCGCCAACGGCGGATCCTTACAAGGCACCCCCCGCCCTGTGTCCTCTATACCTGCGTGTCTTTCTCTTGCCAATGATGGGGATTTTGGCCTTGTCGGGTATCTGAAGTACATCCTGTGCGTCCTGCTTGTTGAAGAAAAAATCTTTGTCTAATCCGAGGTGAGTAATCGCTGTCCTGATATCCAAAAGCTCTTTTTTGCCGTAAGATACGGTGGCAGAAACATTATGTACAAAATAAGTTACAAATAACGTGAAAAAAACAAACACATAATAGCACAATTGGTTAGGCGTCCATAAAACATACACCTACCATCCACACCAGCCAACCTCCAACTGCCCTCCCTCCTTTCATTTTTGCTTTAAGTAACCTTTTATCTTATGTAACCATACCATACATAACATATCATAGAAATTTGAGTGTCCGGGGATTTGCATTTGCTATGTTACGTCAAGCCTTTGAGACCAGTCTGGCCACGCGCAGTGGGTGGTGGCCCAAAGCCCAAAAAATGTGAACTTGATCGATCCCCGTCGAGGGAGGAGCTGATATTTTATATTTAACAGTAAAACATTCTTATGATGACTATAACATTTGTTGGCACCTTCAAACATCGAGAGCATCCTGACTGGTTGCATCACTGCCTGGTATGGCAACTGCTCGTCCTCCGACCGCAAGGCACTACAGAGGGTAGTGCGTACGGCCCAGTACATCACTGGGGCTAAGCTGCCTGCCATCCAGGACCTCTACACCAGGCAGTGTCAGAGGAAGGCCCTAAAAGTTTTCAGACCCCAGCCACCCCAGTCATAGACTGTTCTCTCGCCAAGTCGAGGACCAAAACGCTTCTCAACTGCTTTTACCCCCAAGCCTTAAGACTCCTGAATAGGTAATCAAATGGCTACCCAGACTATTTGCATTATGCCCCCCCCCCCACCCGCCAACCCCTCTTTTACGCTGCTGCTAGTCTCTGTTTATCATCTATGCATAGTGAAGGGTTAATGTTGATTTTGTGGGTCACTACTATTTATGTTGTAATTAATTTGCTTACGTGCCATTGTACTTATGCTCACTGTATAGCTGAATATTGAGGCCTCTGTCTGTGTCTAGCTCTCTGCCAAATCCCGCAGCTCCACGTCTGTGAGAAAAGGGACTGTGGGTGATAGAGAGACAGCGTCTGTTATTCTCTGAAACAAGGGTAGATTTGCATACCGCTGAGACAGGTTCTCAGAAACCTTGTTAAGAGTTACTTGTTCTTTTAGCTGCACATGCAGGGTTTGATATAGGAGATCGCACCATAAGGTGTGATCTCGGGTATATAAGATCCTGTCTTTCTTTTGTTCGGGGCAGAACTCAGGAGAGACATCAGTTGTATGTCTGATGTTTGATCTTTGACTTCTGTCTACAGCTGTATTTTGATTAAAATAGTTATGATTTATAAGTGCAAATTTTGAGTATTCCTTATTTGTTAAGTAAATAACAGAGCCCAGAAAAGTGGAACCAATAATGGTCACTTTAACTATATCTACATGTACATATTATCTCAATTAGCCAGACTAACCGGTGCCCCCGCACATTGACTCTGTACCGGTACCATCTGTATATAGCCTCGCTACTGTTATTTTCACTGTCATTTTACAGTTTTTTTTATTTCTTTACTTATCTTTTGTTTACCTAATACCTATTTTTTACTTAAAAATGGCACTGTTGGTTAGGACTTGTAAGTAAGCATTTCACTGTAAGCTCTACACCTGTTTTATTCGGCGCACATGACAAATAAACTTTGATTTGATATAATGCAAACCAAAGGTTGTGTGTTCGAATCTCATCATGGACTTTAGCATTATAGCTAATTAGCAACTTTGCAACTACTTACTACTTTTAGCTACTTTGCAACTACCTATCATGTTAGGTAACCCTTCCCCTAACCCTTTTAGCTAATCCTTCTCTTTCATCAAGATATTTTCAACTGTTTTTATTTGTCAGATTTAGGCCTATGTATTTTACTTAGTTGATGATGGAAGCTCTAGGCCTAATGCTGTACTGGCCTTTAGGCTAGGCTATCTCTGAGTTCCATGCGCTCATTTCTTTAGCCGCCAATGGATCACGGTGTATCAGTGTGTCCATATACCCAGATAGCACACATACATCCCGCCGATGTCGGCCTGAGAGGGGTATATCATTATTAGATCGCTTTCCATTTAGAACGTTTAAGAGGGGTCAAACTGAGCAGAGGCTAGTGCTCTCGCATTAGTTGAATTTAACTTTTCAATTTATATCATTTTAATTCAATTTTTTAGGACTAACTGATTTAGAAAAACAAAAACGTTATTAATGAAATAAATGTTTCACAAAAATGTGCATATAAAAATAATCATAACTGGTACGCAGATCGGTAGAAATTGTAGTATAAATTGTAACCCACTCAGCACGTGACGTTCACGGACGGCGAATTTTCGTCTATATTAGATCTGTCATGGACTTTATTTTGGGCAAAATTGTCTTCCCAAAAACTGGGCTATATTTAGTCCATCCGTTTTGGTCCAAATATAACCGAAGGTCAGCCAGATCAGCTTGTGCTCATTGAAATGCATGACATACACGAATACAATTATTGCATATAGTATACGTTTGACTTTTTATTTGATATACACAATATAATAAAATATATTGATTTAAAATCTTTTTTTTTTCTCGAATAGATGGTTAGATGTTCTGATATAGACAGAATGACTGAAAATTACCTCTAATTTCAAATCACTAGTTTACAATTTCACAACGGAATGTATTACAATTTATAACCGTCATGCCTCAAAACTGGGAGGCAGAACGAGCAAGTAGTTCACCCACCATTTGTTCCTCTAGAATGTAACACAAGGACACGCAGATAATTGTAAGCGTCAACATTTCTGAAAACTTTTGTAATTTGATAAGGTTGTTATATTAATTATCAGTTTCTGTTCATGTCGCAAACTATTATTTTCTCTAGGCTAACGTTAGCAACTCTGCCTGGATGCTTGCATGCTAACTAACTAGCTAGCTAACGCTAACTTAGTTGCTAGCTAGATAGTACAAGGCAGGAAAGCAGGGCTAACATATTTGATGGTTGTACTAACTGTTAGCTAGCTTACTGTATTGGTCTAGCTAACTACGGTTAGTTATGTTTTCTGGTAACGGGTGTGGAGTCATTGTTTTTTTGACAGGAACATTTTAGCTAGCTAGAGTCTAACATCGATGTTACTTTCTGGGTACCTGCACACGCTAGCTAGCTAGTTAGGCGTGAAGCTGGTTGGTTTGCTAACTAACTGTAGTATAGGTTAACTAACTTTAACTATCTAGCTAGCTAAGAACGTTAGCTCACAGGAGAGAGGGCATTAATATGTTACAAATAAGACAGGAGAATGAGTGCAAAATGCATTGACCAAAATTAACTAGCGAAGAAGCCTGTCAAAATGTAGTTTACATTTGTCATAATGTAGTTTACATTTGTCATAATGTAATTCAAACTTGCTCACTATATTTATTATTACAGTATGTTTACTATTTACTTTTATGAACTTTTTTGCAGAAAATGAGTGTGAAGATTATAATTATACATCCACAACTGATCAAGACCAAAGCTGTTTCCCATGAATAATGCCAGTAAGTGGATTGTTCCACGAAATGTGTGCCTTTTGATTCCCTCTGATATTTTATGTATAAATGATGGGTTTTGATGTGCATCTAATAACATTGCATGCATGATTTACTGTATGTGTCATGTGCTTAAATGTTTGTTGCAGGACTATCCAGAAGTTCCCCTGGCAGTCTCAAAAAAGGCAGAGAAGCTGGTCTTGTTCTCCCTCTACTCCAGCCCAGCATGAATTTAATGAGGACATGCCTAGACCGGGTAAGATAAACTGAAGAGTCAGTGGGAAATGTCAAACTTTTCACAGGGTAGCATAGATGGGATTTTCATTATTGTATCAGGCATCTCTGCCTGTTAGGATCATTATTTATACGGTACATATACCTTTTCCTATCCAAATCCTTGCTTTTAAGTTGTCCTGATCACACCCAAATTGGGTTATTTGTGTTTCAGGGCAATCCAGGGATTCACCTGGCCGTTCTAGATGCTCTCCTTCCCCATCTCACTTCATACACGGTGGGTCAAGTACAGCTTGCCAGACAAGTCCAGAAATCTTAATCAGCTAACCGGTCAAGCCCTTTAGGAAGGTTTATTCATTGGTTTTGAATGTTGCAGAATCATCCAGGCCTTCTACTAGCCAGTCCCACCTCCAGAGCAGCATCCTGTTAATATACCAGACAAGGTGAGAGCGGTTATGTAGTAACTAAAGAGCACACACAGACAACATGCACACAACGGGGACACGTTCACTCATCAGTGCTAGTTTCCTTACAATGAGCAGAAATTATACACATGTTCAGTCTTGATAACTGAAGATTAAAACTATCCTTAAAATATTTATTGTAGTGTCTAGGTTTACAAAAATCAGGTACTATTTCTTTTTGCTGTTTACCTCTGGGTTGACACTGAGTTGGCTTTGAATTTTGCAGATTCATCCAGGGCTTCTACTTGCCAGTCCCAACAGAGCCAAGATCATCGCAGCTCTCACCCTCCCATTCCCTCCGCTAGACCAGAGTTGTTTCCCATGAATAATGCCAGTAAGTGGATTGTTCCACGAAATGTGTGCCTTTTGATTCTCTCTGATATTTTATGTATAAATTATCCACTAATTCAAAAGGCACCTATTTTGTGGAATGCCTCAAAATGTACTACAAAATTGAAACTTGAGTTAAAGTTAAACACTGAATCCATTAGAATACAGAACATTATTGAAACGTTGAACTATATGTATTATTGCAAGTAAAATTTCACTTTTATTTGCAATCACAATCTTGTCTGGCAGGATCCTCTTGCGTGTGACAACCCCATAATTCCAGTGTCAACAAAATGTTCTCCTTTCAGAATTTCAGAAGTGTGTCCTAACTAAATTGGAGATATTGGAGGAGGTGAAACGTGTTGGGAGAGCAGAGCCCCAAGACTCTGAGTTCCATGTCAAGAGGATGGAGACAGGGCAAGACTTTAAGCAACTAGAGAAGCAGCTCCAAGGTGTGGATATACAGAATCTGATGGTGAAATTTATTTTGTAGATTTAGTCAGCATTTTTCACACTACCTAAAGCGATGCCTGTAGAATTTTTTTTTTTTAAGTAGTCATATTGAGACAGTGGTTACTGCATAACTTCTGGTGTTTCAAACAGTCTCTTGACACAGATTGCAAGGTAAAGCAAAATTGGTGTTAAGGACACAAAGGACCGTGCCAACAAGGTCATGGACAGGTATGTCATATCTTCAGAATGGATCCAATAAGAAAGTAATTTTAAAGGTATCTTTAGTGATAGAAACTGTCTGCAATGAAGACAGTAAATCCAGCCTTATCTCCTCAGCAGTTTGAAAGTGTTCAATTCACAAAGTACATCCTATGTGTGCTTGACTTTCAGGCTCTTTACCAATGGCCTGATGTCCTTGTTCAACTTCAATGGCCATCACGCAAAGCGAGGATTAGGAAACACAACTGTGTACTCTGTTGTCAACGGTACCTACAAACATGTCATTATTCTGTAGTATATTTTGTATTAATAACTGGGTGGTTTGAGCCCTGAAAGGTGATTTGGCGAACAGCCATGGTATATTTAAGCAATAATACATGAGAGCCCATATGTTATGATGACTAGAGGTCGACCGATTATGATTTTTCAACGCCGATACCGATACCAATTATTGGAGGGCCAAAAAAAAAAGCCGGTACCGATTATTCGGCCGATTTTATTTATTTATATATATATATTTTTGTAATAATGACAATTACAACAATACTGAATGAACACTTATTTTAACTTAATATAATACATCAATAAAATCAATTTAGCCTCAAATAAATAATGAAACATGTTTAATTAATGCAAAAACAAAGTGTTGGAGAAGAAAGTAGAAGTGCAATATGTGCCATGTAAGAAAGCTAAAGTCTAAGTTCCTTGCTTAGACCATGAGAACATATGAAAGCTGGTGGTTCCTTTTAACATGAGTCTTCAATATTCCCAGGTAAGAAGTTTTAGGTTGTAGTTATTATAGGACTATTTCTCTCTAAAGGATTTGTATTTCATATACCTTTGACTATTGGATGTTCTTATAGGCACTTTAGTATTGCCAGTGTAACAGTATAGCTTCCGTCCCTCTCCTCGCTCCTACCTGGGCTCGAAAAAGAAACACATCGACAACAGCCACCCTCGAAGCAGCGTTACCCATGTAGAGGAAGGGGAACAACTACTCCAAGTCTCAGAGCGAGTGACGTTTGAAACGCGATTAGCGCGCACCCCGCTAACTAGCTAGCCATTCCACATGGGTTACACCAGCCTAATCTCGGGAGTTGATAGGCTTGAAGTCATAAACAGCGCAATGCTTGAAGCATTGCGAAGAGCTGCTGGCAAAACGAAAGTGCTGTTTGAAAGAATGCTACGAGCCTGCTGGTGCCTACCATCGCTCAGTCAGACTGCTCTATCAAATCATAGACTTAATTATAATATAATAACACACAGAAATACGAGCCTTAGGTCATTAATATGGTCGAATCCGGAAACTATCACGTTTATTCGTTCAGTGAAATACGGAACCGTTCTGTATTTTATCTAACGGGTGGCATCCATAAATCGAAATTTTCCTGTTACATTGCACAACCTTCAATGTTATGTCATAATTACGTAAAATTCTGGCAAATTAGTTCGCAACGAGCCATGCGGCCCAAACTGTTGCATATACCCTGACTGTGTGCAATGAACGCAAGAGAAGTGACACAATTTCACCTGGTTAATTTTGCCTGCTAACCTGGATTTCTTTTAGCTAAATATGCAGGTTTAAAAAATATATACTTCTGTGTATTGATTTTAAGAAAGGCATTGATGTTTATGGTTAGGTACATTCGTGCAACGATTGAGCTTTTTTCGCAAATGCGCTTTTGGTCCCGTGTGGCTCAGTTGGTAGAGCATGGTGTTTGCAACGCCAGGGTTGTGGGTTCGATTCCCACGGTGGACCAGTATGGGGGGGGGAAATGTATTCACTACTGTAAGTCGCTCTGGATAAGAGCGTCTGCTAAATGACTAAAATGTTAAATCATCCCCCGTTTGGCAAAATCGTCTGTCTTTGTTAGGAAGAAAGTCTTCACAGTTCGCAACGAGCCAGGCGGCCCAAACTGCTGCATATACCCTGACTCTGTTGCAAGAGAAGTGACACATTTTCCCTAGTTAAAAGAAATTCATGTTAGCAGGCAATATTAACTAAATATGCAGGTTTAAAAATATATACTTGTCTATTGATTTTAAGAAAGGCATTGAGGTTTATGGTTAGGTACACGTTGGAGCAACGTGTACCTAAGCGATTATATGCAACGCAGGACAGGCTAGATAACTACACATGGTTGATGATATTACTAGTTTAACTAGTGATTATGATTGATTGTTTTTTATAAGATAAGTTTAATGCTAGCTTGCAACTTACCTTGGCTTCTTACTGCATTCGCGTAACAGGCAGGCTCCTCGTGGAGTGCAATGTAAAGCAGGTGGTTAGAGCGTTGGACTAGTTAACCGTAAGGTTGCAAGATTGAATCCCCAAGCTGACAAGGTAAAAATCTGTCATTCTGCCCCTGAACAAGGCAGTTAACCTACCGTTCCTAGGCCGTCATTGAAAATAAGAATGTGTTCTTAACTGACTTGCTTAGTTAAATAAAGGTGTAAAAAAAAAAATACCGATTTCCGATTGTTATGAAAACTTGAAATCGGCCGTAATTAATTGGCCATTCCAATTAATCGGTCCACTTTTATCATGGCTGTGAGTGTCATAAAAGCCATAAAAGCGAAGTCCTTCAGGTTTTGTGGTACTGTAACCACACAATACCTGGTTAACAGTCTGTATCCAGGCACGCTGAGTTGCGTTGTGCATAAAAGCCTTTACTACACCTTCCCATTGCTTAAAGGGTCACTAAGGTTGTGCAATCAAAATGACCTGCTCTGTCTGTTTTAATAGGCTAGATTATTATTTTGTCTTCTAAACCAATTATTCATTTGCATGGTGGTAATTTGTGTGGTCCCTTTTTGAGAAGAATGGTTTTAGGAGCTTGGCAATTTTGAATGAGGTGATCATGTGACCTTAATAGCCTTTTAACCTATTGCCCAGCGTGGCATTTTCTTGAATTCAGTTTTTTTATTTTGCTATGCTGTAGCCCTAATAAATGCTTTACCATTTTTTTTCTTCATTAGAGCAGACTCTAGTATGTCATTATGCTGGTTTTGTTTAGCTTTCTGGACTGTTATCAATTAGGCCTTATTATTACTTAATTTCATCACACAGCCTACTAGTCCTGCATTTAAATGCAGTCAAGCATTCTCTTGAATAATTAGCCTACAGTTTACAAATGGCCTAGATAATAATAAAAGGCTTTATAATTTTTTCATTAGTACAGATCAACTCTCTGGTACGCCTGTAATTTATTTTGTGTTTACACTGTACCAATTAATCAGTAAAAATGATATATTAGCCTAGCTTGTTTGGCACATGCAAGCAGCGCTGGCTCCTTCCTCTTTCTATGAGCTCAAGTCAAATGTCTGACATTGCCTTGGTCTCCTGAGCAACCAGTCGGCTAAACATCCCCCCCCATTTCAAGTATAATTTTTTTTTGCGATCTCCGCATACTGACAAATATATTAGGCTACAGTGTTCAGAGTTTACCAATGAATGTGATTATAATAGTCTATTAGGGAGGAGTGAAAGAGACGAATTGCGCCATACAAACAGGCCCTTGTCTTTTCTACACTGCGTGCGAGTTTGAGCCCAGCCCTAATCATTTGTCAGCCCCACAGAAGGACAACTTTAACCAAACTTATCTTTTAAATTGCGTTTTGTCTTTGATAGACACGGAAAAGCAAACACATTTATCCACTTCTAAATTATTCGGAATAAATGTTATACATTATCATTATTACTGCACAACACAAAATAGCCACCATTGCTTAGTGATAAACTGGTGGTTTGAGCCCTGAATGCTGATTTAAGTGCTGTGGGGAACCTGTAAGATGCTCAATATCCATTAGTCTCTTCTATAACTTACTGTGTTTATTTTGGTGTTACAGCTGCAGTCAAGAAATGGAACAGCAAGGCCACTGACCATGATGTTCGGAGAGCTGCGGCAGACCACCTCAAACATGCTCCTGGTAGAGCAAGGTGTGGTGGTTTCCACGTCACCACCACACAGGACCATTCCTAACGCAGCGAAATAGATCTATACTTTTGATGGATAATTATTCAGTGTATATAATTAATTATATTAATTTGAACTTAACTGTATTTTGTCTTATCACTGTACTAGATAGTATTCTTTTAATGTTTTGCGCAAATACTGGACTAATGTAACGAGTAGTGTGATTGTTAATTAAAAAAAAAATACAAACCATTTTTTTGGTTACTGCGTCCATGTGTATAGGCTACAAGTACATTGAAATTATGACATTTGAAAGTCGTTAAAACAACGACCTGAAAAATACATCTTTTCAACTTTCACTTTCAACCAAAACAGGCCGTAGGATGTCTTTTTATAGGTGTCTTTTCAACGACTCAAAGTCGTCTTTTCAATGTCTTATAATATTTTTTTTACCCCTTTTTTCTCCCCAATTTCATGGTATCCAATTGGTAGTTAGTCTTGTCTCATCGCTGCAACTCCCGTACGGACTCGGGAGAGGCGAAGGTCGAGAGCCGTGCGTCCTCCGAAACAACCCAACCAAGCCGCACTGCTTCTTGACACAATGGCCACTTAACCTGGAAGCCAGCAGCACCAATGTGTCGAAGGAAACACTGTTCACCGGGTGACCGTGACAAGTACATCCCTGCTGGCCAAACCCTCCCCTAACCCGGATGACGCTGGGCCAATTGTGCGCCGCCCTATGGATCTCCCGGCTGCGACAGAGCCTGGAATCGAATCCAGAATCTAGTGGCACAGCTAGCACTGCGATGCGGTGTCTTAGAGCACTGCGGCACCCGGAAGGCCCTTTTTCAATGTCTTTTTAACGAAAGTTTGCTGGGTAGGAAGCTAACCCAAACTTGAAACTCACACGCCACTTTTGGTGTTTAATATAACACTCATACATCATACATACTCATACATACATTAAAAGTGGAAATCAAATGCCTGTCCAACTAATTCGTTCTGGCGCCAGCCCTGGTGAGACTTGACTCACATTCATATCACTTGTTCACTTGACTAGCTCAGCATTCTCCTTAGTGGGTGAAGTGTCGGGCGGTGAATGTGAAGAGAAACATTTTGTGTTTGTTGCACTCACTGGTAGTGATTCTGCTGATATTCCAAAGAAAGGTCTTATTGCAGTGACTGTGGTATGTTATTGAATTTCCCCACTAAACTTCACTGACTCAAATGTAAAAATGGGAACCAAATCATACAGAAATCACAGATCCAGGAACACCAGAAACCACATCCTCAAATTTGGAGGGATAGCGAGGACACCCCACTTCCCATTTCATGCAATGCCCTACCCTAGACACCGCCCCCCGCTGATTTCCTCCGATTCTCATGAAGGAACCGTGTGGGAGGAGGACACATGCAGAGAGAAAGAGAGAGAGTAAGACGGGGGACAATAAAGCCTGAGCATCACAGGGAAAACTTATTGTGTATATTTGTCCGACAAAAGGCAACCCTTGAGACTGGAGAACACAAGGCCGTTGTTGAAACATCAGTGCAAGGTCTGAGTAGCATCCTGTGTTGTCAGCAGTAAGAGAGATCCGCAGACAGAGATACTCTACCATCCAACAGGACAGGAGCTGTGTCCTCTCATCACACAGCCAGGAGTCAGAGACCACCACTTTTCCCCTCAGAGAATATCTGTCCTGCTTGTTGAAGGTTAGTCTGTATCAGACTACTTAAATATATAGGAACTGCTTTTCTATTTGTATAGAAGAAACTACTATAGATGATGGTTTGTGGAGATATGTCTGTGTACTACTCCACATAACTTTTCTGTACATATGACAGGTATGCAGGTGCTAATTGTTACATAGCTAAATGCAAAAAGGAATGTGTTAATTGTTCCCTTGTATGTTAACATTACACACGGACACGGTGCAGAATGTTTTATCTTTGTTTCAGAGTTTTACCCATTTATACCTGGTACTAACATGCCCCCTTTGTCCTGATCTTGTCTTCATTCTGCTTGTGCCCACATTTTTAGACAGGTGTAGACGATTAAAATACACATTGTGATCTGATTTTCATCACATTTTCCTAACCACCTCCGGAGCTAGTCAAGCACGCATTGTATCTGGATATGAATCAAGTGTAAACACATCTGGATGGTCAAACCATTTAAATCATCATTATACCGGCATCTAAAATCATTGACCGGTAGCACTATTGACTTATGGCATCAGTCATTTTCTTAAAATAAATAAATTCCTATTATTTTTAAAGAAAATCAGTTAAATAATTTTCATACAGGGAGACATCAGCCAATCTGGTCACAATGCGGACACATTGAACGGATAAGACAAAAATTTTAATACAATGTGTGACATGACAAACCTTGATCAGATAGTGATCGGACCATAGAATTATGAATTAGAATAGTAGAATGGACATGAACCTTCTTATGATGGGATAAAGGATAGACATTTTGGTCAGGGAGTTGATCAACCATGGTTTGCCAGTACTGTGATAAGATAGTGGAAATGAATCCCTTTAAATCATTTATCTGCACTGCATGTTTGTTAGCTAGCTAGCTAGCCAGACAACTTTAGAGGGATTATTCAAATTAACTGCCAATTTGCCATCATTCCATTCAAACAATGCATTCAATCCACAGCCATACACTGGCTGAAATCAGTTGATGATAGGACTTAGACAAGTTGTAAATGCAACAAATACTGTTATTGTATCATATAATAGCACTCACAGCTTCCCAAGAAAACAAAAATGTAGACATTTATGGCCTGTATACATACATTTTAGAGGCTATTTATACATAAAATGTGTATAAAACCCATATGAACTGTATTTGTAATTATATTACTATTTTATGCCTCTACTGCCATTAACTCCAATTAGACTGGTTTGGATTTGTCCCTGACCAATACAGCTGCCATTTTCACCACATTCTGGAACTTTGAGGGTTTATGACATAGCCCCTTCAGTAATTTAATAGGATCTCTATGGATTGGATCATATTGTTCAGATCATGAAACACATATTGATGCAAGGTGTAAAAGAGGCTTCTGTTTGTGCTGAATAACTTGGCTGAATCATTCTTACTAAGCCTATTGTTTTAAGTTTTATGTATTTTAAAAAACAAACACAGCAGTTTATAAGTTCATACTTGGGTGAAGTTGTACAAATGCTACAGAATGTAAAAATGTTCTACCTTGATTTGGTTTTCTTTGACCACCAGTAATCCATATTTACAGCTATTGACTTTCTCTGCACTAAAGAGGCACATCTGTAACCAAATTCTAGTGACAGCATTTTACGAGACTGTATGTATGTTGAAATAAACACTGTCTCTCTCAGGCATGGCCGCCAACTGGATCACTGGCCCGTCCAATCAGACAACAGACTTCGGCAGTGTGTTCACTCACCAGGTACAGCGCTGATGATGTCGTAACATAAGGCACCTGTGCTTTTATGTTTATGCCACACAAGAATGCAATGAAATTATTTAGATATTGAAAATGAAAATATTTTATAATACCCTCAGCCTATATGCTCTCTCATAATAATCTCATAATGATCCTGACTAAATACTGACAATAATACCAGTTATAATAGATGAAAAGTTGAAACACAGAAACATAGCATATTATAAGACTCATTATAAGACATTATAGGCTGTTACCCACCACCTGTCCTATCCACCCCAAGTCAAAAGGATCTTGGCTTACATGTCAGTCTATACTGACAAGTGGGCTTTGCTAATCGTCATGGCACAAATTTGTCAGCTAGGTGGATGCCTTAATCGAATGTAAGGCCAAAGAAAACGTTCAATGTTGTGAAATGTGGGGTGGCAGGATAGAGGTATGTGGTTGATTACCTCCCACTAGGTAAAAACTGATTGAATTAACATTGTTTCCACATAATTTAAACCCCAACAATCTATGTGTTTAAGTTGAATCAATGTAGAAAACTGATTAGATTTTTTAAAAAGTCATCAACGTAAGGGCATTTCGTATTTTTTTTTTCACCAAACTTTTAACCTAAATGGTGCCGTCTTATTGATTTCATTTTGAATTCACGTTAGTTGAAAACACAACCAATGTAAATCAAAACTAGAAGTTGAACTGATGTCTGATCTCTTTTTGTTTCCTTTTCTCATATCTGCGATGAGGCTCTGGCTCAAAGAAAACAGTTATAGGTTTAAAAAGCGAACGTTATGTGCAAGAAAACGATATGAATGACTGATAGCTACATGTACACTAAAATGTTTGTACTGTATAGGCATCCATACACTCTTAGAGAACCCATCCAGAACCTAAAATGGTTATTTGGTTGTCCCCATAGGAGAACACTATAAAGAACCATTTTTGCTTCTGAGTAGAACCCTTTTTGGTTCTATGCTATACAGTGCCTTGCAAAAGTACTCACCCCCTTGGCCTTTTTCCTATTTTGTTGCATTACAACCTGTAATTTAAATTGATTTTTATTTGGATTTCATGTAATGGACATACACAAAATAGTCCAAATTGGTGAAGTGAAATAAAAAAATAAAACGGAAAAGAGGTGTGTGCATATGTATTCACCCCCTTTGCTATGAAGCCCCTAAATAAGATCTGGTGCAACCAATTACCTTTAGAAGTTATATAATTAGTTAAATAAAGTCCACCTGTGTGCAATCTAAGTGTCACATGATCTGTCACATGATGTCAGTATATGTACACCTGTTCTGAAAGGCCCCAGAGACTGCAACACCACTAAGCAAGGGGCACCACCAAACAGGTCAGGGACAAAGTTGTGGAGAAGTAAATGGGGGAAGACATTTTTTTTGAAAGAATACGGCACCACAACAAACCTGCCGCTCACCAAAACTCACAGACCAGGCAAGGAGGGCATTAATCATAGAGGCAACAAAGAGACCAAAGATGACCCTGAAGGAGCTGCAGAGCTCCACAGAGGAGATGTGAGTATCCGTCCATAGGACCACTTTAAGCCGTACACTCCACAGAGCTGGGTTTTACGGAAGAGTGGCCATAAAAAAGCCATTGCTTAAAGAAAAAAATAAGCAACCATGTTTGGTGTTCGCCAAAAGGCATGTGGGAGACCCCCCAAACATATTGGAAGAAAGTACTCTTGTCAGATGAGACTAAAATTGAGCTTTTTTGCCAAAAAGGAAAATGCTTTGTCTGGCACAAACCCAACACCTCTCATCACCCCGAGAACACCATCCCCACAGTGAAGCATGGTGGTGGCAGCATCATGCTGTGGGGATGTTTTTCATCAGTAGGGACTGGGAAACTGGTCAGAATTGAAAAAATGATGGATGGCACTAAATAAAGGGAAATTCTTGAGGGAAACCTGTTTCAGTCTTCCAGAGGTTTGAGACCGGGACGGAGGTTCACCTTCCAGCAGGACAATGACCCTAAGCATACTGCTAAAGCAACATTCAAGTGGTTTAAGGGGAAACATTTAAATGTCTTGGAATGGCCTAGTCAAAGCCCAGACCTCAATCAAATGAGAATCTGTGGTATGACTTAAAGATTGCTGTACACCAGCGGAACCCATCCAACTTGAAGGAGCTGGAGCAGTTTTACCTTGAATGGGCAAAAATCCCAGTGGCTAGATGTGCCAAGCTTATAGAGACATATCCCAAGACACTTGCAGCTGTAATTGCTGCAAAAGGTGGCTCTACAAAATATTGACTTGGGGGGGTATTATTGCTTGTTTGTTTCACAATAAAAAATATTTAGCATCTTCAAAGTGGTAGGCATGTTGTGTAAATCAAATGATACAAACCCACCCAAAAAACTATTTGAATTCCAGGTTGTAAGGCAACACAATATGAAAAATGCTAAGGGGGTGAATACTTTCGCAAGGCACTGTACATGAAACCCAAAAGTGTTCTACCTGGAACCAAAAAGGGTTCTCCGGGGACAGCTGAATAACCCTTTTGAAACCCGTTTTTTCTAAGGGTGTATAGGTGCAGTACACTTGTATAGGTGCAGTACACTTACACTGATGCTGAGACATAGCATACGGTTCTTCAACAAATGTGTTTGCGTTATCCTATTTTTATGCATCAACCACCTCTCTATTCGTATTCTCCAGCCAGATTCTCATTCTGCTTCTCCCCACCAGGTGCTCCCAATTCTCTACGTGCTGATCGGCGGCGTGGGCTTGGCTCTCAACAGCTTGGCTGCCTGGATATTTTTCCGGGTGCCCAGCGACTCAGGCATGGTGGTCTACTTGAAAAACATGGTAGTGGCCGACCTGCTGATGCTGCTCACCTTCCCCTTGCGCGTGGCCAGCGAGCTCGGCCTGGGCGGCTGGCAGGTCCGCGTGGCCGTGTGCCGCTACAGCGCCGTGCTCTTCTACTCCTCCATGTACGTGGGCATCATCTTAATGGGCCTCATTAGCCTGGAGCGCTACGTCAAGGTCGTAGGTCACTCGTCTTCCTGCACACACCTCCTGCAGCGAGTGGGGTTCACCCGGGTCCTGGCCCTGCTGACGTGGAGCCTGCTGCTGCTTTCCGTACTCCCCAATGTCGTGCTGACCAGCAAGCCTGCGGACGAGGAGAGCTCCAGACACTGTGTGCAGCTAAAGACCCCCCTGGGTCAGCAGTGGCACAAGGTGTCCTCGTATTTCGGTGTGGCCCTGTTCTGGGCCACCGTACTGGTTCTAGCCTTCTGCTACTCTTCCATTGCCCACCACTTCTACAAGTCGTACCGTCGCGTTCGCCAGGACGACAGCGGGGTGTACAGCAAGTCCAACTGCAGTATCTTCAGCCTCCTGGCCGTGTTCTTCATTTGTTTCGTGCCCTACCACATCTGCCGCGTGACCTACACCCAAAGCCAGTTACCCGGCTCCGGCTTCAGCTGGCACAGCCGTTATATGCTGTTCCAGGCGAAGGAGGTCACCCTCTTCCTGTCAGCACTCAACGTGTGCCTGGACCCCGTCATCTACTTCTTGATGTGCACTAAGTTCCGCGAGTCACTACTGAAGAAACTGCCCAGAGGCAGGAGAGGGCCAAAGAGATGTTCCCTTACCACAGAACAGACTGTTAGTAATATGTGATGAGAAGAGGAAAGGAGCGAGAACAGGTGAGTTGAAAGAAGAAGCATATGTGGAAAAATAGTAAACCAGCAAAGGGCAAGAATTCTAATACTAGATACAGTATGTGTTTATATATTTGCAGGGAGTTCGACTGACCCTTTTGTAATGAACTCCGCTGAAGATATGCCTGGACTGCAATAGAAATTATAACAACAGACATTTGTTTGTAGAAAACACCTTTACAGTATTAAAAATGCTTACGTTTCATTGCTACTGATGCCATAGAACAAGACATGGGTTAAGACATTTTTTGTTGCTTTAAATAATGTCAATGTTGTTTTGAGGTTTGATTTAATAAAAATATTTTTTTGCTTTAATCATGTCAATGTTGTTGAGGTTTCATTTAATACAGCGTCTGAGTAAAAGTTGATAATTGAAATCTTATTCTGGTGCTGGTTTTAAAGATGATACATAGATCAGAGTTTCCTTAACTCAGACCTGCCCCCCCCCCCCCCCCCCATTTTGTTTGTTACCCTAGCACTATACAGCTGACTCAAATAATCAAAGCTTAATGATGTGTTAGTTATATGAATCAGCTGTGCAGTGCTAGGGCAAAAACCATGGAAATTGTTTAATCCCCACATGGGGGCATTGTGCTCAAGCACACGCACACATCCCCCCTGTGGTTGTAATAGATAGAGCCATGCAAATGTAGCCCTATCTATTACAACCACAGCCACGTGGAACCGCTAGTCGGTGCCCTATCATGCTAGCGAGATTCTATTGGTGCGTTCTAACTACATTTGCATATTTCCGTAAGGGAAAGCCTACTCTTTGAAGTGTGCGTGTGCAATACCTCAATTTGTCTTTGCACTCCTAAACAACGCAATTTTTTAAAACTTTGGCAAAAGGTAAAGTCTAAAAAATCTGTCGGCTCGGTTCACAATAGATTCCAGTGTTATAGCTTTTCAACCTCTGCCATATGTGACCGTCCGTCTCTATTCGGTCTTATGAAGCAAAATTTAAAAGGGTGTTTGTTACATTGGAGAAAAGTAGATACTCAGAGCTAGAAAATGGTATATCATACACTACAGTTGGGGAACATGGGAAAGTAATTCTGCTTTGGAAGTTGATGAACTTTTGATAAAATGGCTCTTGAATATTTTGGTACATCTACTGGAGAGCTCTTGTCTACACCCATTCAGTATCATTCACACATTCTTAAGCCTTAGCCCCACCCATCACTTTAAAGATTTACATTTGAGGCCATGTGGTAAACACACGCTATATCAAATAAAATCTATGTTTATTTGTCACATGCACAGGATACAGAAGGTGTAAATGGTAGAGTGAAGTGGTTACTTGCACATCACGGACACAGACGTCTTGCTTCCAGAGAAACTAAACACCTTCTTTGCTCGCTTTGAGGATTATACAGTGCCACCGACGCGGCCCGCTACCAAGGACTGTGGGCTCTCCTTCTCCGTGGCCGACGTAAGACATTTAAACGTGTTAACCCTCGCAAGGCTGCCGGTTCAGACTGCATCCCTAGCCACGTCCTCAGAGCAAGCACAGACCAGCTGGCTGGTGTGTTTACGGACATATTCAATCTCTCCCTATCCGAGTCTGCTGTCCCCACATGCTTCAAGATGGCCACCATTATTCCTGTACCCAAGAAGGCAAAGGTAACTGAATTTAATGACTATCGCCCCGTAGCACTCACTTCTGTCATCATGAAGTGCTTTGAGAGACTAGTCAAGGATCATATCACCTCCACCTTACCCACTTCAATTTGCTTACCACCCCAATAGGTCCATAACACTGCACACTGCCCTATCACATCCGGACAAGAGGAATACCTATGTAAGAATGCTGTTCATTGACTATAGCTCAGCATTCAACACCATAGTAACCTTCAAGCTCATCATTAAGCTAGAGGCCCTGGGTCTCAACCCCGCCCTGTGCAATTCGGTCCTGGACTTCCTGACAAGCCGCCCCCAGGTGGTGAAGTTAGGAAACAACATCTCCACTTCGCGGATCCTCAACACTTGGGCCCCACAAGGGTGCGTGCTCAGCCCCCTCCTGTACTCTCTGTTCACCCACGACTGCGTGGCCATGCACGCCTCCAACTCAATCATCAACTTTACAGACGGCATCCCAGTAGTAGGCTTGATTACCAACAACGACGAGACAGCCTACAAGAGTTGAGGGCACTCGGAGTGTGGTGTCAGCAAAACAACCTCTCACTCAACATCAACAAAACAAAGGAGATGATTGTGGACTTCAGCAAACAGCAGAGGGAGCACCCCCCTTTCCACATCAACAAGACAGCAGTGGAGAAGGTGGCGTACACATCACGGACAAACTGAAATGGTCCACCCACACAGACAGTGTGGTGTAGAAGGCACAACAGTGCCTCTTCAACCTCAGGAGGCTGAAGAAATGTGGCTTGTCATCTAAAACCCTCACAAACTTTTACAGATGCACAATTGAGAGAATCCTGTCGGGCTGCATCGCCGCCTGGTATGGCAACTGCACAGCCCACAACCGCAAGGCTCTCCAGAGGGTGGTGCGGTCTGCACAACGCATCACTGGGTGCAAACTACCTGCCCTCCAGGACACCTACAGCACCCGGTCACAGGAAGGCCAAAAAGATCATCAAGGACAACAACCACCCGAGCCACTGCCTGTTCACCCCGCTATCATCCAGAAGGCGAAGTTAGCACAGGTGTATCAAAGCTGGGACCGAGAGACTGAAAAACAGCTTCTATCTCAAGGCCATCAGACTGTTAAACAGTCATCACTAACACAGAGAGGCTGTTGCCTACATACAGACTTGAAATCATTGCACACTTTAATAAATGGATCACCAGTCACTTTAGTAATGCCACTTGAATAATGTTTACATATCTTGTATTACTCATCTCATATGTATGTACTGTATTTTATACCATCTATTGTATCTTGCCTATGCCGCTCTGTCATACATATATTTATATGTACAGTATATATATATATTGTTATTCCATTCTTTTACTTAGATTTGTGTGTATTAGGTAGTTGTGGAATTGTTCAATTACATGTTTGATATTGCGGCACTGTCGGAACTAGAAGCGCAAGCATTTCGCTACATTCGCAATAACATCTGTTAACCATGTGTATGTGACCAATAACATTTGATTTGATTTGCATAGTAGCAATATCAAAAACACAAAGTGTCCAGATAAAAACATTTTATAAATATTTTATCATTATTAGATTATGCTTACCCAACACACTTATCTAAATTGATGGGTCATGTGAAGGAAATGCTATAACCCCCCCAGCCACATCTAGCTAAGTGGATGGGTCACTATTGTCTAGACGTGTACACATGTTCATGAAATATAATAGATGGCCGTAATCAACCCCAGACACACTTTGCTAATTTGATGGCTCATGTAATCCGGCTGAAGTGGAGTCTTGTTTAGACATGTACAGTGGTTACTCCTTTAAAAGTTGCGCCATACTGCGGCACATCATTTAATTGCCAGCCATTTTTTCTGTTACTGCAAGTTAGTGCTAGTTTGACCACCAGAGGGCATCTTTGAGAAGCATTTGATATGTCTTCCATATTGGCATTACCAGAGATGGGGAGGACACGCGGGAGACCAGGGTTCAATTCCCAGACGGGGAGGAATGAGTGGCTGTCCTTGTAAATAAGAACTTGTTCTTAACTGATTCCATATGTGTTATATCATAGTTGTGATGTCTTCACTATTATTCTACAATGTAGAGAATAGTAAATATAAAGACAAATCCTGGAATGAGTAGGTGTGTCCAAACTTTTGACTGGTACTTGATTAATTAATTTGATTAATGTTATGCTGTTTCTATTTCATGAAAAACAAAAAAACCTCTGGGTTTCTGTTAGGATGGAACGGAAAATATGGAGCTGTTCAACGTGACGCTCATAATTCAGAATGTTGTCAGATTGTCAGTTTGTAAATTCAGACCGTTTCACTCTCACGTTGTAGGGTTGATTTGAGCGTTCTGGCCTTACAACGGCAGTCAAACAGCCAAGCTAACGTTGGCTAGCTTGCTAGCTACTTCCAGACACAAATGAGACCACTCTGACCATTTTAGTCACCCTAGCAGAGCTGGTTAGGCAGTTTTCATGTTATCCAGAGCGTTGCTGACTGTAACTGTGCTGCTGGAAACAATTTAATTACGCTTTTTTACCAACGTTTACTGACACCGGCCATATTCAACGGGTGTTGAGCGCTTGTAAATTCATTATTCTGCGCTCTGGTACTCAGACGAGAGTGCTCTGAAATTGGTGTAGATAGCCACAGCGAATTTACAAAAACACCCGAATGTCCATTGAGAACGCATGACTATACCATTTAGCTAAGCTAAGAATGACGGGAATAATCAAGCCAATAAACGTTGGGTAGTTAGATAGCCTATAGTTAATATACTGTCAAGTTTGATGTTTGTCTATTGATGTTCTGTATTATGTCATTTTTTTTGTGTGTGTGTGGACCCCAGAAAGAGTAGCTGCTGCTTTTGCAACAGCTAATGGGGATCTTAATAAAATACCAAATACCGATGGCCACCCTGACAGAGCTCTAGAGCTCCTCTGTGGAGAAAGGAGAACCTTCCAGGAGGACAACCATCTCTGCAGCACTCCACCAATCAGGCCTGTATGGTAGAGTGGCCAGACAGATGCTACTCCTCAGCCCACTTGGAGTTTGCCAAAAGGAACCTAAAAGGACTCTCAGACCATGAGAAACAAGATTCTCTGGTCTGATGAAACCAAGATTAAATTATTTGGCCTGAATGCCAAGCATCACATCTGGAGGAAACCAGGCACCGCTCACCACCTGGCCAATACCATCCCTACGGTGAAGCATGGTGGTGTCAGCATATTGCTGTGGGGATGTTTTTCCATCGGCAGGGACTGGGAGACTAGTCAGGATCAAAGGAAAGATGAACGGAGCAAAGTACAGAGAGATTCCAAATACAGGTGTTGCAAGCTTGCATCGTCATACCCAAGAAGACTCGGGGCTGTAATCACTGCCAAAGGTGCTTCAACAAAGTACTGAGTGAAGGGTCTGAATACTTATGTAAATGTAATTGCTTTGTTTTTTCTTTTTAATAAATGTACAAAAAAATGCTTTTTCAATATGGGGTATTGTGTGTAATACATTTTAGAATAAGACTAACATAACAAAATTTGGAAAAAGTCAAGATGTCTGTATACTTTCCGAATGCACTATATCATATCATGATACAGTATATTGTTTTGTCACTCAAACCAGAGAACAGTACTGTATCTTGAATGTCTGCTATTTTCAGTATATATATATATATATATATATATACACATACACACACACACACACATACACACACACACACACACACACACACACATGTATATGGATATTTTGCAGCAAAAAATGTAAGTTAAGAAAATTGAAAAATGGTTTAATCCCCACATGGGGGCAGTGTACACACACACAAACAAATCTCCTCTGTGGTTGTAATAGATAGAGCTACATTTGCATGGCTGGAGGAATGTCTAGAAGAGAGGATGTTTCAGGAAACTAGAGGCCTGAACAACAGCATTCCAGAGTACCAGGCAGCCACCAACTCCTCCATAGGCTCTGACGCCCCTCATTTCATGGTTGTGGTTCCGGAACTGTCATGGCCAGTCATTCTTAGCATACACATTTCAACAACATGCTGGTTAACGTTGAATAAAATACAGCATGTGTCGTCCAGTCACAGAGCAGATGCAAGTCACGTGATCTGCTGTCAGCTGCCGTCATGTGTTCGCTGGCGGATCACGTGGCTTGTATCTGCTCTGTGATTGGACAATACAATCAGCAAGGCTCACTACATCAACATACGAACGGTCTTGCATTTTCGGGCGAAAATAGAATGAAACAATCATCCTCCTCACGTTCACTCATTTTCCCATTCACCTTTAAGTTGCTGTATAAGGGGAAATAAAAACATATAACCTGCTAGCTTGATATATCACTGGGGTATTTATGTGGTTCTTACTGAATTATATGTATTTGTTGGATGTGTGTGAATGGAGGACAACTCCAGGCAGCGCTACAGCTTGTTTGTTTGTTTGTATCAAATTCCACAGACAAGGGCTGCGTTTCAAACACGTAAAAGACACACCCTCCTCCACTTACCCTCGCCTTATGCCCTTGGGGGAATCCCAGCGGCCGTCTTTGCCGTCGGTCCAAACAATTAGCCAAGCAAGGGAAGTTGGCAACGTAAGCCCCTCAGCCCTCGTTTGTGATCTAGTGTTCAATTCTGTTCACTCCGGGGCCTCAATTTGCGATGATTGTACGTACATCCGCTAAGAAAAGTCAGACAAAACTTAAAACCAACATCAATATGGAGAAGTCAACATACAAGTGTAAGTAAAACCGAATGTAAATAAGTTATGCTACTAATGCATATGGCGGCACATACAAGTATCGTAAAAGTAAGGATGTTTTTGTTTGGTTAGCTTTTGGAAACGTTAGCTAGCGCATACAACTTTCCCTGACATTATAATTTCTGATTTACCATATATTGTCGAATGGCTAGTACTCGATGCCTGCGGATGCATTGTCTTCTAGCCAATATATGAAATACAATCATAATTGACTGTAGCGCATATAAAACACACACAGCAGCTATGGGTGGTTCCATGATGACTGAAAACACAACCGTGGGACGAACGAGTGGCAAATTTCCGGGCAAGGAATTTATTCCTCCCTCACCCATTGCCCTGCAAGTGTCAATTCATCATACGTCATGATACGTCTTCAGAACTGTCCACTTAATTTGAGGGCTGAGGGTGTGTCTTTTACTTGTTTGGAACACAGACAATTAGGGAATTCAAGAAGTGATGTTTCTGTGAACGCTCCAGATTACCTTATTACACCATCAGAATGAACTCAATTCAATGAGGAGAACTGCCACGGGGCAAAAAGGTAAATCATATTTGTCAAGCGACCTCTTGATTTGACTTCCAAATGCAGACCTGCATTTATAGTATTGAGTGATGACCTATTTAGCTATCACTACATCACTGTTTCTTGACTAGACAAAATATTTCCATGCGCCCTCTTCCTCTGTCTCTAGAACACATGCACGCTCACACACATGTACGTATGCTCACACGTGCATTCAGGCATTCTCACTCTCGCTCTCTGTCTATCACAAACACACACACAGACACACACACACACACACATTCATACGCATTCCCACTACCTCATACAAATACAGTGAGGTTCTTCCTTATGAAAAAAGGAAGTTGTAGAGAATATAGAGAACATACTTTGATCTAACCAGGCGGTCCAGCTGACATACTGTGTCATTGGAACAGAAAAAAGGGTAAGGGATATATCCATAACAACATTCTCTATTACATAGTGATAACTTAATAATCCTGCAACAAATTAGTGAAAGATTTTTTTTAAAGTAACAGCTTAAGAGAGCAATAGTGGAGCGATGCAGATATCTATTTCCCTGTCAGTTAATGCACCAACGTATTTTACATATCATGCAAGTACTACTTTCATGCATAAGCATGAATAAACGACTTATAGTTTACATTCTATTCATAAATTTGTATTTTCAAATGTATACTATTACTTTTATTCAAATGTATACTATTACTTATAAGCATTTATAATGATTTATTGATGACTACTACAAAGCTTAACCAATATCATTAATTAATAGTTGTAGATTGACAAAGATGCTGTAAGGAAGTGAGGCAGAAGAAAGTTGATATTCGAGGATCTATATAACAGATAGATAGGAGGGTTGTTCCACGAATAGAGAGACATTTGTGTCTCTTTGATATTTTAATTAATTTAAACATAGACCACATGGAAAATTCAATAAATATATATATTTTTTATATGAATAATGACTTGCTAAAGTGCCAAAATGTATCACTTTGAGATGCCCCTCTGTGCACCCTCTGTGACTTCTAGGAAGATTTTTAACCACTTAACACCAGACTTTTCCCAAGTTTTCACCATTATTGTAAAGTCCTAGTTGTGTTACTGCTTTGACAAAGTAATTCTGAAGATTATTATTTAATTCATGTGATTAGATGAATCACTAATCACGTAAAATAAATCATCTTAAAATGCCTGTCCCTCAATTTAAGGTCAACCTTGTTACGTGAACTGGCCTCCCGTTTTAATATGGTGCAACTATTCCTTTTTTTTTAATAAAAAGCTGGTTCTACTCTTTTTGGACATTTTGTGGTGGAAAACAGCACGTCGAGCATAACATGTCAACCCTGTTACCTATAGATAGACGGGCTAGAAATGTTTTAACGATTCAATTTTTTTTGTGAAGCTTGAATTCAATTGCCCCTCCCTGTGGCACACAACAAGCTTCTATTCCCCCTGTCACAAGGGATTTATGGCTGATTTAAGATGAAATCGTCAACCCTGTTACGGTCAACCCTGTTACTTTATTTGACACTTAATAGGCACTTACAACATTACATTTTTAATTTAACCTCAAGAAGGGAAAATATATTTTTTATTAAGTTGAACATGTGCTCTTTATGACAGAATGTTAAAATTAAGTTTAAAAAATGATATATTACACAAAGTTACACTACTCAAAAGGTGCTCATTTGGTGTTACGATCAAGGCACTTTAGAGATTTTTGGGGGATATTGTTGGAGGAGTTAGTTCTCAATAAAGAAATTGTGTTGTTTTAAACTTAAAGCAAGCACAGTCAGTATTGTTTGATGAGAGAACACCGTGTGCTGCAGATCAACATTATTTCAAACAACAAATATTAGAGAGAAAAGCTAACAACAAATCACTCCTCTTTACTCTGCTCTCTGTGTATAAACCTGTATACAAATGAATAGCCAGGCTGCATACACAGTGAAAGGAGTGGGAGGAATGGACAGCTATTTCAACACATCCTCTGTACAGACCATGAACTACACTGTGGGGAATGGTTCCGGGTCGGCCTCTTGCAGCTTGATGGAGGTCTCCGCCCACCCATTCTTAACCGTAACCTACTCCCTGATCTTCCTGGTGGGCCTGGTTCTCAACGGCTTCACGGTGCGGGTCTACTTCTGCCGAGCCCAGCGCCGCCAATCCAACATGACAGTATATCTGCAGAACCTGGCTGCGGCAGACTTCTTCCTCAGCCTGTGTCTGCCGCTCCGCATTGCCAACTACGCCACCCACAACTCGACCCTCATGCGCCACGTCTACTGCAACTTTGGAGCCACGGCCTTCTACCTCAACATGTATGCCAGCATCCTCTTCATGGACTACATCGCAGCCAACAGGTATTTATTGATAAGTGAAGTGTCCATGTCTGTCAGCCTGTATGCCATGGATTTGGTTGTTATGTCTGATAGCACAGGCGAGAGGTTCTATAAAGATGGAAATAGCAGTGGAAAAAATTCATGGAAATGCCCCTGCTAGTCAGCATAAATGGTTGAGACATTTCCCCATTGTTTACAACAGATACTGTAGGTGTTGTGTATATATAATCTTTATCCATTTAATTTTCTTGGACTGTAAATAGAAAAGGCCAGCTGACCCCATCAAATGCCTTTACCACGTCCAGTGACACAACTACAGCAATCTTGTTTGATTTGGATATGTGAATCAAGTTGAATAGTCTTCTTGTGATGCTGCGTAAGTGTCATCAGTGCTAGCTACCCTTCCAATGTATCATATTTTTTTGGCAGATTTCACATTCAAAAGGTGCACATTTCACTGACACCATTCAGGTTGGCAGCCATGTTCATGAATACAACATCAGTAAGACTCAGTAATGAGTCAGTTCTCAATTCCTCTCACCCCTGCTAAGCCATCCTACTGCCTACAGGTACCTGAAGATCGTCCGTCCTCTGGAGACCCACGCCCTGCAAACGGTGCGCGCCGCCCACTACATCTCCATGGCAACCTGGGTCACCCTTCTGGCCCCATCATCTGCGTACCTGACCGTATCCCTCCTCACCACTTGGGGTGCAGATCTCATCCCCGGGAACATAGGCTGCGATGCCCTCCACAGCACCCAGCTTCTACTGCTCAACAAGATCATCCACAGTTTCTCGGCCGCCATCTTCCTCTTCGTTCTGTTTTCCCTCCTCTTCTTCTACTGGGGCACCATCCTCAGGCTGCGGCAGGCGCAGCTGAACCAGCAGAAACATCCTTCCTGTGGATCCGGAAGGAACCTCAGCCGCTCCAAGAGAAACATGCTAGTTCTGGTCGCTGTGTTCTGCGTGTGCTTCGTGCCGTACCACCTGGTACGCCTGCCCTACACCTTCCTCCGGCCCTTCTTGCGCAGGTGTTACTGGCATCAGGCCTTCTACTACATGAAGGAGCTGACCGTGCTGCTGTCAGTCCTCAATGCCTGCCTGGACCCACTCATCTACTTCATCTTCTGTAAGTCCTTCAGGGCCCAGCTGGGCATGCAGAGGCGTTTTAGTACGACAATGGCACAGCCAGACAGTACAGCCCCACCGCCAGGAGATGGGAGAATTAGCCAGGGGAACCTGACCACCCTGTCACGCACCCAGACAAGGACGTCGTTCAGCATGTCGAGACGGGCCAGTGTCATTTAGGACACACCGCACTGCCCTCCTCTGGTACATTTTCTATCTACTGTATATATTTTTAAAGCAGCTCTTCAGCATACCTATAAATGATTAGAACTTTGTATTGGGGAAAAAAATATGAAATGCCTAGAATGTCAATACTTCTTTTGGAGGCTGAAATTTGCTAATTTGATGTCTCTACTCAATACAGAATATGAAATGGGTTACCTATGGGCAGCCTTTGGTCTAGAATAGAACATACATTTGCCTATTTGCCTTGTACCGCTATTTTGCCCTGGTGAGAGCCTAGACCCCAGACTTAAATTTTCCTTTAATGATAAACTCAGACGACAGCTTGATCTGACTGATTATATGTAACCTGGGGTTTACCTTAGTGATTTAGACAGAGAAATATACTGTTTGGCCTTGTTTCTGTCCCCAAACTCTCTATTCAACCTACCTGCACACACACTCTTAATAAATGTCTCTAGTATTGTTGTTGACAAAAGTACAGTATCAAATCATGGTAACATGTACAGCCAGATAAAACACAAGAGTTAGTGTATGTGCACTTTGTCTCGTATGTATTTGTAGCAAGCTTCAATAAATGATAGACATTAGAAATGAGTAACTGTCCTAATTTCCATGTGTGATCTAAAGCACAGATTAGGGAACAGAAAAAGCACTTCCCTATTGAGCACATCTTATTTCTGTGCACCACAGAATTTCATGTCCTCAAAATGTAAAACCTTCAAAGCATAACATAATATAGCTAAAATCTTTTTGTTTTTGTGTGGTATGAGGAAGGCTTTTACAAGAGGAAGTCCAACATACAGAATGCCAAAATAATATTGTAGCAAATAATAAACCTAAAAATTAAATATGCAATTAAAGTGCATCCTCTTTTAAAGCGTTAGATTATATCTCAGTTTCTAATGCTAAATAGGCGTGTCAAATAGGACATTTCAACCAAAAATAGGATTGTTTCAATCTACTGGACAACTGGTGAGATACTGTCAAGCAAACGTATTCTTTGGGTATAGTGGGATAAAAAATAAAAAAATGGTTAGACTGTTTTTCAAACTATAAATTGGTGAGATTCTGAATGGAAATCATTTTTGGGCTTCCTTCTACCGGTCACTGACTCTCTAGGATGTGTAGTCTGGGTGTATACGCTAAAGAAGTTGAACATGAAACTCATAGTGTTCACCACTTCCTGTAATGTCTGATTTTGAACAGACGGTGACGTCGGTGACTCAGCTGAAAACCAACAAACAGACACAACGGAAGAGTGACATTTAAAGTAAGCTTCTCATTTTTTTAAACAAGGTTGATAGGTGTTACTAAGATCGCTGCAGTACACTTTTTAATGTTTTGCTGGCTCGCCTCAGTTTTCTAAACTGATCTAATTTGAATGGCCTAACCACATGGGGATTTTTCTTTTGTCAGTCAAAAGGTGCATGTTGTGTTAGACTATCTACTCCCCAATTGATGATGACGCTTCCCACAAACTCCACCGATGACACCCTCCCTCAGTGCGTCGTCAATGACCAGATGGAGCCTTTTAGCGTGCTCTACATCCTGGTCTTTCTCACCAGCATGGCTGCCAACCTGGTGGCTCTGTGGGTGTTCGTACACAGCTACAACGCCAAGAAGAGCATCAATGTCTACCTGGTCAATCTCCTGACCGCTGACCTCCTGCTCACCCTGGCCCTGCCCTTCAAGGTGGCCAAAGACCTGGGTGTGGCGCCCTGGGGCCTCATGGTCTTCCACTGCCAGGTGAGCGCCGTGGTAGTCTACATCAGCATATATGCGTCCATCTTCTTCCTCACCTTCGTCAGCGTTGACTGCTACATGCAGATCAGGTATTATTATGGTCTTTTGAACTTATTTTAATGTTGTACTATTGTTAATTATTGTGTAAGATTATTAGCTTTTTTTGGTCAAATGTTTTGCTAGAATGAGAGGCACCTTAAACAGTGATTGATTGATGTATTGATTGATTGACCAGCCAGAGCTCCAGACTGTTCCGTATACAGGAAGTGGGCTTCGCCAGGCTGATGTCAGTGGTGGTGTGGCTACTTGTGCTCCTCATCATGGTGCCCAACATGGCCCTGCCCATCCAGGACATCCAAGAGAGGGAGTTCCTGAGCTGCTCCAAGCTGAAGCAGGAGGTGGGACTCCACTGGCACGGCCTTGCAGTCTTCCTCTGTACCATCCTGTTCCTCAACGCGTCCACGGCCGTCCTCGTCTCCAACGGTCTGGTGCTAAAGAGGCTGCTGGCGAGCAGGAATGACCCTGAACAGTGGCGCCATGCTCGCCGTGCCACCGTCAATGTTACGGCGGTGACGGCAGCGTACGTGGTGTGCTTCGTGCCGTACCACGTGGTACGGACGCCCTATACGCTAACCCAGACTGAGGTCATCACTCCAGACTGCCAGACCAAGAGGCACCTCTTCCTGGCCAAGGAGTCCACATTACTGCTGGTGGTGCTGCACCTCTGCCTGGACCCCGTGCTCTACTACTACTTCTCCAAGGGATTCAGACAGAGGGTCAGGGAGGTGTTCAGGAGTAGGAGGAGCAGGCGGGATTCGAACACCAACCCAACACCTGACCCTGCAGCTGAAGACTTGAAGCTGCAGCCAATAACTGCCAAAGAGTAGGAGAGAGAGAGGGGTTGACAAAGAGAAAGAAACAGAGAGAGCGAAAGAGAGAATGACCACGGGCATGAAAAATTTGGCTGCAACGTTTTACAAACAACTATCCAATAGAGTAGCTTATAGGCCTAGACAAAAATGATTCTTCGCTGTTGGGTGTTTTATGCAGTCCTATGATGTTGTGATGTTATGATTGCATTGTTTTACATTTCATTGTTGCATGATCACACTGAATAAAAGTAACAGATGATTGCTTATTTTTTCACTAAATTCCTGCATTTCAACATCTTTTGACATAGTGCAGAGGAAAATGTGCAGTTTTATAATGGTATTCTACACATTTTGTCATTAGATTTAGAGAAAAATGTTCAGTTTTAAAGCTAATTTCCTGCAATTCTACACTTGTTTGTTATGGGGCAGGATCCTCCCCAGTTTTATAGCTCATCTCATGCTTTTGTTCATATTTTGCTAGCACACGGTGTCCCTGACTAGCAAGCTAGCTAGTTAACTACCACACAATGTCTCTCTAGCCTCTCGCCTGCTGTGCTAGCAGGAGGCGGGGGCGACCGGTAGACAGTGTCCTTCGCCCCCGCCTGTCGGGCATAGTTTTCTCCGGTATGCAGCAGACGGGAGGTGTGGGCGACACCGTGTACTAACTAAATAAAAGCTAGCACAAAGTGTTGCTAACTAGTTAGCTAGCATATGGTGTCGCCCCAGCCTCCAGTAGACAGTGTCCTTCGCCACCTGTTTTCCCGCAGTTCTGTTAACAAAGGTGGGGACAGGTGTTTGGCAGGTGGGAGCGAATGACAGTCAACTGGTTAATACTTTTATTTCCCTTTTGACCCACATTCAAAAGTGTTACAAGCATGAAGATGTCGTGCTTGACGGGAGGCGTTCATGCAGGAACCAATTGGATGCTCAAGGGGGGCATTGCAGCAGATGCAGTAATGGAGCCTTTCAGGAACGCTCCGATTTGCAGGCTGCAGTTGCACACTATTGGTTAAGTAACCTGGCCCTGCTTTTGTGCAGTGTGTCATGTGGTCAAATTAACTTCCATCAATCAAAAAATAAAGCGCAATCAACTTGACATTCATGACTCTGCTTGAAGAACACATGAGAACATGTCTGGTGAAGGATTGGCAGGGGTGGTAGCAGAGAGAAACTGCAATTCGATTGAAGGGGAATGGGCAAACAATCAAACTTTACTCGGTGTGATGGCAGTTCAGCACAGCTGTGCTGTAACTGGGTCAGGGGTGGTAGGCGACAGTGACTGAGAAGAAAGCAAAGCAAGTACGTGCATAGCGGTACAAATAAAGGGGAAAGAAGGAAAAATAAAAACAAAGCTGGAGAGAAAGGGAGTAGGGGTTTGAAGGGGAGCAAGAGGTCTATGGAGGATATGAAGAAAAGGATGATTGAGGAAAGCAACAGAGTTTCCAATGTCAGAGGCAGTTCAGTAGAAAGTGCCGAGGAGGAAGGGCAAGAAAAGTTGCGAGGGGATCATGGAGGTCAGGAGGAGCATAAAGTGATTCTGAAGTTTAGGGAGAAAGGGGGAGTTGGGGCAATGAGTCCGATAAGGTTGACGGCTGTGATAAAAGAGTTGATTGGGGAAGTTGTCAATACAAAGGGGTTAAGAGATGGGAGCTTGTTTGTGTTCTGTAAAGACATGGGGCGGAGGCAAAAAGCTCAGAGTGAAGCAAATAGGGAACTGTAAGGTAGTGTTGAGCAGCTGGACTGATCAAGCATTGGGGTGATAACAGGAGTGCCTGTGAGTGTTAGCACTAAAGAGGTAAGTGACAATTTGAGAGGAAGCGTTTCAGTGAATGTTCAAAGATGGCAAGCAACAAGGAATGAAGTGACTGTAGATAGCCCGTCTATTCTGTTACATTTCACAGACAGGATACTTCCAAATAAAGTAACCACTGGATATGAGTTATTATGTGAGGGCTTCTGTACCCAAGCCTTTAAGATGTTCTAACTGTCAGAGGTTTGGGCAACAGCCTGTAAAGAGAGAAAGAGGTGTGCCAGGTGCGGAGGGGAGCATGAGTATGGGAACTGAGTCAATAGTGTACAACCAAAGTGCTGCAGCTGTGGGGGTGCTCATAGTGTGGTGTATGGTGGGTGTGAGGCAATGAAGCAGGCATTGGAGGTGCAACAAGTGAGAGGGGAGAGAAGGGTGTCATATGGTGAGGTCCAGGTCCAGGGAGATACAGGTTCAAGGAAGAGATGGGTTGGAGCATCTAGACCAGGGACAGGTGGGCAGGTGGGCAGAGATATCGTATACAGTTGAAGTTGAAAGTTAACTGTACATACACCTTAGCCAAATACATTTAAACTCAGTTTTTCACAATTCCTGACAATTAATCCCAGTAAAAATTCCCTGTCTTAGGTCAGTTAGGATCACCACTTTATTTTAAGAATGTGAAATGTCAGAAGAATAGCAGAGAGAATTATTTATTTCAGTTTTTATTTCTTTCATCACATTCAGGGTGGGTCAGAAGTTTACGTACACTCAATTAGTATTTGATAGCATTGCATTTAAATTGTTTAACTTGGGTCAAACATTTTGGGTAGACTTCCACAAGCTTCCTACAACAAGTTGGGTGAATTTTGGCCCATTCCTCCTGACAGAGCTGGTGTAACTGAGTCAGGTAACTGAGTCAACTTAGTGTATGTAAACTTCTGACCCACTGGAATTGTGATACAGTGAATTATAGGTGAAATAATCTGTCTGTAAACAATTGTTGGAAAAATTACTTGTGTCATGCACAAAGTAGATGTCCTAACCGACTTGCCAAAACTATAGTTTGTTAACAAGAAATTTGTGGAGTGGTTGAAAAATGAGTTTTAATGACTCCAACCTAAGTGTATGTAAACTTCTGACTTCAATTGTACATAGATAAGAGAATGCTGGTGAAGTTTACAGCAGGAGCTATCAAAGCACTGCTAAAGTAGTCTAAAACAGAGAGGATTCAGCTAATAGTGAAAGTGGCTGGGAAACATCTGAGTATGACAGGATTGACATGGGAAGAGTTTTGAGATTACCTCAACCAGCCGAAGCTGGAGTTTTGTATTACTGGATCTTAGTTATGGTAGTAATACTACAATGGAACGATCAAAGCTCGTTGGCTAATGGGCAGGAGTTCAAGCAGTTTGTTGTGGATATGCCAGCAAGGCCTACCTGAAGAAGGTGACCGTGCTGCTGTCAGTCCTCAACGCCTGCCTGGACCAACTCATCGACTTCATCTTCTGTAAGTTCTTTAGGGCCCAGCTGGGCATGCAAAGACTTTATAGTACGACAATGGCACAGCCAGACAGTACAGCCCCACCGCCAAGAGCTAGGATAATTAGCCAGGGGAACCTGACCACCCTGCCATGCACCCAGACAAGGACGTAGTTAAGTATGTCGAGACGGGCCAGTGTCATTTAGGACACTTGGACTGTCCTCCTTCTGGAACCTTGTTTAAAAAAATATATAATTTGCACCTTACTTTAAATGTCACTCTTTCGTTGTGTCTGTTTGTTGGTTTTCAGCTGAGACACACGAAGTCACTGTCTGTTCAAAATGACATTACAGGAAGTGGTGAACACTATGAGTTTCATGTTCAACTTCTTTAGCGTATACACCCAGACTACACATCCTAGAGAGTCAGTGACCGGTAGAAAGAAGCCATAAAATATTACCATTCTGAATCTCACCATTTTGTAGTTTGAAAAACAGTCTAACCATTTTTTCATTTTTTATCTCACTCTACCTAAGGAATACGTTTCCTTGACAGTAGCTCACCATTTGTACAGTAGATTGAAACAAGTCCTATTTTTGGTTGAAATGTCCTATTTGACAGGTCTATTTAGCATTAGAAACTGAGATATAATCTAACGCTTTAAAAGAGGATGCACTTTAATTGCATATTTTGTATTTAGGTGTTACTATTTGCTTCAATATTATTTTGGCTTTCTGTATGTTGGACTTCCTCTTGTAAAAGCCTTCACACCACACACAAACAAAAAGCTTTTAGCTATATATCAAGTCTATTATGTTATGCTTTGAAGGTTTTACATTTTGAGGACATGAAATTCTGTGGTGGGTTTCGTCGGTCTGCTATGTGCTACAGGAACTGATGCACAGAAATAAGATGTGCTCAATAGAGAAGTGTCATTTCTGCTCCCTAATCTGTGCTTTTGATCACACATGGAAATTATGACAGGTACTCATTTCTAATGTGTATCATTTATTGGACCTTGGCTACAAATACATAAGACACAAAGTGCACAGACACTAACCCTGGTGTTTTGTCTGGCTGTACATGTAGCCATGATTTGATTGAACACACGATTAATACTGTGCTTTTGTCAACAACAATACCATAGATTTGACATTTACATTTTAGTCATTTAGCAGACGCTCTTATCCAGAGCATCTTACAGTAGTGAATGCATACATATCATACATTTTTTTTTCTTCCATACTGGTCCCCCGTGGGAATCGAACCCACAACACTTGTGTTGCAAACACCATGCTCTACCAACTGAGCCACACGGGACTAAAAACAATAACAAGGCAATATATATATAGGGACTACTGATACTGAGTCAATGTGCGGGGTTACATGTTAGTCAAGGTAATTTGTAAAGTTGTGGCCAAAAGTTTGCAGAATGACACAAATATTAATTTTCACAAAGTCTGCTGCCTCAGTTTGTATGATGGCAATTTGCATATACTCCAGAATGTTATGAAGAGTGATCAGATGAATTGGAATTAATTGCAAAGTCCCTCTTTGCCATGCAAATGAACTGAATCCCCCCAAAAACATTTCTACTGCATTTCAGCCCTGCCACAAAAGGACCAGCTGACATCATGTCAGTGATTCTCTCGTTAACACAGGTGTGAGTGTTGACGAGGACAAGGCTGGAGATCACTCTGTCATGCTGATTGAGTTCGAATAACAGACTGGAAGCTTCAAAAGGAGGGTGGTGCTTGGAATCATTGCTCTTCCTCTGTCAATCATGGTTACCTGCAAGGAAACACGTGCCGTCATCATTGCTTTGCACAAAAAGAGCTTCACAGGCAAGGATATTGCTACCAGTAAGATTGCACCTCAATCAACCATTTATCGGATCATCAAGAACTTCAAGGAGAGCGGTTCAATTGTTGTGAAGAAGGCTTCAGGGCGCTCAAGAAAGTCCATCAAGCTCCAGGACCGTCTCCTAAATTTGATTCAGCTGCAGGATTGGGGCACCACCAGCTTGCTCAGGAATGGCAGCAGGCAGGTGTGAGTGCATCTTCACGCACAGTGAGGCGAAGACTTTTGGAGGATGGCCTGGTGTCAACAAGGGCAGCAAAGAAGCCACTTCTCTCCAGGAAAAACATCAGGGACAGACTGATATTCTGCAAAAGGTACAGGGATTGGACTGCTGAGGACTGGGGTAAAGTCATTTTCTCTGATGAATCCCCTTTCCGATTGTTTGGGGCATCCGGAAAAAGCTTGTCCGGAGAAGACAAGGTGAGCGCTACCATCAGTCTTGTGTCACGCCAACAGTAAAACATCCTGAGACCATTCATGTGTGGGGTTGCTTCTCAGCCAAGGGAGTGGGCTCACTCACAATTTTGCCTAAGAACACAGTCATGAATAAAGAATGGGACCAACACATCCTCCGAGAGCAACTTCTCCCTACCATCCAGGAACAGTTTGGTGACGAACAATGCCTTTTCCAGCATGATGGAGCACCTTGCCATAAGGCAAAAGTGATAACTAAGTGGCTCGGGGAACAAAACATTGATATTTTGGGTCCATGGCCAGGAAACTCCCCAGACCTTAATCCCATTGAGAACTTGTGGTCAATCCTCAAGAGGCGGGTGGACAAACAAAAACCCACAAATTCTGACAAACCCCAAGCATTGATTATGCAAGAATGGGCTGCCATCAGTCAGGATGTGGCCCAGAAGTTAATTGACAGCATGCCAGGGTGGATTGCAGAGGTCTTGAAAAAGAAGGGTCAGCACTGCAAATATTGACTCTTTGCAACAACTTCATGCAATTGTCAATAAAAGCCTTTGACACTTATGAAACGCTTGTAATTATACTTCAGTATTCCATAGTAACATCTGACAAAAATATCTAAAGACACTGAAGTAGCAGACTTTGTGAAAATTAATATTTGTGTCATTCTCAAAACTTTTGGCCATGACTGTACATGTAGATAGGGTTAACTTACCTGGGCAAGCGTCCCACCCTAGTCAACAGCCAGTGGAATCGCGTGGTGCGAAATACAAATAAATACCTCAAAAATGCTATAACTTCAATTTCTCAAACATATGACTATTTTACACCATTTTAAAGACAAGACTCTCGTTAATCTAACCACATTGTCCGATTTTAAAAAGGCTTTACAGCGAAAGAAAAACATTAGATTATGTCAGGAGAGTACCCTGCCAAAAATAATCACACAGCCATTTTCAAAGCAAGCATATATGTCACAAAAACCAAAACCACAGCTAAATGCATCACTAACCTTTGATGATCTTCATCAGATGACACTAATAGGACATTATGTTATACAACACATGCATGTTTTGTTCAATCAAGTTCAGATTTATATAAAAAAACAGCTTTTTACATTAGCATGTGAGGTTCAGAACTAGCATACCCACCGAATTTACTAAATTACTCATAATAAACGTTCACAAAATACATAACAATTATTTTAAGAATTATAGATACAGAACTCCTTTATGCAATCGCGGTGTCAGATTTTAAAATAGCTTTCCGGCGAAAGCACATTTTGCAATATTCTGAGTACATAGCTCGGCCATCACGGCTAGCTATTTTGACACCCACCAAGTTTGGGACTCACTAAACTCAGAATTACTATTACAAAAATTGGATTACCTTTGCTGTTCTTCATCAGAATGCACTCCCAGGACTTCTACTTCAACAACAAATGTTGTTTTGGTTCCAAGTAATCCATAGTTATATTCAAATAGCTCCGTTTTGTTCGTGCGTTCAGGTCACTATCCGAAGGGTGACGCGCGAGCGCATTTCGTGACAAAAAATGTCAAAATATTCCATTACCGTACTTAGAAGCATGTCAAACGCTGTTTAAAATCAATTTTTATGCTATTTTTCTCCTAAAATAGCGATAATATTCCAACCGGGCAACGTTGTATTCATTCAAAGGCTGAAAGAAAAAAATTGAGAATTCTCATGAATGCGCATCTCAGTCTCACTATCCCCAGGCTGACCACTCACAAACAGAGCTGTTGTACTTTGCCCAGAGACAGCAGACACCCCATTCCACTTTCTGGCGGCTTTAGAGAGCCAATGGGAGCCTTAGAAAGTGTCACGTTACAGCACAGATGCTGTATTTTCGATAGAGATGCACCAGAAGGACAACAATTTGTCAGACAGGGCACTTCCTGTATGGAATCTTCTCAGGTTTTGGCCTGCCATATGAGTTCTGTTATACTCACAGACACCATTCAAACAGTTTTAGAAACATTAGAGTGTTTTCTATCCAAATCTACTAAGTATATGCATATTCTCATTTCTGGGCAAGAGTAGTAACCAGTTTAAATCGGGTACGTTTTTTATCCGGCCGTGCAAATACTGCCCCCTAACCCCAACAGGTTAAAGTGACTATGCATAGATAATAAACAGCGAGTAGCAGCAGTGCAAAAACAAGGGGGGGTGTATCAATGCAAATGGACCAGGTGGCCATTTGATTAATTGTTCAGCATTCTTACCCTTGACTTGGCGCTCCGATACCGCTTGCCGTGTGGTAGCAGAGAGAACAGTCTATGACTTGGGTGACTGGAGTCTTTGACATTTTCTTGGGCCTTACTCTGACACGCCTAGTATATACACTATCGTTCAAAAGTTTAGGGACACTTAGAAATGTCCTTGTTTTTGAAAGAAAAGCACATTTTTGTCCATTAAAATAACATCAAATTGATCAGAAATACAGTGTAGACATTGTTAATGTTGTAAATGACTATTGTAGCTGGAAACGGCAGATTTTTAATGGAATATTTACATAGGCATACAGAGGCCCATTGTCAGCAACCATCACTCCTGTGTTCCAATGGCACATTGTTTTAGCTAATCCAAGTTTATAATTTTAAATCTCTCAGAGTCAAGCAAATGTTCAATGGAGAGATGGGTAGGCGCATCTAGACCGGGGATAACAGGGCAGGTGGGCGGAGATATGACATGGGAAGAGGTTTGAGATTACCTCAATGTATTACTGGATGTTAGTTATGGTAGTAATACTACAATGGCATGGAATGCTCGAAGCTTGTTGGCTAATGGGCAGTAGTTCCAGCAGTTCGTTGTGGATATGCCAGCTAAGCCAGCTAAGCCGACTTCAGAGTTTATCATAAAGGTTATGTAGTGGTTCGTAATGGACAGAGATATAGGGGGAGGGGGAGGGGGGGGTGCCACCTTCATAAAGCAAGGACTGCCTTACAAGATGCTAGGCAAAGGTATTGAACAGGAACATGTGGTGGTGGAGATGTGGCTGAGAGGGGTGCTAGTGAACTACTATAATCCTGGTCAGATATTGGACCTGGAAGTGCTGGAGAGGGTGGAGGGCCAGGATAGAAGTAAGGTAATGTGGTGTGGGGATTTTAATGCCCACAACACACTCTGGGGAGGGAAACGAATAGATGGAAATAGCCAAGTGATGTAAAATCTGATTTAAATGAAAGACCAGTATTGATGTAGCCACAGGGAAAGAGTCTACGTTGGACCTCACTCTGGTATCTAGTGCAACGGCAGGAATCTGTGTGTGGGAGGTATGGGAGGAGTCGAAAGTAGGGAGTGATCCTTATCCTTACTGTATGCACAGTAGGCCGGAGGGAGGAGGTGTCAGTGGATGGAGTAGGCAGGTTGGTGTTTGGAAGGGCGAAGTGGAACCAGTTTCAGGAGCTGATGAGTGAGCAGGTGATGGCTCAGTGGATATAAGAAGGTATGTGGATACTATGAATAACTGGGTGAGAACAGCTTTAGTGGGGGCAGCTACTGAGGCTATACCTCAGGAGTGTGGGGCAATGGTGAGTAGGAACAGGATATTTAGAGTACTGAAAAGGATGTATAACTTCCAACATCTGATTCAGTATGCACGCCCAGGCCCTGGTGAGGAGAACTAAGAGGTCATGTTGGCGTTGGTTCTGTGACACCATTGGAAGGGCGACACCTGTGTGAGAGGTTTGGGGGATGATTAAGAGGATGAGTGGGGTCAGAAGGGAGTGGGACTATCCAGTGTTGACGAGTGGGGAGGATATGGTAGTAACAGATGAGGAGAAGGCAGAGATGATGGCCAAAGCGTTTGTCCAAGTGCATAGCTCTGCAAATTTGTCAGAGGGGCAGAGAGAGAACGAGGAGGGAGAACCCTGGAGTGCTGGATAGGAGGGAGGATGTAAATTACGCGTTGAATGCACCATTTACCATGGGAGAGATGAAGAGGGTAATAGGTAAGGCTGGGTTAACTTAACCTGAGAAAGATGAGGTGTGCTATGTTATGTTGGCCCATCTTAGTAATGAGGCACTGGATAAGGTACTGGTGTTGTACAACAGAGTGTGGGAGGAAGGGAAACTACCAGGCAACTGGAAGAAGGCAGTAGTGGTACCAATCTGGAAGCCAGAGAACGACCCAAAGAGGCCAGCAAGCTATTGGCCAATAGCTTTAACATCACATGCATGTAAGATTGCACAATTGGCCCAGCGTCATCTGGGTTTGGCCGGGGAAGGCCGTCATTGTAAATAAGAATTTGTTAACTGACTTGCCTAGTTAAATAAAGGTTAAATAAAAAATGTATAAATAATAAATAAAATCAGAGTGGGTTCAGGAAGGGGAGGGGAACTATGGACCCAGGAGCAACGTACAACTGGATAAAGGACTTCCTGTTTGGAAGGTCTATCCAGGTGAGGGTGGGGAAGTCTCTGTCAGGCAGCTACCTAGTGGATAACGGTACACCGCAGCGTGATTAGTCCTCGGTTGTTCTCAATCATGATCAATGAGGTTTACTCTCAGGTACGGACGGATATTGGGAGGTCGTTACTTGCAGATGAAGGGGTCATGGAAGAGGGGAAGAAATGTGCCATACATACTGTAGTCAGGAAAGTACAGGAAGCAATTGATGTGGTAGAACGGTAGGCATTAATGTGGGGATTCAGGTTCTCTGTAGAGAAAACTCTGACAGTGTTCTTTACCAGGAGGAAGGTGGGAGATGATGTACGATTTAAATTATATGGGAGAAACTTGGAGAGGGTGGGGGCCCTCAGGTTCCTCGTGGTGTACTTGACATTAGGCTGACCTGGGCAAAACACATTGAGAGAGTGGTGGGGAAGTGTAAGGTGCTAAATAGGATAAACTGTCTTATGGGGAATGAGTGTGGAGCTGGGCGTTCCTCATCGAGGGCCATGTATGTTGGTTGCATTGATCCGATCTGTAATAGACTATGGCAGTATTATGTTATAATACTCTTTATTCTTCGAATAGCTTTGATGAGTACTCTATCATCTGTGTGAGCGTGACTGTATTCCATAGAATGAGTTGGTGTTTGTAACCTGAGATAGCCTGGAGGAGTAGAACTGGCAATTAATTATTGGGTTAACCTACAGTGACATGGGGTGTCTCATCCTGTGAAAGGGATTTTACAGGCATGCTGGGAATATGAGCGAGGACAGAACACGAGCTTTAGGTGGGTGAGTAATACCCAGATGAGGGCGATGGGACTGTATGGAAGGGAGTTTAGTCCAACGGTAGCTATTCCTGTGAATCCACCATGGCTGCTCTCGCCTCCAGTAGTCTAGCAGTGTTGGGGAGATTATGGAAAGATAGGGAGGGTGTTGATCCATCTGATTTGTTTAATAGACATCTGGATACTGTATATCAGGATTCTGTGGCCATTTGCACAGATGGTTCAAAAGATCCAAGGACAGGACATACTGGGTCAGCATTTGCAGTGCAGGAATGTGGGGTGGCAGTCAAGAAATGTTTTACGGATCATCTTGCTGTATATACGTCGGAGCGGATGGCCATACTGTTAGCCTTGCAGTGGGTGGAGGAAGTCAAGCCAGGCATTGTAGTTATTTGCTCTGATTCAAGTGCAGTGTTTAGTCTGCAGTCCCATTGCAGGGTTAGACAGATGGGTATACAGACAAGCTTTATCTGGGTCCCAGCCCATTTAGGTGTGGAGGGGAATGAGGCAGTTGATGTACTGGCTAAACAAGCACTTAATAGTGGGGTTGTTGATGTTGTAGTGTCAATGAGCAAGCCAGATTGAAAAAGCCTGATATGGACAGTGGTAGTGCAGAGATGGCAGGAGCAGTGGAATAGAGATACTAAGGGCAGGCAGAGCCCCACCCGTTTTGAGATCCACATTTTTAGCAACAAAAAAAATAGATACAAAAAAATAATAATATATATACACTGCTCAAAAAAATAAAGGGAACACTTAAACAACACATCCTAGATCGGAATGAAATAAATAATCTTATTAACCTCTCTAGGGCAGGTGGCACCAAATCGTCCCACCTACGTAACAGCCAGTTGAATCCTGTGGCGCGATTTTCAAATACCTTAGAAATGCTATTACTTCAATTTCTCAAACACATGACTATTTTACAGCTATTTAAAGACAAGACTCTCGTTAATCTAACCACACTGTCCGATTTCAAAAAGGCTTTACAACGAAAGCAAAACATTAGATTATGTCAGCAGAGTACCCAGCCAGAAATAATCAGACACCCATTTTTCAAGCTAGCATATAATGTCACAAAAACCCAGAAGACAGCTAAATGCAGCACTAACCTTTGATGATCTTCATCAGATGACACACCTAGGACATTATGTTATACAATACATGCATGTTTTGTTCAATCAAGTTCATATTTATATCAAAACCCAGCTTTTTACATTAGCATGTGACGTTCAGAACTAGCATACCCCCCGCAAACTTCAGATGAATTTACTAACAATTTATTAAATTACTCTCGATAAACGTTAACAAAAAGCATAACAATAATTTTAAGAATTATAGATACAGAATTCCTCTATGCACTCGATATGTCCGATTTTAAAATAGCTTTTCGGTGAAAGCACATTTTGCAATATTCTAAGTAGATAGCCCGGCATCACAGGGCTAGCTATTTAGACACCCACCAAGTTTAGCCTTCACCAAACTCAGATTTACTATTAGAAAAGTTTGATTACCTTTCCTGTTCTTTGTCAGAATGCACTCCCAGGACTTCTACTTCAATAACAAATGTAGGTTTGGTCCAAAATAATCCATACTTATGTTCCAACAGCGACGTTTTGTTAGTGCGTTCAAGACACTATCCCAATGGTAAATAAGGGTCACGCGCACGGCGCATTTCGTGACAAAAGATTTCTAAATATTTCATTACCGTACTTCGAAGCATGTCAACCGCTGTTTAAAATCAATTTTTATGCCATTTTTCTCGTAAAAAAGCGACAATATTCCGACCGGGAATCTGCAATTAGGTAAACAGCCGAAAGAAAATACAGCACGGGGTCGACGCGGGCACGCGCCTAATTCCTTTGTCCTCTTATCGGCCACTTGGCAAAGGTGATTATGTGTTTCAGCCTGGGGCTGCCTCGTCATCGTTCAGCTTTTTCCCGGGCTCTGAGAGCCTATGGAAGCCGTAGGAAGTGTCACGTTACAGCTAAGATCCCCACTCTTCAATAAACAGAGACAAGAAGAACGACTCCTTGTCAACAGGCCACTTCCTGCATGAAACCTTCTTAGGATTTTGCCTGCCATATGAGTTCTGTTATACTCACAGACACCATTCAAACAGTTTTAGAAACTTTAGGGTGTTTCCTATCCAAAGCCAATAATTATATGCATATTCTAGTTACTGGGCAGGAGTAGTAACCAGATTAAATCGGGTACGTTTTTTATCCGGCCGTGTAAATACTGCCCCCTAGCCCTAATTAAATACTTTTTTCTTTACAAAATCACACAAAAATAATCAATGGAAATCCAATTTATCAACCCATGGAGGTCTGGATTTGGAGTCACACTCAAAATTAAAGTGGAAAACCACACTACAGGCTGATCCAACTTTGATGTAATGTCCTTAAAACAAGTCAAAATGAGGCTCAGTAGTGTGTGTGGCCTCCACATGCCTGTATGACCTCCCGACAACGCCTGGGTATGCTCCTGATGAGGTGGCGGATGGTCTCCTGAAGGATCTCCTCCCAGACCTGGACTAAAGCATCCGCCAACTCCTGGACAGTCTGTGGTGCAACGTGGCATTGGTGGATGGAGCGAGACATGATGTCCCAGATGTGCTCAATTGGATTCAGGTCTGGGGAATGGGCGGGCCAGTCCATAGCATCAATGCCTTCCTCTTGCAGGAACTGCTGACACACTCCAGCCACATGAGGTCTAGCATTGTCTTGCATTAGGAGGAACCCAGGGCCAACCGCACCAGCATATGGTCTCACAAGGGGTCTGAGGATCTCATCTCGGTACCTAATGGCAGTCAGGCTACCTCTGGCGAGCACATGGAGGGCTGTGCGGCCCCCCAAAGAAATGCCACCCCACACCATGACTGACCCACCACCAAACCGGTCATGCTGGAGGATGTTGCAGGCAGCAGAACGTTCTCCACGGCATCTCCAGACTCTGTCACGTCTGTCACGTGCTCAGTGTGAACCTGCTTTCATCTGTGAAGAGCACAGTGTGCCAGTGGCGAATTTGCCAATCTTGGTGTTCTCTGGCAAATGCCAAACATCCTGCACAGTGTTGGGCTGTAAGCACAACCCCCACCTGTGGACGTCGGGCCCTCATACCACCCTCATGGAGTCTGTTTCTGACCGTTTGAGCAGACACATGCACATTTGTGGTCTGCTGGAGGTCATTTTGCAGGGCTCTGGCAGTGCTCCTCCTGCTCCTCCTTGCACAAAGGCGGAGGTAGCGGTCCTGCTGCTGGATTGTTGCCCTCCTACGGCCTCCTCCACATCTCCTGATGTACTGGCCTGTCTCCTGGTAGCGCCTCCATGCTCTGGACACTACGCTGACAGACACAGCAAACCTTCTTGCCACAGCTCGCATTGATGTGCCCTCCTGGATGAGCTGCACTACCTGAGCCACTTGTGTGGGTTGTAGACTCCGTCTCATGCTACCACTAGAGTGAAAGCACCGCCAGCATTCAAAAGTGACCAAAACATCAGCCAGGAAGCATAGGAACTGAGAAGTGGTCTGTGGTCTCCACCTGCAGAACCACTCCTTTATTGGGAGTGTCTTGCTTATTGCCTATAATTTCCACCTGTTGTCTATTCCATTTGCACAACAGCATGTGAAATGTATTGTCAATCAGTGTTGCTTCCTAAGTGGACAGTTTGATTTCACAGAAGTGTGATTGACTTGGAGTTACATTGTGTTGTTTAAGTGTTTCCTTTATTTTTTCGAGCAGTATATTTTTTTGGTGGGGGGGGCTTGCATGTTATTTTGGCATTAATACGTGTCACATATCAGTTTGCAAACAATGTAAAAAAAAAAAGATATATAACTGAGTTAATAAAGCCACATACAACCATGGTCTCTTTTTTGTTTTCTTGAGTGAGGCAGCTCCAAAATGCAGGTGTTTCAGCCAAGCTCAGTGCTTTCTGTGGTGGTGGGGCGGGCCACCAGAAAATAGGAGCATTGCACCATGATTGGCTCAGTATTCTGTCACTCATGGGGACATTGCGCAATCGCCTAGCTTCAGTCCTTATGTAAGGGTAGACATCCAAAATGTCTGCGATTTGGGTCCTACCAGAGTTATATTACAAGTACCCTTCCAAGAAGGCTCAAGGTCATTGGCCACAGAAATGTCAATCACGTTATTTGTACAGTAGCTTTGATTGGACTGATCATGTCAACATCTTACTTTCACAATCTTAGCTAGCAGTCATCATCGTGAATCAAGTCTACTGACTAATCCAAGATGGCGTAGCAGTCAGACATGTGTTTGTCTTGTCCCATGTAAATAGTCGGTTTCGTCGTTTTTTTCATATATATTTTTTATCTCACTTTCCAACTATGATCTAAATATACTTTCCTGCAACCCGCCTCACCCAATGTGGTACAAATCTGCTATTTTTATACGTTATAACTGGAACCTCCATCAGGAACTAGCCAGCTAACTAGCTACTAGTCACTGTTAGCCACGGCTAGCGGTCTTCACATTTAGCACGGACACCAGCCAGCTTTAGCTCGGTCAATAACTGCCAGTCAGCACGATATCAACCCAGAGCATATCGGACTGCTTTTCTCCACCACATCACTGGATTCCTGGCGCAAACTCTGGACCATTACACCAGATCATCGCAGCTAGCTAGCTGCAACCCAGTTGCTACTGCTGGCTAACGCCTCTGTCCCGAAGCAAGCACCAGTTAGCCTTGAGCTAACCTCGAGCAAGGCCCATCTCCCGGCTAGCCGAAGAGGTATACCTGCTAACTAATTTGTGGGCTACAATACCTCTTTTGCCAATTGGCTTGGACCCTTTATTGCCGACACGGAGCCCCACCGATCCATCACGACTGGTCTGCCGACGTAATCGTCCGATGTGGTTTCAACAGACTTTTCCGTTGCGATGTTGCCGAAGGGCCATCTGATATCCCCGGCCCACTAGCATTCTGAACGCCGTGCTTTCCGCTCGCCTAGCATAGTAACGCCTACCGAACGGCTCCCTGACTCACCTATTGCTGCTCATTGGACCCTATGATCACTCGGCTACACATGCCTCTCTCTAATGTCAATATGCCTTGTCTTCTGCTGTTTCCGTTAGTTATTGTTTTATTTCACTGTAGATTTTATTTCACCATGAGCAATAACTGTCAAACTGAGCCATTTCTCACAAAACACAGGGATGTTGATTCACACAGGACTAGTATTATTAGAGAACTTTGGATTTGCCAACAGTAGGTTATTCTGGGCAGGGGCGCAACTTTCATTGGGGACGGGGGGACATATCTCCCCCCACATTCTGAAATAGCATTTTTGTCCCCCTCAGTTTTATCATTGGAATGTGATACAAAAATAGGCAAGGGTGTGCTTTAGGACCATGCGGAGGCCTCCGAGCAGTCGGGTAGGCTGTTTGAAGTGTTTATCTGACTGGATAAAATATATACAGTAGCAATCAAAAGTCTGGACACACATACGAATTCCAGGGTTTTTCTTTATTTTTTACTATATTGTAGAAAAATAGAGAAGACAACAAACTACGAAACAACACATATGGAATCATGTAGTAACCCAAAAAGTGATAAATCAAAATATATTTTACATTTGAGATTCTTCAAAGTAGCCACCCTTTTCCTTGATGACAGCTTTGCACACTCTTGCCAGTGTGCAATTGAATTTACCACAGGTGGACTTCAATCAAGTTTTAGAAACATCTCAAGGATGATCAATGGAAACAGGATGCACCTGAGCTCAATTTTGAGTCTCAAAGCAAAGGGTCTGAATATGTAAATAAGGTATTTTTTTGTATATATTTAGAAAAACGTCTATACCCGTCTTCTTTATTTATTTATTATGTCCCCCCCACTTCTAAAACCAAAATTGCGCCTCTGGGTTGAATTGTCGTAAACATGTAACAATTACTGTCATGGCAGAATCGGCCTGGATTAAAATTACAGATGCGTTTTTTTGTGCTCGTGGACATAATTACATTACCCGACCTCCCCCAGTTAAACGAATCTTGTACAAACAGCGCTCCTACATATACAGATTAAGTCGATATATATTCTTCATTCCCTCTGACGTTATGGAAAAATTGGAAACTCATCTTGCTGCGAAAAAGCAATGTGTGGGAAAGTTTTCAGGCCTTGTGGGCGGGTTTTGAGAAGTCATTGTGCTAGAAACTTCTCGAAGATTGCGACGATAGCGAGAAGCACTCTCCCAAATGTAAAGCCTTGGTTACTTGGAGATAATGAGCAAGGGGGAAAGACGATCAATGTAATTGAATATGCAACGTCCATTTTAGAACAGCATCACTACGGTATACACATTTAGCTATTTCAATGACACTGTCATAATAGCCTAACACAGATAATTAGCAACTTGGTTTTGGATTATTTGTGAGTTGGCTACCAACTGGAGATGAATTGAACACCATGGACTGGTCAGACTAATTATTTTTCCACACTTCAGACTCAACCATGCCAAGTTGTCAAAAGAAAATTATATTCTCTGTTGCCGGAGTGTTGAGTTTCGGATGCGTCCTCATTATTGCGGCCGCGATGGGGACGCAGTTTTGGGTCCAGGGGACTGTGCTGTGTACAACCGGGGCGCAACTTGTAAATGCCACAGGACAAGAGCTGGATAAATTTGTCGGTAGGGTTAACTATGGTCTCTTTCACGGACAGAGAGTGAAGCAATGTGGACTTGGTGGAAGACCCTTCAGATTTTCATGTGAGTAGAAGACCCTGTGAATTGCATGAAAAGTTTGTGAAAACCGGTGTATTTAAAGATAACTGCTGGGTAGAAACGGCATTCTCATTTGCGCATCTATTATGAAAAGTTAATAACAATGAGACGAGCAGTCACCCACTACATTAATAATTCAAATGACTATAGATAGCCTACACCCTTGTTTTAAGTCCTATCCCTGTGACGTAAGGATCTATTTTAATAAATTAAATGGAATGTTCAGCATAAATTATCTTAGTATCATTGGCACAATATATAGCCTAATTATTGGTTGTTGGGGGAAAAAATCACCTTTTATAATAAAGTATTTGCAGGCTAACAATAAAATACAATACATAATGTGATTACCCAGTGGGCATACGACGTGATAAAGACGTAATTTACTGGTTGAAATCTGGTCTGGACATTATATGACCAGATTAATACATCTTCTATATGATGTCTTTTTGACATAATGCAAAATACGTCTTATTTTGGTTGATAACTGGTGTGGAGTTCAACCAAAAAACATATCTAAATGCTACTCAATTAATAGAAACGAATCTATATAAACATGTGCATAGTCTTTGTGGGCAATGCACCCATTGTATATAAAAACCATTGCAATTATAACAATTTGAGTAATGTTCTTTTTCAGCAGGGTTTTCATGATTCAGTTTAGCACATTTGGCAAACAGCTGGCAGAACACACCAAAGCGGGTTAGGGTCTCGTGGCATACTGTATCCAGTCAACCACAGGAGGTTAGTGGCACCTTAATTGGGGAGAATGGGCTCGTGTTAATGATTGGAGCAGAATTAGTGGAATGGTATCAAGCACATGGTTTCCAGGTGTTTGATGCCATTCCATTTGCTCTGTTCTGGCCATTATGATCCCTTCTACTCTCAATAGCCTCCTGTGCAGTCAACACACTTGACTCAGACCCATTCCATTTGAGTACCAGGGGACTCGGTCTTAGGGGGCTTCATGCGGGCTGAGCTCTTCCCGAGTCTGGCAGAATCATATTACTCTGGGCTCCGGCTAAAGGTACTCGGCTGAGTCTACTTCAGTTTATCCGGTCCGATTGACTTTTTCAGGAATAGGGCCATTTGAGGTTTTAATTCGTCAAGTGATGAAATACCTATTTTAAAAAAACTAAGAAATGTGATATATTTCACCTCCAAGTCATCGGATTTGCTAGGTCATTAAAAGCTCAAATTTATGAATCCTATAGTTATCAGAGATCGTCCCTAATTTAGAGAATCTCCGATGTTATAAATGCTTTTCCTTTTACTACAGGCTATGTTTTTCATAGTTGCAGTCCACCCAATTGAAAAGTGCACATTCACTTCCATAACATTTGTTCTAGGCTACCAGCATGTAAGATAAACATGCACAATAATACAGGATACCCTTACAAAAATGCACTGCTGTTAAAATGCAGTGACACTGCAGTACAATTAAATAATGTTTTTTAAATGAAGAATATCTGGTGGCTTGCTGTGTGGCTTCAAATGGTAATCGTTTGTTTGTGTTAACTAATTGCACCGTTTTATTGTGCTGCACATGTTCTTCTGTTCCACTGAAATGCTATTTTCATGTTCTATTATGACTAACTAAATTTGTTTTCAGAATTTAATAAATAACATGTAGGCCACCTATGTCTTATGGTGGTTAATTTCTTTACTATCAAATGAGGAGAGACAAACTTATCACACAAGTCAGTTATAATTAAACTAAATCTAATCACTTATTAATAAGGGAGCACGTCAATACAACACATATAAAGTAAATCGATTGAGTACTCTACGATAATGATGGCTGGCCGATGATTCACGCACAGATGATTCGTTGAGAGCCCGAGACAAAAAGTACAAAGGTCTTTTTATAGCCAAGATACACCCCTTTCAACCTACATGACGAACAACAGATATTTAGAATGGGTCACAAGGTTAAGATTTGTATGAAAGACAGTATCTGCTGTGTCAACACTTATCTTTCATTGTACAGACCAGGGTCTGGCCCTGGGGTCATCTCTCCCTTGTACCATATAGAACAGAAACATTAACTCATGCTCTGGAATCCGGTCTCTTTAGGTTTTATCACACAAAAGACAGCATAAATCTCCTGTCAGTGTTACACACACAGATTTGCATTCTAACAACCCCTTATTCTGTTGCATAAAATAACCATTGGATGCAATAAAAGTATTATAACATCATCTTGCAATTTTCCACCATAGTCTTTTATTTCAAATCAAATTGTATTTGTCACATGTGGCGAATACAACAGGTGTAGACCTTACAGACCTTACTTACAAGCCTTTAACAATGCAGTTTTAAGAAAAATACCTGCTAAGTAAAAAATAAAAGTAACAAATAATTAAAGATCAGCAGTAAAATAACAATAGTGAGGCTATATGCAGGGGGTCAATGTGTGGGGGCTCCAGTTAGTTGAGGTAATTGAGGTAATATGTACATGTAGGTAAAGTTATTAAAGTGACAATGCATGGTTAATAAACAGAGAGTAGCAGCAGCGTAAAAGAGAGAGGGGGGGCAATGCAAATAGTCTGGGTAGCCATTTGATTAGCTGTTCAGGAGTCTTATGGCTTGGGGGTAGAAGCTGTTTAGAAGCCTCTTGGACCTAGATTTGGCATTCCAGGACTGCTTGCCGTGCGGTAGAAGAGAGAACAGTCTATGACTAGGGTGGCTGGAGTCTTTGACAATTTTTAGGGCCTTCCTCTGACACCGCCATGTATAGAGTTCCTGGATGGCAGGAAGCTTGGCCGCAGTGATTTATTGGGCCGTACGCACTACCCTCTGTAGTGCCTTGCGGTCAGAGGCCGAGCAGTTGCCATACCAGGCAGTGATGCAACCACCACTATCCTACTAAACTCAGCAAAAAAGTCCTCTCACTGTCAACTGCATTTATTTTCAGCAAACTTAACATGTGTAAATATTTGGATGAACATAACAAGATTCAACAACTGAGACAAAAACTGAACAAGTTCCACAGACATGTGACTAACAGAAATTGTGTCCCTGAACCAAGGGGGGGGGTCATAATCAAAAGTAACAGTCAGTAACTGCACCAGATTTGCCAGTTCTTGCTGTGAGATGTTACCCCACTCTTCCACCAAGGCACCTGCGAGTTCCCGGACATTTCTGGGGGGAATGGTCCTAGCCCTCACCCTCCGATCCAACAGGTCCCAGACGTGCTCAATTGGATTGCGATCCGGGCTCTTTGCTGGCCATGGCAGAACACTGACATTCCTGTCATGCAGGAAATCACGCACAGAACGAGCAGTATGGCTGGTCGCATTGTCATGCTGGAGGGTCATGTCAGGATGAACCTGCAGGAAGGATACCACATGAGGGAGGAGGATGTCTTCCCTGTAATGCACAGCGTTGAGATTCCCTGCAATGACGACAAGCTCAGTCCGATTGTGTTTACTTGATAGCTACCTACACAAATAGCTTGCTAGAACAAAGTGTTAATAAGATAGAAATTTATTAAAAAGATTTAAAAGCAATACAAATAAGTTGTCCAGTAGGCATCTACAGAGGGAGCTAAGAGCTGTGTTGTCAGTCATTTCCCAGCTTAACATACTTGCAGATATACTAATTGGCCAGTAGCAGTGTACTACATAGAGAACTCGCTGTGTCAGTATAGGACATCCCTGGTGAAGGCAGCCATTGTGGTATTTTAGGTCTCAGCCCCAGACCATGACGGACCCTCCACCTCCAAATCGATCCCGCTCCAGAGTACAGGCCTCGGTGTAACGCTATTTCCTTCGACGATAAACTTGAATCTGACCATCACCCCTGTTGAGACAAAACCGCGACTCGCCAGTGAAGAGCACGTTTTGCCAGTCCTGTCTGGTCCAGCGACGATGGGTTTGTGCCATAGTCGACATTGTTGCCAGTGATGTCTGGTGAGGACCTGCCTTACAACAGGCCTACCAGCCCTCAGTCCAGTCTCTCTCAGCCTATTGCGGACAGTCTGAGCACTGATGGAGGGATTGTGTGTTCCTGGTGTAACTTGGGCAGTTGTTGTTGCCATCCTGTACCTGTCGCGCAGGTGTGATGTTCGGATGTACCGATTCTGTGCAGGTGTTGTTACACGTGGTCTGCCACTGCGAGGACGATCATTTGTCAGTCCTGTCTCCCTGTAACGCTGTCTTAGGCGTCTCGCAGTACGGACATTGGAATTTATTACCCTGGCCACATCTGCAGTCCTCATGCCTCCTTGCAGCATAACTAAGGCACGTTCACACAGATGAGCAGGGACCCTGGGCATCTTTCATTTGGTGTTTTTCAGAGTCAGTAGAAAGGCTTCTTTAGTGTCCTAAGTTTTCGTAACTGTGACCTTAATTGCCTACCGTCTGTAAGCTGTTAGTGTCTTAACGACCATTCCACAGGTGCATGTTCATTAATTGTTTATGGTTCATTGAACAAGCATGGGTGTAACGGCTCTCGTTGGTGGTGGGAAGAGTAGACCAAAGCGCAGCGTGGAAAGTGTTCATGATTCTTTCATTCCCAAAACACTCAAACAAAAGGCAAAAACGAAAGCGCACAGTTCTGTAAGGCACGGACACTAAACAGAAAACAGTATCCCACAAAACCCAAAAGGAAAATGACAACTTATATATGACCCCCAATCAGAGACAACTATAGACAGCTGCCTCTGATTGGGAACCACACTCGGCCAAAAACAAAGAAATAGAAAACATAGACTTTCCCACCCGAGTCACCCCCCTGACCTAACCAAACATAGAGAATAATAAGGATCTCTAAGGTCAGGGCGTGACAAGGGGAAACAGTGTTTAAACCCTTTACAATGAAGATCTGTGAAGTTATTTGTATTTTTACGAATTATCTTTGAAAGACAGGGTCCTGAAAAAGGGACGTTTCTTTTTTTGCTGAGTTTACAATCCATCAGGATTTCCAAACCCTATTTTTATTGCATTTATTTCCATCAATAATTAGTTGAATTATTGCACCTGAATTTCACCCTGAAAATTTGACTGTTATATTTTTCCTTAAAGCTTTCAAGCAAATAACATAATGTGTCTGGTAATTGTATTTAATTTCATTGGCTACATTTTTTTAAATTGAACCTTTATTTAACTAGACAAGTCAGTTATGAACAAATTCCTGTTTACAATGACGGCCTCCTGCGGGGACGGGGGCTGGGATTAAAATTAGGAGGTAGGCATATCCTTTCCAGCTAAAACTTCGATTGGAATCTGTGCTTCATGTGCAGCAATCAATCTCTGCGTGCAGGCAGCCTGCTCCAGCGCATTGGTCAAAATTCCATATGGCAGTTGGAACAGACACAGCTGGAAAACAGACAGTTTCTGTAAATTTACACAATTTTTTATTTTATATTTGACTGCTAAATGGTAGTCCCTGTTCTCCTGCATTCTTGTTTTACTTTTGTAAGTAAAGCGGCAGTTTGTTGGGGAGAAGAATTTCAAGGAAAAACTTGCTAGCTATTTAACATTAGCTCTCTGGCTAATCCTCCATGGACATGGTAAGTTAAAATGTTTACCTTTGTAGGTGTTGGTTCTAGCTAGTCAACATTTTGATATTGGTTTAGTTAATGACAGTAAATGTGTGTGTGTTCTGTGTGTGTTCTGTGTGTGAGATGATGATGATCACAATAACTTGAAAACATTGTCATGTCAACATTGTCATGCTAGCTATGTGTGTGTGTTCGGTGACCTGTGTGAGAGATATTGTGATTATAATCATCGTCATAACTTACAGAAAATATTGGTACATATAGGAAACATTGTGTGCATGCCTGTGTGAGTTAGTAATCTATCCTAATTCTTGAAACGTGTACCGCCAATATGAATGTGAAGATTTTCTTGATTCATCAGAGTTCCTTGTATTTTCTATTGGACAATACAATACATTTTGCCTATCCCTGCTCCCCCTCAACACTCATTCTAAAGTTACACCTCTCAACTTCCTTTTTCAATTCTTGATTCTCATTTTTTGCAGGAATCTTCTAGCTTGGATGGAGGAAGGAACAAAGGGAATGAGTATAGAAGTAATCCATTCTGCTGAGTAAGAAATGTAAATAGACAGCAAAACATAGGCAGACAGGTGGAGAGAGAAAGCCTAACTGCCAGATTGCTGAGAGGCAACATAGTCAATGTACTTGCTAGTCTAAGTCTAACTTTGTGGAGACTTTAGGTAATGGTTAATCATGATTCATCTGTCTTTACAGTTCCTGAAACATGTCAATGACCTGATGCATGGCCTCTACAGGAGTGTTTGGCCACACACTCGGTTACCAGTGACCTATTCTGCCACATCCCAGGGAAAGGAGAGAGCAGAACCACTCTTCCATAAATCCATGACAGTAAGTTGTGTGCAAAATGTTATTTATTTTCTTTTTCGGTTTGATACTCTGACATTCAGTGTGTATTGATTCCTACTAACCAGCTTTGTAAGAGCTAGGTTTGTACTAGCTATGCTGATGGTCATTATCTTTTTTCATTGCATCAGGCCTCACTGAGACTGGATTCCCCAAGAGACATTACATTTACATTTAAGTCATTTAGCAGACGCTCTTATCCAGAGCGACTTACAAATTGGTGCATTCACCTTATGATATCCAGTGGAACAACCACTTTACAATAGTGCATCTAAATCTTTTAGGGGGGGGGGGTAGAAGGATTACTTTATCCTATCCCAGGTATTCCTTAAAGAGGTGGGGTTTCAGGTGTCTCTGGAAGGTGGTGATTGACTCCGCTGTCCTGGCGTCGTGAGGGAGCTTGTTCCACCATTGGGGTGCCAGAGCAGCGAACAGTTTTGACTGGGCTGAGCGGGAACTGTGCTTCCTCAGAGGTAGGGAGGCGAGCAGGCCAGAGGTGGATGAACGCAGTGCCCTTGTTTGGGTGTAGGGCCTGATCAGAGCCTGAAGGTACGGAGGTGCCGTTCCCCTCACAGCTCCGTAGGCAAGCACCATGGACTTGTAGCGGATGCGAGCTTCAACTGGAAGCCAGTGGAGAGAGCGGAGGAGCGGGGTGACGTGAGAGAACTTGGGAAGGTTGAACACCAGACGGGCTGCGGCGTTCTGGATGAGTTGTAGGGGTTTAATGGCATAGGCAGGGAGCCCAGCCAACAGCGAGTTGCAGTAATCCAGACGGGAGATGACAAGTGCCTGGACTAGGACCTGCGCCGCTTCCAATGTGAGGCAGGGTCGTATTCAGCTGCCCATTATTGCCTGATCTTACACTCTTAGAAAAAAAGATATCTAGAACCTAAAAAGGTTAATTGTCTTTCCCCATATGAAAACTCTTTCTGGTTCCAGATAGAACCCTTTGGTTCCAGGTAGAAGTATTTTGGGTTCCATGTAGAACCCTTTCTACATGGGGACAGCAGAAGAACCCCTTGGGGGGAAAAATTCTGAGTGTAGTGTAATTCGATCCAATTAAAATAGAACCGCTTCTAATATAAGTTGGTAAAGCAAATCAAATCCTATTTTAACTGGCCTTTTTTTTCAAGTGCGAAACCCTTGTCCTGATTCAGAGTCATGTAAAGTTGGTGAGTCATGTACAGTTTCTTCCATTTCTCTCTTGCTCATTCTCCCTGTCACTCACTCAAACTCACACACGTGTGCAGTTGCAGAGAAGAGGAAGTGATTTGCGTATTACACCCATTTCTAACAATGTTTGTTGCAGGAGTGATAAGACAGACAGAACCTTTGAACAAGATAATATTGCCTCTTTGCTCATACTTAAATTGTTGCATTTAGCTTTCATTTTTTAAGACTGCAAGCTGTCCTCAATTGGGGCAAATTCTGTCCGGGACAATGTCCTCAGGATTATGGAGCAGTGTGTTTATAAATAGTTGTTTGAATATTACAACGTGTATTAGGATTAAACAAAACTTTGTTATTTAGAGATGAGTTAATCCTCTTTCATAAAAGGTTTCAGATTGATGACCAATATGAAGGGACAGAAGAGCAAACATGCCTTTGCTACCACTTTTAGTAGATTCTGGCTGTTGAAGATATTTTACTTTGCATTACTGTTCTGTCGTGTCCTGCAGGCCCACATTATATGGGGCGGCAGGTAGCCTAGTGGTTAGAGCATTGGGCCAGTAACCGAAAGGTTGCTAGATTGAATCCCTGAGCTGACAAGGTAAAAATCTGTCGTTCTGCCCCTGAACAAGGCAGTTAACCCACTGTTCCCCGGTAGGCCGTCAGTGTAAATAAGAATTTGTTCTTAACTGACTTGCCTAGTTAAATAAAGGTTATTTAAAAAATGTAATATGCCAATCGTTAATTTATTTTCTTCTATTTTTATGCCAGAAAACTCAGGAGGTTGACGTGTTGTGAGCCCTCTCGAAAGTCCTAAAATATGCCCCTGACCGCTGTGGTGGAGGACAACGCAAAGTTTGTATATCAGGAAGCTTCTCTTTTGCAGACATCTCTTGGCTATAACTGCCACAAAATGATTCAACTAGTACCATGGAAATAATTTTAGCTAGCTGAGTCCACAAATGTTCTTCAATTAATTTCCTTTTCTAGTTTGCTTTTAAAATCTCAAATTGGTAATGCGCTGATTCTCTTCACTGCAGATCTGACCCATCAAACGACTCTTCATGAGGGTCACTACGCTCCAGATCTCTTTCTGCGCTCAGAGGTACTTGATGAGGATTTACCCCATCACACCACTCTAATGAATTATTAATCAAATAAAACAATGGGCCTTTGTATAGTCTGTGTCCCAGTCTTTCTATTCATGTAATGTCTGTGGTTGAATTATGAAACAATTACTGTGTTTAGATGCATGAAACATTTATGTAGATTGGTTTTTTTACATTGCTTGATCTATTTTAAATGTAAGAATATGTTACAGACTAACTTTAATTGGTGACTATGGAAACAATCAGAAATGTAACGAGCAATGTTTTCAATATCCAACTTTATCCTCTGCAATACTATTTACAGCACTTTTTTTCTAAGGGGGCTATCTGGAACCTAAAAGGGTTATTCGTCAGTTTCCATAGGAGAACCCTTTGAAGAACACTTTTTGGTTTCAAGTAGAACCGTTTTTGTTTCAGGTAGGACCCGTTCCACAGAAGATTCTACATGGAAACCAAAATGGTTATACGTTGAACCAAAAAGGCTTTTCCTATGGGGACTGTCGAAGACCCCTTTTGGGACCCTTTTTTCTAAGAGTGTAGGTAATAAACTGTAGTCAAGTAGTCATTATTCTTTTATTTAACTAGGCAAGTCATTTAAGAACAAATTCTTATTTACAATGACAGCCTACAAAATTCTTTAACTAGTATCATGTTATGACGAGGTCTTAACTACATAACTACATAATATAGCACATAATATAGTGGTCAGAATAATGACCAGCTGGTCAGATAGAAGTCACAGTTATGACCAACTGGTTGTATGGTGGTCAGAAAATGTCATATTCTGGTCAGTAAAAATATGTTTTTAAAAATTTTTCCTTTTTTCAACCAGACTAAGACGTCATAAAAATACATTTTCAACCAGAGTTTGCACACTGGGTAGTAACCTAAGCATAGGACAAGATTCCGTAGTCACTGCAGCCTAAAGTAAATTGAAATAAATTTGCCAAAATGTTATAATTACTCCTGTCTATACAGAAATGAATAAAGTAATACAAGACAAGCAAGACAGAGGACCATTTAGTTTCTTTCAAAGCTGTGGATTGTTTCAAATCACAAGCATGTAGGCCTATATGACTAGTTGGGAAGCCCGCAATTTGCGGCTGTCAGTGAAAAAGCAATGCATCTAAAATACGTGTGAAGATAATGTGTCTTGAGTACAATTTGAAGTGTTGCGAGAAGAAGGGATGTGTGGTGAAGATATCGGCGTCTCCAGAATGTGCTCAGTTTTCCAGAATGCACTGAGCTGCCTCCTGCCAAATTCTTGCACATTCATAGTTTTATTGTGTTAATTGTTTGTCCTTAGATTTTTGTATCAATTCCCCATTACATACAGTATGTCACCAGTAGTAAATTTGGTTACATTTGGTTGCATTCATTTATGTTAATGCATGTATTAATTAGGTCTACATTATTTTTACCGTTTTCATTCTCGGAGTGGAAACATTGTAGAGTTCACAACAAGTTTTGTTTTATTAAATATCATTTGACTTCGGCCAGACCCCCTCTCCCCCGCACAGAGGGGAGCTGGTGGGGGGGTTGACAGTTGTAAATCATGGATTAGAACTTTCAGCTATCTCCCTCTCCAAATTCACACAGGAATGTGCCTTTGTTCACATACATTTTCCCGCCGAAACTCTTAACATGTTCTAAAGTGAATACTGGAACAATATTTCTAACAGAACGTGGGGAATGTTCAGACGATCTAAAGAAATTGATGTCATTTCGGTTATTTTGTGATGCATTAAAAATGTTAAAGAAAATACTGTAACTTGAAAAGTGTATATACACCACAGGTATGAAGTCTCCATTCTCTATGTTGTTGTAACGGCTGTCGTGAGAGAGTGTAGACCAAGGTGCAGCGGAGTTAGTGTTCATCATTGAATATTTAATAAAGAAAGAACACTACACAAACAAAACAAGAAAACCGACAGCCAAACAGTCCTGTCAGGTGCAAAACACTAACAGAAACAATTACCCACAAAACCCAAAGGAAAAACATGCTCCTTATGTGTGACTCCCAATCAGCAACAACGAACTTCAGCTGTGCCTGATTGGGAGCCACACACGGCCCAAAACAAAGAAATAGAAAAAGGAACGTAGAACGCCCACCCAATGTAACACCCTGGCCTAACCAAAATAAAGAACAAAAACCCCTCTCTATGGCCAGGGCGTTACAGTTGTGTATGAAAAATGATTAGTGTTTTTGTTAAGAGAGGGATGTGATCTTAGAAACTGAGGAAATTGTTTCTATAACAAGTGAGTAGTCACCGCCCCCTTGAGTGAAGTCAGAGCCTCACAAACCGCCCCTATTGAATATCTGTATAAAATTAGGGGTTCAAAATGTACATATCAGACCAGAGAGACATTTTAGCTGCGGCTCACATCCAAAGTGGTTCGAACTCTGAAATCTCAGCACGAGGTAGAGAATAAAATGACCTCCCGGACAATCACTGGTACGGCTGATTAGCTGTCCTAAGAAAAGCATCTAGAAAAGCGAATTTAAGTGGGACCATTCTACTACTCTTCAAAACAACATATACTACAACTCTCATCACCACTGAGAACCATCGACACGGCTGGCTAACCTATCTTCAAATAAGCATCTTCCAGAGCGAGTGGAAGCCGAGTGAGCGCTGTAATTCTGTTCAGGACAGGAGACAGGAAGGACAGCTGATCGTCCTCGCAATGGCAGACCACGTGTAACAACACCTGCACAGGATCGGTACATCCGAACATCACACCTGCGGAACAGGTACAGGATGGCAACAACAACTGCCCAAGTTACACCAGGAACGCACAATCCCTCCATCAGTGCTCAGACTGTCCGCAATAGGCTGAGAGAGGCTGGACTGAGAGAGAGGCTTGTAGGCCTGTTGTAAGGCAGGTCCTCACCAGACATCACCGGCAACATCGTTGCCTATGGGCACAAACCCACCGTCGCTGGACCAGACAGGACTGGCAAAAAGTGCTCTTCACTGGTGAGTCGCGGTTTTGCACTCCTGTAGAGGTCAGGCATCAGGTCATTGACATGTTTCAGGAACTGTAAAGACAGATGAATCATGATTAACCATTACCTAAAGTCTCCACTTAGACTTAGACTAGCAAGTACATTGACTATGTTGCCCCTCAGCAATCTGGCAGTTAGGCAGACAGGTGGAGAGAGATAGACAGCAAAACATAGGCTATTTACATTTCTTACTCAGCCGAATGGATTACTTCAATACTCATTCTCTTTGTTCCTTCCTCCATCCAAGCTAGAAGATTCCTGCAAAAAATTTGAATCAAGAATTGAAAAGGGCAGTTGAGAGGTGTAACTTTAGAATGAGTGTTGAGGGGGAGCAGGGATAGGCAAAATGTATTGTATTGTCCAATAGAAAATACAAGGAACTCTGATGAATCAAGAAAATCTTCACATTCAAAATGGCAGTACACGTTTCAAGAATTAGGATAGTTTACTAACTCACACACAGGCATGCACACAATGTTTCCTATATGTACCAATATTTTCTGTAAGTTATTGTGATTAATCAACGTCATATCTCTCACACAGGTCACCAAACACACACACATAGCTAGCGTGACAATGTTGACATGACAATGTTTTCAAGTTATTGTGATCATCATCTCACACACAGAACACACACACATTTACTATCATTAGCTAAACCAATATCAAAATGTTGACTAGCTAGAACCAACACCTACAAAAGGTAAACATTTTAACTTACCATGTCCATGGAGGATTAGCCAGAGAGCTAATGTTAAATAGCTAGCAAATTTTTCCTTGAAATTCTTCTCCCAAACAAACTGCCACTGTACTTACAAAAGTAAAACAAGAATGCAGGAGAACAGGGACTACAATTTAGCAGTCAAATATAAAATAAAAAATGGTGTAAATTTACAGAAACTGTCTATGTTTTCCAGCTGTGTCTGTTCCAACTGCCATATGGAATTTTGACCAATGCGCTGGAGCAGGCTGCCTGCAGGCAGAGATTGATTGCTGCTCATGAAGCACAGATTCCAATCGTATTTTTAGCTGGAAAGGATATGCCTACATCCTAATTTTAATCCGAGCCCCCGTCCCTGCAGGAGGCCGTCATTGTAAATAGGAATTTGTTCTTAACTGACTTGCCTAGTTTAAATAAAGGTTCAATTTTAAAAAATGTAGCCAATGAAATTAAATACAATTACCACAATATGTTATTTGCTTAAAAGCTTTAAGGAAAAATATAACAGTCATATTTTCAGGGTGAAATTCAGGTGCAATAATTCAACTAATTATTGATGGAAATAAATGCTATAAAAATAGGGTTTGTAAATCCTGATGGATTGTAATCTCAGCAAAAAAAGAAACGTCCCTTTTTCAGGACCCTGATAATTCGTAAAAATACAAATACCTTCACAGATCTTCATTGTAAAGGGTTTAAACACTGTTTCCCATGCTTGTTCAATGAACCACAAATTAATTTACATGCACCTGTGGAACGGTTGTTAAGACACTAACAGCTTACAGGCAGTAGGCAATTAAGGTCACAGTTACGAAAACCTAGGACACTAAAGAGGCCTTTCTACGGACTCTGAAAAAGACCAAAAGAAAGATGCCCAGGGTCCCTGCTCATCTGCGTGAATGTGCCTTAGGCATGCTGCAAGGAGGCATAAGGACTGCAGATGTGGCCAGGGCAATAAATTGCAATGTCCGTGCTGTGAGACGCCTAAGACAGCACTACAGGGAGACAGGACGGGCAGCTAATCGTCCTTGCAGTGGCAGACCACGTGTAACAACACCTGCACAGGATCGGTACATCCGAACATCACACCTGCGCGACAGGTACAGGATGGCAACAACAACTGCTCAAGTTACACCAGGAACACACAATCCCTCCATCAGTGCTCAGACTGTCCGCAATAGGCTGAGAGAGACTGTACTGAGGGCTTGTAGGCTTGTTGTAAGGCAGGTCCTCACCAGACATCACCGGCAACAACATCGCCTATGGGCACAAACCCACCGCCGCTGGACCAGACAGGACTGGCAAAAAGTGTTCTTCACTGGCGAGTCGCAATTTTGTCTCACCAGGGGTGATGGTCGGATTCAAGTTTATCGTCGAAGGATTGAGCGTTACACCGAGGCCTGTACTCTGGAGCGGGATCTATTTGGAGGTGGAGGGTCCATCATGGTCTGGGGTGGTGTGTCACAGCATAATCGGACTGAGCTTGTTGTCATTGCAGGCAATCTCAACGCTGTGCATTACAGGGAAGACATCCTCCTCCCTTATGTGGTACCCTTCCTGCAGGCTCATCCTGACATGACCCTCAAGCATGACAATGCCACCAGCCATACTGCTCGTTCTGTGCGTGATTTCCTGCAAGACAGGAATGTCAGTGTTCTGCCATGGCCAGCAAAGAGCCCAGATCTCAATCCCATTGAGCACGTCTTGGACCTGTTGGATCGGAGGGTGAGGGCTAGGGCCATTCCCCCTAGAAATGTCTGGGAACTTGCAGGTGCCTTGGTGGAAGAGTGGGGTAACATCTCACAGAAAGTACTGGGAAATCTGGTGCAGTCCATGAGGAGGAGCTGCACTGCAGTATTTAATGCAGCTGGTAGCCACACCAGATACTGACTGTTACTTTTGATTTTGACCCCCCAATTGTTCATGGATACATTATTCCATTTCTGTTAGTCACATCTGTGGAACTTGTTCAGTTTATGTCTCAGTTGTTGAATCTTGTTATGTTCATACATATATTTACACATGCTAAGTTTGCTGAAAATAAATGCAGTTGACAGTGAGAGGACTTTCTTTTTGCTGAGTTTATTCTATTTTATAGTATTCTATTTTACTGTATTTTAGTCAATGCCAATCCGACATTGCTCGTACTAATATTTATAGATTTCTTAATTCCGTTATTTCGCTTTTAGATTTGTTTGTATTGTTGTGAATTGTTAGATATTACTGCACTGTTGGAACTAGGAACACAAGCATTTCGCTACACCTGCAATAACATCTGCTAAATATGTGTGGGACCAATACAATTTGATAGATTTGATTCATCTGGAGCAGGTGAGTGTTCATATCCAAGACAGTTGGAACCACCATATTGATTGATGGTGACAGACTTCTCTGCTTCTGTAAGTTCCGTTACCTTTGAGAACGGTGCAAGGACTGCAATCAACTTTTTCAGCTGGTTCTATTCACAAGTGTTAAAAACCTCATTCTCAAGTCCACGCTGTACATTTCTGTGAGGGCCTTGTGGTCAAGAGCTATGAGGGCATGCAGTTGCTTGAACATGCTATTCCAGCGAGTAGCTTTTGCTGCTGGAATAGATTTTCCCATGCCAAACACAGCCTCAAACCTGTCTTTAAATGGAGTTCTACTATGTAGCAGTGTACTGAATGAACCTTGTTGTCTTGGCAATGGCTAATGAAATGACCTTGACTTATTTCATCCCATCATGTATCAATAGCAGCAATAAATGAGCAAAACGGGAGAGTCGCTGTCTGGATCTCAGGAGGTTGATGTTCTCCTCATCCCATGATACATCCTCCCATAGGTGTTCATCGTCCAGGTTCCCGTCTTCACTGGCATCACAGTCTTAACTGTGCTCCTCCTGCTGTGGCAGCTTTACTTTGAATGCACATTTCATATTTGATGCGTTATCTGTGATAATAGAATACTTTGTTTGTGATACGATATTCATCTGTGTTTTCATCAAATCTATAGCTAGCTATTTTCTCTGCGCTATGCCGCCCAGTGTACCGCCTGCAGTCTCTATTTGGGTTTTACTGTGAGTGGTAACTCTGAAGAAAGAGCGCAAGAATTTGTATGATGAATTTTCTGTGCAAATGCTGCCACAGTATCTGGTGTCTGCTGTCCTGCCTTGTACTTCCTGAATCTGAAAATAAGGAAAAAAATATTCTATAAAATCTCTGGTAATATTAACATCAAATCTATGAACCCTAGCTAATCAAAGTCGCCGCACCAATTTTAATCACACATATAGCAACCGCATTGCATAAGTTGCAATAAACTGTTAACTCACATAATGACGAACACATTACGCGAGAAGCAATGTTAATATATGTCTTAATTTAAAAATGCAACTCTGATCCTGAGGCAGAGATGGCGGAACAGATTTTTTGACTGGGGGTTCAGGATTGTTTTAAAGCCTAGTTTAGATATGTTTCTGTTTATTTCTAACATTTTGGTAGGCTATTTGTTTGTCAACTTGTCTATAATTAGATACATGCCGCTTCTCTTCTGTCATTACTTGTTGCCCCAGAAGACTCATTATAAACTGTGTGGTTCGAGCCATGAATGCTGATTGGCTGACCGCCGTGGTATATCAGACTGTATACCACGGGTAAGACAAAACATTTATTTGTATTGCTCTAATTACCTTGGTAACCAGTTTATACACTGAATAAAAATATAAACGCAACATGTAAAGTGTTGGTCCCATGTTTCATGACCTGAAATAAAAGATCCCAGAAATTTTCCATACACAAATTTTGCGCACAAATTTGTTTTTCATCCCTGTCATTGAGCTGTTCTCAATTGCCAAGATAATCCATAACACAATGCCACAGATGTCTCAAGTTTTGAGGGAGAGCATGCAATTGGCATGCTGACTGCAGGAATGCCCACCAGAACTGTTGACAGAGAATTGATTGTTCATTTCTCTACCGTAAGCCACCTCCAATGTCATTTTAGAGAATTTGACAGTACGTCCAACCGGCCTCACAACCGCAGACTGTGTATGACGTCATGTGGGCGAGCGGTTTGCTGATGTCAACGTTATGAACAGAGTGCCCCGTGGTGGTGGGATTATGGTATGGGCAGGCATAAACTACGGACAATGAAAACATTTGCATTTTATCGATGGCAATTTGAATGCACAGAGATACCGTGACGAGATCCTGAGGCCCATTGTCGCGCCATTCATCCGCCGCCATCATCTCATGTTTCAGCATGATAATGCACGGCCCCATGTCGCAAGGATCTGTAGACAATTCCTGGAAGCTGAAAATGTCTGTTCTTGTATGACCTGCATACTCACCAGACATGTCACCCATTGGGCCTGTTTGGGATGCTCTGGATCGACGTGTACGACAGCATGTTCCCGCCAATATCCAGCAAGTTTGCACAACCATTGAAGAGGGACAACATTCAACAGTCCACAATCAAAAGCGTGATCAACTTTATGAGAAGATGTGTTGCACTCCAAGGCAAATGGTGGTCACACCAGATACTAACTGTTTTTCTGATCCACGCCCCAAACTTTTTTTAAAGGTATTTGTGACCAATAGATGCATCTGTATTCCCAATTGTAAAATCCACAGATTAGGGCCTAATTCATTTTTTTCAATTGACTGATTTCCTTATATGAACTGTAACTCAGTAAAAGTTTTGAAATTGATGCATGTTGTGTTCATTTTTGTTCAGTATCTTAGCAATAAGGCACCTCGGGGGTTTGTGGTATATGGCCAATATACCACGGCAGTGTTAAACTTGATTGCTGACAAGCAAAACATTTTGGGACTATGTCAACAATGGACTAATGAAACAAATACTAAAAGATTGTTTTTGGGTGCAGTTTTTCTTTAACAGTTCAACAATCCCTTAAATGGAACGCAGTTGTCTATGGTTTTAGCGGAGCTGGGGGTCTCTTTTCCCCCCAGCAGCAGGCTAATCGAATGCTCTGCACTTTACTGTGACATTTTCTATATAATGACCTATTGGCATGTAGCTATGCAGGCTAGCTACATCTCCTTTGCTAGCTAACCAACTAAAGCTAACACACAATGCACAATCACATCAAGCAACTGAAATGACAGCAAACTATGTGCACTTTCATTTGTTTTACCTTTGTTTCTATTGACATTTCTTTAGATATATCCATTTATAATGATCCTGATAAATGAATTCACCTGGCTCAGAGAAGCTGTCAGTCTCTTCACATTTATATGCATGGCACAGTGTAAATCGCCAAAAAACTGAAACATTGTTCCAAGGTCGGAGAGGCAGATGGCAAGGTTTAGACAAATCCCAACTGTTGCAAACCAAACATTTATAAAAGTACAGACTTCAAAATGCTATATCATACACTACAGTTGGGTGAAACATGGGAAAGTTATGCTTCTTTGACATTTGATAAGCTTGTTATCCCACTAGAGAAAAATAGGAGAAAAATACTAGATCTTGAATCGGGTCACAAATGTTAGCCTAGTGGCATGGAACTATCTAATGGAACTGTTAACAGGCATTACCAGGGGAATACAGGATTGTGGTGCTATAACTCCCTGCTATCAACCAATCAGAATCCTGGATTCAAACAACCTGTTTTATGATAATGGTTTTACAGGCTGCGGAGATGCATAAGGCTGCTGTAAAAATGTATTGAACATTCACGTCTGAGACTAGACTAGGCTACACATACAGTAAGCCTGTACACAAATGTGGGTCATGGAGACATGGCCACGTGTAAATGTGCAAATAGCCTACCCTCGCAGGGGGTAGAAATACCTTAAAGGAATATTTTTAAAACTTCATATTCATCTACAGCACTACCCCAACATCAATGCATGTGAAAATGGCGCATTATCCGGAAACATTTTTGACATTGCTTTACTAACCTTTGCCAACTCATAGTTGGTTAAAATCACATGATAAAGGTTACAACAGGTGATGTAAAAGTGATGTCAAAACTACTGGTAAGCTTAAATTATGACATACAGAAATGTTTTCATTTTATCTGGTCTTCATAGAAATCTGCCGTTTTCACATATGATGAATATGAAGTTGACAATTTTTTAAATGCCAGAAGACCATTGTTATTTAGTGTTAACAACAAACTCAAATCAAACAAAGCAAGAGAAATGTAAATGGAGTAAAGAAAAACCTGTTATCAAAATTATGAAGGCTAGCCTTACAGGGGAAACCCAACTGCCTTCAACTAGGTTAATTGGCTATTCATAAGAGGGCATCTCTTATAACTCAGCAAGTAGCACTAAATAGCAGTAAATGCAGTAAAAAATCCTACACAAGCACAATGGAGTGAATCATCAGCAATGCATCATCAGCAATTTTTCACTAATGAGATTTGGCACACGCACACACACATTATCTTTTCGCTTGACCGGCTGGCTTACTAACCATGGTGAGGCCTTTTTAGATGAACAAAAAACAATTTGTTCTCTGACTGTTTGTTCCATCTGCCTTGCACGTTAAACAAATAGAATACAGAAACGCATGCATGCGTTTCATCATGTGAAAGTTGTGGGGGAAAAAATACTATTTACTGTATAATAATTATAGAACATTCCCACACCTCTCTATATTGTCCCTCTCCTTGTAGTTTTTCCGAACTTGGTGGACGTCATCCCAGCCAGTCTTCACGTCACTGTGATCTTCTTCTGCGTAGTGCTCATCTTCTTCTCCTCTGTGGCCACAGGCTTCTTTATGTACAATGCCTTTGGTAGTCCCTATGAGACTCTGCACGGACCCCTGGGACTCTACCTCTGGAACTTCGTCTGCTGTAAGCACAAAAAAGTCATAATTTCATTTTTTTTTAAAACATCTTAACCTTTTCTTTCTAGAGTGCTGTCCTATCCTTCGTGTGGTAGCCGAATCCCCTTCTAAGCTTTGAACCAGCTGCCTACTATGAACATTGGTTAAGCACAAGACCCCATACTCTGCAACATAAGCACAACATCTAACACACCACTCACATCACAGGTAGATGTAGGCAAACAGCTCTCTTACACACGTGCATTCCATCTTCAGATATAAATAGCTCGCAGTAGGCTACACAGGAGCCACGTTTATTGGTTCTAACATGTGTCCTTTGTTCCGATCTTGTCCACATTCTGATTGTGCTCACATTTTCAGACAGGTGTAGACAATTAAAAGATGCATTGCGATCTGATTGTGATCGGATCTTCCTGACCACCTCCGGATGTAGTCAGGCACGCATATGTGTAGCCGGATCTGGACATTGAAATAATTGAAATAATCATTCTCCCGCCCTCAAATCATTGACAGGTGGCACCATTGTGTCATTAAATAAATAAATATTATTTTCAAAGAAAAGCTGTCAAATCATTTGCATACAGGAAGGGATCAGGAATTCTGGTCATGATGTGGATACAGTGTGTAGACTCATTTCTGAAAATGTGGGCCCAATCAGAATGTGGACAAGATCAGGATGCATGTTAGCCCCAGGTATGAACGGGGCAATAGAGCAGTGGTTCTCAACCAGGGGTACTTGTACATTTTGACATTTTAGTCATTTAGCAGACACTCTTATCCAGAGCCACTTATAGTATTGAGTGCATACATTTTCATACTGGTCCCCCGTGGGAATTAAACTCACAACCCTGGCATTGCAAGCACCATGCTCTACCAACTAAGCTACACGGGACAGCCGTACCCCTTGGGGGTACTTGGCCTATCCACAGGGGGTACTTGAGAAGACTCATGAGACCATACGCTTACTGGTAAAATGCACATGAAAAGGGTACTCTGGACAGAGCAAAATGTAATTTGTGGTAAAGTAACCAAAAAAGGTTGAGAACCACTGCTATAGAAAACATGATTGGGGTCCAACAAAGTTGTCCTTCAACACTTCAACATTAGTTAGAAATGCATATCAGAGACGTTCAAACGCAACAGTCAAGCCATGAGTGGTTGGCTGTACGTCATTGAGAAAATGGTCCACTTTCCTATTGCCTTTTTCAGCTTTAAAACCAGTATCCGGTAACCTACCATTTAATCAGGACAGTGGGCTACTTGACCTCCCATCCAAATAATGGCACCAATTAAGAAACACAGCACCAGAGTTAAAGGAGTTATTTCTCAGTTATCTATAACTGCTTACCAGGTTTCAGGGGCAAAACTAAACAAACATTTTTATACACTAGAATGCGAGTTTGGATTCATCTGATCAGTGAACCTATATTTACGATGATGTAAACATGTCACATGATAATTAATCTCTCGCAGCAGTGAATAACCAAAGCTTAATTGTTTTGGTAACCTGTTTGGGATTGCAACTACTGTAGCGTTCACATATTTCCTTTTAATGTGTCGTGGGCGGGAAGTAGCATTCTGCCTTATATGAACGTGTTTACAGTAACTGATCATTTGGCTGCCTTTTACTTCTTATTTTAACTCCCAGTATTGTCAACTGTAATAGTGTAATATTGTTGTGTGTATGTGTGTGTGTGTGTGTGCCTGTCTGTCTGTGGGTCTGCCCATCTGTCTGAATAGGCTTCTGCAGCTGCCTGGTGATGATTCTGTTTGCCTCCGAGGTGAAGCTCCACCGGCTATCCGACCACATCGCCAACTTCAATGAGGGCACGTTTGTGTACAAGACGCATACAGAGCAATTTGACCACTCCTTCTGGCTCATCTTCCTTACCTTTCTCGTCCATGGCCTTAACATCCTGCTGATCCGTGTGGCTGGCATCCAGTTCCCCTTCCAGGAGGCTAAAGAGTCGGACGTGAACACCGGGGCATCAGATCTCATGTACTGACCAGGGCTTTTGTTTGTTTGTGTGGCCGCTTGCCGGGCCCCCCCACTATAGTGACACTGAGCCTAGGCTATTACCGTGTCTCAATGGGAGACTTGGGGCCATAGCTTTTATGTGCCCATGTGCTGTTGAAAGGTCCAAGCAAATGTGACCCTCCTAAACCGCTTCTTTTCCCCTTCCAGTGACAAGCTGTCAGCCCTTCAGACGACAACTGGAGACGTGTCCCTGGCCATCTCTGTTAGGGAAGCTGTTTTGAAACTTTGAGTGAGTGGGGTCTTGTTTTTCTTTCCGTTGTTAATTGGTTGTATTTCGTTAGGTGGTGGGCCAATTAAAGGCCAGGATTTCACTCGGCTGTTGAAAAGCAGAGACTTGGTTGGTTCCACTCCATCATGTTTTTACGTGCATTGGCAGTCCCTCCCTTGGCAGTCCAAAGCTTTATCAATGAAGGTGGACCATTCAACAGTGTGTCACGATTGATTGACCAGAATGGGTACCATGTGTATTATGGATATCGTAGCCTTTCAATTTTGCCCCCGAAATGTATTGAAAGACCACAGCTGTATAAAGTAAACAGAGCCGTTTCTTTATCCCTTGTGCTTCATATTGGTTTTTACTTACTCAGATTTAGATGTTGCTTCATTGTTTGATCAGATGATGTATTCAGAATCATGTGATGTGCCAATTTTTATGATTTTAACGATGATCATTCCTAATACAACATTTATTTTATGAAATGTGTAGAGCTATTTAGATTTGTTGTAGATTTATATGCTGTTATTGGTGTAAGTCCAAGGTATATGTATTCTCTGTCAATTGTATGAATGTCCACCTGCAGTATCTGTGTAAATGTTCCTTGAATTCTAGCTATTTTTGATTGATTGATCAATTCATTGTATTAAACTATTTAGCATCTTTCTAAGGCACTGAATATTCAAAAAATAATCAAATTTGTAAGTACATTTTATCAGCACTATAAGGTTCCAGATTATTCTAAATCAGTTGAGTTTCAGAAAATTACAAATGTCTTATTTACTTCCCTTAATTCCACAATGTGGCAATATCTACATACACTATAAAGTACATCAGTAGACAGACCAAATCTTAAGTTAAAACTGAAAATGGAATTTAACAAATAGGACAGTAAATTTGTACGACAACAGCTACAGTGAAAGCAAAGGGTTGTTTTCTGTGCGTAATACAATACAGCACAAAAATGTTGCATTGAAGCACATTAAACATCATTGACATACATGAGCACATTCAAAGAGAAGCCACTCCCATCAGTGCCAAACAGTGCAATAGTGTCCAAACAAGATTCAAACACCATTCAAAGTTGTCTTCTATGGGGGCTGTGGTTACGTGGTCATGAATATGCAACAGGTGCCTATAAAAACTGCCAGGTTACATTGGCCTTCTGACAGAAAACCTTCAAAGGCTTCATTCAACTTGACTCTTCCCCAGCAACAAGCTTCTACAAAAGCAGCCCAAATAGTCTGTCCTAGAGCCTTCCTCACCTAGCTGTTTTAAGTCTACATAGTAGCACTGAGACTCGAGGTAAGTTTTTCTTATTCTGTATTCAATTGGGTGCAAGTTTTTCATGTTTAATTCATGAACGCTAAATTGCATCTTAATAGAGCCTAATCATTGCATTGACTTCATTGCACTTTAAAATTGAGCTGCATAAAGTGAATATTATTTTTCTGACTTGGTATCTAATGAAAAATGGGTGTCAGGTTTTCATGGTTGATTTTTACTTACTCAGATTTTGAGATATTCTGCATTAAACAACAGATTCAATAATTAAAGTAGTCTAATGTCAAGATGAATCCACATACCAGCTATATTCCCATTTCCCCTGAACACGAAATGAATGGAAAGATGCGCATTAAAAAGTATGTGGTGCTTATCTAATCCATTAACTTTGGATTGTGGGACGTGACTGGAGTTACAAAACAGATTACCTGGGACGTCAACTTATCTCAACAGAAGACCACTTTTGAGGTCTGAAAACATCAGACAAACTTAGATTTTGGAGTGTAGCCTAGTGATATTTTTATTATGGTAATTCAACTAGGTATGACAAATAAAACTGGTTGCAACTCCTCAAGAAAATTGTTGAACTTAAACACTTCAACCTTTCAAGTGGAAATATAACACTGTACATGTCCTGGTCATCTTTCAAAGATTTCACACTATCTGACTTGATGGTTTTCAAAATAAATATTTTTAGTTATATAATTTAGCACAATAGTATTTACTTGTTTTATTGGGTTACAAAATATTCCATATGTGGTAAGGGACGAGGCACATCTTGTTATTTTTCTTGTTGCATTCACAAATGCTTTGAATGCAATGACACTTCATCATACAGGGGTACTCCCATAGATCATGTTTAACAATAATATTTCATTAAGTTCTGCAGGTGCAAAACTCCTGTGACTGGTTCGTTAATTCAGTAAGAGGGGGGTAGTGACAGAGAAGTCTACCGTTTCTGTTTCCTTTTTTAGCCCCACAAGACATTCTGTATTTACTTTCATATTGGACAGGCTGGTAAGGTGTCTTACCTGAGGGGAGTAGTGGAGGCTTTAGCCAAGCAAACTGCTTTTAAGTCACAATCATGGTCTTCACTGGCCTCTGCAGTGGGGAGAAGATTTGCAGGGTTAAGAATTGTGCATTGCTTCAGAGTAACATGGGACATTGTCAACAGAATGTTCTGATAGTCTAGCAGTCTCGCAGGTGTCAAATGAGCCATTCTTGCCTGTGTAATAATTGCGTGCACAGCATGAGGCACATGGATGGTTAGGGGAGTCATAGCCACAATATCAGAACATGCCAAAACAGACTCAGTAGCAGCCGCTACCGATCTCAAACAGGAAACCCTTCCCTTGAATCGTCTAGAATAATAACCAAAAGGTCTATATCCCACACCATCATACTGTGTCAAAACTGCTGACATAAACCCACCCGTCTCAGAAACAAACAGATGAAAAGGTTTTGTATGGTCTGGCAGGCCCAGGCAAGGGGTGGACATCAGAGTGTGTTTCAATTTTACCAATGCCGTCTCAGTCTCATCCGTCCAGACCACAATTTCACTCGCCTCCATCTTTCTCCCATAGTTCAAACATAACAGGATTGTATTTATCTCTGCATAGTCTTTCAACCAAGGACGGCAGTAACGAGCCACACCCAACAAAGACATCATGTGCTGCTTAGTAACAGGTTTAGGCAAAACTTTAATTGTCTCTAATCTATCTTTGCAGAGGGTGCGACCTTCAGAAGTAATGTCATGACCTAAATAAGGTCCAGCATAACTGCATTTTACTTTGGGAAACTTTATGACCATTTTCTGCTAAGACAATCAGCAATGCTCGAGTGTCCTTGTGACATCTCTCCTCTGACTGTGAGCAAACCAACAAATCATCAACATATTGAACCAAAATGCTTCCAACAGGGGCAACAAAACCCTCTAGCTTCCAAGCCATTTCTTGGGCAAAGATCAACGGTGATTCAACATAACCCTGGGGCATTACTGTCCAAGTCAACGCAAGAAACGCAAACAAGAATCACTCCTGTGACTCTTCAGCCACAGGGATACTGAAAAAATAATTTGCCAAATCAATCAGTGAAAAACAACAACTACCTGGAGTCACCTGGGATAAAATGGTAACAGTGTTAGGCACCAGGGGTGCTCTAGCATGTACAGCATCGTTTACTATTCTAAGGTTTTGCACAACACGATAATCACCAGCTGGTTTCCCAATAGGTAAAATTGGTGTGTTACAGGGTGAATTCAGACAGGGAATCAAAGCGCCTCTTTCAACTAACTCAATTGGAATAATACCCTTTTCAGCTTCTTTGCTAAGAGGGTACTGAGCTTTGTAAGGTCTGTGGGTGCTTTTTGGAACGACCACAACTGGTGCAGTTTCGTTAACACCCACATCTTTCCATTGCTTTCCAGGAGCTTTTGATAAGCTACAATGGTGTACAGAGCCAGGGACTTCATACAGACTTCTCTTAGTATCTGTCAACAACACTCCAGCTGCTACAAAGTCTTCTCCTCTGTATATCAAATGCATGGTTATCTCAACTTTTTGGTTTAACCATCTCTGTTGGTATTCAGGGTCTCTTTCAAATGAGGGAACAGCAGCAGTACAATGTTCAGAAACTTCCCAGTTAGCATGCAATGGGGAATAGAGGGATTGCTCTCTCAGCTGTCCCTCGACATGTTGATCATTCAAATGCCAAGCATAGTAACAGTTCATTAGGCAGAGGGAGATTCCATTTTCTCTCGATCCAAATGACAATCTTTCTTCAGTACATGCAACAGATAAATTCATTTTACACATCAAATCTCTTACTTATACATTTACCGGTCAGGCAGATGAATATAGGAATTAGTGTTTCCATTTCCACCACATCTAAGGGAAAGGTCAAACATTCTTCAGAGGGAATTCCAGATGCTCCAACTGTGCGCATTGTTTTCTTTGAGGGGAGAACAGATAGGGCAGACATTTTCAACACTGAAACCGTAGCCCCAGTGTCCACCAAAAATTCAATTATATGGTTATTACCTAAAATGTCAATGAGGGAGTTTTGGGTTGACAAGGTGGTCAATTTTAACATTTGACAGGTTTCTTCTGCTTCTTCTTCATTGTTTTCTTCATTAGTTTCTTCTGTTTCCACCTCATCCTATGTTTGGTAGCACCCTCGCCCTCCTCCTCTTCCAAATGGGTTGTCTACCTGTACGCCAACAGATGGGGAAGGCCAATCGTTTTGTTTTTCTCCTCCTTCAGGACAATCGCTTGAGAAATGCCCTAACTTCCCACAGCTCCAGTCTGTCTTTGCGTCAGCTCCAGCAGGGGCCCCTCGGCCTCTACCTCTTCCTCTGCCTCTGCCTCTTCAGTATCCACAGTTACCACAATTTCATTGATGTTCTCTTCCTCTTCCAGAGTAGTACATCAGCTGTGCCTTCTTCAGTGTCTTTCCGTCCTTTAGTTGTTCTGAAAGAGCTGCAAAATCTGGACCCCTACAAATCTGCCGGGCTAGACAATCTGGACCCTCTCTTTCTAAAATTGTCTGCCGAAATTATTGCAACCCCTATTACTAGCCTGTTCAACCTCTCTTTCGTATCGTCTGAGATTCCCATAGATTGGAAAGCTGCCGCGGTCATCCCCCTTTTCAAAGGGGGAGACACTCTAGACCCTTACTGCTACAGACCTATATCTATTCTGTCCTGCCTTTCTAAGGTCTTTGAAAGCCAAGTTAACAAACAGATTACCGAGCATTTAGAATCTCACCGTACCTTCTCCGCTATGAAATCTGGTTTCAGAGCTGGTCATGGGTGCACCTCAGCCATGCTCAAGGTCCTATACGATATCATAACTGCCATCGATAAGAGACATTACTGTGCAGCCGTATTCATCGACCTGGCTACGGCTTTCGACTCTGTCAATCACAACATTCTTACTGGCAGACTCAACAGCCTTGGTTTCTCAAATGATTGCCTCGCTTGGTTCACCAACTACTTCTCCGATAGAGTTTAGTATGTCAAATCGGAGGGCCTGTTGTCCGGACATCTGGCAGTCTCTATGGGGGTGCCACAGGGTTCAATTCACGAGCCAACTCTCTTCTCTGTATACATCAATGATGTCGCTCTCGCTGCTAGTGATTCTTTGATCCACCTCTATGCAGACGACACCATTCTGTATACCTCTGGCCCTTCGTTGGACACTGTGTTAACTAACCTCCAGATGAGCTTTAATGCCATACAACTCTCCTTCCGTGGCCTCCAACTGCTCTTAAATGCAAGTAAAACTAAATGCATGCTCTTCAACCGATCGCTGCCCGCACCTGCCCGCCCGTCCAGCATCACTACTCGGGACGGTTCTGACTTAGAATATGTGGACAACTACAAATACCTAGGTGTCTGGTTAGACTGTAAACTCTCCTTCCAGACTCACATTAAACATCTCCAATCCAAAATTAAATCTAGAATTGGCATCCTATTTCGCAAACAAAGCATCCTTCACTCATGCTGCCAAACATACCCTCGTAAAACTGACCATCCTACCGATCCTCGACTTTGGCGATGTCATTTACAAAATAGCCTCCAACACTCTACTCAACAAACTGGATGTAGTCTATCACAGTGCCATCCGTTTTGTCACCAAAGCCCCATATACTACCCACCACTGCGACCTGTATGATCTCGTTGGCTGGCCCTCGCTTCATACTCGTCGCCAAACCCACTGGCTTCAGGTCATCTACAAGTCTCTGCTAGGTAAAGCCCCGCCTTATCTCAGCTCACTGGTCACCATAGCAGCACCACCCGTAGCACGCGCTCCAGCAGGTTTATATCACTGGTCACCCCCAAAGCCAATTCTTCCTTTGGCCGCCTCTCCTTCCAGTTCTCTGCTGCCAATGACTGGAACGAACTGCCAAAATCACTGAACCTGGAGACTCTTACCTCCCTCACTAGCTTTAAGCACCAGCTGCCAGAGCAGCTCACAGATCACTGCACCTGTACATAGCTCATCTGTAAATAGCCCATCCAATCTACCTCATCCCCATACTGTATTTATTTATTTATTTATTTATTTATCTTGCTCCTTTGCACCCCAGTATCTCAACTTGCACATTCATCTTCTGCACATCCTACCATTCCCGTGTTTAATTACTATATTGTAATTACTTTACCACCATGGCCTATTTATTGCCTTACCTCTCTTATCCTACCTCATTTGCACACACTGTATATAGATTTTTGTACTGTATTATTGATTGTATGTTTGTTTATTCCATGTGTACCTCTGTGTTGTTGTATGTGTCGAACTGCTTTGCTTTATCTTGGCCAGGTCGCAGTTGCAAATGAGAACTTGTTCTCAACTAGCCTATCTGGTTAAATAACGGTGAATTTTTATTTTTATTAAATAGTATGTATGGCTTTACATCAGACAGTGGTTTTGTTTCCCATGTGATACAAGTTGTCGTTACAGCGGTCTTCAAATCTTGTCTCCATGCTGTCACCACAGCCTGGCACAATAGGTTGCTGTATTTGTCTTGGTCAGGCGTCAGGCCTGAGTGTTGGAGGAAGACTGTCTCTACTCTTTCCATGCAGTCACTCAATTTTTCATCAGTTACCTGTTTGGTAGAATGGATTTTCTGCCAGTCTGTGTGTTTAGGGAAAGCAGCCTTTATAGCTGTAAACACTGCATCCAGCTAGTCACCAAGATCAGCCACTAATACATCGCAATCCCACATACGTTTATAGTCCCCTCATTTACATTTTAACAGCAGCAGAGTATTTCTTCAATTTCTATGGTGGTTGGATTGTACATGGAGATGATTGTTTTTACCTCTTCTTCAAACTTTACAGCATCAGCTGGGTCAGTGACATCACCCACTATCGCTTTAATTTCATCAACATCCCACAGTCTCTCCAGTTCCAACATGCCACCACCATCATTGGGGTTGGGGTAGCATATTATCGCATATATTCCCGGGGGAGGCTTTTTCTTCTTTCTCGTAACTTTTCTGTTTTTTTCCCTCGTTGCTGTCCTCACTGCTGCTCGTTTCATCTTTTTCGGATTGGCTACTTTCTTCTTTACTGACATTCTTCCTGCTGCTTGCGCTTCTTAATTTGCATTTTGTATTTCTACATTCCCTCTTCTCTTTTTGTCTCTTACATTTCTACAATTCTCTTCTGAGGTCCTCTAGTGCTTACTTCTTCACTCTCTCTCTCTTCCATTCCTGTTGTTTTTGCTGGTAGCCTTCTATCTTACATTCCAGCACCCTCTCCAGCTCTTCCGACAGCTGCTAAACCTCCTGCTCCTCCACTGGGCACCTGGCCACCCACAAATGGGTTCTGAAGGTGTGGGAGACCACAAACTCAGTCCGCTGGTGGAGGATTCGGCAGTGGTGGATACCAGGGGGGCCCCTTGAAAGGGTTTCCTTAGGAGAAGGGCCGGCTTCTTCTTCTCTTCATCCTCCTCTTTCTTCTCTGGTTGTTCCACTTGTTTTACCTTCAGTCCTCTTACAGCTTTATGTTTTGCATTTTCTGCTTCTCTCCCATTTTCTGAAATTGTCCCACTTCACTTTCACTTTATTGTTATGTCTCTCTTTTCTCTCAAGTTGGCTTCTCACAGACTCCAGTTTAGTAGTGCTCAGTGTCACGTCAGCTGGGAAATCTCCATCTGTCCATTTTGTCCAATCTTCTGTTTGGTTCAGTACCCCCTTACTAAATGTATTGGCCATTATTTTATGCAGCCCCCTTGGTTCCCAGTTTGGATCGTCCCTCCTACTCTTATTATTTCCATTACCAATATTTAAAGCATTTGGAGAAAAGAAAATCGAAACACAGCTTTCACGCTGGAGCTAATCTCCTGTTCAGTAAATTAGTCAAGCACACAATACTCCTACATGACCTTAACAAAGTTCTCTCATACACTAGTGTTCTATTCATACTGGTATTTAGATATCTAGACTAGTTGATCTATTTAACACCATATTTTTTGAATAGTACTCACTTCTTTCATAACTCCACATACATAATAACGTTATACATCAAACTCCACCGATGAAACATGTTATCCTCATGTAATCACAAAAAAATGAGTAATGTTACCCTCAGAGACATGTTATCTTGTTACTAATCGGGACATCCTCTGAGACATGTTATCTGAAATGAGATTTTTGAGACATGTTATCCTCTACTGTAGATAAGGTAGATAACGTTATAGATCAGCTCACATAGAACTGGAAAAATCAGCTCACACAGAACAGACAAAAAACGGTGGCTCCCCTGCCTGCTCGGGCGGCGCTCGGCGGTCGTCGTCGCCGGCCTACTAGCCGCCGCTGATCCCTTTTTCCTTTTTGGTTGGTATGTCTTATTGTTTGCACCTGTTCCTTATTTGTGTATCTTGATTTGTGGTTATTTAAGCCTGTTTAGCCCGCCCAGGTTTGTGCAGGATTATTTTCATCAGTGTGCTTTTTTTGGATGTGCTGGCGATCTGCTTGAGTTATTTTCTTTCCGAACTGTGGACCCGTTGTGTATGGGTTGGGCACTTAGTTCTCACGCCTGTTGTGTTGGTGTCGACCGTTGTCAAACCAGAGAAATATAAAACTCATTTTTCTTACCTCTGCTCTCTGCGCCTGACTCCTACCACCACTCCTAGCAATCGTGACACTCAGTTCATATCCTCTCCATATTCACACAACTTTCACAACCACATTCACTTAGTACTATTCCCAAACACTCTCGGTTATCTCCTTATTACCCTATGTGCATCCTCAACGATTCTCTTGTCGCTACTTGCTATACATATACATAACACCCCGTATGAAAAAATACTGCAGACCACATAGACATTTCTTCTAAATGCCTACAGACAGCTGTCAGTGGGGCTTTCCATGGTATCATTATGCCCTCGCTCTAGTCTTCTCTTAAAACTAGTGAATAGTCTTCTCTCTATAAGACTATGGGTACCTTTTTATGTGTTACTCGCTTTCATTTTTTTTTGTCATTTAAATTGACTTACTGAAATTCAGAAGACATGTCCCTGAGAAGTTCGCAGATCAGATATCTTCCCCCAGGCAGCTCTCAGTAAAAGTCTGGGCGGGTTCAAGTAGTCTTTGGTCAGATTTCCCTTACGCTTTCCCACTAAGGAATGCAGCACCGGTGTCTCCCATGCAGACCTTCACTAGGATGCTCCACAGGTGGATTCACTGATCCTGTTCATTGACGCCAAATTGTTGTGGAAATTCTTACACATGGACGCTCTAAGTCAATCTTAAATTAATCATCCTTTATTATCAGCGCACTGGAGAGGTTCCAACCAACGCAATACACCATAGTACAGATGTCAATCAGAAGCTCTACTGGGGCAGTCCCAGCAGTTGTCTTATATAAGGCTATACACAGACAAGTTGTTTTTGCATGATTTAGTATAATTCATTCTTCATTACCATTTTGTTTTATTCATGTAACCAACCAATACTGGTTCATAACATGTGACAGACCAATAACTCACAAGGCTTCTTCTCTCTAAGCTGAGACCTTGAAACTGAGATGTCTTTCGTTCTCAAAACAAGGTCTGGGTGTACTGCCAAGGATTTGTTCAATCAGTCCCTTGCAAAAACACAGAACTTGGTTATTAGAACAGCACATGAATAGAACACTGAAATCAGTTATAAGAAAAGCACATGTATAACATTTCCATCCCAATGTATACATGATATTCATGGAGTACACAGTGCAATGAAATGCTTACTTGCAGGTTAACCTCTCGACAATGCAAGAACAAGAGAAAAGTAAGTAGCTATGTGAATAAAAAGAGTAATAAAGTAAAATCTCAATGAAGTAATTTCACCAATTCAATAATGGGTTGTTTTTTTAACGAATAGTTACATAACCGATATGGAAATAACAGACATTAGCCACGCATTTTTACCTTTAGAATGGAATAGGTTATAAGACCTCTATGATTCATTTTGTTTTGTCAGTTCTACATTGCTCATTTTAAAAAAGGGTTAAAGGGTAGGAAGCATGAGTTTTTACTCAACAAAAAAACAACACAATGTGTTGGCAAAGATTTAGAAATATCACGATCTGGTTACCTATAACTACAAACATAGTTACTGTTTGTTTTGTTTTTTTAACATATTTATTCACTTATTTCTGGATGTCTTCGGAACTACCCCTAATGCACTATTTTTCAAGGTCATATGCCGGACCTGCTCTGTGCTATCGAGTTTGTATGCTAGCTCGGTAGCTAGCTCAAACTGCCTAACGTTAGCCACACGTCATGCTCTTCATGGACTTCATGGCTGTGTTATCTAATTGGAACCCATTAGCACTGCAGGCTCTGTTGCCTTCTTGCCGTGGGCTCAAAACAAAAGGGTGGTACCTCGTCTGTTTTCTTTTTTGTTTTGTCAATTTCTCTGCATGTTCTCTGTGATGTAGGCTACGGGAGTTTTGTTACTTTTACACCTTAGCTTAATGCTAGCACGCTAGCTGACTGACATCTGGAATCTATCTATTATGGAGTTTTCTCACTATAGCTATTCAATTTTCCCTGACACTTACACTGATGGTAACCGAGCCATTAATCTGTAAGTTTCTGCTCTTTTGATCTGTGGTTATCTTTTAGTTATGTTGTGTTCAAACTGGTCTCCAGTATTAGGGCTCTAGCATGCCAACCATCGCCGTGCTGGTTGGCAAGGTTGGCTAGGCTAATAGCTCCCAACGTTAGTTGGCTATATAGCTCAAATTAGCTGGCTGGCTAATATAGCTGCATATTAGAGGTCTTCTCAGGTCCGTTCCGATTTCCTCCCAGGACCCTACCCAAATAAATACATTTTTAGAATATGTAGACCTGAGGACAATCAGACCTGGCCCTGTATAGACCCGGTCAGGTTCAGACACAGTCTGATCCGATCCAAGTGAGGGAAGCAGCAGAAAAGAAATATTTTAGCTACGTTATTAACTGAAGCTGTTAATGCATGCACCGAGGGAGAGAGGAACAAAGGAGCTAGCAGTAGGCACCATGCCTTGTGTGTATTTAAAAAAATATATAAATTATTTTTTAGCAGACGCTCTTATCCAGAGCAACTTACATACATGAGTGAATGCCTACATTTCATAAATGTTTTCCCCCCGTGGGAATCGAACCCACAACCCTGGCGTTGCAAACACCATGCTCTACCAACTGAGCCACACGGGACATGTGTATGCGGCTGAGCGGCGCAAGAAGGAGGGAGATCAACCAAGCCAACTTGCACTAGTTACTAACTTCTAGCTAACAAAGCTAGGTTATTTATGACCCAATCTGATTACATAGTACATAGCTAGTTGGGTTGGCTAATTGAGGCTAGGGTGAGCTTTCCCCCATCCTACACAATTACAACAACAACTCCCTTCAAAGTATTAAGTAGCAGCCTACCTGTTGGCTCTTGGTCTTTGTAGCCTATACTTCTCATTTCAATTTATCAATCAATCAATGAAATGTATTTATAAAGCCCTTTTTACATCAGCTGATGTCACAAAGTGCTATACAGAAACCTAGCCTAAAACACCAAACAGCAAGCAATGAAGATGTAGAACCACGGTGGCTAGGAACAATTCCCTAGAAAGGCAGGAACCTAGGGACTACCCCCCTTAGCACTCACTTCCGTCATCATGAAGTGCATTGAGAGACTAGTCAAGGACCATATCACCTCCACCCTACCCTAGACCCACTCCAATTTGCTTACCGCCCCAATAGGTCCACAGACTACGCAATCACAATCACACTGCACACTGCCCTAACCCATCTGGACAAGAGGAATACCTATGTAAGAATGCTGTTCATCGACTACAGCTCAGCATTTAACACAATAGTACCCTCCAAACTCGTCATTAAGCTCGAGACCCTGGGTCTCGACCCCGCCCTGTGCAACTGGGTCCTGGACTTCCTGACGGGCCGCCCCCAGGTGGTGAGGGTAGGTAACAACATCTCCACCCCGCTGATCCTCAACACTGGGGCCCCACAAGGGTGCGTTCTCAACCCTCTCCTGTACTCCCTGTTCACCCATGACTGCGTGGCCATGCACACCTCCAACTCAATCATCAAGTTTGCAAACAACACTACAGTGGTAGGCTTGATTACCAACAACAACGAGACGGCCTACAGGGAGGAGGTGAGGGCCCTCGGAGTGTGGTGTCAGGAAAATAACCTCACACTCAATGTCAACAAAACAAAGGAGATGATCGTGGACTTCAGGAAACAGCAGAGGGAGCAGCCCCCTATCCGCATCGACGGGACAGTAGTGGAGAGCGTGGAAAGTTTTAAGTTCCTCGGCGTACACATCACGGACAAACTGAAATGGTCCACCGACACAGACAGCGTGGGGAAGAAGGCGCAGCAGCAACCGTAAGGCTCTCCAGAGGGTAGTGAGGTCTTCACAACGCATCACCGGGGGCAAACTACATGCCCTCCAGGACGCCTACACCACCCGATGTCACAGGAAGGCCAAAAAGATCATCAAGGACAACAACCACCCGAGCCACTGCCTGTTCACCCCGCTATCATCCAGAAGGCGAGGTCAGTACAGGTGGATCAAAGTGGGGACCGAGAGACTGAAAAACAGCTTCTATCTCAAGGCCATCAGACTGTTAAACAGCCATCACTAACATTGAGTGGCTGCTGCCAACATACTGACTCAACTCTAGCCACTTTAATAACGGAAAAATTGATGTAATAAATGTATCACTAGCCACTTTAAACAATGCCACTTTATATAATGTTTACATACCCTACATTACTCATCTCATATGTATATACGGTATTCTATACCATCTACTGCATCTTGCCTATGCCGTTCGGCCATCACTCATTCATATATTTTTATGTACATATTCTTATTCATTCCTTTACACTTGTGTGTATAAGGTAGTTGTTGTGAAATTGTTAGGTTAGATTATTTCTTAGATATTACTGCATGGTCGGAACTAGAAGCACAAGCATTTCACTACACTCGCATTAACATGTGCTAACCATGTGTATGTGACAAATTAAATTTGATTTGATTTGATTTAGGAAGAAACCTAGAGAGGAACCAGGCTCTGAGGGGTGGCCAGTCCTCTTCTGGCTGTGCCGGGGGGAGATTATAACAGTACATGGTCAAGATGTTCAAACGTTGCAACAGCTCAGCACCTCAGGAGTAAATGTCAGTTGGCTTTTTTTCTCTATCATTCAGAGTTCGAGACAGCAGGTGCAGTACAGCGAGAGAGTCGAAAACAGCAGGTCCGGAACAAGGTAGCACGTCCGGTGAACAGGTCAGGGTTCCATAGACTCAGACAGCAAGAAGTCATCAGGCCAGGTAGTCCTGAGGCATGGTCCTAGGGCTCAGGTCCTCCGAGAGAAGAGAAAGAGAATGAGAGAAAGAGATAGAGAATTAGAGGGAGCCTACTTAAATTCACACAGGACAGTGGATAAGACAGGAGAAATACTCCAGATATCACACACTGACCCTAGCCCCCCAACACATAAACTATTGCAGTATAATTACTGGAGGTTGAGACAGGAGGGGTCGGGAGACACTGTGGCCCCATCCAACTATACCCCCGGACAGGGCCAACCAGGCAGGATACAACCCCACCCACTTTGCCAAAGCACAGCCCCCACACCACTGGAGAGATATCTTCAACCACTAATTTACTACCCTGAGACAAGGCCGAGTATAGCCCACAAAGATTTCCCCAACGGTACGAATCCGAGGGGGTGCCTACCCGGACAGGAAGATCACGTCAGAGACTCAACCCACTCAAGTCACGCACCCCTCCTAGGGACGGCATAGAAGCGCACCAGTAAGCCAGTGACTCAGCCCCCGTAATAGGGTTAGAGGTAGAGAATCCCAGTGGAAAGAGGGGAACCGGCCAGGGAGAGACAGCAAGGGTGGTTCGTCGCTCCAGTGCCTTTCCGTTCACCTTCACACCCATGGGCAAGACTACACTCAATCATAGGACCTACTAAAGAGATGGGTCTTCAATAAAGACTTAAAGGTCAAGACCGAGTCTGCGTCTCTGACATGGATAGGCAGGCTATTACATAAAAATGGAGCTCTATAGGAGAAAGCCCTGCCTCCAGCTGTTTGCTTAGAAATTCTAGGGACAATAAGGAGGCCTGCATCTTGTGACCATAGCATATGTGTAGGTATGTACGGCAGGACCAATAGATAGATAGGTGCAAGCCCATTTAATGCTTTGTAGGTTAGCAACCTTGAAATCAGCCCTAGCCTTAACAGTAATATGATCAAATGTTTTGGTTCTAGTCAAGATTCTAGCAGCCGTGTTTAGCACTAACTGAAGTTTATTTAGTGCTTTATCCGGGTAGCCGGAAAGTAGAGCATTGCAGTAGGCTAATCTAGAAGTGACAAAAGCATGGTTTAATAATTCCTGGTTAAATAAAGGTTAAATAAAAAAAAATAGACAATGTTCTCTCTCCCTCTCCCTCTCTCCTGCTGCAGTCGGGTTTACAATGTTATTACACATACCCGTGACAATCAAATCAGACCTGACCCAGATCCGAGGGTCAACTACAGAATTTCGGTAATCGGGTTCGGGTGGACCCGTTAAAGACCTCTACTGCATATACAGTGTATTCAGACCCCTTGACTTTTTCCACATTTGTGACTCACCACCTGGATTCGGTCTTATGTAGCAAGAAGTAGAGACTCAGAGCTACAAAATGGTATATCATGGTATATCATACACTGCATTTGAGGAACAATGGGAAAGTAAATCGCCTTTGAATGTTTTGGTATCTAGTGAAGGCCTCTTCTTTGTCTACACCCATTCAGCGTAATTCACACCCTCTTAAACTTTAGTCCCACCAATCTGGTTTCGCTCTCGGAGAGCACACTTGGCGCTCTGGCCGATGATTTGTTTACCTCTGGATAACACGAAAACAGCCTAACCAGCTCTGCTGGCAACAATTAGTACACTTTTTTGCAGACGTTTACTGACACCGGCCATATTCAACGGGTGTTGTACACACCTCACGTAACATTAGCTAACGACCCATCCAGTTAACGTTAGCTAGTTAAGCAACAATTAACAAAGTGCCAACAATGCCACAGTGCTGGGAGCTAACCAACCAAGTTCAATGTTAGCTAGCTAACATTAGGCTCTAACTAGAAAAGCAAACGGCTCAGGGAAACAAATAATAACGTCCGCTAGGGAGCCAGCCAGCTAACATTAGCTGGCTAGCTAACATTACACTTTAGCTTGAAATTAAACCACTTTCTGTCAAAATTAGAAATGTGTAATATCTGAAAATGTAGCTAGATGACGCTAGACTATCTTACCTGTATACATCATCATGCATGCATCATCATGCATCTAACCTGTCAGGAATGCCATACCACGGTTGCCCTTAGTTTGAAGATGTAAGGGACAGGTGTTTTCTCCGTCGCTTTAGCTATCATACTCTAATTCCACTGATTTCAAAACATGATCCTCCAGAAAGTGGAGAGCAACACTTATGCAGCTCCACTACACAATACATATTTAAAAAGCTGCATTAGACATGATTACCGACACAGACTGACGAGCTCAAATAGACAGAAACGTTCAATATGGCAGACATATCCGAACTCCTCTCTCGGCATGTCCAGCCCACTCATTATCTCAGTCAATCATGGCTACTGGGAAGGTTGCTACTTTTTCTGTGGCTTAACCAACAAGGCTTGTAATTTTACAATTTTATTCGTATTTACAGATGGCATACATGTTTGTTATTAAGGCACATGAAAGTTCACATGTTCGAGAAGGCATTTCTGCCAAAAAAACACATTTTGTAAAAAAAAATATTTTTTACGTTCAAATGGCTCTCCTGTGAAGTCGGGTCTTGCGACATACGCCTAGTTCAAGAATCGGGTCACATTTTGTTACATTACAGCCTCTAAAATTGCTTTTTCCCCCTCATCAATCTGCACACAATACCTCATAATGACAAAGCAAAAACTATTTTTTTGAAATTATTGCACATTTATTAAAGATATATCATATTGTCATAAATATTCAGACCCTTTACACAGTACTTTGTTGAAGCACCTTTGCAAGCTATTACAGCCTCAAGTCTTCTTGGGTATGACGCTACAAGCTTGGCACACCTCTATTTGGGGAGTTTCTCTCATTCCAAAAAAGTCAAGGGGTCTGAACACTTTCCGAAGTCACTATAGCTAACATTTCTGATATTTGGTTAGAAGTCGTTCTGTTATCTATTTCCAAAATGTTGTTTACCTTAATGTAGCTGTAAGCTACAGTTGAAGTCGGAAGTTTACAAACAGTTAGGTTGGAGTCATTAAAACTTGTTTTTCAACCACTCCACAAATTTCTTGTTAACAAACTGTAGCTTTGGCAAGTCGGTTAGGACATCTACTTTGTGCATGACACAAGTCATTTTTCCAACAATTTTTTACAGACAGATTATTTCACTTATAATTCACTGTATCACAATTCCAGTGGGTCAGAAGTTTACATACACTAAGTTGACTGTGCCTTTAAAAAGCTTGGAAAATTCCATAAAATGATGTCATGGCTTTAGAATCTTCTGATAGGCTAATTTACATAATTTGAGTCAATTGGAGGTGTACCTGTGGATGTAGTTCAAGGCCTACCTTCAAAGTCAGTGTCTCTTTGCTTGACATCATGGGAAAATCAAAAGAAATCAGCCAAAAAATTGTAGACCTCCATAAGTCTGGTTCATCCTTGGGAGCAATTTCCAAATGCCTGAAGCTACCACGTTCATCTGTATAAACAATAGTACGCAAGTATAAACACCATGGGACCACACAGCCGTAATACTGCTCAGGAAGGAGACACGTTCTGTCTCCTGGAAATGAACGTTCTTTGGTGCGAAAAGTGCAAATCAATCCCGGAACAACAGCAAAACTGGTGAAGATGCTGGAGGAAACAGGTACAAAAGAGTCCTATATCGACGTAACCTGAAAGGCCTGAAAGGCCACTCAGCCAGGAAGAAGCCACTGCTCCAAAACCGCCATAAAAAAGCCAGACTGCGATTTGCAACTGTACATGGGGACAAAGATCTGACTTTTTGGGAAAATGTCCTCTGGTCTGATGAAACAAAAATAGAACTGTTTGGCCTTAATGACCACCAATATGTTTGGAGGAAAAAGGGGGATGCTTGCAAGCCGAAGAACACCATCTTAACAGTGAAACACGGGGGTGGCAGCATCATGTTGTGGGGGTGCTTTGCTGCAGGAGGGACTGGTGCATTTCATAAAATAGATGGCATCATGAGGAGGAAAATTATGTGGATATATTGAAGCAGCAACTCAAGACATCAGTCAGGAAGTTAAAGCTTGGTCGCCAATGGGTCTTCCAAATGGACAATGACCCCAAGCATACTTCCATAGTTGTGGCAAAATGGTTTAAGGACAACAAAGTCAATGTATTGGCCATCACAAAGCCCTGACCTCAATCCCATAGTAAATTTGTGGGCAGAACTGAAAAAGCTTGTGCGAGCAAGGAGGCCTACAAACCTGACTCAGTTACACCAGCGCTGTCAGGAGTAATGGGCCAAAATTCACCCAACTTATTGTGGGAAGCTTGTAGAAGGCTTCCTGAAATGTTTGACCGAAGTTAAACAATTTAAAGGCAATGCTACCAAATACTAATTGAGTGTATGGAAACTTCTGACCCACTGGGAATGTGATGAAAGACATAAAAGCTGTAATAAATCATTCTCTCTACTATTATTCCGACATTTCACATGTACTGGGATTAAATGTCAGGAATTGTGAAAAACTGAATTTAAATGTATTTGGCTTAGGTGTATGTAAACCTCCGACTTGAACTGTATGTGTTGATTGCAACTGGATGACTTATTCAGTGTTAATGTAATGTTAGCAGGCTGGTAAGGCTAACGTTAGTAGGCTAGTAGGGCCAACGTTAGCAGGCTAGTTGGCTAGCAACCTTGCAAGTTGATTTGTAACAAATTCATAAAGTATTTGCTTGTAAATCTGCTGAAAATGTAATTGAAACCAGTTGTCCTGAGTGCAAATTATTTGTTTTAATTTGAAATGTTACATTTTAAGTTATTTATGTTGGAGTTTATGTTATAGGCAATAATCTGGATTGCAGGGTCCACCATTTTACATCACACCCCGGAAAAACATTTTCCGACGTGACTTCGGCATTCTTCAGAATTCTAATCGGTTTGATGTAATAACTAAAAAAATAGAAAAGTGATGTGTAACTTTGCATTGGGACTTTTGAAGCGTATACTAATGCAAATCCATATGTTACATGGGGTTACGTTTATGCTACCTACCCTTTAAATATTATGTTGAAGTTCAGCTTGAGTCAACAGGGGGCCTCTGTGTCACTGTCAGAAGATATGTGCTTCAGTCAGAAAAAAGTTCTATCATCTCTTCGGTCTCAGCTAGCTAGCCAGCCAGTAGCTACCGATGTGGCTAGCCAGTCAAGCTAGCTACAGAAATGAAACCAATCAAATACAGTGGCTGGAAATAAACACTTTCCTAATATCATGACTTATATCAACATCCTTAGCTTGCCCATTCACTGAATATACTGTTAAATAACTCTGAGTGACACCCAAAAGCTTAAGGATGCTGAGCGCTAATGCTAGCTTATTAGCCAACCTTTATGTTGAGGTAGACTACTAGTTAGCTCCCACCAACCCTGCACAAGCCTCTGGCTAACTCTACTGCTTCTGCTGCACTTTGACTTTCTGGCTGTTACGCCCTCTCCACCTCATTCACTGCTGCCTCAACTTGCTCGCCTTTTTTTGCCACTGCTTTCGGAAGATGTTCCAAATATGGGGCGGCAGTGTAGCCTAGTGGTTAGAGCATTGGACTAGTAACTGAAAGGTTGCAAGATCAATTCCCTGAGCTGACAGGGTACAAATATGTTGTTCTGCCCCTGAACAAGGCAGTTAACCCACTGTTCCTAGGCTGTCATTGAAAATAAGAATTTGTTCTTAACTGACTTGCTTAGTAAAATAAAATATCCATATTTGCTCTGTGCTATATGCTCGACCAATCACAGCAGGCACCACGTCACTCCAGGGGCTTCTTGCAATGTCTGCTACTGCCTAGCGCAGTATGTTGTATTATTTATTTTTGTCATTAATGTGTAATACTGCATAGCGCAAGTGATGGAAACTCATCAGACGGAAATAAAAATCATAATTTTTTGGGGTACGAACAGAGGCTGAAGTCCTAGAAGCTCAGGCCTAATGACGTCACTGCTACTGACAGGATAACAGAAGCCATGGGGGGTCAAGATGGAGCACGGTCAATTGGCCTTTGCACACCTTTCTCGCTGCTGGCATTCTGGTCCCGTCAGTATAGAGGAACGCACACTAATGCCCTGGAACAGAGCCAGCATTCTCCTAAATATTTCCCTCCAAGACATCATGGGGCTAGATGTCAAGGGCAGTAGTTCTAGTCGTCAGGGTTCACAGCTGGTTGCTTTATTATGGCCCTCACTGCAGATGGAAGAGGATCCCGACATTGTGAACCGCAACGCCGAGCTAGATGACATCCTCAGACAAATATCAGAGCTGGACAAATGGAGAAACATCTTCAACTCCCGTGGGTAAGTTGGAGAAGTCAATTTCAGCTTTCAAATTATTGTTTTCTTTGGGTCATTCCATAGGCCTGTGCAGTAATTATGAGAAGTCTATGCTGTTTTATAGCCTTAACACTTCTAGTGCATAAAGATATATTCAAGCAAGACCATGCACATTACTTTAAACTTATCAGATCATATTTATTTACAGGTTGGAATTACAAGATTGTATCATTAAAGTAAGTTGTATGTTTTCTTTTACATTTAATAACTTGAAAATGCCAAAATAAACTTTGGGTCATTCTTGAATCTGGATTTCATTCCCATAAAATGCCTCTGCATGGATTCATTGCTCACCAATGCAATGAATAGAAATGTGATTTTGTTGAATACATTGAAATACATACATTTTTTTTAAAATGTTTTAGATATACACTGAGTGTACAAAACATTAAGAACACCTGCTCTTTCCATGACAGACTGACCAGGTACAGGTGAAAGCTATGACCCCTTATTGATGTCAGTGTAGATGAAGGGGAAGAGCAGGTTAAACAGGGGTTTTTAAGCCTTGAGACAGTTGAGACATGAATTGTGTATGTGTGCCCTTCAGAGGTTGTATGGGCAAGACAAAATATTTAAGTGCCTTTGAACAGGGTATGGTAGTAGGTGCCAGGCGCATTGGTTTGCGTCAAGAACTTTAACCTCTATGGGCTAGGTGGGACGTCACCGTCCCACTCTATTCAACAACCAGTGGAACAGCGTGGCGCAAAATAGAAATACCTCAAAAATGCAATAATTTCAATTTTTCAAACATACGACTATTTTACACCATTTTAAAGATAAGACTCTCATTAATCTAACCACATTGTCCGATTTCAAAAAGGCTTTACAGCGAAAGCAAAACATTAGATTATGTTAGGAGAATGAGAGTACATAGCCCAAAATAATCACACAGCCATTTTCCAAGCAAGCATATATGTCACAGAAACCCAAAACACAGCTAAATGAAGCACTAACCTTTGATGATCTTCATCAGATGACACTCCTAGAACATTATGTTATACAATACATGCATGTTTTGTTCAATCAAGTTCATATTTATATAAAAACAGATTTTTACATTGGCGTGTGATGTTCAGAAAATGTATCCCCACCGAACACTTCCGGTGAATTTACTAAATTACTCATCATAAACGTTGACAAAATACATACAATTATTTTAAGAATTATAGATACAGAACTCCTTTATGCAATCGCTATGTCAGATTTTAAAGTAGCTTTTCGGCGAAAGCACATTTTGCAATATTCTGAGTACATAGCTCAGCCATCACGGCTAGCTATTTTGACACCCGCCAACTTCGGGGCACACTAAACTCAGAATTAGTATTAGAAAAATTGTATTACCTTTGCTGATCTTCGTCAGAATGCACTCCCAGGACTGCTACTTCCACAAGAAATGTTGTTTTTGTTCCAAATAATCCATAGTTATGTCCAAATACCTCCGTTTTGTTTGTGCGTTCAGGTCACTATCCAAAGGGTAACGTGCGAGTGCATTTTGAGACAAAAAAATTCAAAATGTTCCATTACCGTACTTAGAAGCATGTCAAACACTGTTTAAAATACATTTTTATGGTATTTTTCTCGTAAAATAGCGATAATATTCCAACCGGACAATAGTGTTTTCATTCAAAGAGGAAAAGAAAAAACAGCGTGGTCTCGTGGACGCGCATATCCAATCTCTTTGTCACCAAGCAGACCACTGAGAAACTGAGCTACTATACTCTGCCCAGAGACAGGAGATGCCTCAATATGCTTTCTGAAGGCTTTAGAGAGCCAATGGAAGCCTTAGAAAGTGCTACGTAACCCCGGAGATACTGTAGTTTCGATAGAGAATCAAAAGAAGAACTACAAATTCTCAGACAGGCCACTTCCTGCTTGGAATTTTCTCAGGTTTGTGCCTGCCATATGAGTTTTGTTATACTCACAGACACCATTCAAACAGTTTTAGAATCTTCAGAGTGTTTTCTATCCAAATCTACTAATAATATGCATATTCTCGTTTCTGGGCAAGAGTAGTAACCAGTTTAAATCGGGTACGTTTTTTATCCGGCCGTGAAAATACTGCCCCCTAGCCCAGACAGGTTAACACTGCTGTGTTTTTCATGCTCAAGGCAGTTTCTCGTGTGTATCAAGAGTGGTCCACCACCCAAAGGACATACAGCCAACTTGACACAACTGTGGGAAGCACTGGAGTCAACGTTGGCCAGCATCCCTGTGGAGTGCTTTCAACACCTTGTAGAGTTCATGACCCAACGAATTGAGGCTGATCTTAGGGCAAAAGGGGGGGGGGAGTGTGCAACTCAATAGTAGGAAGGTGTTCTTAATGTTTTGTCCACTCAGTAGATATAAATATAAATCTATTTATAAGAGGTTCTTATTTTTATGACATTCTCTTTGTGAATCCATAACCATGTATTGTGACCATAAGCACTTCCACACCTGCATCTCCCATCTCACCTGCACTTCTTGCATAAGTCAGTTAGGCTAAAGCTTACATTTTCAGTGTGATAGCTGATCCTATGCAGATGCTCTTCTCAGATAACCGCATGTCACTCCTATCCAATCAGACAACGTGGTGCAGTGTGTGTGGAGGGGTGGGGTGGGGGGGGGCTTTTCGTCACTGAACCTGATCTGCCTCGGAAAGACCAGGGGCGGAGAGAGGAGAGAGAGAAGAGAAAGAGAGAGAACTGGGTGGGGCATATAAGTTTACTGCTCACCCAGCAAGGCTTACTCTATCTCTCTCTGTATCCTTCGCTCTCTGCCTCTCTCTTTCCCTCTTTGAATATCCCCTATATATCTCCCTGTCTACCACACCTCTTGGCGACTTCATGTGGAGAGTGTGTATAGTATAGGTATCGTCGTGCTGTAGTTAGGGTTAAGGGTGTCGAGGCCCCGTGGCGTGATGACAGACTACCAGGAGCTCCTACAGACCATCCGGGATCTGCAACCCTCCAGACTTGGCTACATCGAGATCCTTCAAGAGGAGGTAAAGAGGAACCAGGATGTGAGTGATGACAGATACCTCCGGCAGTGTTGGGGCCAATTAGTTTCAGTTCAGAACGCAAATTGCCAATAAAGTCAATTCAGGATGTGAATTGACAGAATTTAAATTAAATTGACCCTAATCCTGTCCTCCACTATCGCTGTGCTGGTCCCCTCCGGAGCCAGCATAACCTTTCCACAACATATTTGTCTCTATGTCTGTCCTTCTCTTTCTCTGCTTCCATTCCTCTCTCAGCATACCTTTTGACGACTACATGTAGAGAGTGTGTATAGACTCCTAGAGAGTATGTGTATGGCCCCATCCAGTCACATGGCAAAACAACAATAGGCTATAGGACTGGGTCGTTCAGTGCCTTCAGAAAGTATTCCCACCCCTTAACTTATTCCATATTTTTTTGTGTTACAGCCTGAATTCAAATGTATTATTTTTTTAAATCTCACCCATCTACACACAATAACCCATAACGACAAAGTGAAAACATGTTTAGACATTTGTGTAAATGTACTGAAAAAGAAATACAGAAAAATCTAATTCACACCCCTGAGTCAATACTTTGTAGAAGCACCTTTGGCAGCAATTACAGCTGTGAGTCTTTTTTAGTAAGTCTAAAAGCTTTTCACACCAACATTTGGCCATTATTATTTAGCTGTAACGAGTGCGCTGGGAGTCAGGAAGCAAGTTCAGGGAGTGAGTGTTTCAATAAACGAAACAATAAACAAGTAACACAAACAACGCAACGACATGAAAACAGAGTCAATGACACCTGAGGAAAGAACCAAGGGGAGTGACAGATATAGGGAAGATAATCAAGGAGTGGATGGAGTCTAGGTGAGTGTCATGAGGCGCAGGTGCATGAGACGATGGTGACAGGTGTGCGGGATAATCAGCAGCCTGATGACCTAGAGGCCGGAGAGGGAGTTTACGAGACACTAGCTCTGTCAAATTGGTTGTTGATCATTGCTAGACAATCATTTACAGGTTTTGCCATAGATTTTCAAGTAGATTTAAGTCAAAACTGTAACTCGGCCACTCAGGAACATTCACTGTCTTCTTGGTAAGCAACTCCGATGTAGATTTGGCCTTGTGTTTTAGGTTATTGTCCTGCTGAAAGGTGAATTCATCTTCCAGTGTCTGGTGGAAAGCAGACTGAGTCAGGTTTTCTTCTAGGATTTTTCCTGTGTTGAGTTCCATTCTGTTTCTTTTTTATCCTGAAAAACTAAGCAGTCCTTAACGATTACAAGCATACCCATAACATATGGAGAGTGGTACTCAGTAATGGTATGTATTTGCCCCAAATATAACACGTTGTATTCAGGATGAAAAGTTGATTGCCATGCCAAATTCTTTGCAGTATTACTTTAGTGCCTTATAGCAAAAATAATGCATGTTTTGGAATGCTGTACAGGCTTCCTTCTATTCACTCTGTCAATTAGGTTAGTGTTGTGGAGTAAAACTACAATGTTGTTGATCCAGCCTCAGTTTTCCATCACAGCCATTAAACTCTAACTGTTTTAAAGACACCTTTGGCATCATTGTGAAATCCCTGAGTGGTTTCCTTCCTCTCTGGCAACTAAGGGGGGAAAGACGCCTGTATCTTTGTAGTGACTGGGTGTATTGATACACCATCCAAAATGTAATTCATAACTTCACCATGCTCATAGGGATATTCAATGTCTGTTTTTTTATTTATTTTACCCATCTACAATAGGTGCCCTTCTTTGTGAGGCATTGGAAAACCTCTCTGGTCTTTGTGGTTGAATCTGTGTTTGAAATTCACTGCTTGACTGAGGAACCTTACAGATAATTGTATGTGTGGGGTACAGAGATGCGGTAGTCATTCAAAAATCATGTTAAACACTATTTTTGCACACAGAATGAGTCCATGCAACTTATTATGTGACTTGTTAAGCACATTTTTATTCTTCAATTTATTTAGGCTTGCCATAACAAAGGGGTTGAATACCTATTGACTAAAGGCATTTTGTATTTGTAAATATTTCAAAAAACATAATTCCACTTTCACACTATGGGGTTTTGTATGTAGGCCAGTGAAAAATCTAAATTTAATCTCTTTTAAATTCAGTGTGGAAAAATGTGGGAAAAGTAAAGGGTTGTGAATACTTACTGAAGGCACTGTATATGTGCCACCGTGTCCAAACTGAATGGAAAACAAAACAGCCATGAGGGCTGAGAGATGGAGACAGAGAGACACATAGCGGCAGAGAGTTCAACCATATGTTTACCATCATCTCATTCATGTAACCTTATCATATTGCAGGTTCTTGTTGATTGGATTAATGTCAAGATTCAATTCGTGTTATAGAGCAGCAAACTAGACTGCTGATAATGTACCTTTTGAAAGGTATTTTCCCAGATTTTCCCAGAGATCGCAGTCACGGTAAAGGCTGTGCATGTCAGCTCAATCGTTATTTACCTTTAAAAGTCTGTTATAGGGTGCTGCGGATTGAAACCTAGCCTGAACCTCTTTTAAAGAATGTGGGGCTTTCTCAAAGAAGAGGAATTGTGTGTTGTTGGAATATGTGGGACATTGTGAACGATAAGGTGGGATCTTTCTGATGGTCTCTGTCACGTCTCTCTGCAGAAGCCTCTGGAGAGGACTAAGCTTGAGGAGGAAAGCGAGGATGGCACAGGCAGGCCACCGTCCATGGCACAGCCGCCTCATGGAAACGCCAACCTATTGACAGTGCCCTACTCTATCCCCCGGGCACTGACTGTCTCTCCAAGCCTAGGAGGGCTCCCTATCACACCCGAGTTAGCTGGGGTGAGTCTGCACTAGCAACATGAGCTGGTCACTTGACACCTGCTGCTTCCAATTGCTGTGTTTGTGTGTTTCAGTGTGTGTGTGTGTGTGTGTGTGTGTGTGTGTGTGTGTGTGTGTGTGTGTGTGTGTGTGTGTGTGTGTGTGTGTGTGTGTGTGTGTGTGCCAGTGACAAAAGAGCAGCAACACAGAGACCTTATTTATTCATGGTCCTCTTAAGCAATGGATTGAGTTAGCAAGTGTGGTCATCTGAAAACAAGTTAACAAGGTCTTTTACTACAGCCAAATGATCTGGAAACTGTTTTTGAGTAGTTGTTTTCTGTACAGTCTCTGTTGACATCTGTCAAAACTAGGACTGTGGAGGTCATTACATTTTGTCAGCTGGTAATTGTCAAGCAAATAACTTCCGGTCTCACGGTAATTAACCATTAATTAACATAAACGCGTTTAGCATCTCCTGGTTTCCACGCATATCCTACAAGCCACTGATGTAGACCTTTGAAACATCTACATTTTAGAAAGTCTAATAAATCCATGTAATATAGACTACACCATCACAATAAACCCATTATTTATTTTAGACAGGGCTAAAGAAACATTATGATATGAAGAAAATGTTGTCTATTTCAGAAGATCAGAATAGCATACTCTGAGTTGTCCTTATGTTAGGGCCTGATCTGGCTATGCCATGTGGCTGTGAGCTACACTAGTTAATTTAGCAATTTTGTGGCATTATTTTATAGTATGAATAATACAATTGAACATAGCTGAATAAAAAAGAAAGGATACTTTCTCCAAATGATTTCCGTTGGGCTATATTCGATGTTGAGTAGTTAACAAAGAAACACGTCCTCCTATATGCTTAATTTAGAGTTATTTATGCAACTTTAGTTGTGATTCAAACGTTGGGCTTATATGTTTTGATTTTTAATACATTCTAATGCATTCATGTCTGCATGATGCAATTCTAATGATGATTTGAAAAAAGTAGCATGAAAGGCAAAAGCTCTGCTTTGTTTCTTGTGCAGGCTGCACACACTTCATCAGTTTCTCATTCACAATCTGACAAGCACTTGATAATATTCTCACCAGGCCTCAAATTTACCAGCGGCATCCCCCTTGTGTGTCAAAACAAATGCCCATGCCTTTTACAGCCAAAGTGGCCATTGTGCCCTTGGGCTGAATATAATCATTTGAATTCCCTTCTCCCAGCAGCCTGCTCTGAAGCATCTCTCACTCACATGGCGCTCTCAGATATTTCAATTCTTATTAGCCAATACCGGTCACGTGATCGGGTCCTTCCCACAGCCATCTCACCTCCAAAGTAGGCTACAAGTGAAGACAATCAGGGACGCAACTGTGAGCGTCCCTCTTATCAAATTCCAAGGCACATATTGAAGATGTTAGAAGCACTGTCCACATTTACATTTTGTCAGCCAACAAGATGAGTAGACCTAACAAACAGCAAAAGCACTAGACTACTATACCTTATAATACAAAGGTTGACCTATTCTATTGCTTAACTTGTCCCTCTGTGCGATAAATAAATATTCCAAACATACTCTGGGACAGTTGTGGGATGCGATAGATCCCAAATGAATACAACCACTCGCATCAAAAAGCAATGAGGCTGATGCAACAGATCAGAACGTTTAGCTTAAAATGCTGATAAACTGTTAGTCTATTTCTTCATATTATAAGCACAGCAATGCACACATGGCAGTAGGCTATAAGTGTAAACGTCCCAAAATGCAATCAATTAGTGGGAAAATTCTGTTCTCAAAAGAGACTGCAAATGCTTTATTATAAAGGTGCATTTTTATAGTGACATTTTCTTCCCCAAACTTGAAACTCACACGCCGCCTACATATGCCAGTTCAGCTGTTATTTGGCCACATTAGTTGTGATACAAACCTTATCAAAACACATAGGCCTATGAGCTAGGCAACATGAGGTGTGTGACTATGATTGGAAAAGTCGTAAGAAAAGGCATACACTGTTTCTTGCTTTACTGCACAAGCTGGGACTCATTCGCAAGTGATAACACATAACTCACAAGTCATAGGCTAATATTGTCACCGATCAGACTATAGCCTACTAAATAATATGCTGTATGTGTGATATTAGTTTTCAATGGACCATTATCATGCATGAGTCTCGGAACAGGGGCAAGGGGAAAAAAGTATTCAGACCCCTTGACTTTTTCCACATTTTGTTAAGTTACAGCCTTATTAAAAAATATATTACATTTTTTTCCCGTCATCAATACCCCATAATTACAAAGCAAAAACAGGTTTTTAGAAATTTTAGCAAATGTATATCTTTTTTTAAGTATTCAGACCCTTTATTCAGTACTTTATTGAAGCACTATTGGCAGCAATTACAGCCTTCTTGGATATGAAGCGTGACACACCTGTATTTGGGGAGTTTCTCCCATTCTTCTGCAGATACTCTCAAGCTCCGTCAGGTTGGATGGGGAGCGTAGCTGCACAGCTATTTTCAGGTCTGTCAAGAGACATTAGATCGTGTTCAAGTCCGGCTGGGCCACTCAAGGACATTCAGAGACTTGTCCCGAAGCCACTCCTGCATTGTCTTGGCTGTGTGCATATGGTGAACCTTTGCCTCAGTCTAAGGTCCTGAGCACTCTGGAGCAGGTTTTCATCAAGGATCTCTCTGTACTTTGCTCCGTTCATCTTTCCCTCGATCCTGACGAGTCTCCCAGTCCCTGCCGCTGAAAAACATCCCCACAGCATGATGCTGCCACCACCATGTTTCACTGTAGGGATGGTGCCAGGTTTCCTCTAGGCCGGACGCGTGGCATTCATGTGCCTTTTACTGAGGAGTGGCTTCCGTCTGGCCCCTCTACCATAAAGGCCTGATTGGCAGAGTGCTGCAGAGATGGTTGTCCTTCTGGAAGGTTCTCCCCTCTCCACAGAGGAACTATGGAGCTCTATCAGAGTGTCAATCAACTTTTTTTAGGCTACTAATGACCATCAGCAGCATCAGAGCTTGGAGAAGCCTTGTTACCATGACTAAACGGTCATATGGAATTTGACTGTGGTCATGACTCGTGACCGCCAGTGTGGTGGTAATACGGTCACCATAACAGCTCTAGTCAAAACCAATGTGAATCTTGCATGGATGGACAGGGACTAGAAAAAGGCCTGGCATTTCTAATGGGCCCATTTTTTTGTCCTCAAAGCCACCACATTGGCCTATTTTCTTCCTTGACCCTAACCCATTATTTGCCAAATAATGATCATTTTGCACAAAACCCCCAGTTGAGACAGGCCCACTGGGCGAAAGATGGGCCAGCCCATCTGACATTTGCCAAACTGTCCTTTGACTGTTGCCTCTCTAAATAAGTAGACATTTACCTAGAGTTGAATTACAAAGGTAGAGTTTTGATTAGAAATATTCAGATATAAAATAGATGTCGAGCTCTGGTAGAGGATATGTTTTTTTGTCTTTCAGAACCTAAGGAAGATTTTGTTCGGCAATACTTTTTACGTCTTCAACTATGAGTGGAAGAAGTCCTTCTTCAAATTCAGGGAGCCCTACTCCAACCTGTCCTATGCCCTGGAGGCAGAAAGAGTGAGTAAACAAACAGTGTGTGTGTCTCAATAATCTCCCCTTCTTCCTGAAGTGTGCACTCATTCACTATGAAGCGAAGAAGTGCACACTTCAGAAGAAAGGACCGATTTATTGGGCTACAATCAGTGTTGAGGATGGGAACTTTGAAACAGGGTGGAGAGACTTTGGTCAAGAGTAGCAGTGTGGACTTTTGATCATTGAAGGATAATTGACTTGAATAGACTAGTAAAACTAGCCCCTACAGAACCAAGTGGTTTTTTAAAAACACAATATGCTAATTATATATATTTTTATAGTCATCATAGTGTAAATACTGGCATTTAATGCCAGTAATAATGCTAGCCAGGAGATTCTGGAGGCTGCTAAATAACCAGCTAACAAACTTAGAAAAGGTATGAATGAAATGGCAGCACTGTATGTTGTTTACTATCATTCTAACAATGTAGAATTGTTACCTATTTTTACATATACCCAGAAGAATCAAATGCGGTTATTTAAAGAATTACAGAGCCGTAGGCAGCATTGTAGATGGTTTCATAAGGGCCTCATTAAGGTGATTAACTAACTGCAATGGCACGCCCTGTATTTTTGCCCGATCTGAGTCTAATTTAAGAGATAGTTATACCTGTCAAATAAATGCGATGATGACACAGTTGTTATCTCAGATAGAGGATCGACAGGTGATATTCCTACAAGCTTAAAGGATCAGACCGTTATATAACAGTTGCAATCGGAGACCAGGGTCTTATCTGTAGTTCTGAAATAATGCCGTCCCCCTCCTTGTGACTCCTCGGTCCTAAGACCCATGCTGCTACACGTACATGTCTTCATTAATCAAATGTACCCCTACCCCTATCTCTTGCTTAACTGTAGTAGGATTAGGTTCCACCTTTTAAAACAGACTCATTGGGTAATGTGGTATGTAACGTCTTTGTCCAATTTCAGTGAGTCGGATGTCGAGACCCTCTAGACTAGAGTCTAGCCCAAACCAATTAACTGAGATAGACTGCTAAGCTGTTTTCTGGGTGTGAAATCATCACGGTTACACCATTAGCCTGTTGTTGTTAGACTTAATTATAGATCAGTGTCACCATTATCTCAGGATGTGTCAAGGTGTCTGGTCTCACATAATAAGGTGGTTTAATGTTTAGTGTTAAAGGTGACTTAACGTTAAATGGCTGCCTGTACAAGGTTAGGAACGAGAAATAAACCATGACTCGGAAGGTCAATTAGCGATACTGTAACGGATCTTCCTCACACAGGGAACTCGTTGTAGGGAAAGTTCCTAAAGTCATGATTCATTTATTTTTCCTTAAGGCCAAACTCAAGACATTTTGTTCAACAGTAGCTTTAATGAAACAGCATATTTTTTCTTTAGGGAGGATCCCGTGCCATTCAAATGGTGGTCCAAGCGAACATTATCAAATACTTGCTCTTCACCCGCCAGACCAACTCAGACTGTTGCAGACTGCAAAGGTGAGAAAAGGGCTCAAATTTGACTAAATTAAGTCAAATTAAACCCAATCGAACGTCACCCGACTAGAAATAGTAAAATTAATTTTCACACTATGCCTGCTCCTTGGACACGGATGGGTCGGAGGCCATAGTCTTAGCCCTGCGTCTCAATAGTCATTTTTACCGTAGCGTGCACTTGTTCTCTTCCCTTCTTCCCTTAAAAGGAAAGGACTGATATAAGAAATATGGATGAAACTTGTCTTGCACCAATACAATGCATTTACAGTTGAAGTCGGAAGTTTACATACACCTTGGCCAAATACACTTAAACTCAGTTTTTCACAATTCCTGAAATTTTATCCAAGTAAAAATTCCCTGTTTTAGGTTAGTTAGGATCACCACTTTATTTTAAGAATATGAAATGTCAGAATAATAGTAGAGAGAATGATTTATTTCAGCTTTTATTTCTTTCATCACATTCCCAGTGGGTCTGAAGTTTACATACACTCAATTAGTATTTGGTAGCATTGCCTTTAAATTGTTTAACTTCGGTCAAACGTTTCGGGTAGCCTTCCACAAGCTTCCCACAATAAGTTGGGTGAATTTTGGCCCATTCCTCCTGACAGAGCTGGTGTAACTAAGTCAGGTTTCTAGGCCTCCTTGCTCACACACGCCTTTTCAGTTCTGCCCACAAATTTTCTATAGGATTGAGGTTAGGGCTTTGCGATGGCCACTCCAATACCTTGGCTTTGTTGTCCTAAAGCCATTTTGCCACAACTTTGGAAGTATGCTTGGGGTCATTGTCCATTTGGAAGACCCATTTGTGACCAAGCTTTAACTTCCTGACTGATGTCTTGAGATGTTGCTTCAATATATCCACAATTTTCCTTCCACATAATGCCATCTATTTTGTGAAGTGCACCAGTCCCTCCTGCAGCAAAGCACCCCCACAACATGATGCTGCCACCCCCGTGCTTCACAGTTGGGATGGTATTCTTCGGCTTGCAAGCCTCCCCCTTTTTCCTCCAAACATAACGATGGTCATTATGGCCAAACAGTTCTATTTTTGTTTCATCAGACCAGAGGACATTTCTGCAAAAAGTACAATCTTTGTCCCCATGTGCAGTTGCAAACCGTAGTCTGGATTTTTTTATGGCGGTTTTGGAGCAGGCTTCTTCCTGGCTGAGTGGCCTTTCAGGTTATGTTGATTATAGGACTCGTTTTACTGTGGATATAGATACTTCTGTACCTGTTTCCTTGAGCATCTTCACAAGGTCCTTTGCTGTTGTTCTGGCATTGATTTGCATGTTTCGCAGCAATGTACCTTCATCTCTAGGAGACAAAACGCGTCTCCTTCCTGAGCCGTATAACGACTGGTGTTTATACTTGCGTACTATTGTTTGTACAGATGAACGTGGTACCTTCAGGCATTTGGCTCCCAAGAATGAACCAGACTTGTGGAGGTCTATAATTTCTTTTCTGAGGTCTTGGCTGATTTCTTTTGATCTTCCCATGATGTGAAGCAAAGAGGCACTGAGTTTGAAGGTAGGCCTTGAACTACATCCACAGGTACACCTCCAATTGACTCAAATGATGTCAATTAGCCTATCAGAAGCTTCTAAAGCCATGACATAATTTTCTGGAATGTTCCAAGCTGTTTAAAGGCACTGTCAACTCAGTGTATGTAAACTTCTGACCCACTTGAATTGGGATACAGTGAATAAGTGAAATAATCTGTCTGTAAACAATTGTTGGAAAAATTACTTGTGTCATGCACAAAGTAGATGTCCTAACCGACTTTCCAAAACTATATTTTGTTAACAAGAAACTTGTGAAGTGGTTGAAAAATGTGTTTTAATGACTCCAACCTAAGTGTATGTCAACTTCCGACTTCAACTGTAAATGTGTAAGGAGGAGTGAAGGAGTGTACACTTGGGGAGAAAGGACAGATTATTAGGACAAAGGGGGAAAAAGTGAAGAGACATGGCATTGACTGTGCTCTCTCCCTCCGTCTCTGCTCCTTCCCAGTCTGAGTGAGGTGGGTGAAAAGGAGCAGGAGAGGGCTCTGGCCGTCGCTCTGACTGACATTCTGTGGGCAGCTGGTGAGGAAAGGAGTGCCACCATCTCCTTAGTGACATCAGACTACTGTTTCACCCCCCACCTGGACTACAAACTGGACAACTTCACTGAGAGAGTATGGCCTCCATTGTCATAAGTTGCATGCCAAAGCGTCTCAGAGTAGAAGTGCTGATTATAAGATCAGGTCCTCCCTCTTATTCATCATGATTTAAATGGCAAAACCGATCCTAAATCGATTCTACTCTGAGACTCTTTGTGATTAGGGGTCCAGACCTGAAATAGCCTGTGGTCATCTAGGAACATAGGAACGCCTTTATTCATATATCATGACTGTTCTAGTTTTTACCATCACTTAACCTTCTGCTGGACAATAGTTGGCAAATGTCTCTAGTGTGTAGTGACATCCATCCTGTGTACTGAGAATTTGTTTTTCATTCTTTATTTCCAGCTACAGCTTTTTAGTTTCAACAAGAAAGAGGATGTCAAGAAATTTGTCTATGAGCACATCCAGTGTGTGAGTAAACAAGTATTTTTAGCTAATATGTGGGTAACACTTCCTAGTACTGGCTGCCCAGGTACAAAATCCAAAAATAACCTGTTTTGGATGGTGACTGTGTAGTGTCATGTTTCTTTTTCCCCTCTCCTGCCTGCAGTTTGAAGATGAGGGGAGTCATGGAGTCATCTTGTTTCTCTACAGCTTAATCTTTTCAAGGACCATCACCAGGTATACAACCACCAGTCCAATACACCGGAGCTCCTTAAAAGGATAGTTCACCCACATTACAAAATGACTCATTTGTTTCTTCACCCTGAAAGCAATTAATGGACTAGGAGAGACCGCAATCCACGCTTTGGATTTGTTTACCTAGCCACCAGTGCTTGACAAGGGCTGAAATAGGTGCTGGTAGCCATTTTGGTTGCCGGTACTGTTTATATTTAGGTGCAGGAGCTCCACAATAATGTTGTGCTAATATTTTATAAGATGTGCAGGAGCTCAAGCAGTAAAACATTTGAGGTGCCGATATTCAGTACCGGTGAGCTCCTGTCCGGGGCAAGCACTGCCAACCACTAACTATAGCATTTTATAACCAAAACCCATTGGAATGTACCCAATATTGGCAAGTTTAACATTTCAAACCCAAAGAGTGTATTACACTCTTGGCTCTATTTTAAGAAACCTAACGCAATGGTAAATCTTAGTGCTGGCAGTAGCGTTATAGGTTTGGGGGTGTATCAGATTTTTTTGTTGCTCTTTTCACAACCTGAATTATGGGTGCAGTAGCTGGCAGTAACAAGAAAGTGCTCGGTTTTGATGGAGGAAAAAGTTGTAGGTGTGTCGAGGCTTGATCCCTCACTGACTAATCAGAACATGCTCCATGGCTAAATATGTGGTTGCTTCAAGTTGTGTATTTATGGTCTTTTATGTATTTTTTTATTTTTTATTTCATTTAACCTTTATTTAACTAGGCAAGTATTGCGGTGTCATCAACTCCAATTCGAAATAACAAAATGTAGGCCTGTCCCATATTTGCTAAATATGTTGAACATGTTTGTGGTCCACATTATTCTAAATAATTGCATGGCTTCATGATGGAAATATACTGTTAAACATAGCATTCCCACTCATGGGCAAAAATCTGAGGGGGGAAAAAGTACGTGATGATGGCTGGGCAGGTGGAAATTAGAGAATTTAGCATTTTTCAAACACCTGAAACCACTTTTCCTGCAATCTAGAGCTATAATAATTATGCTTAATTCTATGTAAAACAATCTGTATATTTCTCTGCATATCTAAGCATACCTCTTGAGCTGGCTTGTTTTTCTAAATGAAATAAATATGGTTCTCCGCATCTCTGCTAAAGTCTGGGTAAAAGATTGAAAGGACATTTAGTACATTTAGTAATTTCTTGCTTTTCTAAAGCGTACTAACCTTGCCAGCTTTTTTGTTTCGCACAGAGGAAACAAAGACGTTACGCGCTTGGCGCCGACAGAGATGGTCGCCCAGCTTCAGGTCCTTAGGAAACAATGCAGTTATTTGTTTTTTATGTATTATTTCTTACATTGTTAGCCCAGGAAATCTCAAGTGTTATTACATACAGCCGGGAAGAACTATTGGATATAAAAGCGATGACAACTTACCAACATTACAACCATGAGTACGTCTTTCCCGAAGCGGATCCTTTGTTCAGACCTCCACCCTGGACATGGGATCGTATCCCAGAGGCCGACCCAAAACAACGCGGTCGCCGCAGGAGAGGCAGACGGAGATGCCTACTGGTCAGACTCAGAAGGCGAGCACACCATCCACCGCTCCCGAGCATATTACTCGCCAATGTCCAATCTCTAGATAACAAGGTGGACGACATTAGGGCACGAGTTGCCTCCCAGAGAGACATCAGAGATTGCAACATTCTCTGTGAAACATGGTTCACTCGGGATATGTTGTCAGTCAGTACAGCCACCCGGGTTCTTCATGCATCGCGCAGACAGAAACAAACATCTCTCTGGTAAGAAGAAGGGCGGGGGTGTATGCCTTATGATTAACGACTCATGGTGTAATCACAACAACATACAGGAACCTAAGTCCTTTTGTTCACCTGACCTAGAATTCCTTACAATCAAATGCTGACCGCATTATCTTCCAAGAGAATTCTCTTCGATTATAGTCACAGCCGTGTATATCCCCCCAAGGCAGATACCTCGTCGGCCCTGAAATAACTTCACTGGACTCTATGTAAACTGGAAACCATACATCCTGAGGCTGCATTTATTGTAGCCGGGAATTTTAACAAAGCTAACCTGAGAACGAGACTTCCTAAATTATATCAGCATATGGAATGCGCAACACAGGCTGCTAGCATTCTGGATCATTGCTATTCTAACTTCCTCGATGCATACAAAGCTCTCCCCCACCCTGCCTTCGGCAAATCGGACCATGACTCCATTTTATTGCTCCCAGCCTATAGACAGAAACTAAAATAGGGAACGCCCGTGCTCAGGTCTGTCCAACGCTGGTCTGACCAACCGATTCCATGCTTCAGGATTTCTTCGATCACGTGGACTGGGATATGTTCCGGATAGCCTCAGACAACAACATTGATGTATATGCTGACTCGGTGAGCGAGTTTATTAGCAAGTGCATCGGAGATGTCGTACCCACTGCGACTATTAAAACGTTTCCTAACCAGAAACCATGGATTGATGGCAGCATATGCGCAAAACTGAAAGCGCGAACCATCGCTTTTAATCATGGCAAGGCGACTGGAAACCTGACTGAATACAAACAGTGCAGCTATTCCCTCTACAAGGCAATCAAACAAGCAAAGCATCAGTATAGAGACAAAGTAGAGTCGCAATTCAATGCCTCAAACATGAGACGTATGTGGCAGGGTCTACAGTTAATCACGGATTACAAAAAGAAAACCAGCCCCGTCGCGGACATCGATTAAACAACTTCTTTGCTCGCTTTGAGGACAATTCAGTGCCACTGACACGGCCCGCTACCAAAGCCTGTGGGCTCTCCTTCTCCGTGGCCAACGTGAGTAAAACATTTAAACGTGTTAACCCTCGCAGGGCTGCCGGCCCAGACGGTATCCCTAGCCGTGTCCTCAGAGCATGCGCAGACCAGCTGGCTGGTGTGTTTACGGACATATTCAATCAATCCCTATCCCAGTCTGCTGTCCACACATGCTTCAAGATGGCCACCATTGTTTCTGTTCCCAAGAAAGCTAAGGTAACTGAACTAAATGACTATCCCGTTGCACTCACTTCTGTCATCATGAAGTGCTTTGAGAGACTAGTCAAGGAGCATATCACCTCCACCCTACCTGATACTCTAGACCCACTCCAATTTTCTTACCGCCCCAATAGGTCCACTGATGATGCAATCGCCATCACACAGCACACTGCCTTATCCCATCTGGACAAGAGGAAAACCTATGTAAGAATACTGTTCATTGACTACAGCTCAGCATTTAATACTATAGTACCCTCCAAACTCGTCATTAACCTCGAGACCCTGGGTCTCCACCCCGCCCTGTGCAATTGAGTCCTGGACTTTCTAACGAGCCGCCCCCAGGTGGTGAAGGTAGGAAACCAAATCTCCACCCCGCTGATCCTCAACACTAGGGCCCCACAAGGGTGGGTTCTCAGCCCTCTCCTGTACTCCCTGTTCACCCATAACTGCGTGGCCATGCACTCTTCAAACTCAATCATCAAGTTTGTAGACAACACTACAGTGGTAGGCTTGATTACCAACAACAACGAGAAAACCTACAGGGAGGAGGTGAGGGCCCTCGAGGTGTAGTGTCAGGAAAATAACCTCTCACTCAACGTCAACCAAACAAAGGAGATGATCGTGGACTTCAGGAAACAGCAGAGGGAGCACCCCCCCATCCACATTGATGGGACAGTAGTGGAGAAGGTGGAAAGTTTAAAGTTCCTCGGCATACACATCACGGACAAACTGAAATGGTCCACCCACACAGACAGCATGGTGAAGAAGGCGCAACACCAATTTGGCTTGTCACATAAAACAATCACAAACTTTCACAGATGCACAATTGAGAGCATCCTGTTGGGCTGTATCACCGCCTGGTACGGCAACTGCACCGCCCTCAACCACAAGGCTTTCCAGAGGGTATTGCGGTCTGCACAACGCATCACCGGGGGAAAACTACCTGCCCTCCAGGACAACTACAGCACTTGATGTCACAGGAAGGACAAAAAGATCATCAAGGACAACAACCACCCGAGCCACGGCCTGTTCACCCTGCTACCATCCAGAAGGCGAAGTCAGTACAGTTGCATCAATGCTGGGACCAAGAGACTGAAAAACAGCTTCTATCTCAAGGCCATCAGACTGTTAAAACAGCCATCACTAACACAGAGAGGCTGCTGTCAACATATAGACTCAAATCTCTGGCCACTTTAATAAACTGACTTAATAAAGGTATCACAAGCCACCTTAAATAACGTCACTTTAATAATGTTTACATATCCTACAATACTCATCTCATATGTATATACTGTTCTATACCATCTACTGCATCTTGCCTATGCCGCACGGCCATCACTCATCCATATATTTATATGTACATATTCTTAGTCATCCCTTACATTTGTGTGTGTATAAGGTAGTTGTTGTGAATTTGTTGGATTACTTGTTAGATATTACTGCATTGTCGGAACTAGAAGCACAAGCATTTCGCTACACTAGCATTGACCAATAACATGTTATTTGATATAAGATAGAGTAGCTAGTCTGTCTAACTTACTTGATTGATAGCCTGAAATAGCTTCTTGGAGGAGGTTGGGAGAATAGGAACCTATCTGGGCTAACTAAAGCCAACTTCATAAAATTGCTAGGTGGCTAGAAGTATTAGAGAGAAACAACAACAACAAATGTAGTGTGTGTGTGTGTGTGTGTGTGTGTGTGTGTGTGTGTGTGTGTGTGTGTGTGTGTGTGTGTGTGTGTGTGTGTGTGTGTGTGTGTATATACACACTACCGATCAAACGTTTTAGAACAGCTACTCATTCAAGGGTTTTTCTTTATTTTTACTATTTTCTACATTGTAGAATAATAGTAAAGACATCAAAACTATGAAATAACACATATAGAATCATGTAGTAAGCCATTTTATTTTAACAAATCAAATATTTTATATTTGAGATTCTTCAAATAGCCACCCTTTGCCTTCATGACAGCTTTGCACACTCTTGGCATTCTATCAAACAGCTTCATGAGGTAGTTACGTGGAATTCATTTTAATTAACAGGTGGGCCTTCTTAAAAGTTAATTTGTGGAATTTCTTTCTTTCTTAATGTGTTTGAGCCAATCAGTTGTGTTGTGACAAGGTAGGGGTGTATACAGAAGATATCCCTATTTGGTAACAGACCAAGTCTATATTATGGCAAGAACAGATCAAATAAGCAAAGAGAAATGACAGTCCATTTCTTTAGGACATGAAGGTCAATCAATGCGGAACATCTCAAGAACTTTGAAAGTTTCTTCAAGTGCAGTAGCAAAAACCATCAAGTGCTATGATGAAACTGGCTCTCATGAGGACCGCCACAGGAATGGAAGACCCAGAGTTACCTCTGCTGCAGAGGATAAGTTCATTAGAGTTACCAGCCTCAGAAATTGCAGCCCAAATAAATGCTTCACAGAGTTCAAGTAACAGACACATATCAACATCAACTGTTCAGAGGAGACTGTGTGAATCAGGCCTTCATGATCGAATTGCTGAAAAGAAACCACTACTAAAGGACATCAATAAGAAGAAGAGTCTTGCTGGGCCAAGAAACACGAGCAATGGACATTAGACTGGTGGAAATTTGTCCTTTGGTCTGGATCCAAATTGAAGATTTTTGGTTCCAATGGCCAGATCTTCGTGAGACGCCGTTTGGGTGAACGGTTCATCTCTGCATGTGTATTTGGCACTGTAAAGCATGGAGGAGGAGGTGTTATGGTGTGGGGGTGCTTTTCTGGTGACACTATGATTTATTTAGAATTCAATGCTGTGACGGCCCTGAATTTGTCTGAACCGTCTCAGTGCTTCTCCTTCCAATAGGGCGCTTCCCCTTTTATTCCCAATTAAATAGCCAGCATCAGCTGCGCAAAAGTGGGTTTTGTGATGGTGGTGAGAATGAGGATGTGTTCAACCCTCACTTCCGAAGCGTCTTCACTCCGTTTGGTTTGTTGTATTTAAGTGTGCTTTGTAGCCTTGTCTCAAGTTTAACCAGGATTGGATCCACTCATTGCTTCCTTTGGACTACACATCTCAGTTGGTCTCCGCTGGTTCTTCATGGCCTTTCTCCTCTGTTGGCGAATTGGATTGTCTGGCTGACCGACTGACTACAACCTTTTTGCATACGGTATTTCATTTGTTTTAGTGTGATGTATACCATGATGATTTATGTGGTCAGTTGTAGTTGAAGGCGTATTGAGATTTGATACTCTTTATGGTTGTGTGGTAAAAGATTTTGATATTTTGATTGTATGATTGAGACTGGGTTTACGCTATACTTTTATGAACGGACAAACATTGCGTGACTAAGGTCACTTGAGTTCCGGGCTGGACTCTTTTAGGCCCAAGGTACAGGACTTTTCTGGAGGAACTAGAGCTCATTATTTGTTATATTATTATGTGTGTGTGTGATCATTTATGTTGCTAATACAACCCATGCAAAAGAATACAGTTGTTTTGAAGTTATTTCCAATGTTTTAAGGGTTTATGAAAAGTGTATGTCCATCCTGACTTTTACATGAGTCCTTTGTATTGGTGTAGACTTGACGGACCAGATGGGACTCATTCCCTCCCAAACCAAAATGAGAAATCAATATTTTCTCTGGTTGGCACAACCTACCTGGCACCTCTGCAAACAATAACCTCAAGTCAAAACCGTTACAAGGCACACTTAACCAGCATGGCCACCACAGCATTCTGCAGCGATACGCCATCCCATCTGGTTTGGGCTTAGTGGGATTTGTTTGGGAGATAGTTTGGGATGAGTCGGACCACAGAGTTAAGGAAAAGCAAGTGCATATGGGCATATGTGGGAACTCCTTCAAGACTGTTGGAAAAGCATTCCAGATGAAGCTGGTTGAGAAAATGCCAAGAGTGTGCAAAGCTGTTATCAAGGCAAAGGTTAACTATTTGAAGAATCTCAAATATAAAATATATTTTGATTTGTTTAACACTTTTTTGGGTTACTACATTATTCCATATGTGTTATTTCATTATTTTGATGTCTTCACTATTATTCTACAATGTTGAAAATAGTAAAAATAAAGAAACTCTTGAATGAGTAGCTGTTCTAAAGCTTTTGACCAGTTGTGTGTGTGTGTGTGTGTGTGTGTGTGTGTGTGTGTGTGTGTGTGTGTGTGTGTGTGTGTGTGTGTGTGTGTGTGTGTGTGTGTGTGTGTGTGTGTGTGTGTATATATATTTTAACAGGACAAACCTGAGGGGGCACGTGCTCCTTTGCCCCCTTTAGGCGTGTTGCCTCTGTTTGCACTGATATAGGCCTACTGTAAAATGCATTATGTCTGAGCCATGGACATGCCCAACTTCAATAAGCAAGATTAAATTCACTATTAATAAGACCTAAAAACACAGAATCATTCACTAATAAAATGAAACAACTTTTTAAATAGGCTATGTCTAAATGCAGTTACAGGCACCATATTGTCTCCCCGTGGGCATATAATATTAAGACAACTTAGTCTATGGAGGGTCACTGACACCTTTCATGCAATGGGTATCACACATAATGACTCCAAACTTTTCACAGAAGCTGGACAAAAATGAATGTCCAATATAAATAAAAAAAGGTAAATGCAAACTGTTTTGCTGCTTGTGATATTTTTATCAAATATTGGTGAGGTACATAAGGCTACTGTGTGCGCCTCCTCTGGCAAAATCAATGCCTTTATCCTTATTGCGTTACCACTAAGACCAGCTTTTGGTCGACCTTAAATATCCCTAGTTGTGCTGACTGAAATTGGCAGATTGGCGCACATTTTTAAGGTCACACCTCAAATATTTCCAAGTTTCTTCTTAAGTATAGAGTTAAAAAAAAAAAAGTATTCTTAAGAAGGTGTTGTGAATCTGGGCCCTGATGTTACAGGTAAATTGCCGAGCCTGGTGTAAGGGGTGAAAAATGCTAGAGTGGCAGTTTTTACATGACGAAATTGCAAACTAACGTGCGTTTGACACTTGCGACTCCTTAGCGACAGCCACAATGCACCAACCATTTAATGATAGGTGCATCGTGGCTTGTGAATAATTCAGGAAATGTAAAGACAGTTAGTTAATACAGTATGTTCCATGTAAGAAAGACTTTATAGTGTTACACACCACCCTGACAACAATATAATTGAATAATCTTGACATTTTCAATTAATCTCATTTTTGGAGAGAAAAGACTAACTAAATCAAGGCATCTTGTTTGAAAGGTTGAGGGAGGATCTTGACTGTACCACCTCTCACTTGCTCCATTTGAGCCTTGGCAACTTTGTCTGTCGTCAGGTAAGTGTGAAGAGTGTTTCTTTGTGGGCCATACTCTTGCTTGTGGGCTTCATGTACAAACAACACCTTGCTTTATCAACAGTTGCTATAGCAGCAACACCTTGCTTTATCAACAGTTGATAGCAGCAGACAGCACAGCAGTTTAAAAGAGCCTACTTTATGCCCTCCCTCAAGATAGACCTCCTGGCATAAATGTGTTATTGTGCAAAAACGGATTCCATTATATCTTTATATACAGTAAATTGCTTTTGCTTTGTATTGGAATATGGCTTAGCCATCACACAAGCATCATGCGTCTGCTGTGTCCCTATGTATTCACCAGGCACTGATGAATCTCCTGCTAACTGGCCGAGCCAGTCCCAATGTATTCAATGGAACTCTGCAGTGTGGTGACGACGGCAGCCCTCTGGAGAAGCCTCTACACGGGGTCCTGGCTCGCAGCGCCGTAGGCTACCTGCACTGGAGCCGCGAGCTGCTGGAACGTACAAAGCTGCCCATGGTACAGTAACAGTGCCTTCCTGTCTTTTTATAACTGCTGCTAATCTCAGCACCCAGAACCGAATCTCGTGCGCACTCGCCAGCTAATTATTAATTTTGTCATGAGACACTAACCTGCTGCTGACACTGCATCTACAGCTCTACAGTCTATCTGTTCGTCTGTCTGCCTGCCTGTCAATCTTTGATCTGTTGATCAGCATCACTCTTCCAAAGTTAACATGGTGGTCCCACAGGCACTAAACTGTCCATACTTTCTTAGCCCGTCCTTTGATCTTTCATTAGTCGTTTAAGGGCTGAGGCTGAGCTACTAGAAATTACTCAATAGATCTCCTAGATCAGTGTTTCTCTATCCCTGGTCCGTGGCCCGGCACCGGTCCTTAGGATGTTGCTAATCGGAACCCCAGATGCTTAGTTGACACTGATTTTGTCAGTTCTACAGTGTTCATTTTGATCTGCAGTCCTCCAAAGAGGCAGGATCATAGCTTGCTGGTCCCTTGTACCAAAAAAGGATGAGATGCACTGCTCTAGGCCGATATCCATAAAGCTTCTCAAAGTAGGAGTGCTGATCAAGGATCAAGTTTGCCTTTTAGACCAAGTCTCCCCAATTTACACAAAGCTTAAGACTACATGAACATGGGGGACCTGATCCTAGATTAGCACTCCTACTCTGAGACGCTTTGTAAATATGGGTCCAGGTGTAGATCTCTCATCTGTGCCCTATGGCGCCCTCTAGGTTGGAAGCATGCTGAAAACACCAAAGTTGCCAATTTGGGTGTGCAGTATCAATGGCACCTACAGCGTCCTCTTCAGTCCCAACCGCTCCCTGCTCTCTGACTGGAAGATGGAGCACCTGTTCCACATGTACTTCTACAATGGCCAGCCATCGCAACAAAGCACAGCCCTGCTGACCATCGGTAGGATGGACTACATGTACCTGTATCTCTGACTATCATTTGATATATTCACATACATTAACCCCTCAGTCTCAATATTGAGTATAATATAATGTATAATGTGAATTTTATTGCATCTTAATAATCTATAGGTCTAAGTGATTACACTTTTGCTTATCAAAGCTAAATGATGGCTTGAGTGTCATCTCACAAATAACAATGGGCATAGGGCCCAGAATTATTCCCTGCTTACACTTATTCAATCCTCTCAGATCTACACAAGTGCCTAGAGGTTAGGGGCTAGGGGTTGGTTTGGGATTCAGCACTCATGTTTTACTGTTAATTAACACCTCTCTTGTTACAGACACTCACTCCCACCACTGGGAGGTAGGGATCAAGGACACCCAGGGAGACCCAGAGAAGAGGTTTCCCTCTTTAGAGATGGCCGTTAGGACCAAATGGGAGGGAGCTGCCATCGACTGGAACGGAACCATGCCTTTTTTCTGACCAGGGAGGATACTTGATGATAATGTTCTGGATTGCTAATACATTTTTTATGCATCCGTTTGTCTGGTTTGAAGGCGCCCTTATGCTACCAACCCACTCAAGAAAGCAACTAAATGTTCAGTTCCAGCCGAAAACACAAAAAGTGTGTTTGCAACTTTTACAGCTTAGGCCGGGATTCAATCCCATCATGCTTTGCGGAAATGCACCAATTAATGGCTATATTTCTGCGTTCACAGTAAACACTGCATATACAGTATGTCAGCTCAATCGGAAATTACCTTTAAATGGAGCATTATCGATAAAACACGATCGGATCCCGGTCATAGAAAGATAAGAGGTCAATGTAAAGAATTTCTTACTGTGTAATATTTGTCAGGCATTCTATTGTACTTTTTTACAAAATGTTCTGTAAAATAGGCCTATACTTTAATGTTGTTGGCCCATCATAGGTTACCCACATTATTCAAAAACCAATTCCTGCAGAATTACATTCATTGACAGTTTGAGAAGCTGTTTAATTGAGTGAGGATATTATGTCTTTTCAATAAGACTACTATACAGCATAACTATTTCTATTGAATATTTGTGGCACAGCCTACATTTGTCAATTTTGGCTGTATTTTCTTTGTGTCATCGTTAGCCTAATATTTTGATAAGAAAACTTGGGTTAGTAGGCTAATTTGAAAATTGTGATTTTTTTTTTGTTATATATGCATATTATAGCCCAAAACCTTTTCCATGCATGAATGAAATTTGTTTTTGCTGTCTTTGTAATCTATAGGGATTTTACAGTGCTTTCGGAAAGTATTCAGACCCCTTGACCTTTTCCACATTTTGTTACGTTACAGGCTTAGTACACAGCCTGGGTTGTCTTCGCTGTGTGCTTAGTGTCGTTGTCCTGTTGGAAGGTGAACCTTCCCTCCAGTCTTAGGTCCTGAGCACTCTGGAGCAGGTTTTCATCAAGGATCGCTCTGTACTTTGCTCTGTTCATTTTTGCCTCGATCCTGACGAGTCTCCCAGTCCCTGCCGCTAAAAACATCCCCACAGCATGATGCTGCCACCACCAAGCTTCACCCTAGGGATGGTGCCAGGTTTCCTCCAGATGTCACGCTTGGCATTCAGGCCAAAAGGTTCAATCTTGGTTTCATCAGACCAGAGAATGTTGTTTCTCATGGTCTGAGAGTCTTTAGGATGCTTTTGGCAAACTCAAGGCGGGCTGTCGTGCCTTTTACTGAGGAGTGGCTTCTGTCTGGCCACTCTACCATAAAGGCCTGATTAGATGGAGTGCTGCAGAGCAGGATGTCCTTCTGGAAAGTTCTCCCATCTCCACAGAGGAACTCTAGAGCTCTGTAAGAGTGACCTTTGGGTTCTTGTTCACCTCCTTGACCAAGGCCCTTCTCCTTGTTCAGTTTGGCCGGGTGGCCAGCTCTAGAAAGAGTCTTGGTGGTTCCTAACTTCTTCCATTTAAGAATTATGGAGGCCACTGTGTTCTTGGGGACCTTCAATGCTGCATAATTTTTTTGGTACCCTTCTCCAGATCTGTGCCTCGACACAATCCTGTCTCGGAGCTCTACAGACAATTCCTTTGACCTCATGGTTTTTCTGTGACATGCACTGTCAACTGTGGGACCTTTTATAGACAGTTGTGTGCCCATCCAAATCATGTACAATCAATTTAATTGATTGAGTGTTTGTTCTACAATCAAGTTGTAGAAACATCTCAAGGACGATCAATTTCGAGTCTCATAGCAAAGGGTCTGAATACTTATGTAAATAAGGTATTTCTGTTTTCTATTTGTAATAAATTTGGTCAAATCTCTAAACCTGTTTTTGCTTTGTCATTATGGGGTATTGTCTGTAGATTGCTGAGGATTTTTTAAAATCCATTTTAGAATAAAAATACTGTATGTGTACTATGTTCCCTTTATCCAGTCTTGTCAGACAGTGAATCTGACCATATTTGCAATGTTGTTACTCTGTATGACAATAGGTCTATAACCAGGAAACAAAATATTGAAACAAAATGATCCCTTACTTTGCAATTTTACATTACATTTCATTACACAAACACAATAGGCCTACCTGTTGTTTTCATTAGCTATGCATCAGTCAATGAACAAGGCAATAAGATGACATTTTATGGCGGAGGGCAGCCTTGAGGTTAGAGGTTGACCAGTAACCTCAGGTTTCCCGTGAGAATCCCATTTAGGTTTTGCCACAAATGTTCTTTAAACTTACTGTTGGGGCAACCTTACAATTACCACCTGGAGTAGAACTGAACTGAACTCGTCCTATAGAGTCTCTACACCACATTTGGTACTGTATTCATATGCCACTGTATCCATAGGCTGTTGTAACTGGAGGGGGCAGGAGTAGTGTAGTTTATGGGCGGGGGCTTGACACACTCAAACTATAGGCCTACTTTCTTGTGTAATCCTTGCCCGTGGGCCTTGTTTACACAAGCAGCCCAATTCAGATATTTTTTGTCCACTAATTGGTCTTTTGACCAATCACATCAGATTTTTTGACACCAGATGTTTTTCAGGCCTGATCTAACTGGTCAAAAGACCAATTAGTAACAAAAAAAAGAATTGGGTTGCCTGTCTAAACGCAGCCGTGGAAGACCATTGAGAGAAAATACTGTACAACCTGGGAATTAAATGTGTCCACCATAATCATGAGAGAGATGACGATATTGACGAAATTAGACGCTATTGCAATATAATTTTCATGTCCTTGGTGATTTTAATAAGGAATCGCACTGCTGAGTGAGTGATATCAGTAGTCTCCTGACTGTTGAAATTTAACATTGTTTACATCTTAGATATTCATGGTTGTCAGCCAAATCAGTAGCAACTTTGGGAGTTCCGATCTTTTACCAACGATGAGTGGCCCGTCCATTATAGTACCCGGTGCCAAGACCTGTACCCGGTGCCAAGACCCCGGTGTCAAAATCCGGCTTGGCCCCTAAGACCCTCACAAACTTTTACAGATGCACCATTGAGAGCCTGTGGTTGCAGACAGCAACTGCACCGTCTACAACCACAGGGTTCTCCAGAGGGTGGTGTGGTCTGCCCAACGCATCAACGGGGGCACACTGCCTGCCTTCCAGGACACTTACAGCACCCAATGTCAAAGCAAGGCCAAAAAGATCATCAAGGACATCAACCACCCGAGCCACGACCTGTTCACTCTGCTACCATCCAGAAGGCAAGGTTAGTACAGGTGCACCAAAGCTGAGACCGAGAGACTTAAAAACAGCTTCTATCTCAAGGCCACCACATTGTTTTATTTATTTTCCTTAACTAGGCAAGTCAGTTAAGAACAAATTCTTATTTACAATGATGGCCTACCAAAAGGAAAAAGGTCTCCTGAGGGGACTGGGCTGGGATTGAAAAACAAAATATGGGACAAAACACACATCATGACAAGAGAGACACCACAACACTACATAAAGAGAGACCTAAGACAAACACATGGCAGCAACACATGACAACAACACGGTAGCAACACAACATGGCAGCAGCACAAAATGATAGCAACACAAAACATGGTACAAACATTATTGTGCACAGACAACAGCACAAAGGGCAAGGTAGAGACAACAATACATCACATGAAGCAGCCACAAGTGTCAGTAAGAGTGTCCATGATTGAGTCATTGAATGAAGATATGGCAATAAAACTGTCCAGTTTGAGTGTTTTTTTGCAGCTCGTTCCAGTCGCTGGCTGCAGAGAACTGAAAAGAGTAGCGGCCCAGGGATGTGTGTGTTTTGGGGAACTTTAACAGAATGTGACTATCAGAACGGGTGTTGTATGTGGAAGATGAGTCCTGCAGTAGGTATCTCAGATAGGGGGGAGTGAGGCCTAAGAGGGTTTTATAAATAAGCATCAACCAGTGGGCGTACAGAGATGACCAGTTTACAGAGGAGTATAGAGTGCAGTGATGTGTCTTACAAGGACCACTGGTGGTAAATCTGATGGCCGAATGGTAAAGAACATCTAGCTGTTCGAGAGCACCCTTACCTGCTGATCTATTACGTCTCCGTAATGTAGCATGGGTAGAATGGTCATCTGAATCAGGGTTAGTTTGGTAGCCGGGGTGAAAGAGGAGCGATTACGATAGAGGAAACCAAGTCTAGATTTAACCTTAGCCTGCACCTTGGATATGTGCTGAGTGAAGGACAGTGTACCGTCAAGCCATACTCCCAAGTACTTGTATGTGGTGACTACCTCAAGGTCTAAATCCTCAGAGGTAGTAATCACACCGGTGGGGAGAGGGGCATTCTTCTTACCGAACCACTTGACCTTTGTTTTGGAGGTGTTCAGATGAGGTTAAGGGCAGAGAAAGCTTGTTGTAGAGCGTTTAACACAAAATCCGGGGAGGGGCCAGCTGAGTATTGTGATGTAGTGAGGTTGGACCCAGGTGCAGAGAAAAGACCAGACAAGGAATCAGTGGTTAAGGATAAACATAATACTTTACTGAGAAACGGTAGTCGCAGGATCACAGTACACTTCAAAAACAACAAACACTAAGTCTCGAAAACTCACTCAGGAAACGAATGCACACGGTAAACTATTCAAGCATCTGCAAAAGAGAACTGAAAACACACCTCTTTTAACAGGGAAATCTAACAAGTAAATAGGACACACCTGAGTGTCGTTAGTGTCTCTAGGACGGTCTCTGCCGCCATCTGGTGACAGGTAGAACCATGACAGTACCCCCCCTTCTAGGAGCGGTTCAAGCTGCGGAGCTAGGGCGACCACCACGTAGTTGGCACCCATGCCCACTCCTTGGGGCCGTAGCCCTCCCAGTCCACCAGGTACTGCTGGGTGCCTCACACCCAACGAGCCTCCAACAGACGCCGGACAGTGTAGGCCAGGTGACCATCAACAAGTCAAGGGGGTGGGGGGCAGGTGTGGGGGGAGAGAAGGGACTGGTCCTTACCAGCTTGAGACGGGAGACATGGAATGATGAACAGACCCTCATAGACCTGGGAAGCTGGAGACGATAGGTGACCGGGTTGATGCGACTCAGAATCTTGAATGGTCCTATGTAGATCACGGGTGGACAGCCACACCCATTGACACAGTCGGAGGAACTGAAGAGGCCTTCGGTGCCGGTTTGCATGGTGTTGGTGTCGGGCAAAGGAGTGGAGCAAGGAGGATCGCACTCTGATCCAAGATCGGCGACATTGTCGAATGAACGCCTCGGCTGATGGCACCCCCGCTACGGCCTCTTGTTCAGGAAGTGGGGGGGGAACTCGAACTGACACTTGAACGGCGTCAGTCCAGTGGAAGAGTTCGACAGTGTGTTGTGAGCATACTCTGCCCAGACAAGGAACTTCTCCAGCTCCTGGTTGGCCCGCTCCATTTTCCCAATCGACTGTGGGTGGAACCCCGAGGAGAGACTCACCGACGCCCCCAACTGGGAGCAGAAGGCTTTCCAATACCGTGCGACAAACTGGGGCCCACGACCCGAGACAATGTCCTGGGGAAGTCTGTGCAGTCGAAAGACATGGTAATCACGCAACTTGGCTAAGGCGATGAAATGGGCTGCCTTGGAAAACCGATCGATGACCACCAGGATAGTGGTAAGCCCTTGGGATGGGGGTAACCCTGTGACAAAGTCTATGGACAGGTGGTACCAGGGCCGGCTGGGGATTGGCAGAGGTTGGAGCAACCCAGCCGGTCACTGTCGTGAGGACTTGCTTTGGGCACAGGTGGAGCAGGCCATAATGAAGGATCTCACATCCTCAATCATGTTGGGCCACAAACATTTCCACATCAGGAACTCCAGTGTCCAATTAACCCCTGGATGCCCAGTTAATTTAGAGGAGTGTCCCAAATTGTAGTACTCAGGAATGGGCTGATTGCGGACCATAAAGTCTGTTAGTGGGACCCCACCGGGGTCAGGTTCTCGGGTCTGGGCTTATTGGACCGTGGTCTCAATACTCCCCAATCACGGGACCCACAATGCAGGAGCTGGGGATGATGGGCTCGGAGTCCCTCTCCTCGTTAGAGACATCGTGTTGGCGAGACAGGGCGTCTGCTTTCTGATTCTTGGATCCTGGATCCTGGGCAATAGGCTAGTGTGAAGTTGAACCTGTTAAAGAACAGAGCCCACCTAGCCTGGCGAGCATTCAATCTCTTGGCATCTTGAATGGAGACCAAGTTCTTATGGTCTGTCCAACCGCTTGGAGAGAAAGGCACATGGGTGCAGTTTCTTGTCCCCCTCGTTCCGCTGTGAAAGGACCGCCCCTGCTCTGGTGTCCGAGGCAACCACCTCTACCACGAAGGCACGGGTAGGATCAGGATGGATGAGGATGGGTCCGGAGGTGAAATGTCCCTTGAGCTCCCTGAATTCCCTGTCTGCCTTGGGGTCCAGCAAAAATTGTTCTGGGACTTACCGGTTAGGGCTGTGAGAGGCACTGCCATCGCACTAAAGTTGCATATAAAACTCCTGTAAAAATTAGCAAACCCTAGGCTTCGCTGGACTTGAGTGAGGTGGGACGGGGCCAGTTGGTGACCGCCCCCGCCTTTACAGGGTCCATTTGGATGCCGGCGGTAGAGATAATGTGGCCAAGGAAAGAAACTTGAGACACATGGAACTCACACTACTCTATCTTGATGTATAGGTGACAATGCAGGAGGCGTCTCAGGACTTGGTGGACGTGCAGAATGTGTTCCGGAAGGGTCTTAGAGAAGATCAGGATGTCGTCGAGGTAAACAAAGACGAACAGATGTAATTGTCCATGACTGCTGCTTCAGGGGTCGAGAGGGAGTACAGACGGCCCAGGGGAAGGGTGGAGCCGGGTAGGAGTTCTATGGTGCAGTTGTATCGACGATGAGGAGGGAGGTGGGGGATTGCCTCTTACTGAAGGCCTCATTGAGGTATCAAAGCCAGGTATCGAAGCCAGATAAATGACTATGGCTGCGTTTACACAGGCAGCCCAAATCTGATATTTTTTCACTAATTGTTATCAAATCAAATTTATTTATATAGCCCTTCGTACATCAGCTGATATCTCAAAGTGCTGTACAGAAACCCAGCCTAAAACCCCAAACAGCAAGCAATGCATGTGAAAGAAGCATGGTGGCTAGGAAAAACTCCCTAGGAAAAACTCCCTAGAAAGGCCAAAAACCTAGGAAGAAACCTAGAGAGGAACCAGGCTATGAGGGGTGGCCAGTCCTCTTCTGGCTGTGCCGGGTTGATATTATAACAGGACATGGTCAAGATCTTAAAATGTTCATAAATGACCAGCATGATCAAATAATAATAATCATAGTAGTTGTCGAGGGTGCAACAAGCACGTACGGTGAACAGGTCAGGGTTCCATAGCCGCAGGCAGAACAGTTGAAACTGGAGCAGCAGCATGGCCAGGTGGACTGGGGACAGCAAGGAGTCATCATGCCAGGTAGTCCTGAGGCATGGTCCTAGGGCTCAGGTCCTCCGAGAGAAAGAAAGAAAGAAAGAGAGAAAGAGAGAATTAGAGAGAGCATATTTAAATTCACACAGGACACCGGATAAGACAAGAGAAATACTCCAGATGTAACAGACTGACCCTAGCCCCCCGACACATAAACTACTGCAGCATAAATACTGGAGGCTGAGACAGGAGGGATCAGAAGACACTGTGGCCCCATCCGATGATATCCCCGGACAGGGCCAAACAGGCAGGATATAACTCCACCCACTTTGCCAAAGCACAGCCCCCACACCACTAGAGGGATGTCTCCAACCACCAACTTACCGTCCTAAGACAAGGCCGAGTATAGCCCACAAAGATCTCCGCCACGGCACAACCCAAAGGGGGGGGGGCGCCAACCCAGACAGGAAGACCACGTCAGTGACTCAACCCACTCAAGTGACGCACCCTTCCCGTGGACGGCATGGAAGAACACCAGTAAGCCAGTGACTCAGCCCCTGTAATAGGGTTAGAGGCAGAGAATCCCAGTGGAGAGAGGGGAACCGGCAAGGCAGAGACAGCAAGGGTGGTTCGTTGCTCCAGCCTTTCCGTTCACCTTCACACTCCTGGGCCAGACTATACTTAATCATAGGACCTACTGAAGAGATAAGTCTTCAGTAAAGACTTAACCTCTATGGGACCGGCGGGACGAATTCGTCCCACCTACGTAACAGCCAGTTGAATCCAGTGGCGCGATTTTTAAAACGTTTGAAATACTATTACTTCAATTTCTCAAACATATGACTATTTTACAGCTATTTAAAGACAAGACTCTCGTTAATCTAACCACACTGTCCGATTTCAAAAAGGCTTTACAACGAAAGCAAAACATTAGATTGTCAGGAGAGTGCCCAGCCAGAAATAATCAGACACCCATTTTTCAAGCTAGCATATAATGTCACAAAAACCCAAACCACAGCTAAATGCAGCACTAACCTTTTATGATCTTCATCAGATGACACACCTAGGACATTATGTTATACAATACATGCATGTCTGTTCAATCAAGTTCATATTTATATCAAAATCCAGCTTTTTACATTAGCATGTGACGTTCAGAAAAAGCATACCCCCCGCAAACTTCCGGGGAATTTACTAACAATTTGCTAAATTACTCACGATAAACGTTCACAAAAAGCATAACAATTATTTTAAGAATTATAGATACATTACTCCTATATGCACTCGATATGTCCGATTTTAAAATAGCTTTTCGGATGAAGCACATTTTTCATTATTCTAAGTACATAGCCCAGCCATCACGGGCTAGCTATTTAGACACCCACCCAGTTTAGCCTTCACCAAAATCACATTTCCTATAAGAAAAATGGTCTTACCTTTCCTGTTCTTCGTCAGAATGCACTCCCAGGACTTCTACTTCAATAACAAATGTAGGTTTGGTCCCAAATAATCCATCGTTATATCCAAACAGCGGCGTTTTGTTCGTGCGTTCTAGACACTATCAGAATGCTAAATCATGGTCGTGCGCATGGCGCAGAACGTGACAAAAAAATTCTAAATATTCCATTACCGTACTTCGAAGCATGTCAACCGCTGTTTAAAATCAATTTTTATGCAATTTATCTCGTAGAAAAGCGATAATATTCTGACCGGGAATCTGCAATGAGCTAAACAGCCGAAGGAAAATACTACACGGGGTCGAATCGCGTACGCGCCTAATTCTATTGTCCTCTGATGCGACACTTGGAAAAGGGGATTCTGTGTTTCAGCCTGAGGCTGCCTCGTCATCGTTCAGGTTTTTCCCGGGTTCTGAGAGCCTATTGGAGCCCTAGGAATTGTCACGTTACAGCTAAGATCCCCACTCTTCAATAAACAGAGACAAGAAGAACGACTCCTTGTCAGACAGGCCACTTCCTGCATGAAACCTTCTCAGGTTTTTGCCTGCCATAGAAGTTCTGTTATACTCACAGACACCATTCAAACAGTTTCAGTATTTTCTATCCAAACCTGAACAATAATATGCATATTCTAGCTTCTGAGTTGGTGTAGGAGGCAGTTAAAAATGGGCACATATTTTTTCCAAAATTTTCAATGCTGCCCCCTAGCCCGTAGAGGTTAAAGGTTGAGACTGAGTCTGTGTCTCTCACATGGGTAGGCAGACCATTCCATAAAAATGGAGCTCTATAGGAGAAAGCCCTACCTCCAGCCGTTTGCTTAGAAATTCTAGGGACAATTAGGAGGCCTGCGTCTTGTGACCGTAGCGTACGTGTAGGTATGAACGGCAGGACCTAATCGGAAAGATAGGTAGGAGCAAGCCCATGTAATGCTTTGTAGGTTAGCAGTAAAACCTTGAAATCAGCCCTTGCCTTAACAGGAAGCCAGTGTAGGGAGGCTAGCACTGGAGTAATAATGATCATGATCTTTTCCTCAAAGAAGTTCATAAATTTATTACTGCTGAAGTGAAAGCCATCCTCCATTTGCGAATGCTGCTTTTTAGTTAGCTTTGCGACAGTATCAAAAAGAAATTTCGGATTGTTCTTATTTTCCTCAATTAACTTGGAAAAATAGGATGATCGAGCAGCAGTGAGGGCTCTTCGATACTGCACGGTACTGTCTTTCCAAGCTAGTCGGAAGACTTCCAGTTTGGTGTGGCTCCATTTCCGTTCCAATTTTCTGGAAGCTTGCTTCAGAGCTCGTGTATTTTCTGTATACCAGGGAGCTAGTTTCTTATGACAGATGTTTTTAGTTTTTAGGGGTGCAACTGCATCTAAGGTATTGCGCAAGGTTAAATTGAGTTCCTCGGTTAGGTGGTTAACTGATTTTTGTCCTCCGACGTCCTTGGGTAGGCAGAGGGAGTCTGGAAGGGCATCAAGGAATCTTTGGGTTGTCTGAGAATTTATAGCACGACTTTTAATGCTCCTTGGTTGGGGTCTGAGCAGATTCACAACATTTATTCCATGGGACAAAACTAGGTCCAGAGTATGACTGTGGCAGTGAGTAGGTCCAGAGACATGTTGGACAAAACCCACTGAGTCGATGATGGCTCCGAAAGCCTTTTGGAGTGGGTCTGTGGACTTTTCCATGTGAATGTTAAAGTCACCAAAAATTAGAATATTATCTGCTATGACTACAAGATCCGATAGGAATTCAGTGAACACAGTAACTATAAAAAGTGATTGAGTAGGCTGCATAGATTTCATGACCAGAAGCTCAAAAGACGAAAACGTCATTGTTTTTTTTTTGTAAATTGAAATTTGCTATCATAAATGTTAGCAACACCTCCGCCTTTGCCGGATGCACGGGGGGTATGGTCACTAGTGTAACCAGGGGGTGAGGCCTCATTTAACACAGTAAATTCATCAGGCTTAAGCCATGTTTCAGTCAGGCCAATCACATCAAGATTATGATCAGTGATTAGTTCATTGACTATAACTGCCTTGGAAGTGAGGGATCTAACATTAAGTAACCCAATTTTGAGATGTGAGGTATCACAATCTCTTTCAATAATGGCAGGAATGGAGGAGGTCTTTATACTAGTGAGATTGCTAAAGCGAACACCGCCATCTTTAATTTTGTCCAACCTAGATTGAGGCACAGACACGGTCTCAATGGGGAAAGCTGAGCTGACTACACTGACTGTGCTAGTGGCAGACTCCACTAAGCTGGCAGGCTGGCTAACAGCCTGCTGCCTGGCCTGCACCCTATTTCATTGTGGAGCTAGAGGAGTTAGAGCCCTGTCTATGTTCGTAGATAAGATGAGAGCACCCCTCCAGCTAGGATGGAGTCCGTCACTCCTCAACAGGCCAGGCTTGGTCCTGTTTGTGGGTGAGTCCCAGAAAGAGGGCCAATTATCTACAAATTCTATCTTTTGGGAGGGGCAGAACACAGTTTTCAACCAGCGATTGAGTTGTGAGACTCTGCTGTAGAGCTCATCACTCCCCCTAACTGGAAGGGGGCCAGAGACAATTAATCGATGCCGACACATCTTTCTAGCTGATTTACACGCTGAAGCTATGTTGCGCTTGGTGACCTCTGACTGTTTCATCCTAACATCGTTGGTGCCGACGTGGATAACAATATCTCTATACTCTCTACACTCGCCAGTTTTAGCTTTAGCCAGCACCGTCTTTAGATTAGCCTTAACGTCGGTAGCCCTGCCCCCTGGTAAACAGTGTATGATCGCTGGATGATTCGTTTTAAGTCTAATACTGCGGGTAATGGAGTCGCCAATGACTAGGGTTTTCAATTTGTCAGAGCTAATGGTGGGAGCCTTTGGCGTCTCAGACCCCACAACGGGAGGAGTAGAGACCAGAGAAGTTTCGGCCTCCGACTCCGACTCGCTTAATGGGGAGAACCGGTTGAAAGTTTCTGTCGGCTGAATAAGCGACACCGGTTGAGCATTCCTACAGCGTTTCCCTCCAGAAGCCATGAGAAAGTTGTCCGGCTGCGGGGACCGTGCGAGGGGGTTTATACTAACGTTACTATCTGTACTAACTGGTGGCACAGACGCTGTTTCATCCTTTCCTACACTGAAATTACCCTTGCTTAACGATTGCGTCTGAAGCTGGGCTTGCAGCACAGCTATCCTTGCCGTAAGGCGATCGTTCTCCTGTATATTATAAGTACAACGACTGCAATTAGAAGGCATCATGTTAATGTTACTTAGCTTCGGCTGTTTGAAGTCCTGACGAACCATGTCCAGATAAAACCTCCGGGGTGAAAAAGTTGAATGAAAAAAGTTGAGTGAGGGAAAAACTAAAAATATACGGTAATGAAAAAGTAAAAACCGTGAGGTAGTCAGGTAGCAAAGTAAGATCGGCAACAAAACGCACAGCAGCACGTAAACAAGCTTCTGTTTGGAATCCTATCTTGTGTCATGCCTATAATTTTGTGAGATTGAAATGCATCCACAGTCATAATCATAACCCTCGTCAATTATATTACCTGGCTAGCTAGTAAAATCATTTAACGTTGCTGATGTTACACATTTGCTAACAAGTTACAAATGCGAGGCGTGGCGCAAACAAGTTAGCAGGTGCCAGGCTAACTAGCTAGCCAACTCCAGTCATGTGCTAACATTTCCTGGTAAACCTAGCTTTAGGTGGCTGGTTGTAACATTGTAACTTGCTGTTTAGTAGCCATATCTACAACTAAAAATATAAGAGGTATTACAATTGAGATACAACAGATCTCAGATTGTAAAACCTCTTCTATTTTTAGTCATAGATATGGCTACCTGTAGTTGTTTAGCTAACTTATATAGTAACCTACCTAGCTAGCTACCTACCTACCTAAGTTAGCAAACATACAAATCATTTGATTTCCCCCCGCTGTAACAAAGTAGTGTGTTAGCCAGCTATACACAATATGGGTGTCAGTGGATAAACTAAAGTTAGCTAGGTAGGTGGCTTGCAATAAAAATGACTTACTTAGCTAGCTAGCCACTGTATTTGTCATTTGCCCTCTTCATGTTGGCATCAGCTGTAGCGGAGCTTCTAGCTAAATCCAACTCTTTGTTTCAAATTAGCTATATTCCAGTTGAAACATGTATGGTTGAATGTCACCATGTAGCTAATAGAACATAAAAAAAGCTCTATTGTCGAATTTGTGTTTGAGAGGAATCACTGGAAGCCATTGCAGTCTGGTCAGTTCTTTCAGTTTTGCACAAAGGATTGTGTTAGTGTCCGCCTCTCTTTTAAAAAAAAGCACTCCTTGGGGAAGAATGGGACCAGAGCACGAAGCTCCACCCCACATGAGTTGTAACCTGTCAGACACTGGAACATTTTTGTCAGCTTCTATATTTAGTAATGAATCTGCCAACAGGAACATCACTGAAAGACCTCCAATGGCTTTATGAACAAAGACAAAGATATCTACACACAACCGTATCTAGAACTGGCAAGATGGCGCCGACAGACATGGCAGCTCTGCTTCTAGCTCCTAAGCAACTTTGCAGTATTAGCCCTGAAAGTTTTTTGTTTTATTACATACAGCCGGAAATAACTTTTGGATATATGAGCGGTGGTAACTCACCAGCATTACGACCAGGAATATGACTTTCCCGAATTGGATTCCTTGTTCGTACCCCCCAGGGCAATTAAACTTATCCCAGAGGCTGCTCCAAGACGCTGAGAAGAGGTATTCGGAGTGGACATCTAGTCTGACTCAGGAGGTGTGCACAACATCCACCACTTCAGAGCATATTACTCGCTAATGTTCAGTCCCTGGACAATAAAGTAGACAATCTCAGGGCGAGGATCTCCTTCCAGAGAGATATATGGATATATCGGATATACTGTCCCCGTCCATACAGCCAGCTGGGTACTCAGTACATAGGGAATAAAGAACTTTCCTGGAAGAATACTGGCGAGGTGTATGTTTCATGATTAACTACTCGTGGTGTCATTGTGATAACGTACAGAAACTCAAGTCCTTTTGTTCACCCGACCTAGAATACCTCACAATCAAATACTTCACCGTATTACCTCCCAAGAGAATTCTCTTTGGTTATAGTCATAGCCGTGTATATTCCCCCTCAAGCCAATGCCACAACGGCCCTCAAGGAACAACACTGGACTTTGTGCAAACTGGAAACTATATATCCTGAGGCCGCATTTATTGTTGCTGGGGATTTTAACAAAGCAAATTTGAGGAAAACGCTACCGAAGTTCTATCAATACATTGACTGTAGTACTCGCACTGCTAAAACACTCGACCGCCGCTTCTCCAACTTCCCGGATGGCTACAAGGCCCTTCCGAGCCCTCCCTTCGGGAAAACAGATTATGACTCCATTTTTCTCATCCCTTCCTATAGGCAGAAACTCAAACACGAAGTACCCATGCAAAGGTTTATTCAACGCTGGTCTGACCAGTCGGAATCCATGCTTCAAGATTGTTTTGATCATGTGGACTGGGACATGTTCCGGGTAGCCTCTGAGAATAACATCGACATATACACTGACACGGTGACTGAATTCATCAGGAAGTGTATAGTGGATGTTATTCCCACTGTGACTATTAAAACCTACCCAAATCAGAAACCGTGGATAGATGGCAGCATTCCCACAAAACTGAAAGAGCGAACCACCGCATTTAACCATGGCAAGGTGACTGGGAATATGGTTGAATACAAACAGTGTAGTTATTCCCTCTGTAACGCAATCAAACAGGCAAAACGTTGGTACAGAGACAAAGTGGAGTCGCAAATCAACGGCTAAGACATGAGCCAGACAATCACGGACTACAAAGGGAAAACAAGCCACGTTGCGGACACTGACGTCTCGCTCACGGACAAGCTAAACACCTTCGCCTGCTTTGAGGATAACACAGTGCCACCGATGCGGTCCGCTCCCAAAGACTGTGGTCATTTGTTCTCCACGGCCAACAAGAGTAAGGCATTTCAACGTGTTAACCCTCGCAAGGCTGCCGGCCCAGACGGCATCCCTAGCCGTGTCCTCAGAGCATGCGCTGACCAGCTGGCTGGAGTGTTTACGGACATATTCAATCTCTTCGTTTCCCAGTCTGCTGTCCCCACTCCCTTCAAGATGTCCACCATCGTTCCTATACCCAAGAAAGCAAAGGTAACTGAACTAAATTAAGATCGCCCCGTAGCACTCACCACTATCATCATGAATATCTTTGAGAGGCTAGTTAAGGATCATATCACCTCTACCTTACCTGACACAATAGACCCACTTCAATTTACATGCCGCCCAAATAGATACATAGACGATGCAAATGCCATCAAACTGCACAGTGCCCTATCCCATCTGGATAAGAGGAATACCTATGTAAGAATGCTGTTCATTGACTATAGGGTAGCCTTCAACATCATAGCACCCTCCAAGCTCATTATCAAGCTCGGGGCCCTGGCTGAACCCCGCCCTGTACAACTGGGTCCTGGACTTCCTGATTGGCCGCCTCCAGGTGGTGAAGGTAGGAAATACCACTTCCACTTTGTTGATCCTCAACACAGGGGGCCCACAAGGGTGCGTGTTCAGCCTCTTCCTGTACTCTTTGTTCACCCATGACTGCGTAGCCACGCATGCCTCCAACTCAATCAAGGTTGCAGACGACACAACAGTTGTAGGCCTGATTACCAACAATGATGAGGCAGCCTAAAGGGAGGAGGTGAGGGCCTTGGCGGAGTGGTGTCATGAAAATAAGCTCTCCCTCAATGTCAACAAAACGAAGGAGCTGATCGTGAACTTCAGGAAACAGCAAAGAGAGCACGCCCCTATCCACATAGGTCCCGTCGATCTGAAATGGTCCACCCACACAGACAGTGTGGTGAAGAAGGCGCAACAGCATTTTCTTCAATCTCAGGACGCTAAAGAAATGTGGATTGGCCCCTAAGACCCTCACAAACTTTTATAGATGCACAATTGAGAGTGTCCTGTCAGGATGTATCACCACCTGGTACGGCAACTGCATTGCCTGCAACTGCAGGGCTCTCCAGAGGGTGGTGCGGTCTGCCCAACACATCACCGGGGGCACACTGCCTTTCCTCCAGCACACCTACAGCAGCCGATGTCACAGGAAGGCCAAAAAGATCATCAAGGACATCAACCACCCGAGCCACGGCCTGTTCAACCGCTACCATCCAGAAGGCGAGGTCAGTACAGGTGCTTTAAACCTGGGACCGAGAGACTGAAAAACAAGACCATCAGACTGTTAAATAGCCATCACTAGCCGGCTACCTCCCGGTTACTCGTCCCTGCACCTTAGAGGCTGCTGCCCTATGTAGACATTTTACATACTGCTTTACTAATTTAATATGTATATACTGTATTATATTCTACTGTATTTTAGTCAATGTCACTTTGACATTGCTCGTCCTAATACTTACAGTTGAAGTCGGAAGTTTACAGACACTTAGGTTGAAGTCATTAAAACTCGTTTTTCAACCACTCCACAAACTATAGTTTTGGCAAGTCGGTTAGGACATCTACTTTGTGCATGACACAAGTCATTTTTCCAACAATTGTTTACAGACAGATTATTTCACTTATAATTCACTATGTCACAATTCCAGTGGGTCAGAAGTTTACATACACTAAGTTGACTGTGCCTTTAAACAGCTTGGTAAATTCCATAAAATTATGTCATGGCTTCAGAAGCTTCTGATTACTTTGGAAGTATGCTTGGGTTCATTGTCCATTTGGAAGACCCATTTGCGACCAAGCTTTAACTTCCTGACTAATGTCTATAGATATTGCTTCAATATATCCACATCATTTTCATTCCTCATGATGACATCTATTTTGTGAAGTGCCAGTCCCTCCTGCAGCAAAGCACCCCCACAACATGATGCTGCCACCCTTGTGCTTCACGGTTGGGATGGTGTTCTTCGGCTTGCAAGCCTCCCCCTTTTTCTTCCAAACATATTGTTGGTCATTATGGCCAAACAGTTCTATTTATGTTTCATCAGAGGAGAGGACATTTCTCCAAAAAGTACGATCTTTGTCCCCATGTGCAGTTGCAAACCGTAGTCTGGCTTTTTTATGGCGGTTTTGGAGCAGTGGCTTCTTCCTTGCTGAGCGGCCTTTCAGGTTATGTCGATATACACTACCGGGCTAAAAGTTTTAGGACACCTACTCATTCAAGGGTTTTTCTTTATTTTTACTATTTTCTATATTGTAGAATAATAGTGAAGACATCAAAACTATGAAATAACACATATGGAATCATGTATTAACCAAAAAGTGTTAAACAAATCTAAATATACTTTATATTTCAGATTCTTCAAAGAGCCACCCTTTGCCTTGATGACATCTTTGCACACTCTTGGAATTCTCTCAACCAGCTTTATGAGGTAGTTACCTGGAATGCATTTCAATTAACAGGTGTGCCTTCTTAAAAGTTCATTTGTGGAATTTCTTTCTTTCTTAATGCGTTTGAGCCAATCAGTTGTGTTGTGACAAGGTAGGGGTGGTAAACAGAAGATATATATACAGACAAAAGTCCTATTTAGTAAAAGACCGAGTCCATATTATGTCAAGAACAGCTCAAACAAGCAAAGAGAAATGACATTCCATCATTACTTTAAGACATGAAGGTCAGTCAATATGGAACATTTCAAGAACTTTGAAAGTTTCTTCAAGTGCGGTCGCAAAACCCTTCAAGCACTATGATGAAACTGGCTCTCATGAGGACCGCCACAGGAATGGAAGACCCAGAGTTGCCTCTGCTGCAGAGGATAAGTTCATTAGAGTTACCAGCCTCAGAAATTGCAGCCCAAATAAATGCTTCACACAGTTCAAGTAACAGACACATCTCAACATCAACTATTCAGTGGAGGCTGTGTGAATCAGGCCTTCATGGATAAAATTGCTGCAAAGAAACCACTACTAAAGGACACCAATAAGAAGAGGAGACTTGCTTGGGCCAAGAAACACGAGCAATGGACATTAGACCGGTTGGACATTTATCCTTTTGTCTGGAGTCCAAATTTAAGATTTTTGGTTCCAACCGCTGTGTCTTTGTGAGACGCGGTGTGGGTGAACGGAGGATCTCTGCATGTATTTTTCCCACCGTAAAGCATGCAGGAGGAGGTGGTATGGTGTGGGGGTGCTTTGCTGGTGACACTGTCTGTGATTTATTTAGAATTCAAGGCACACTTAACCAGCATGGCTACCACAGCGTTCTGCAGCCATCCCATCTGGTTTGGGCTTAGTGGGACTATCATTTGTTTTTCAACAGGAAAATGACCCAACACACCTCCAGGCTGTGTAAGGGCTATTTTACAAAGAAGGAGAGTGATGGAGTGCTGCATCAGATGACCTGGCCTCCACAATCCCCCGACCTCAACCAAATTGAGATGGTTTGGGACGAGTCGGACCGCAGAGTGAAGGAAAAGCAGCCAACAAGTGCTCAGCATATGTGGGAACTCCTTCAAGACTGTTGGAAAAGCATTCCCGTTGAAGCTTATTGAGAGAATGCCAAGAGAGTGCAAAGCTGTCATCAAGGCAAATGGTGGCTATTTGAAGAATCTCAATTATAAAATACATACAGATTTTTTTAACACTTTTTTGGTTACTACATGATTCCATATGTGTTATTTCATAGTTTTGATGTCTTTATTATTATTCTACAATGTAGAAAAAAGTACAAATAAAGAAAAACCCTTGAATGAGTAGGTGTTCTAAAACTTTTGACCAGTAGTGTAGGACTCTTTTTACTGTGGACATAGACCTGTTTCCTCCAGCATCTTCACAAGGTCCTTTGCTGTTGTTCTGGGATTGATTTGCTTTTTTCGCACCAAATTCTGGAATTTTCCAAGCTGTTTAAAGGCACAGTCAACTTAATGTATGTAAACTTCTGACCCACTGGAATTGTGATACAGTGAAATAATCTGTCTGTAAACAATTGTTGGGAAAATTACTTGTGTCATGCACAAAGTAGATGTCCTATCCGACTTGCCAAAACTATAGTTTGTTAACAATAAATTTGTGGAGTGGTTGAAAAATGAGTTTTAATGACTCCAATCTTAGTGTATGTAAACTTCCGACTTCAACTGTATATAGTGGAACTACAGTGCCTTCAGAAAGTATTTACACCCCTTGACTTTTTCAACATTTTATTGCGTCACTGCTTGAATTTAAAATAGATTAAATTGAGATTTTGTTTCACTGGCCAACACACAACACCCCATAATGTCACAGTGGAATTATGTTTTTAGAAATGTTTACAAAGGAATTAGAAATGAAAAGCTAAAATGTCTTGAGTGAACAATTATTCAATCCTTTTGTCATAAATTAACCTAAGTCACATAAATTGCATGTGTGCAATAATAGTGGTTAACATGATTTTTGAATGACAACCCCATCTCTGTACCCCACCCATACAATTATCTATAAGGACCCTCAGTCGAGCAGTGAATTTCAAGCACAGATTCAAGCACAAAAATCAGGAAGGTTTTCCAATGCCTCACAAAGAATATCCCTTTGAGGATGGTGAAATTATTAATTACACTTTGAATGGTGTATGAATAGTGTATCAATACACCCAGTCAGGACAAGGATACAGGCATCCTTCCTATCTCATTTGCCAGAGAGGAAGGAAACCACTCAGGGATTTCCCCAGGAGACCAACAGTTAGAGCAGTGGTCACCAACCCAAGGCATTCCTAGTCGATTACCAAACATTTCTGTAGAAAATCCAACGATAAAGGCTTGCGCTCCTTTTTTATTATTTTTTGTGTTGTGCTGTTGGTAGGTGCACTTTCTTCATTATTGAATATTAAAACATACAATCTACTTGCAGTGAAGCCGCTCAACATTTACATTACATTCAGTCATCTAACAAACTCCCATCCAGAGCAACCCACAGAAGCAACCAGGTTCAACGCCCTGCTCAAGGGCACGTCGACAGATCTCCCACAAGGTCAAAAACGGGAACCCGAACTAGTGAACTATCAGCCACCGGCCCAAGCTCCCAACTGCCAGGCCACCAGCCCTCCAAGATCCCCCAACAGTTCCTCGGGAGCTGCCCCTGAACAGTCCACCCCCCCCCCAACAAAAACATAGTAAAATAAACGAATTCCATTCCCCACCCCCAAGACCCACGCACCCCCCAGCCCATCTCCAAATTCACCAACAACCAACAAAATGAACAAAAGAGAAAAGAGAAAGACAAAGGTAAACAAAAAACAACAATGCAAATAACAAAAGACATCAAGAACAACAAAAATCATGGTAGGTGCACTTGATTCAGAAGCCCTGTGTGCCATGTAGGCATTTTGGACTATTTCATTACTCTGAAAAGACAAATGAATTCTAGCCAACGAACCAGAAGATCTGTGGCTAAATCAAGTGTATCTACTTCTGGTCAATCAGATAGCTCAAATCACTGTGCTTACAGATTTTACGACCCCTGTGCTTACAGATTTTACGACCCCGGCCACAGCAAAGTTTGATATTAGCCTACATGAGATTTTATTGCTTTTAAAAACCATGACCAGAGACAGACTGTCAAAGAATACAGCAAAGAGCTGGTGTTTTTATGAGTGAGTTCATGTTTAAGTTTTTATTCAACACTCTCAAAAGTTTTTATTCAACACTATTACAAAACATAAAACACGCTTCTCACCTCTCATGCTGCAGCTGCAGTGAATGAGTAGGCAAGTGTATCGACAGCCCTGCATTTTTCTTATTATTAGCAGCTCGTCATGTCTACTTTAATATCAGGGAATATTTCACTTTCTCTGGTCATAGGAAAGACATGAATTTGTGCATGAGGCCGATGCAGATGTGGTGCGACTTGCGTTTCACCATCAGGTGGAAGACGGTGTCCACTCTCTCTGGTCAGTCTTACCGGGAGAGGAAGGAGAGAGCAGGGACAATGAGAGGCAGACCCTCTGCTGCACTCTCCCTCCCTCCTCTGAGGCTGTTGGTGCGTTCAAGACAACTGCGAAATTGGAAAAATACGAGGTCAAATCATGACATCAGTGATCTTCAGGTCGAACAGTCGGAGCTCTAGAAAGAGGCCCGAGTTCCCGTGTTGCATGACCCTTGAAAATGATCTTTCCCAGTCTGAGCTCTGACCTGAAGATTACTGACATTATGATTTTACCTCTTTTAAACACCCGCCCACTTAGCCCGGAAGCCAGCTGCACCAACGTGTCAGAGGAAACACTGTTCAACTGACGACCAAAGTCAGCCTACAGGCACCCGGCCCATCCACAAGGAGTCGCTAGAGCCAAGTGAAGCCTGACCGGCCAAACTCTCCCCTAACCCGGACGATGCTGGGCCAATTGTGCACCGCCCTATGGAACTGTCGGTCACGGCCGGTTCTGACACAGCCTGGGATTGAACCTGAGTGTGTAGTGATGCCTCAAGCACTGCGATGCAGTGCCTTAGACTGCTGCGCCACTCGGGAGGCTTAAGTCATGTTTGTTTTTTTATCTGAGCGGTAGATCTAGGCTTGCTTTTTGACTGCGAAAGTGATCTTCAAATCAAAATCAAATCAAGCTTTATTTATACAGCATAGACATTTCAGACATGGAATACAACACAATGTGCTTCACAGGAAAATAAAACAATGAAAATAAAAACTGAAATATTTACTACACAACAAACAAGAGGATAAAGAATAACAATAAAAACTGAACAACTAAAAAGCACACTAAGGAAAAGCAAAGCTAAAAATGTGCTTTAGGACCATGCGGATGTCTCCGAGCGGTCAGATAGGCTGTTATCTCTTTTAAAAATGTCCACAGTTTCGGCCTCCCTCAGGTTCTCTGGCAGGCTATTCCACTCGTTATGCCAGTCACATTCTGAGGTCCCCAAAGCACACACAACAAACACTCATCCTGGACAGTTTTATCTCAATCTATTCATTCAGACTCAATCATGGACACTCTTACTGACAGTTGTGTCTGCTTTGCTTGATACACCTTCTTGCCCTTTCTGCTGTTGTCTGTTTTGCTTGATACACCTTCTTGCCCTTTGTGCTGTTGTCTGTGGCCAATAATGTTTGTACCATGTTTTGTGCTGCTAATGTTGTGCTGCTGCCATGTTGTGTTGCTACCATGCTGTGTTGTCATGTGTTGCTGCCTTGCTATGTTGTCGTCTTAGGTCTCTCTTTATGTAGTGTTGTGTTGTCTCTCGTCGTGATATGTGTTTAGTCCTATATTTTTACATCATTTTTTTATCCGCCGTCCCCTTTAGGAGGCCTTTTGCCTTTTGGTAGGCTGTCATTGTAACTAAGAATGTGTTCTTAACAGACTTGACTAGTTAAATAAAAGTACTGGGGTGCACAATCGTGGATTCATTTATAAACCAATACAATAATCTTAAAATTCAGGGGAGCAACTTTGGTTTTAGAAGGGGGGCGGGGGGACATTTTATTTATTATCCAGACGGATAAACGCTCCAAACAGCCTATCCGACTGCTCGGAGGCATCCGCATGGTCCTAAAACACACAATTGCCTTGTTTTGTATCACATTCCAATGATAAAACTAGGGGGGACAAAAATGCAATTTCATGTCCCCAGTGAAAGTTGAGCCCGTTCAAATTATTTCTAAAACTCACAGGCAGCTGGTGCAGAGACCTTAAAACCAGTGTAATACTGCAGCATTCTGTATGTTTTGCAGTTGATCAATGGCTTTCTTGGATAGACCAGACAGGAGAGCATTACAGTAGTCAAGCCTGCTTGTAATAAAAACATGGATGAGTCTCTCTGTATCAGCCTGAGAGAAAAGGCCGCACCTCATGTGGTAAAAGCTATTTTGGTCACATTCCTAATGTGTGAATCGAAATTGAGTTCAGAATCTAAAATACCACCTTGTTTTTTTACCCAGTGTTTTATCTTTATTGCCCGTAAATTAAAATGAGCAGCCTGATTCTCTCTCTGTGCTTTTGCTCTAACAATAAGCACCTCAGTCTTGTCTTGATTTAGCTGGAGGAAGTTGTGAGCCATCCAAGTATTTAAATCTCTAATCATTTATCCGTGGAGCTAAAATGGTGACACAGAAATATAAGTTGTGTACCGTCTGCGTAGCAGTGAAAATCAATGCAGTGCTTTCTGATAACGCTGCCAAGAGGGAACATATATAAACTGAACAGTACTGGACCCAAAATCAAACCTTGTGAAACGCCACGTGATATGTATTTCCTCTGAGTTATGTTCACAAAGAGTGACAAAAAACTCTTGACTAGTTAAATAGGCCCTAAACCAATGTAGAACTGGACCGGAGGCCAACCCACCTCTTCAGTCTGTCTAGAAGGACATCATGGTCAACTGTGTCGAATGCAGCACTTAAATCCAAGAGTACAAGGACAGAGAGCTCATCATTTACCACTTTAATGAAGGCTGTCTCTGTGCTGTGGTGGGCCCAAAAAACAGACTGGAATTTTTCCAAAATACAGTTGGAACATAAAAAAATTATTTAGCTGTTTGAAAACTAATTCATCCAGAAATTTGCTTAAGAATGTAAGGTTGGAGATTGGACAAAAAAAGCTAAGAGCTAAATAATCTATATTGAACAAAAATATAAACGCAACATGTAAAGAGCTGAAATGAAAGATCCCAGAAATGTTCCATACGCACAAAAAAATTCTCTCAAATTTTGGCCAGAAATGTGTTTACATCCCTCTTAGCGAGCATTTCTCCATCGTCAAGATAATCTTGTTTTGCCAAAGCATACAGTTGGCATTCTGACTGCAGGAATGTCCACCAGAGCTGAATTTAATGTTCATTTCTCTACCATAAGCCACCTCCAACGCTGTTTTAAAGAATTTTGAATTACATCCAACCCGGCCTCAAAATCGCAGACCATGTGTAACCACGCCAGCACAGGACCTCCACATCTGTCTTCTTCACCTGCGGGATCATCTGAGACAAGCCACCCGGACAGCTGATGAAACTGAGGAAAATTTCTATCTGTAATAAAGCCCTTTTGTGGGGGAAAACTTATTCTGATTGGCTGGGCCTGTCTCCCCAGTGTGTAGGGCTATCTCCTAAGTGGGTGGACCTATGCCCTCCCAGACCCACCCGTGGCTGTGCCCCTTCCCAGTCATGTGAAATTCATAGAATATGGCCTAATGAATTGATTTCAATTTACTGATGTCCTTGTATGAATTGTAACTCAGTAAAATCATTGAAATTACTTTTCTTCAGAAAAGGTTGGCATTAAGAGTTTAATGGCTGATAGCAGAAAACTGAGGATGGATCAACAACATTGTAGTTACTCCAAAATACTAACAAATTATGTAAATGATGTTATGTTTGGGGCAAATCCAACATATCATTGAGTATCACTTCATATTTTCAAGCATGGTGGTGGCTGCATCATCGTATGGGTATGCTTGTCATCGACAAGGACTAGGGAGTTTTTTTCAGGATAAAATAAAGTCTACCTTCCATCAGACACTAGGAGACAAATTCACCTTTCAGCAGGACAATAACCTAAAACAAGGCCATAGACACTGGAGTTGCTTACCAAGGCGACATGGAATGTTCCAGAGTGGCCTAGTTACAGTTTTGACTTAAATCGGCTTGAAAATGTATGGCAAGACTTGAAAGTGGCTGTCTAGCAATGATCAACAACCAACTTCACAGAGCCCGAAGAATTTTGTACAATCCAGCTGTGCAAAGCCAGAAATACTCACAGCTGTAAACGCTGCTAAAGGTTATTCTAACATGTATTGACTCAGGTGTGAATACTTATGTAAATTATATATTTCTATACGTCATTTTCAATAAATGTCCAAAACATATTTTCACTTTGTCATTATGGGGTATTGTTTATAGATGGGTGAGGGGCAGTCCAAGGTCGTGTTCATTAAGCACCAAAAAAGAAAACCGAACTGAAACTGGGATCACCTGGAATGTTCATTAAGAAACACTCATTTTTGTTTTCCCACCGCAAAATGTTTTCAATTGCATTTCCTAATGCAAGTGCTTTCCTTTTCTTCTGTGGTGGCAACTCTGATGTCAGGACTTTCTGAACACATATAAGCACTCAAACAATGGTTACACTAAAGTGAATTGTCTTCAATTATATTTTCAACAATTGTCACATTACAATCCACACACACTTCAAAGTAAATATTTTTCCAAGGAAACCCCCCCCCCCCCCCCCCTATATTGAACAAAAATATAAACGCAACATGTAAAGAGCTGAAATGAAAGATCCCAGAAATGTTCCATACGCACAAAAAAATTCTCTCAAATTTTGGCCAGAATGTGTTTACATCCCTCTTAGCGAGCATTTCTCCATCGTCAAGATAATCTTGTTTTGCCAAAGCATACAGTTGGCATTCTGACTGCAGGAATGTCCACCAGAGCTGAATGTAATGTTCATTTCTCTACCATAAGCCACCTCCAACGCTGTTTTAAAGAATTTTGAATTACATCCAACCCGGCCTCAAAATCGCAGGACCATGTGTAACCACGCCAGCACAGGACCTCCACATCTGGCTTCTTCACCTGCGGGATCATCTGAGACAAAGCCACCCGGACAGCTGATGAAACTGAGGAAAATTTCTATCTGTAATAAAGCCCTTTTGTGGGGGAAAACTTATTCTGATTGGCTGGGCCTGTCTCCCCAGTGTGTAGGGCTATCTCCTAAGTGGGTGGACCTATGCCCTCCCAGACCCACCCGTGGCTGTGCCCCTGCCCAGTCATGTGAAATTCATAGAATATGGCCTAATGAATTGATTTCAATTTACTGATGTCCTTGTATGAATTGTAACTCAGTAAAATCATTGAAATTACTTTTCTTCAGAAAAAGTTGGCATTAAGAGTTTAATGGCTGATAGCAGAAAACTGAGGATGGATCAACAACATTGTAGTTACTCCAAAATACTAACAAATTATGTAAATGATGTTATGTTTGGGGCAAATCCAACATATCATTGAGTATCACTTCATATTTTCAAGCATGGTGGTGGCTGCATCATCGTATGGGTATGCTTGTCATCGACAAGGACTAGGGAGTTTTTTTCAGGATAAAATAAAGTCTACCTTCCATCAGACACTAGGAGACAAATTCACCTTTCAGCAGGACAATAACCTAAAACAAGGCCATAGACACTGGAGTTGCTTACCAAGGCGACATGGAATGTTCCAGAGTGGCCTAGTTACAGTTTTGACTTAAATCGGCTTGAAAATGTATGGCAAGACTTGAAAGTGGCTGTCTAGCAATGATCAACAACCAACTTCACAGAGCCCGAAGAATTTTGTACAATCCAGCTGTGCAAAGCCAGAAATACTCACAGCTGTAAACGCTGCTAAAGGTTATTCTAACATGTATTGACTCAGGTGTGAATACTTATGTAAATTATATATTTCTATAGGTAATTTTCAATAAATGTCCAAAACATATTTCACTTTGTCATTATGGGGTATTGTTTATAGATGGGTGAGGGGCAGTCCAAGGTCGTGTTCATTAAGCACCAAAAAAGAAAACCGAACTGAAACTGGGATCACCTGGAATGTTCATTAAGAAACACTCATTTTTGTTTTCCCACCGCAAAATGTTTTCAATTGCATTTCCTAATGCAAGTGCTTTCCTTTTCTTCTGTGGTGGCAACTCTGATGTCAGGACTTTCTGAACACATATAAGCACTCAAACAATGGTTACACTAAAGTGAATTGTCTTCAATTATATTTTCAACAATTGTCACATTACAATCCACACACACTTCAAAGTAAATATTTTCCAAGGAAACCCCCCCCCCCCCCCCCCCCCCCCCCCCCTATATTGAACAAAAATATAAACGCAACATGTAAAGAGCTGAAATGAAAGATCCCAGAAATGTTCCATACGCACAAAAAATTCTCTCAAATTTTGGCCAGAAATGTGTTTACATCCCTCTTAGCGAGCATTTCTCCATCGTCAAGATAATCTTGTTTTGCCAAAGCATACAGTTGGCATTCTGACTGCAGGAATGTCCACCAGAGCTGAATGTAATGTTCATTTCTCTACCATAAGCCACCTCCAACGCTGTTTTAAAGAATTTTGAATTACATCCAACCCGGCCTCAAAATCGCAGACCATGTGTAACCACGCCAGCACAGGACCTCCACATCTGGCTTCTTCACCTGCGGGATCATCTGAGACAAGCCACCCGGACAGCTGATGAAACTGAGGAAAATTTCTATCTGTAATAAAGCCCTTTTGTGGGGGAAAACTTATTCTGATTGGCTGGGCCTGTCTCCCCAGTGTGTAGGGCTATCTCCTAAGTGGGTGGACCTATGCCCTCCCAGACCCACCCGTGGCTGTGCCCCTGCCCAGTCATGTGAAATTCATAGAATATGGCCTAATGAATTGATTTCAATTTACTGATGTCCTTGTATGAATTGTAACTCAGTAAAATCATTGAAATTACTTTTCTTCAGAAAAGGTTGGCATTAAGAGTTTAATGGCTGATAGCAGAAAACTGAGGATGGATCAACAACATTGTAGTTACTCCAAAATACTAACAAATTATGTAAATGATGTTATGTTTGGGGCAAATCCAACATATCATTGAGTATCACTTCATATTTTCAAGCATGGTGGTGGCTGCATCATCGTATGGGTATGCTTGTCATCGACAAGGACTAGGGAGTTTTTTTCAGGATAAAATAAAGTCTACCTTCCATCAGACACTAGGAGACAAATTCACCTTTCAGCAGGACAATAACCTAAAACAAGGCCATAGACACTGGAGTTGCTTACCAAGGCGACATGGAATGTTCCAGAGTGGCCTAGTTACAGTTTTGACTTAAATCGGCTTGAAAATGTATGGCAAGACTTGAAAGTGGCTGTCTAGCAATGATCAACAACCAACTTCACAGAGCCCGAAGAATTTTGTACAATCCAGCTGTGCAAAGCCAGAAATACTCACAGCTGTAAACGCTGCTAAAGGTTATTCTAACATGTATTGACTCAGGTGTGAATACTTATGTAAATTATATATTTCTATACGTCATTTTCAATAAATGTCCAAAACATATTTCACTTTGTCATTATGGGGTATTGTTTATAGATGGGTGAGGGGCAGTCCAAGGTCGTGTTCATTAAGCACCAAAAAAGAAAACCGAACTGAAACTGGGATCACCTGGAATGTTCATTAAGAAACACTCATTTTTGTTTTCCCACCGCAAAATGTTTTCAATTGCATTTCCTAATGCAAGTGCTTTCCTTTTCTTCTGTGGTGGCAACTCTGATGTCAGGACTTTCTGAACACATATAAGCACTCAAACAATGGTTACACTAAAGTGAATTGTCTTCAATTATATTTTCAACAATTGTCACATTACAATCCACACACACTTCAAAGTAAATATTTTTCCAAGGAAACCCCCCCCCCCCCCCTATATTGAACAAAAATATAAACGCAACATGTAAAGAGCTGAAATGAAAGATCCCAGAAATGTTCCATACGCACAAAAAAATTCTCTCAAATTTTGGCCAGAAATGTGTTTACATCCCTCTTAGCGAGCATTTCTCCATCGTCAAGATAATCTTGTTTTGCCAAAGCATACAGTTGGCATTCTGACTGCAGGAATGTCCACCAGAGCTGAATTTAATGTTCATTTCTCTACCATAAGCCACCTCCAACGCTGTTTTAAAGAATTTTGAATTACATCCAACCCGGCCTCAAAATCGCAGACCATGTGTAACCACGCCAGCACAGGACCTCCACATCTGGCTTCTTCACCTGCGGGATCATCTGAGACAAGCCACCCGGACAGCTGATGAAACTGAGGAAAATTTCTATCTGTAATAAAGCCCTTTTGTGGGGGAAAACTTATTCTGATTGGCTGGGCCTGTCTCCCCAGTGTGTAGGGCTATCTCCTAAGTGGGTGGACCTATGCCCTCCCAGACCCACCCGTGGCTGTGCCCCTGCCCAGTCATGTGAAATTCATAGAATATGGCCTAATGAATTGATTTCAATTTACTGATGTCCTTGTATGAATTGTAACTCAGTAAAATCATTGAAATTACTTTTCTTCAGAAAAGGTTGGCATTAAGAGTTTAATGGCTGATAGCAGAAAACTGAGGATGGATCAACAACATTGTAGTTACTCCAAAATACTAACAAATTATGTAAATGATGTTATGTTTGGGGCAAATCCAACATATCATTGAGTATCACTTCATATTTTCAAGCATGGTGGTGGCTGCATCATCGTATGGGTATGCTTGTCATCGACAAGGACTAGGGAGTTTTTTTCAGGATAAAATAAAGTCTACCTTCCATCAGACACTAGGAGACAAATTCACCTTTCAGCAGGACAATAACCTAAAACAAGGCCATAGACACTGGAGTTGCTTACCAAGGCGACATGGAATGTTCCAGAGTGGCCTAGTTACAGTTTTGACTTAAATCGGCTTGAAAATGTATGGCAAGACTTGAAAGTGGCTGTCTAGCAATGATCAACAACCAACTTCACAGAGCCCGAAGAATTTTGTACAATCCAGCTGTGCAAAGCCAGAAATACTCACAGCTGTAAACGCTGCTAAAGGTTATTCTAACATGTATTGACTCAGGTGTGAATACTTATGTAAATTATATATTTCTATACGTCATTTTCAATAAATGTCCAAAACATATTTTCACTTTGTCATTATGGGGTATTGTTTATAGATGGGTGAGGGGCAGTCCAAGGTCGTGTTCATTAAGCACCAAAAAAGAAAACCGAACTGAAACTGGGATCACCTGGAATGTTCATTAAGAAACACTCATTTTTGTTTTCCCACCGCAAAATGTTTTCAATTGCATTTCCTAATGCAAGTGCTTTCCTTTTCTTCTGTGGTGGCAACTCTGATGTCAGGACTTTCTGAACACATATAAGCACTCAAACAATGGTTACACTAAAGTGAATTGTCTTCAATTATATTTTCAACAATTGTCACATTACAATCCACACACACTTCAAAGTAAATATTTTTCCAAGGAAACCCCCCCCCCCCCCCCCCCCTATATTGAACAAAAATATAAACGCAACATGTAAAGAGCTGAAATGAAAGATCCCAGAAATGTTCCATACGCACAAAAAAATTCTCTCAAATTTTGGCCAGAAATGTGTTTACATCCCTCTTAGCGAGCATTTCTCCATCGTCAAGATAATCTTGTTTTGCCAAAGCATACAGTTGGCATTCTGACTGCAGGAATGTCCACCAGAGCTGAATTTAATGTTCATTTCTCTACCATAAGCCACCTCCAACGCTGTTTTAAAGAATTTTGAATTACATCCAACCCGGCCTCAAAATCGCAGACCATGTGTAACCACGCCAGCACAGGACCTCCACATCTGGCTTCTTCACCTGCGGGATCATCTGAGACAAGCCACCCGGACAGCTGATGAAACTGAGGAAAATTTCTATCTGTAATAAAGCCCTTTTGTGGGGGAAAACTTATTCTGATTGGCTGGGCCTGTCTCCCCAGTGTGTAGGGCTATCTCCTAAGTGGGTGGACCTATGCCCTCCCAGACCCACCCGTGGCTGTGCCCCTGCCCAGTCATGTGAAATTCATAGAATATGGCCTAATGAATTGATTTCAATTTACTGATGTCCTTGTATGAATTGTAACTCAGTAAAATCATTGAAATTACTTTTCTTCAGAAAAGGTTGGCATTAAGAGTTTAATGGCTGATAGCAGAAAACTGAGGATGGATCAACAACATTGTAGTTACTCCAAAATACTAACAAATTATGTAAATGATGTTATGTTTGGGGCAAATCCAACATATCATTGAGTATCACTTCATATTTTCAAGCATGGTGGTGGCTGCATCATCGTATGGGTATGCTTGTCATCGACAAGGACTAGGGAGTTTTTTTCAGGATAAAATAAAGTCTACCTTCCATCAGACACTAGGAGACAAATTCACCTTTCAGCAGGACAATAACCTAAAACAAGGCCATAGACACTGGAGTTGCTTACCAAGGCGACATGGAATGTTCCAGAGTGGCCTAGTTACAGTTTTGACTTAAATCGGCTTTGAAAATGTATGGCAAGACTTGAAAGTGGCTGTCTAGCAATGATCAACAACCAACTTCACAGAGCCCGAAGAATTTTGTACAATCCAGCTGTGCAAAGCCAGAAATACTCACAGCTGTAAACGCTGCTAAAGGTTATTCTAACATGTATTGACTCAGGTGTGAATACTTATGTAAATTATATATTTCTATACGTCATTTTCAATAAATGTCCAAAACATATTTTCACTTTGTCATTATGGGGTATTGTTTATAGATGGGTGAGGGGCAGTCCAAGGTCGTGTTCATTAAGCACCAAAAAGAAAACCGAACTGAAACTGGGATCACCTGGAATGTTCATTAAGAAACACTCATTTTTGTTTTCCCACCACAAAATGTTTTCAATTGCATTTCCTAATGCAAGTGCTTTCCTTTTCTTCTGTGGTGGCAACTCTGATGTCAGGACTTTCTGAACACATATAAGCACTCAAACAATGGTTACACTAAAGTGAATTGTCTTCAATTATATTTTCAACAATTGTCACATTACAATCCACACACACTTCAAAGTAAATATTTTTCCAAGGAAACCCCCCCCCCCCCCCCCCCCTATATTGAACAAAAACATAAACGCAACATGTAAAGAGCTGAAATGAAAGATCCCAGAAATGTTCCATACGCACAAAAAAATTCTCTCAAATTTTGGCCAGAAATGTGTTTACATCCCTCTTAGCGAGCATTTCTCCATCGTCAAGATAATCTTGTTTTGCCAAAGCATACAGTTGGCATTCTGACTGCAGGAATGTCCACCAGAGCTGAATTTAATGTTCATTTCTCTACCATAAGCCACCTCCAACGCTGTTTTAAAGAATTTTGAATTACATCCAACCCGGCCTCAAAATCGCAGACCATGTGTAACCACGCCAGCACAGGACCTCCACATCTGGCTTCTTCACCTGCGGGATCATCTGAGACAAGCCACCCGGACAGCTGATGAAACTGAGGAAAATTTCTATCTGTAATAAAGCCCTTTTGTGGGGGAAAACTTATTCTGATTGGCTGGGCCTGTCTCCCCAGTGTGTAGGGCTATCTCCTAAGTGGGTGGACCTATGCCCTCCCAGACCCACCCGTGGCTGTGCCCCTGCCCAGTCATGTGAAATTCATAGAATATGGCCTAATGAATTGATTTCAATTTACTGATGTCCTTGTATGAATTGTAACTCAGTAAAATCATTGAAATTACTTTTCTTCAGAAAAGGTTGGCATTAAGAGTTTAATGGCTGATAGCAGAAAACTGAGGATGGATCAACAACATTGTAGTTACTCCAAAATACTAACAAATTATGTAAATGATGTTATGTTTGGGGCAAATCCAACATATCATTAAGTATCACTTCATATTTTCAAGCATGGTGGTGGCTGCATCATCGTATGGGTATGCTTGTCATCGACAAGGACTAGGGAGTTTTTTTCAGGATAAAATAAAGTCTACCTTCCATCAGACACTAGGAGACAAATTCACCTTTCAGCAGGACAATAACCTAAAACAAGGCCATAGACACTGGAGTTGCTTACCAAGGCGACATGGAATGTTCCAGAGTGGCCTAGTTACAGTTTTGACTTAAATCGGCTTGAAAATGTATGGCAAGACTTGAAAGTGGCTGTCTAGCAATGATCAACAACCAACTTCACAGAGCCCGAAGAATTTTGTACAATCCAGCTGTGCAAAGCCAGAAATACTCACAGCTGTAAACGCTGCTAAAGGTTATTCTAACATGTATTGACTCAGGTGTGAATACTTATGTAAATTATATATTTCTATACGTAATTTTCAATAAATGTCCAAAACATATTTTCACTTTGTCATTATGGGGTATTGTTTATAGATGGGTGAGGGGCAGTCCAAGGTCGTGTTCATTAAGCACCAAAAAAGAAAACCGAACTGAAACTGGGATCACCTGGAATGTTCATTAAGAAACACTCATTTTTGTTTTCCACCGCAAAATGTTTTCAATTGCATTTCCTAATGCAAGTGCTTTCCTTTTCTTCTGTGGTGGCAACTCTGATGTCAGGACTTTCTGAACACATATAAGCACTCAAACAATGGTTACACTAAAGTGAATTGTCTTCAATTATATTTTCAACAATTGTCACATTACAATCCACACACACTTCAAAGTAAATATTTTTCCAAGGAAACCCCCCCCCCCCCCCCCCCCCCCCCTATATTGAACAAAAACATAAACGCAACATGTAAAGAGCTGAAATGAAAGATCCCAGAAATGTTCCATACGCACAAAAAAATTCTCTCAAATTTTGGCCAGAAATGTGTTTACATCCCTCTTAGCGAGCATTTCTCCATCGTCAAGATAATCTTGTTTTGCCAAAGCATACAGTTGGCATTCTGACTGCAGGAATGTCCACCAGAGCTGAATTTAATGTTCATTTCTCTACCATAAGCCACCTCCAACGCTGTTTTAAAGAATTTTGAATTACATCCAACCCGGCCTCAAAATCGCAGACCATGTGTAACCACGCCAGCACAGGACCTCCACATCTGGCTTCTTCACCTGCGGGATCATCTGAGACAAGCCACCCGGACAGCTGATGAAACTGAGGAAAATTTCTATCTGTAATAAAGCCCTTTTGTGGGGGAAAACTTATTCTGATTGGCTGGGCCTGTCTCCCCAGTGTGTAGGGCTATCTCCTAAGTGGGTGGACCTATGCCCTCCCAGACCCACCCGTGGCTGTGCCCCTGCCCAGTCATGTGAAATTCATAGAATATGGCCTAATGAATTGATTTCAATTTACTGATGTCCTTGTATGAATTGTAACTCAGTAAAATCATTGAAATTACTTTTCTTCAGAAAAGGTTGGCATTAAGAGTTTAATGGCTGATAGCAGAAAACTGAGGATGGATCAACAACATTGTAGTTACTCCAAAATACTAACAAATTATGTAAATGATGTTATGTTTGGGGCAAATCCAACATATCATTGAGTATCACTTCATATTTTCAAGCATGGTGGTGGCTGCATCATCGTATGGGTATGCTTGTCATCGACAAGGACTAGGGAGTTTTTTTCAGGATAAAATAAAGTCTACCTTCCATCAGACACTAGGAGACAAATTCACCTTTCAGCAGGACAATAACCTAAAACAAGGCCATAGACACTGGAGTTGCTTACCAAGGCGACATGGAATGTTCCAGAGTGGCCTAGTTACAGTTTTGACTTAAATCGGCTTGAAAATGTATGGCAAGACTTGAAAGTGGCTGTCTAGCAATGATCAACAACCAACTTCACAGAGCCCGAAGAATTTTGTACAATCCAGCTGTGCAAAGCCAGAAATACTCACAGCTGTAAACGCTGCTAAAGGTTATTCTAACATGTATTGACTCAGGTGTGAATACTTATGTAAATTATATATTTCTATACGTCATTTTCAATAAATGTCCAAAACATATTTTCACTTTGTCATTATGGGGTATTGTTTATAGATGGGTGAGGGGCAGTCCAAGGTCGTGTTCATTAAGCACCAAAAAAGAAAACCGAACTGAAACTGGGATCACCTGGAATGTTCATTAAGAAACACTCATTTTTGTTTTCCCACCGCAAAATGTTTTCAATTGCATTTCCTAATGCAAGTGCTTTCCTTTTCTTCTGTGGTGGCAACTCTGATGTCAGGACTTTCTGAACACATATAAGCACTCAAACAATGGTTACACTAAAGTGAATTGTCTTCAATTATATTTTCAACAATTGTCACATTACAATTCACACACACTTCAAAGTAAATATTTTTCCAAGGAAACCCCCCCCCCCCCCTATATTGAACAAAAATATAAACGCAACATGTAAAGAGCTGAAATGAAAGATCCCAGAAATGTTCCATACGCACAAAAAAATTCTCTCAAATTTTGGCCAGAAATGTGTTTACATCCCTCTTAGCGAGCATTTCTCCATCGTCAAGATAATCTTGTTTTGCCAAAGCATACAGTTGGCATTCTGACTGCAGGAATGTCCACCAGAGCTGAATTTAATGTTCATTTCTCTACCATAAGCCACCTCCAACGCTGTTTTAAAGAATTTTGAATTACATCCAACCCGGCCTCAAAATCGCAGACCATGTGTAACCACGCCAGCACAGGACCTCCACATCTGGCTTCTTCACCTGCGGGATCATCTGAGACAAGCCACCCGGACAGCTGATGAAACTGAGGAAAATTTCTATCTGTAATAAAGCCCTTTTGTGGGGGAAAACTTATTCTGATTGGCTGGGCCTGTCTCCCCAGTGTGTAGGGCTATCTCCTAAGTGGGTGGACCTATGCCCTCCCAGACCCACCCGTGGCTGTGCCCCTGCCCAGTCATGTGAAATTCATAGAATATGGCCTAATGAATTGATTTCAATTTACTGATGTCCTTGTATGAATTGTAACTCAGTAAAATCATTGAAATTACTTTTCTTCAGAAAAGGTTGGCATTAAGAGTTTAATGGCTGATAGCAGAAACTGAGGATGGATCAACAACATTGTAGTTACTCCAAAATACTAACAAATTATGTAAATGATGTTATGTTTGGGGCAAATCCAACATATCATTGAGTATCACTTCATATTTTCAAGCATGGTGGTGGCTGCATCATCGTATGGGTATGCTTGTCATCGACAAGGACTAGGGAGTTTTTTTCAGGATAAAATAAAGTCTACCTTCCATCAGACACTAGGAGACAAATTCACCTTTCAGCAGGACAATAACCTAAAACAAGGCCATAGACACTGGAGTTGCTTACCAAGGCGACATGGAATGTTCCAGAGTGGCCTAGTTACAGTTTTGACTTAAATCGGCTTGAAAATGTATGGCAAGACTTGAAAGTGGCTGTCTAGCAATGATCAACAACCAACTTCACAGAGCCCGAAGAATTTTGTACAATCCAGCTGTGCAAAGCCAGAAATACTCACAGCTGTAAACGCTGCTAAAGGTTATTCTAACATGTATTGACTCAGGTGTGAATACTTATGTAAATTATATATTTCTATACGTCATTTTCAATAAATGTCCAAAACATATTTTCACTTTGTCATTATGGGGTATTGTTTATAGATGGGTGAGGGGCAGTCCAAGGTCGTGTTCATTAAGCACCAAAAAAGAAAACCGAACTGAAACTGGGATCACCTGGAATGTTCATTAAGAAACACTCATTTTTGTTTTCCCACCGCAAAATGTTTTCAATTGCATTTCCTAATGCAAGTGCTTTCCTTTTCTTCTGTGGTGGCAACTCTGATGTCAGGACTTTCTGAACACATATAAGCACTCAAACAATGGTTACACTAAAGTGAATTGTCTTCAATTATATTTTCAACAATTGTCACATTACAATCCACACACACTTCAAAGTAAATATTTTTCCAAGGAAACCCCCCCCACTCAAGCCAAGCCATGACCGTTGGCAGTATTATCGACTTTTCATCTTTGATAAAAACCAAGCTACTTTACCAAAATCATACACTCTTATTCACAAACTCCTACTGTACCACTGCTAATTGTTGTACAATAATAGTAGCCTCCCCATTGGACTGGAGAGCAACGCACCAGGGGTGTATTCATTAGTGGACACTAGCTAAATGTTTTGCAACGAAAACAAGTTTCTTATTGGACAAATTCAGATAAATTCCGCCCCGTTTGCTTCCTAGTGAATACACCCCTGCTGTCTGTAACCGTCCCACCTCCTGTTCAGTGGCTGAAATTACAAAAGAACCCTAGACTCTACACCCTTGGCACTCCTGTTGTGTTGAATGAATTTGAAAGATATAAGCATTATGACAACTTCCGGCTAGGTGAAAGACATCGCCATATATAGTGTCCCACTATGGTGCTGCCTACAACATTCCACTACACTGTAGTGACGTGTAGCCTCTGGCTAGATGAGAGATGTCACCAAATTGCTTCCACCTATAGTCTCCAGCTGTGATCTTACACCATTCCACTCCACTGTAGTGATGTATACACCACCTCCTCCCTGTCATCTCCCTGGCTTTCCCCTGGCGAACACAAGAGGACAGTCTTCTTCACATTGGACCCTAGCCTGGCAATGGCCAGAACGTCACACAGGGGCATCGACTCGTCCATGGAGATGCACACGACAATGAAATAGGCGTGGAAACGGAGGGGGTCACCTGAGAGAAAGGGGATACAGAAGAGAGGAACAGAAAGACTGACACGACCATAGGTTCTGTTTTGTAGAGAATGATAGGCTACCCAAGTCGGCAAGATCGGACAAAAAAAAGCCACTTTGAAACTACTGGAATCATGCACTCAGCTGAGCTCAATCAAATTTAAACATAGATCAATGTGATTGAAGTACGGAGCTCACCTGGGTACACCAGGTAGTCTCCCCCAAACTTCCCGGCCGAGGTGAGGTAAAAGCCCTGGCGTCTCAGGTCCCTGAACACTCGGAACCGAGTCTCGGACCTCTCGTCCCGTGGTATGGGCCAGTCTGCGGCCAGGAAACGGCGCACCTCGGGACAGTGAGACAGTCCTGCTCGGGCTGTGCACAGTTGAACCGCCATGGCCGTGCGAGGGAATGAGAAGCCGTGGTCCAGAGCTTCGAGACGGTCTCTCACCGCACCGTCTGAATTCTCCTGGCTTCCAGAATTCTCTAAGAGAAAGCATAGCGCCATCAGAGCCAGGACACTTGATTCACTTGTCTCGCACAAATGCCTGTATGTGAGTGATGATGTCCCCTCACCGTTATGTTTCTCAGTCATAACTCTCAGTAATGTTGTCTTCCTGTCCTCCAAGGCCATGGCACCCTGTTCCTGAAAGCTGTTCTCCAGTCCTGCATGGTACTGCTCCACTTGCTCTGGATTCACCTCGGGATCCTCATTCTGTAAGGATCAATTAACCAAACTGAGCATGTAGGGCTTGAGGGGGAAACGCCGGATTTGGGCTTGAACCCACAACCCAGTTATATGGCAAGACACTACCCCCTGTGCCATAAATGTCTTTGGCAGAGGCTATACTATGCTCACTAAGTGGCTAGATCTGTCTTTTACAATCCCAACCACCAATTGCTTTATTTATACAGTACAAATCGTAATGTCAAAGTATTTGCAGCCAATTAGTTATTATAGCATCACCACTACACTTGAAAGTTCTGAACAAGTGAAAAAAAGTATTTACTGTCGAGTCGGGAATAACTGCAGCTCTCCCCATTTCCGCAAGCAGTCGTCCCTCCTCTGGCAGCAGCTCGAGGGGTCTCCCCAGCCGGGTGTTCTGCCTAGGTTGTCGGGCCAGAGACCCCACCAGGTTCCCTATGATGCCCAGTTCACGGGCCGATTTCAACTCGTCCGCACGCCACATCAGAGGCGTGGGCCCACAGAAGTTTATTCTGATGACATGGCGGCTGTTCGCCATGCTTTCTTTACTCGCGTCCTCTCTGGACACAGTTTCCGTTACCTTTTGCTGCGGCGAATCCATCTGACTGTAGCATATCCAAACGTAATGATAATTTTGAGGTCGATTTTGAATTAAATGTTCACGCACTTAACTTTCGCATACACCGGGATGGTGTCCACTTGAGTTATCATGATGCGTATTGGCTGAAAAGCACAATAATTTAATGATTCCTTGGGTTTAAAAGCTATTTGCAACAGTAATATCGAGAGAAACGACACGACAATCTCTTAAATATTGAGCGTACCTTACGTGCAATTCTAGTGCGGGTGAGCTCTGTTACTTCCTTGTGTGTGGGAACAACTTCTTATTCGATGAGGTTTAACGGCAGATGGCATTCAATATGTTGCATTACCGCCACCTACTAGACTGGAGTACAACTCTCATATATTTTGCTTGTAAAATAAATAAATACCCTACCATCAAACACTACACTCACATTGTTTTATTCACCAAATAAATGCTCCACTATTTAAATCTATTTAGACCTACCTCATGCCAACAATCTGATAGGATAGGACATCACCACTTAACACACCATGTAACTCTTCTGATGTCAAGTCTCACACACCTAAATACCTCTCTGCAGCTGCCACCACAACCTCAATTTTCTGCAGCTTACGTTCCATCCCTGCAGTACAATTGATAACCATTGCTATAAATGCTAAAAATCCAATCTTACTGAAACATATATCACTTGTTGGCCCCTCCCTCTGTACTGGTACAGATCTACTAGTCACACACTCCTCTCAGGATCCCTCCACCTTGACCCATCTTGCTCTACTTTCTTCACTCAAAATAACAGACAACGTCTCTTCTGTTTCACCACTCTTGCCACCCTGTCTGCGTCGCACAATAAACAACGAGCATCACAAACACCAGGAATCTTCCCCTTCAGTTGGTCAACTTTAACATTTACTGCTACTCCTGTAATCACTCCTTTCAATGGTGCCCTTTGAGAGCGAAACAATTCTCACTTCTTGCCCCCATTTGTTTAACGCCGAGCACCTTCTCCCTCTGATCAGCAGAAACACAAACTATCACAAGACCTCTTCTGGTTACAATACCCAAATCTGTTTTCACCCACCCTGAAACCACAAATGGATCAGCCAAAAGGCAAGGGTCCCACTTTTTCCCCAAACTTCACTCCTACTGTCACAGACTCATCTTTATCCTGACCCTCGGTGCAAGCATCGGGCTCCGAGAACTTCACCACACCTACCACCTCCGATAATTCGACCTCATTCACGTCCATTTCTCCTCCTGTCTTCAGCTCCCTCTGCTTACACCTTCTACCATTCTTCTGCCATTTTTAACCGACCATCTTCTTCTCTCCCTCTCTTAGACCTCCTCTGCCTCTCTTTTTCCCTCCATTCCTCCTCCGTATTCATCTCCTTATGATAATACTGCACTTCTCCTGACATACATCTTGTTCTTGCCTTCTCAAGGGATGCCATTTAACCGACTGTCCCAATCTCCGTACAATCAGCACGAACCCCTCAGGATCACCTCCTAGAACAATTACTAGCATTAACCACAACAATGTTTATTATATGCAACTACAATTTACTTATGATTAAGACTTGGGCAAAGCCTTTTGTGTGGGAACAACCTTCTATTATATGATTGCGGTCCGCAAACAAACGTTAAAGGTGCATGCCACTACCTACTATGCTGGAGTGTGTGGTCAATCACGGTTTACAACATTAAATCCTCCTACCTAACTCTGTACTACTGGGAAAATAAAAAACAGCCTTATTAACTTTTAATAGACCCCATCCCTCAAATCCCTTCCTAAACCCCCAACCTCAATGACCCATCTCTTCTGCCACACTATCAAAATGGCTCTGATCTTACATTTGCCCTCACCTTTACCCAGTGGAATATTAATATAATTTATATATCTCATTTTAAATGGTCTACAATTTCATTCTCTTCCATACCCGAATGGGCTGGGACCCAGCAGAATCTCACTACTACACTCAGTCTCTCAATTCTCCATAATAACATTAATACCTCCAATAGTATGTCACTCCTATTAGATTTGCCAAATGATAAACTATTCAATACAGACAGGGAATCTGAGCATACTATAATTCTGACAAGTTGTACGTCCTCCACCCACTAGAGGGCAACTACTATGAAAACAGTTCAACTGTTTACTGACAGAGTATACTGACAGTTCATCTGTTAGTCTTCTACAAATCTGCACATCAAATTCAGGAACGTCAACGCCTGCTCCTGTGCGCCAACTATCTGGGTCCTTGGATCCATCTGTGAGAAGCGGAAAAATGCATAACAACTTCTACCATTGTAATTATCAACCAGTTTCCCTATATCCCTGACTTCTGACTAATCTTTCCTTTTCTCTGCCAAGGTTAGATCAACAACAGGATCTGGGTGTAACCATGGAGGAACATCCCCTATCACCACAGAAGGGCCAACCTCCAACTCCCTCAAACCACTCTCATCAGCAAGCTTTCCAACTGTCCAACCAAAACGACTGCCATGTCTACTAGTATATTCCCAACAGTCATCTAGAACAGTAACAGTGGGATGGTCAACCTCACAGCCTTTCAGCCTAACCTGATAAGGTAATGACAATGTTTTATGTCGTATATCCAAAGGCATCTCACCTGCCTCCACTAGTAAGGCACATACAGATGTTGATTTAAATGCACCAATACATATCCTTAAAGCTATATACTGGATTCTGTCCAGCCTCTGAAGCCAAGTCTTCGCCGCCGTTCTATAAACTATACACCCGTAATCAATTGCCATCCTGATCAGAGCTCTAGAAATATCCATCAACAATTGTCTGTCAGCACCCCATTCATAACCTGAGACCGAGCGCATAAGATTCACCACATTCTTTACACTTTGTTTTAACATTTATGACATGATCTTTCCATGTATATCCCTTATTGAACCATAGACCCAAATATTTGTACTCAGAAACCCTCCCCATAAGCTGTCCATACAGAAACAACTGTATATTATCAGCAACTTCCTATTTTCAAAAGACTTCACCACTGACAATTTAAAACACTAGTCAATCGACCATCTTTCAACATCCACTATAGCTTGTTGAATAGATTTGGTCACATGAGAGACATTCCTTCCCCTCTTCCAAATAGCTCCATCGTCAGCATATAGGGAAGCCCCAATACCCCTACCTACATTCGAAAAACACATTGTTAATCATAATGTTGAACACAATAGGACTGATAGCACTGCCTTGACGAATGCCATTGTCAACTCCATAAGCATCAGATAAAATTGATCCAATTTTAACTCAAAAAGAGTGATTAAATAAGGCCAAAACCCAGTTATATAATCTCCCACCAATACCAAGTCTTTCCATTTTAATCAGTAGGCCTTCTCTCCATAGAGTTGTATGCCTTTTCAATATAAAAAAACAGCCATTACATCTTTCATGACCAGGGTTTTTTCAATTTCATTGTTCACCTTTACTTATGCATCCAAAGTAGATCTACCTTTATGGAATCCACTTCGACATTGACTCAATAAACCTTTATGTTCTAGGAAATATGACAATCTGTTGACTATCATCTTTTCCACCAGTTTCCACAAATTAGCGGTCAGTGCTATTTGGTCTATAACTATCAGCACATGAAGGGTCCTTACCAGGCTTTACAAACGGTAATATGAAATCTAATTGTATTTGTCACATGTGCCAAATACAACAGGTGTAGACCCTTATAGTGAAATGCTTACTTACAAGCCTTTAGCAAACAATGCAGATTTAAGAAAAAAGTTCAAATGTAAAAAAATTATAAAATAGAAAAATATCAAATAATTAAAGAGCAACAATAAAATAACAGGAACGAGACTATATACAGGGGTTACCGGTACAGAGTCAATGTGCGGGGGCACTGGTTAGTCGAGGTAATTGAGGTAATATGTACATGTAGGTAGAGGTAAAGTGACTATGCATAGACAATAAACAGAGAGTAGCAACAGCGAAAAAAATGTGTGTGTGTGTGTGGGGGGGGGGGGGTTCAATGTAAATAGTCCAGGTAGCCATTTGGTTAGTGGTTTAGGAGTCTTATGGCTTGGGGGTAGAAGCTGTTAAGAAGCCTTTTGGACCTAGACTTGGCGCTCCGGTACTGCTTGCTGCCGTGTGGTAGCAGGGAGAACAGTCTATGACTAGCTTGGCTGGAGTCTGACAATTTTTAGGGCCTTCCTCTGACACCGCCTGGTATAGAGGTCGTAGATGGCAGGAAGCTTGGCCCCAGTGATGAACTGGGCCGTACTCACTACCCTATGTAGTGCCTTGCGGTCGGAGGCCGAGCAGTTGCCATACCAGGCGGTGATGCAACCAGTCAGGATGCTGTCGATGGTGCAGCTGTAGAACTTTTTGAGGATCTGAGGACCTATGCCAAATCTCCTGAGTGATTCTCCAAGACTCTCTTGGTGTGTTTGGAACATGATAATTCGTTGGTGATGTGGACACCAAGGAACTTGAAGCTCTCAACCTGCTCCCCTACAGCCCTGTCGATGAGAATGGGGGTGTGCTCGGCCCTCCTTTTCCTGCAGTCCACGATCATCTCTTTTGTCTTGATCACGTTGAGGGAGAGGTTGTTATATCCTGGCACCACACTGCCAGGTCTCTGACCTCCTCCCTATAGGCTGTCTCCTTATTGTCGGTGATCAGGCCTTATTGCACATTTCCAAACAGAAGGTATAACCCCCTCACTCCAAATCGTATTAAATAATCCCAGGCGAATATGTATGACCTCATCAGGTTGATGCTTACACAGTATATAGCACAACTGATCATGATCTGGTGCTGTATATCTACAGGCTATTAAGGCTGAATGCATCTCATGTATGGTAAAAACAGCATTCAAAAGAAGAATCAACAGTATCCATTTTCTTATACACATTAACATGATAATTTAAAATTTCACACCTGCATTGCTTATATACTTCATCCAAAGTAACCCCACTATGTACCCTAACAAATGTCTTCCCCAACAAGTCAGCTTTTTCTTTATTAGTTACAGCCATTTTTTTGACCCACAATTAAAACTGGAATTCGAGTGGACTTGCTTCTTCCAGTCATTTTCTTGAACATAGACCATACATCCCCCAGCTCTGTACCCCTGCCTATTGTAGAGCAGAACTGTCTCCATGCATTTCACTTGAAAGACTTAATGACCCTACGTACTAATGCTCTCATCCTTTGGAAATCAAGTAGATTCTCAGGAGTCATAATCCCTATGCAACATCCTGTAAACACAATTTATTTTCTCGAATAGATGCAGTGCACCCTTCAGTCCACCAAGGAACCACATTCCTTTTCTCACCCACTTCACTTACTGACAAATATAAATTCACAGCACTCAAAATCAGAGAGGTCACAGAGGCAGCAGATACATCAACTAGCCTCTCTAAAGACAACTGTCCAACAGACTTTAAGCAACGATCACCAAACTTTTCCCAGTCTGCTTTATGAAAGCCCCATCTTCTGAATGGTGCTCTATCTAGAATAGTAACATCAATGTTCATGGTACACCAAATCTAGAAATGATCACTTCCAACAGTAGAATCCTTCATTCCATTCACACATAGATGCAGTAGAGTTAGAAGCCATTGTGAGGTCCAGGCAGGATGTAACCCCTCTAACATCAACTCTTGTCCACATCCATCATTAAGACATACTAATGCTTGTTTCCATCAAATCTTCCACAATAGTATCATTAGCATCTGTATGTGTGCTTCCCCATAAACTACGTGTATTAAAGTTGCTGCACAGTATCTCTCTAGAGCCCAATTCTCCTGATATTTCATCAAACATCACTACAGATAGTTGACAAGGGTTGTAAAAACGTTGTTACTACCTGCACTGTAGATTTCCACCATCACATTCATATGGGACAGGTATATTACAATATACAAGATCTTCCCTTATGAAGGTAGCACAACCACCACTCTGTCAAATTGATCCATCAGATCTGATTGAACAATAACCAGGAATAATAAAATCAAGATGCGGTCTAAGCCACACATATCACATCAAGTTTGATCTCTAAATCAATTTTTCTTAAACTCCTGACCATTAGCAATAAGGCTTCTCACATTCCACTGAAAGATAACAAAAACCATAACTTGGATTATCATCATACTGAAACATTCCATCATTAGTATTATTAGGAGTCAACATATCAACAACCATGGTGACAGTAACTGTTACTCCTAAATACTCTGTTGCTGCTTCCACAATGATCTTTAACTTGGCAGTTGTTCTTTCCACAAACACAGTCAGGTTGGTAACCTTTCCAATTAAGGCTATGAAGTCAATCTGATTAACTAACAAGGTGTTCTTTGACACAACACATTTGTGAGAGCAAGATTTCTAAACAGGTCTGGTATCTGTGCCTGGACCAACATAAGCAACATTTCCTACCGTAGTTCCACTTATTCCAGGACTGACCCTATTATCTCCATCATTCTGTCTAATAGTTCCAATCTGCCTTGCAGCCTCTGCATAAGAAACATAATGAGTTATTTTATATACATGGACCTCTAGCCTCTTTCTGCACCTGGCATCCACCAAATGCTGCACTGTGTTCCCCCCCACTATTACAACAGTTAACCTTGACATTGTTTCCACATTCACCATAATCCTGTTCCCCTCCCCACTTGGCACAGATTTTATTTTCTTTGCACAGAGACACTACATGTCCCATTCGTTGGCATTTAAAACACCTTAATGGAGGTGGGACAAACTCTCTAACAGCGAAAGCCAGGAATCCCATCTGAACTTCCTTAGGCAAAACCTTCTCAAACATGAATAATACTGACAGGCTTTCACTTCTCTGCCCCTTTCTTACTGAACAGCCTTTTGGCTTCAACCACTATGCTCCCCTCTACATTTAATTTTATATCATCTATGGACATAGATAGTGGAACCCCAGAAATGACCCCCCTCAGCTTAGCTGAAGCTCCAGGGACATAACTTGTTTTTTTCTTCCCATTGAGAGTATTCATTTTCAGAATCGTCCCCGGTTGAACATGGTCAGCACAGAAAATTAACAGTCTACCATTACCAACGAATCAGGCTAATGTGACTTCACCCATCTTTCTTACGCCATTGGTTAATCGAATAGGTTGCACAGCACTTTCGTTTTCTCACTACCTTCATAACAGTAGAAGTGCCACTGCTGTCAGCAGTGCTTATAGAAGGGTCATTCTTTTTCACCACAGACCATCCAGGTCCATGACTTTGATCATCCCCACCCATACCATCAGAACTATCATCCATGTCGACCACAGTCCAGCACAGCTGTTGCTAAACGCCTAACCCAATATAGAACGATGGATTCTATTTTGCTTCTCCACCGACCCTTGAGACCACAAAAATGTTTTATACATAAATGTTTATTTTTCTTGGTTTACCTTTCGGGTGGTTACAATATCACTGGTGTGTTGTGTGGTTGCCAATGGAAAGGAAGAACCGTGATTGGCAATGCTGTCGTCCAATGATAACCCAATTCAATCAATAATAGTGACATCACACAAACTATTCTCAATTATACTTTTTTTTGTGGCGATTTATGAAATTAGCAACCATTTCTTGGAACCATGAAGAAGAACTGTTTTGGCAGCATACCTTTTATTTTTATTTTTTTTCATAATCTCAATGAACTGAAACTAGTTAATTCACCTTAAGGTAAAAACCAACGTAACATCTAGCTGTTGAAACCTTTAACTGCTTACTATATACATCAATTCTAAATAATATGCATTATCACTGGCTTTAATAACCTGTACATACATTGCATAGCAATAGTGCCTTGATGCGTTTAAGTTTTTAAGGCTCAAATTTACTTTAAATGTGAAAAGCCTTCCCGAGTAGTAAAAATTGTATGAGATCCGAATATGTGTTCATTAAATATAGCTTTGGGAGTGATCTTGGATCTTGATCATATGGCAAAGATGTTTTGTGTTTTATTCATGAACAAATTCAGTAATTTATTTTACACTTTTAGTTGAAGATCCTCAAGCTCTTTCATGAGTTGAGCCTCCTTTTCCATCTTTTCAAGCTAAAAGAGAAATGACAAAGGAGAAAAAGAGAATACATATTTTAACACAATTCTGTGATATTTTCAAGTTGAATATACAAATGTGTTAACTGTGGATATTTATTGACGGTGTACGCGACAATAGTTTGTCAGAATAATACCTGGTTCTTTTGAATGGGTTTCCCAGTTGCTTGCAGCGCTTTCAGCTCGTCGATAGCTTTCAGTTTCTAGGGGTCAGTTTGAAATTAACAGAATTAAAGTAGAGCTAAGACATTCTCAACACCAAAAGGGCAACACTTGAAGTGGAACTTACTGAAGACTCATTTGTCTACAGTATGCTTGTGATAAATCATTTTCATAGGAGTGAAAATGAAAAAGGTCAATTACAGTAAGAAGTAAAACTCGCTTTCCCACAGACATTCGGGAAACCAGTCAACGGTTTCTCTTTATTTTTTACTATTTTCTACATTGTAGAATAATAGCGACTTTTTTGGTTACTACATGATTCCATATGTGTTATTTCATAATTTTGATGTCTTCACTATTATCCTACAATGTAGAAAATAAAAATAAAGAAAAACCCTTGAAAGAGTAGGTGTGTCCAAACTTTTGACTGGTACTGTATATTGCATCTGGAAAATTACTGTAAGGTAAATTTGTAAGTAACAAACAGATTACTATAGGTACTTCAGCCACCAACTGATACAGTAACTCCTGAGTAATAAACAGTGACCTTGTTTTGTTACCTTTTTTACGTTCTTGATCTTCTTGTCAGTCTCTGGGTCGCCACAAGAGGTTTCAGGCTGAGCACTACTGGCTGGAGATGGGTCTGACTGGGGCTCAAGGGCATCTGGGTTTATCTCCTACACAAGCAGAAAACATAACTTGTTCAAACCCTAGAAGGCTTCAAACGTCACAAAAATAATACACACAACTTGAGATCGCTTACCTCGCTAACTCCCACTCTCCCCATCTGATAACTTAGACAAGAGCAGTAGCTCTGAGCTATTCTCCACCTCACTCATTCATTACCGCACATTAGGAGAAGATCATGCATCTGTACCTGTTTGGCTGCTTTCTTTGCCTCTCGTTTTTTCTGGTTCTTCAGAGCAGTCTTCGACAGCTGCTTGTCCCCGGTGGCGCCAGGCCTCAAGTTCTGTGGAGGCTCCTCTTCATGCTGACAGAGAAAAGGGTGGATATTTATGGATATTCCCTCATCACGATTAGGTCTTTCTCCTCAGGGGTGGATTCAATACAACTTTATTTGGCCCTTTAACCCATCAGAGTTTAAGCCGGGGGAGGGGTGTGTGGGTTCTACTAAGTTATATAGAAATGTTTTAAGATGGTCATAACAGGGATCATTTAGTTATTTGACCAAAAAAAATTGAAGACACCAAAAAACAGATTTGATGAAAAATAATTTTGGGCCTTACTGCTACTAGCCCATACAAACGCATTGAATAACAGATTCACTACATGGAACAACAGATAGTCCCAAAAATATCAAAAGAAAGTTTGCTCTGAAGTGTCTCTCTTATATCTGTTAAGATCAGGAACAAAAAAAAATGTTTGGTTGTTTTACATGTTTTTAAAACCATATTTTTGGCAAAATATATTTTGATTTGTTTAACACTTTTATGTTACTACATGATTCCATGTGTTATTTCATAGTTTTGATGTCTTCACTATTATTCTACAATGTAGAAAATAGTAAAAAATAAAGAAAACCCTGAAATGAGTAGGTGTCCCCAAACTTTTGACTGGTACTGTACATGTTTGTGAGAATCTCACCTTTGCACAGAGGGGTAATATTAGTGTGTTGCCCAAACGGTTTAGACGCAACAGACAGAAGTTGGCAGATCGGCTGTACCGACGTCAGACGAGTCTCCTGACACATGTAATGGTCTTCGAGCAAAACGCTACCATCGTGTTCGTGAGAGTCTCATCTTTCCATAGAGGGGTGATAATAGTTTGTAGGCCAAAACGTTCAGACGATTTTGTGAGAAGACCGATTTTCAAGATGTCTCATGGTCTGACAAACACCGCTCTAGCTCTGCCATCTTTCACCACAGATGCGGAAGTGCAACATAGGCGGATGTGGTGGATTGAGACGCATCCAATGCAAAAGAAATCTCTATCTTAAACTTAGTTTTTTAAATGTATTATGCTAATTAGATTTCCACGCCGACATTGACCTTAGGGGGTTAAAAGGATAGTTCACTCACATGACATCATGGTTTCTTTACTCTGTAAGTAGTCTATGGACAAGGTAAGACAGCAATACATCCTTTGGTTTTGTTTACCTAGCCACTGTCTCCAAATGCTAACTTTTCAGCATTTATGGCACAAAACCAATGCCTGGTATCACTAATATTAGCATCAATGCGTTTTATGTCTAAATCATCCCAACGTGTTTCAAACTGATTGGCAAAGTGGGTGGGGTTATATCTTGCCCGTTTGGCCCTGTCCGGGGGTTTCATCGGATGGGGCCACAGTGTCTCCTGACCCCTCCTGTCTCAGCCTCCAGTATTTATGCTGCAGTAGTTTATGTGTCAGGGGGCTAGGGTCAGTCTGTTACATCTGGAGTATTTCTCTTGTCTTATCCGGTGTCCTGTGTGAATTTAAATATGCTCTCTCTAATTCTCTCTCTCTTTCTCTCTCGGAGAACCTGAGCCCTAGGACCATGCCTCAGGACTACCTGGCATGATGACTCCTTGCTGTCCCCAGTCCACCTGGCCGTGCTGCTGCTCCAGTTTCAACTGTTCTGCCTGCAGCTATGGAACCCTGACCTGTTCTCCGGACGTGCTACCTGTCCCAGACCTGCTGTCCCAGACCTGCTGGAACCCTGACCTGTTCACCGGACGTGCTACCTGTCCTAGACCTGCTGTCCCAGACCTGCTGGAACCCTGACCTGTTCACCAGATGTGCTACCTGTCCCAGACCTGCTGTTTTCAACTCTCTAGAGACAGCAGGAGCGGTAGAGATACTCTCAAAGATCGGCTATGAAAAAGCCAACTGACACTTACTCTTGAGTTGCTGACTTGTTGCACCCTCGACAACTACTATGATTATTATTATTTGACCATGCTGGTCATTTATGAACATTTGAACATCTTGGCCATGTGCTGTTATAATCTCCACCCGGCACAGCCAGAAGAGGACTGGCCTCCCCTCATAGCCTGGTTCCTCTCTAGGTTTCTTCCTAGGTTTTGGCCTTTCTAAGGAGTTTTTCCTAGCCACCGTGCTTCTACACCTGCATTGCTTGCTGTTTGGGGTTTTAGGCTGGGTTTCTGTACAGCACTTTGAGATATCAGCTGATGTAAGAAGGGCTATATAAATACATTTGATTTGATTATGTAGCTCAATAAAGTTACTAAAAGATGATTGGACATGCTAATTAGAATTTGGGGAACTCTCTCTTTAAATGCACATTTATGTTTTACAATTGAATGCCTACTGAAAACAACCCAAACCTGACCCCTGGACCTCCTCTACTCACCAGTTTGGAGCTGGCTGTGACTGGTTTATTCCGCAGGGCAGGTGGGCGGTAGGCCTGGGCCGGCTTGGCCTCTGTGCTGCCCAGCTCGCTGGGTGCTGCCTGGTACTTCACCGGCCTCTCAGGGAACGTCCCATCTGGGAAGGGCTGCCACACAGTCTCCCAGAGCTCTGTTCCCGTCGGCGTATCCTGCTTGTACAGAACCGTGCCGGTGTAGTGCCAGATCTTGTAGCCGTTGCTGACACGTAGCCGGGGGGCACAGGTCGACGTGACGACGTGTTCACCATCCGGGCACCAGGCGAAGTGGGTGGAGTCGGGCGCCTGGGGCTTGGACACCTGCTTCCACTTCTTGACATCCCACACCTCCATCTGGCCCCGCAGGTTCCCGAAGCCGGCCAAGACCAGGATGTGGCCCTGGGGGCTGTAGTAGACGGCATTGCGGGGGCCCGTGCCAAAGTCGAAGACAGGGTCGCACTTGAGGTTGTAGACAGTAGCCTTGGCGGGCATGAAGCCATAGACCACGCAGAACTCTGTGGAGCTTGGGCTCCATGCCACATCGTAGATGGGCCCGTTTTTCTCTGTTCACAACACAGATAGATACCACACGTTTATGAACCACAGACCATCAGCTAAATTCATTTAAATGAAACCTGGGCGTAAGCAGCGTGGCTCATTCAGAGGTTCGAGCTGCTCAGCGTACAATTGCACTCTGGTTCTATTTTTTAAGAATGACGCGCCGCTCACGCCAGAGAACACTTAATAATGTGGCTCACGCAGGCAAAATCTACATGTCCAGTGTAACAGCTAAAAACATAACGAATGACCATGCCTTCAGACATACAAATAATGGGGGAGTAAAAACACACTATATACAAATCTGCAGACTCACGTAGCTGCACCGCAGAAGTCTCCCCATTGGTGGCCAAGTAGTGTAAAGTTTGTTCTCCGTAGTATGAGGCTCCTGTTTTATCCACCTCTATGCTAGCCTGCACCAGAACCGCAGTGGCTGATGGGAAAAAACAAAAGCCATCATGGCAGTAATCTTCTACAACTACAAACTTTATTAGGATAACGCAAACCACACATTCTCCATAACATTTACTTAACATAATTCTATTATAAACGTTGACCAACCTTTTTTGTTCCATAGCATAGTCACCCTGTCGGCCTTAAAGAAACTCTTGTTGGCCAGAGCACAGGTCGGGCCACCAAAGTTGGGGTATTGGTATAGCCGGACAAACGAGGGGGCACCTTTGCTCCCGGGGACATAAACAGCCACCTTCAGCAGAAACACAGTGGCAAATGTCAATACCCTCTTCTACAGTCAGCTAACCAAACAGATATATGAAAACAAGATAAAACAGAGGTATACCTTACTAGGCTGACTTCCAGGGGACAGCATAAACTCAGACACCTTCTGCAAGTGAAGCTTATTGGCAATGGTGACTGGAAAAAGAGATGATTAACTAATACAAATATTGGTACTTTTACAATATAAAGTGCACAATCACTACCTAGTTCTCTCAATAAATTATTGGTTCTATGTGTCACATCAGATGGGAGCTGCCATCATAGCTTGTTCTCCATTGTTAAGGAGATCTCTTGACCGCAATGGGAATTCCTGGTTGAATAAACTTTCAATAAATAAATACAATTTATGGTGGACAAGAAAGGGGGCAATGAAGACACTTACTAAAATCGTTGTTCTCAAAAAAGTGAAGTTCATTGTTAACACTCCTGACCGCAATCTTCTCGTCATCTGACCAACTTGGACACCTGTACACATTGACAAGACAAAAAATTATCTGTTCAGAAAATAAAGGGCATGATGCAAACATAACTAAAAACTGTAATCATTTTCAGTTTCTATTCAATGGAGCGAGGGGTGATAATGACCGACAGTAGGACAAAGTGGTGGCAGACATTATCTAGCCTTCCCAAGTCCATCAATAATTAAATCACACTCACATGATTAGTAACCTTGTCATAGACTTGGCCCTAGGCTTTAGCTTAGCGGACACACAGGAGACCCAGTTTCTAACGCAGTCACATCTGTGCATCATTGATGGGCAACACATACTAATGTATTTATTTACCCTTATTTTACGAGGTAAGTTGACTGAGAACATATTCTCTTTTACAGCAACAACCTGGGGAAGAGTTACAGGGGGAAGGAAAGGGGATGAATGAGCCAATTGGAAGCTGGGGGTGATTGAAAGGAGCCAGGATAGGAATTTAGCCAGGCCACCGGCTAACACCCCTACTTTTATGATAAGTGCCATGGGATCTTTAGTGACCACAGAGAGTCAGGACACCTGTTTTAATGTCCCATCTGAAAGACGGCAACTTACGCAGGGTAATGTCCCCTTCACTGCCCCGGGGCATTGGGATCTCCTTAGACCAGAGGGAAAAGTGCCCCATACTGGACCTCCAACACCACTTCCAGCAGAATCTGGTTTCCCATCCAGGGACCGACCAGGACCGACCCTGCTTAGCTTGAGAGGAAAGCCAGTAGTGGGATGCAGGGTGTTATGCTGCTGGCTAATCCTCTGCATTTCTTTACAGATGGACAAACACACAATAATAGAACACTGTGCAAACTCACCATCCCTGTACCTTCTTCTGGTAGAGAGCCTTGAGGCAGGTCCCAGTTTTCAAATCCCACAGCTGCAAGTTGGCATCTCCCTGTGGGTTGTCCTGTGTCTCTGACAAGAGAAAGGGAAACTATAATTACATTACTTATTGTAAAGATGATTACTAGTGCAGCACAAACAACCACAAACCATACATTGCAATGGACATGACATTCAAATTATATCTAGTTTCAAACGGAATACATTTCGACTCCCTACTTGTGTGCCTGCTTGAGGGCTCTAATACACTAGGCAAACAGAGTAACGTATACGGTCCGTTCTAAAAAATATGCCAAACAAAAATTCCGTGAATAAAAGGTACATAGAACTACGTAGAAAGTGACTCTCCGTCACTCCATTTGCGTAGTGTGTGGAGCCCTTTAGCCATAAATAGACTCCTGAAATATGCTAAGGAGTACAATGTCAAGAGTCAGTGTTTTCCATTCATCATCATCTAACCAAACCTTATAATGTTTTATTGCATTTCAATGTAGTTATGGAAACTTACTGCTATACACCTGCCATGTAGCCAGCACAGTGTTCAGCGGAGAGAACTCCAACATTGCAGTCTTCGGAAGGTCAAACAACCTGACTTGAGAGCCATCTGCAACCTTCACAACAGTGACCCTGACAAACAAAACATGGGCATGACAACAACTGTAATCGGAACAGTCTCAACGCATGCAAAATATTCCAATGACTGAAGAGGTAGTCTACAGGACTAATGTCATTCACACTACAGCATGCAAGGGTTGTATACTAATTCTGCATACTGATACATAGGGCTCAAGTCAAGTGGTATACTATATAGGGAATAGGGTGGAATTTTGGACACAGCCATAGTGTCGCGATGTAGCTTTTCTTACTTCTCTCCATTGCACCATGCAAACAATGTCCCGTCCTTGCTGAAAGCCACATATCTACTTTGCCGAGGGTCCCTGAAATTGAAAGGTTTAGTAAATAAAAATGGAATTTGAAACAGCTGCACAGTGATTGATTTGGCTAACAATTTAAAATTGATAGAAGGGGATTGACCTTTGAAAATCTGCATTCTTTTCGCAGTTTGGTGGTCCACGGAGCAGCACTGTCCCGTCAGATCCCCGGACTGTGTGATCACAATAACAGCAGCAGTTAGTCTAAAATCACTGATGTAATAGCTATGTAAGATGAAAGAATTTGCCACATTATCATCAGCAGAAGGTAAATCTGATTGGAATGGAATTGGGCTTGCATGCTACAGCAGCTGCCAAAATGTTCATAAAGCATTTGGCTAGCTTGTAACATTATTACTCTGACAACAGCAGGTCACAGTCGACTTGAAATCAAGGAAATGATTCAGCATCCCAACTCACATGACAGTTAAGATGGGCCGTTGCGTATATTCTACAACCCAGGTTAACATATAAAACAACACGTAAACAACAAATAAAGAGTTTACTCTTCAATAAAGTAACCCACCTGCTAAAATAGGTATGGGGGGCGCCATGATGTACCGGAAAGAGAATAATCTGCAGAAGGAAATGCGGAAGTCTCAAGAAAAAAGGGGCGTGTCATTGGAACATTGGCCACATCATCATGAAATATGTGACTAATCACATTTTATGTCCATAATAAATTCACTCCTAAGTTGAATGTCGTTTATGAACAAATACATGCTGATCTATAAAAAAAAGTATTTTTATGAAATGCTTTTAGCAATTTTGTATTCTTTCTAAGAAAATAAAAAACATTTGAGGAATGACACGACCACGGAATAGCCCTTCCTGTGTGGGAGTGGTCTACTTTGTGTGTACGTAGACAAATTCGAGACACCCTGCCAATGGTGGAGTTCGTTTTGCATGATCCGGTGCCCCGCTGAATCGAGATTTTACTGAAGGACCAATTGGAATGGTCTAAAGTCTATTTCGCCCGGGTACCGGGGCATGCAAAACGGACACCACCACTCACTCATCACTAAACGGCGACCGAGCTTTGGAAATTAGCCTACTGTCTACATTTGACAGCTACAACTTCATAAATAATCAATAGCTAAAAGGCTACAATTAGCTTAAACAATGGTGGCAAAACAGAGAATACGCATGGCCAACGAGAAACACAGCAAAAACATCACGCTGAGAGGCAATGTGGCCAAATCCACGGTAAGTTTTTGGGATACATTCAATCAATAGTCAGTGAAGACTGTACTAGATACATTTCTATTTTGTTTGAAAATAATAGCCTAGCTACTTGTTTGAATGGTTTCAACATATCTAAAAGTTTACTTCAACATTTTGATGTATCTTGATGTTGGTTTCTGATCTATTTCTGCAGAGAAATCCAGGTGAAGACAAGGTGGCAGTGGGACCATGGCTTCTGGCATTATTCATCTTTGTCGTCTGTGGATCAGGTAAATGCATATGTACAGTGTACACGTGTTTTTTTCCAATGATGTATACAAACATGTTATACATTATTGGCTTATTTCCCCATGTTTTAGAACTGATTGAAAATGTCTTTAGGCCTATGTCTCATGATAAACCAAATGTTTTAAGCGGCTAATATGTGATTCAGGTAAGGAGTTCCCCATTCATAGACACTATAACTACCTTTAGCGCCTATTGATGAAGGTATCTTCTTCCCGGGGGACTTTAGTTAAGAGCGCACCCTTGGTCTGAACTAGCCCAATATGTACTCTTAAGAAGCTTAACGTTACCAAGGACCTTATTTTATTTTCAGAGGTAGACTGGCTCTGGCAGCCAAAACAGCCAAATACTCGAAACTTGAATTGATTCTCAATTGCGACACAGTTCTAGAAACATAAAGCCATTTACTTTCATATCACATCTAAATAATTTCACAAATGCAAAATACACATACTGCACACTGTTAACCGCCTTTATCATAGTTGCAGCCAACAGTATTTTTCAGTGACAACATGTTTCTGGTGGCCTTCTTCTTTTACACACAGGTGTTCGGAGCATGCTATAGATAACTAGTTAGCACAGGTGGTCCCTCTGTCTTTCGTAAACATGTAACATGGATATATGGCTTTGTGGGAATACTAACCGCGTAAAAGGTGTGTGTCAATTTAACGTTTTGTTTTTTGGAGAATAAAATACAGAAGAGGCCTTCATTCAATGACTCTTATTTGTAATGTAATGGAACTGAGTCATGATCAAAGGCTAGGTTTCAACGTGAACATGCGTGGCTTGCGGTACAGTTTTGGAAACATAAGGATCATATCTTTCATATTAGCGAGAAATAACTTTCAAAAAACAAAAGGTTAAATTACTACACACCTTTTTATAGGGTTTGGGTTAGTGTTCCCACACAGCCTTGCCAGAAGATACTGACCCTACCATTACACCTGTTTACACTGAGCTGCACTGAGGTCAGAACGCAATCACGGTTACATTAAGACACCGTGGACCCGGCGCGAGATATGGGTCAGAAAACTTGCCTCAATGCATTTTGCAATGGCAATTACGTTCCGACCTCAGTGCAGCTCAGTGTAAACCAGTGTAACGGTAGGGTCGGTATCTTCTGGCAATCACACGGCCATTATCTCCATGTTACAGTGTGTGTTTACGGAAGACAGTGGCGACCACCTGTGCTAATTAGCTATAGAGCATGCTCCAAACACCTGTGTGTAATGGAAGAAGGCCGCCAGAAACATGTTAGAACTGACAAATACTGTCGGCTGTAACTGCAATAAATACAGATAAAATAATGTACATTAAGGGTGTATTTTGCATTTGTGAAATTGTTTTGATTTGATATGAAAGTAATAGGTTTTGTGTCTAGAACCGTATTGCAAATGAGAATCGATTAATGTTTAGATGGAGTATTTGGCTGTTTTGGCTGCTAGAGCCAGTCTACCTCTGAAAATAACATAACATCCTTTGACCATGCAGCGCCTTTTCATGTCCATCTGACTGCATTGGCCGTGCAGCATTTAAGGTGATACAGCCTCTGCAGAAGTCAGGGCATTCATACTTCTTGCGCATTGTGGAGTAGCGCAGAGCTGTCAAGGAAGTGAGTTTGTGTTTAAACAGGACCTCCCGCCCCCACCTATCGTCAACCAATCATCTCATTGTGGAGCTATACTGCGCCCTCATTGTTACAGCATTTTGGAGGCGCATGGCGATGCGGTACGGAGCTCCGTTTGGCCTCTGCATCCCTCTGGATGCTCCGCAATTGCTTCACACCCTCCATACGGAGCCTCCAACCACATTTTCAAATCAAGCATAAATTGGCTTTAAGGAGTATGCTTGCCTACACTCCTTAAGAGTACATTCTTTGGCTAGGTTAGGAGATGCAATATGATATCAAACATCAGTCTCTCAAATAAGTGCTGTTTGACTGAAAGGTTGAAGTTCAACACTATATCCACTTACTCTCATAAACCTTGAGCTTAGGCCCTCTGGCTGTGGACAGAGTTTTAGATAGTTATACTTCCTGTCTGTACCTAATAAGCATATGGAAGAAGTGTAGTGTTACTTTTGCAAAGTCCTATCCAACAATCAAGCATTTCGCTACACCCGCAAAACATCTACTAAGTATGTGTATGCGACCAATAAAATGTGACTTGATTTGTATGCTGTACAGTGATGCCATAGCCAGTAGGCTACTGCTGAATAGGCGCGCACATACATTTTTCAGATTCAAATAAAATGTTATTGGTCACATATTTTGCAGATGTTATTGCGGGTGTAGCGAAATGTTTGTGTTCCTAGATCCAACAGTGCAGTAGTATCTAACAATTCACAATCTAAAAGTAAAAGAATGGAGTTAAAAAAATATGTAAATATTAGGACGAGCAATGTCGAGTGGCAATAGAATAGAATACAGTATATGCATATGAAATGAGTAAAGCAGTATGTAAACAATATTAAAGTATCTAGTGTTCCATTATTAAAGTGACCAGTGAGTCCATGTCTATGTATATAGGGCAGCAGCCTCTAAGGTGCAATGTTGAGTAATCAGATGGTAGCTGGCTATTGATGGCTATTTAACAGTCTGATGGCCTTGAGATAGAAGCTGTTTTTCTGTCTCTCTGTCCCAGTTTTGGTGCTGTAGATGTCCTGGAGGGCAGGTAGTGGTGCGTTGGGCAGACTGCACCACTCTTTGGGGAGCCCTACGGTTGCGGGCAGTGCAGATTGGGGATAGGGCAGTGTGATGCCGACTGCATCGTCTGTGGATCTATTGGGGCGGTATGCAAATTGAAGTGGGTCTAGGGTGTCAGGTAAGGTGGAGGTGATATGATCCTTAACTAGCCTCTCAAAGCACTTCATGATGACAGAAGTGAGTGCTATGGGGCGATAGTCATTTAGCTCAGTTACCTTTGCTTTCTTGGGTGCATGTTTTTTTCCCTTCCACAAGTGGGATAAATAAATCAGTAAATCAAGAGTACATAAACCACAGTGGAACTATCAGTTTATGTAATGTGATTGAGGGCCCTATTTAATATCCCTCTCTCAAACGTATCGAATGCTTAATAGTGTTCTCTGATATTTTTCAGCAATCTTCCAGATCATTCAGAGCATTCGAATGGGAATGTAATATCAGGAGCCCTACCGCCATCACCTGTTTCCAGCATTCCTCTACACATCAAGTGGTTTCATGGTGCCTCACAAGACTGAAGATGATCAACTACCATCTGTCCATTCCTTTTTTCCCTATTTCTCTTTTCCCCTCTTTGGCATTGCCAAACAGGGTAAGCACACCCTTGTCATCTTTGCCTTACATAACTGAAGAAAAAAAAAGATTGGAGATGTTGTTGTTTCAGGGAACTACATGGGTATTTGTACAGTGATGTGTTGATTGATGTGCCAAAACCAAATGGAGTGTCTGATATTCTCCTGTGGTATAAATTCCAGAACACAAGACCACAGTGACTTCATTCTAGGACTAAACTCTTAACTATTATTGGTTGTACACGGCCAGTATCTGGTGTCTTATACCCTTTATAGTGTAATGAATATGTTATGTGACGCCTTTTCTGTATTTCCAGTAATTTTTTCAGTCAACGAAAGGAAATTAAAGGTCTTTTGAATCAGAAGATTTGCACTGTGTGGCTAAGACAATGACATCTACTATTTCTGCTTAATCAAATAAAAAAAGGTGCGTCCTTGTTGTTGTTTGACATGTTATTTTCTTGAGTGGCTGCATGCCAAATAACATTGTATGGGTTCATGCACTTCAAATGTGTAATGTTGTATTGAAAGAGAAATATAAACAAACAACTGGTCCTGTGTGGCTCAGTTGGTAGAGCATGAAACGCCTAAAATGACATACCCAAATCTAACTGCCTGTAGCTCAGGCCCTGAAGCAAGGATATGCATATTCTTGGTACCATTTGAAAGGAAACACTGCGGTTTGTGGAAATGTGAAAGGAATGTAGGAGAATATAATAAGTTAGATCTGATAAAAGATAATACAAAGAAAAAAACATGCAGGGTTTTTTGTACCATCATCTTTGAAATGCAAGAGAAATGCCTTGATGTATTATTCTAGCCCAGCTGCAATTTAGATGTTGGCCACTAGATGGCAGCAGTGTATGTGCAACGTTTTAGACTGATCCAATGAACCATTGCATTTCTGTTCAAAATGTTGTATCAAGACTGCCCAAATGTGCCTAATTTGAGCTAACGTAGGCTAATGTGATTAGCATTGTAAGTAACAAGAACGTTTCCCAGGACATAGACATATCTGATATTGTGAATGAGAGACTGTGTGTACAGCCTGTGCAAAAAAGCAAAGCCTTTCAAGCAACCTCAAGCAAATCATCATTAGAGTCGCATCATGCAGCCTTACAATGTATTAAATCTTCAAAACATATAGCTCAACGTTTTTAGAACAACTAAAGTTACATTAATAACTCTAAATTAAGCACATATTTCTTTATTAACCGCTCAACACAGAATAGCCACATGTGCGCACTCCCTCAAATCGTTTGGAGAAAATATATTTTCTGTTTTATTCAGCTTTGTACAATTGTATTCTTCATACTATGAAATAATGCAACAGAATTCTAAGCAAATCTTGTCTGCTAAATGAACTAGTGTAGCCTAAAGCCATTTGGTATAGCCAGATCAGGACCTAACATAAGGACAACTCAGAGTATGCTATTCTGTTCTTCTGAAATAGCCTACATTTTCTTCATATCATGTTACTTTAGACCTGTCCAAAAGAAATAATGGATTTATTGTGAAGGTGTAGGCTATATTACATGGATTTATTGTGATGGTGTAGGCTATATATCATGGATTTATTAGACTTTTTAAAATGTACATGTTCCAAAGGTCTGCATCAGTGGTTGTAGGCTATGTATGGAAGCCAGAAGATGCTAAGTGTGTATATGTTAATTAACATTCAATTACTGTGAGACCGACAGTTATTTGCTTGACAATCACCGGCTGACGAAATTTGGTGGCCGCCACAGCCATAACCATAACCCCGGTATAAGTGCTCACATGGAATTGAGTATTCACATGCCCTTGTATTAGGCTGCAATGTTCCGTTTTTTCCTATCCCCCTCACCGTGGCATTACTAGTTCTCTTTGCCAGCCTTTGTGTCAATCAGGCCTTTGCCAGAGAGGTTTGAACAAGTGATAACCGGTACTTTCTGTAAATAAGAACTTTCCACTTTCCCATTGACTTCAGTCTGAATCTTCCTTATGGGAGTAACATGAAGTAATTGTTTGTTAGTCTGGATTGTTTTACTTCTCTGGTGAAAGCATAGCTCACATGGATATAGCACGACAATGGGTAAGCAGCTATTGAGTCTAGTAGGGGTTATTCATCGTACTGGAGCGTACCTGTCTACATAAGGTCCTTCTTTCCTATTCCAGTCTAATATTAGGCGGCACCTCATACCAGCTGCCTGCCTCTTTATCCTCCCTCCCCTCGTAGATGCATTCTCTACAACAACTTGGCTACAAAGAAGATCTTGCAGAATTCCTAATACCCCCTTAGCCCCCTACCACCCCTTAGGGCCTAGGCACTCCTGCAGCTCTGAAAGGATGGGATAGGTTTTGCGTTCTGGCTGGGTGGCATTTTCACCATGTTGGATACACCTATTCAGGCCTTTTAGGCCTAGGATACACTAAGGTTGTACAATGCATTTGAGTTAACAGTTGTGATGCAATGGATATTTTAGTAACTAAAAGGTTTACGGTATTGTTGTTCGGGAGCGGTTGTGTAAATATTTTGGTGTAGACAAATGCATAAAAAGACCTGTTTTATCACAACTGTTGTGTTATATGCGTGTCACAGGCCCAAGATCAGCGTCTAGGGGCAACTTCACCATACTCCGTTCCACTTAACCTCCCTACACTGTAACTGTAATTGTGTTGATAGAGGACATTTGACTTCATTGGTCACCTGATTAGTCACCAAGTTGAGTTGTTTTATCCTCTTATTTTTTTCACATCACATGATCCATCTGTAATTGACTTTATTTAATACAGTGCATTCGGGAAATTTTCAGACCCCTTCCCTTTTTCCACATTTTGTTACTTTATAGCCAGATTCTAAAATTGATTAAATTACTTTTTTCCCTCATCAATCTACACACAATATCCCATAATGAAAAAATGAAAACAGGTTTTTGGACATGTTTGCCAATGTATTAAAATAAAAAAAAAACATAAGTATTCAGACCCTTTACTATGAGACTCGAAATTGAGTTCAGGTGCATCCTGTTTCCATTGATCTGTGGTAAATTCAATTGATTTGACATGATTTGGAAAGGCACACTGTCTATATAAGGTCCCACAGTTGACAGTGCATGTCAGAGCAAAACCCAAGCCATGAGGTCGAAGGAATTGTCTGTAGAGCTCCGAGACAGGATTGTGTCGAGGCACAGATCTGGGGAAGGGTACCAAAACATGTCTGCAGCACAGAAGGTCCCCAAGAACACAGTGGCCTCCATTATTCTTAAATGGAGGAAGTTTGGAACCACCAACTTTGGAACCTAGAGCTGGCCGCCTGGCCAAACTGAGTAATTGGTGGAGAAGGGCTTTGGTCAGGGAGGTGACCAAGAACCCGATGGTCACTCTAACAGAGCTCTAGAGTTCCTCTGTGGAGATGGGAGAACCTTCCAGAAGGACAACCCTCTCTGCAGCGCTCCACCAATCAGGCCTTTATGGTAGAGTGGCCAGACGGAAACCACTCCTCATTAAAAGATACATGACAGCCCGCTTGGAGTTTGCCAAAAGGCACCTAAAGGACTCTCAGACCATGAGAAACAAGATTATCTGGTCTGATGAAACCAAGATTGAACTCTTTGGCCTGAATGCCAACCGTCACGTTTGGAGGAAACCTGGCACCATCCCTATGTTGAAGCATGGTGGTGGCAGTATCATGCTGTGGGGATGTTTTTCAGTGGCAGGGACTGAGAGACTAGTCAGGATCGAGGGAAAGATGAACGGAGCAAAGTACAGAGATCCTTGATGTACTATACACCCATACACATGGATTTTGTACTGTATATATGTGGTAGTGGTGGGGTAGGGGCCTGAGGGCACACAGTCTGTGAATGTATTGTCATGTTTTTTAAATTGTATAAACTGCCTTAATTTGGCTGGACCCCAGGAAGAGTAGCTGCTGCCTTGGTGCTCCATAATAAATACAAATACAAATCTTGTTTTTATTTTAGCTTTTCAATGGCAAAGGAAATGTCGGTCTTGTCATACTGTTAACCTGTTGACTACAATCACTTGTAACAGGACTAAAATGTTAAAAGAAAAATACTAAACTTTGAAGTAAAATCACTTTAATATACAATGGTCTATGTTTGGCAATGTGTTGTTGCACATTTCTAAAGTGGTGTTGGTGCATATACATTTCTGGCAACCATTCCTTGTTACACAGGAGTGAAAATATCTGAATTCTCATATTTTTCTACAATATATAACAAACAATTTAACATGGTACAAAAACATCATAGGCAATAGTATTCACTTCAATTGCACAGTTTTCACATGTTGCGTTAAATATAAAAATGAATAACATTGTCATTTTATTTTCACTGATCTGCACAGCCTACACCACATCTTCAAAGTGAGAGACAAAATATAGAAATGTTCTAAAATGAATTTCTGCTTGAATGCATACATATTCACCCCCTTTGCTGTGGCAAACCTAAATCCATTCAAAATCGCAGTAATGTCCTTTAACAAGTCACTAAATAAATGTAATGGAGTCCATCTCTTTGTGCAACAACATTTGTTAATGTTATTTCAGAATAAATACCCATCTTTGTAAGGTCCCTCAGGTGGTTAATAGATTTCAAGCAAATATTTAACCTCAAAGCTACCCTGGAGCTTTCAGAACACCCATTAATATATTTATAGGCAGGTACAGATCAGAAGAGGGTCCTTTAAGCATGGTCAAGTTAATAATTAAGCTGTGAATGATTTATCACATCACACATACGAAACAAAGATCTGTCCATATATCCTAACTGAGCTGCCGGAGAGGAAGGTAATGCAATGTCACCGCGAGGCCAAGGTGATTGTGAAATAGCTAGAGTTCCTTGGCTCAGATGGGGAAAAAAGATAAACAACATTGCAGTCACTCCACAATACTAGCAGGGTCAAAATAAAAATGGTGCAAAGCCCTGGTAAAACATATTCAGTCTGTTGAACGCTTAGGATAAGAGTTTCACATTTCACCAGGACAATAACCCAGAATAAGACCAATGTTTACATACACCTTAGCCAATTACATTTAAACTCAGTTTTTCACAATTCCTGACATTTAATCCCAGGAACAATTCCCTGTTTTAGGTCAGTTAGGATCACCACTTTATTTTAAGAATGTGAAATGTCAGAATAATAGCAGAGAGAATGATTTATTTCAGCTTTTATTTCTTTCATCACATTCCCACGGGGTCAGAAGTTTACATACACTCAATTAGTATTTTAGAGCATTGTCTTTAAATTGTTGAACTTGGGTCAAATGTTTCGGGTAGCCTTCCACAAGCTTCCCACAATAAGTTTGGTGAATTTTGGCCCCTTCATCCTGACAGAGCTGGTGTAACTGAGTCAAGTTTGTAGGCCTCCTTGCACGCACATGCTTTTTCAGTTCTGCCCACAAATGTTCTATGGGATTGAGGTCAGGGCTTTGTGATGGCCACTCCAATACCTTGACTTTGTTGTCCTTAAGCCATTTTGCCACAACTTTGGAAGTATGCTTTGGGTCATTGTCCATTTGGAAGACCCATTTGCAACCAAGCTTTAACTTCCTGACTGATGTCTTGAGATGTTGCTTCAATATATCCACATAATTTTCCTACCTCATGATGCCATCTATTTTGTGAAGTGTGCCAGTCCCTATTGCAGTGAAGCACCCCCACAACATGATGCTGCCACCCCCGTGCTTCACGGTTGGGATGGTGTTCTTTGGCTTGCAAGCCTCCCCCTTTTTCCTCCAAACATACGATGGTCATTATGGCCAAACAGTTTCATCAGACCAGCGGACAGTTCTCCAAAAATTACGATCTTTGTCCCCATGTGCAGTCGCAAACCGTAGTCTGGCTTTTTTATGGTGGTTTTGGAGCAGTGGCTTCTTCCTTGCTGAGCGGCCTTTCAGGTTATGACGATATAGGACTCATTTTACTGTGGATATAGATACTTTTGTACCTGTTTCCTCCAGCATCTTCACAAGGTCCTTTGCTGTTGTTCTTTTAGCACCAAAGTACGTTCATCTCTAGGAGACAGAACGTGTCTCCCTCCTGAGCGTTATGACAGCTGCGTGGTAGGCCTTGAAATACATCCACAGGTACACCTCCAATTGACTCAAATTATGTCAATTAGCCCATCAGAATCTTCTAAAGACATGATTTTCTGGAATTATCCAAGCTGTTTAAAGGCACAGTCAACTTAGTGTACATAAACGTCTGACCCACTGGAATTGTGATACAGTGAAATAATCTGTCTGTAAACAATTGTTGGAAAACATACTTGTGTCATGCACAAAGTAGATGTACTAACCGACTTGCCAAAACTATAGTTTGTTAACATAGTTTGTTTCCATTGGTCAATTATCTGTTGATTCTAAGGTTAAACTTAAGGAAGGTTTTCTGTTTTCTGTGGGTTTTTTTTATTTTAGGGAAAGGGGGATACCTAGTCAGTTGTACAACTGAATGCCTTCAACTGAAATGCGTCTTCCGCATTTAACCCAACCCCTCTGAATCAGAGCTCACAACCCCTGAGTGAATAAGGTCCAATTTGTGGCAGTCTTGGCAGATTTGAATTATCAGGTTAATATTTGTAAGCAGGAAGCCGTCATGCTGTGTATGATGATGTCAAATTGCTGAGTTCACTTTTAATATTATAATTGTTGCCACCTGTATTCCAATGTGGCTATCGGAGAGGCACATGTGGCACAGCTGTGGTTTCGTCCTCTTTTCCTCCATGCCTCATACTTTCCTTCCAAGCTCTCATTCTTCCCTTCCCTCACTCACTCCGTTCAGCTCAACTGTTGGAGGGCTGTTCAGGCTTCAGCCGGATGGCCCAGGAGTTTGCAGAGACCACATTGCCGCTACGATGGACGCGACAGGTGTAAGTGCCCTCGTTAAACTCGTTGGCAACGATGCGGAGGTCACGGCCCTTCATGATGATGTAGCCGGGGATAGAGATCAGGAGCTGTTCTCCATCCTTGTACCAGCTGGAGCAAGGTCAAAGGTCATACCAGGGACCAGCACGGGAAGAGAGGAATCAATCATTGAAATGTTATGTACATACATCCAACAACCTTTGCCAGAAACATAGTCACAGTAAAATAAGAAATACTCCCATAAAAAGACCTGACAGAGCAATGGGAGAATCTGACCATTAATTATGGTATATAGTGGTCTGAGATTTGGACAAGTCGTCTGCCCTGCCTCTGGATCACTTGTATTGTGTACCGTCTAGCACTCTCTCTCTCTCTCTCTCTCTCTCTCTCTCTCTCTCCTGTCCAATAAACACCAAAAATATGATTTGTACATTACTGTATTTAGACTATTCTCTCACCTGACTTTGGGAGGCGATCTAGAATTCTTCGTCCCACAGCGGAAGCCCACAACCTTTCCACGAGGAACCATCTTGACCTTGACGTTGGCAGGCAGTGGAGTTGGCGTGGTAACGGCCTCAAGAGGCTCTACAGGAAGTGAGTGAAATACCAGGACAGTCATGATACTTCCCCCACAAGATAGGCCTAATATTCTTCTGTGGGTTTTTCTCAGTTCATCTGTCCTCAATTCCTCGCATCCTATTTCCTCTCCTCCTTCTCAAAACAAACCGGAGAAGAAGGTCTGAGGGGAGAGACCTTGGACGTTCTCCTCCAATATGGTTGAGAAAGAGGAGAGAAGATATGATGCGAGGAATTGTGTAAAGATGAGTCTATTTGGGGATAAAACATATGCCACAGAAGTGATACCAGTACAGTAGGACAAGGGAGGACACAGAACACAGAGTTGGGCAAGCTAAAGCCTGAATGTTGGCAACATAACACAAGGTTTAAGCATTTTAGTTATCCGTTTCGCAACTGTCATCCAAATCTTCTTACAAATCCAGGCAGGTCCAAAATCAAATCTGTCAAAACCAGGATAGATCCACATTTAACTATTGAGTCCTGATCCATTTGCTGGCATAAGACAGTCCTAAAAGCATGCTGTTAATAGGATCCCATGTAGATACATGGAGAATGCAACTTTACATTCAATTTAAAATCCAACTGGTGAACTGCAGTGTAGTTAAATTAATGTACAATCAAGAGTGGCCAATATGCCTGTCTGACCATAGCAGAGGTCACATCGTCGGGCACAGTGTTTCTTCATGAAGCTCTTCCTCCTTTCGCAGAAGCCAAGGCGAGCCCATGGATCACACACACGCTTCTTGTCTGTGCATCCTGGAATACAACACACATATAGACATTTGTGGTTGCTCTTAGTGTTTTCTTTGTGTTATGTCTTATACCTGTGTAATAAAGCTCTAATTACTTGTGTATGAACAACATTGTATTAACACATTACATAGTACTGTAGTATTTGTATTGTTATTGTGTTGTAATTGCACAATGAGTTGAGCGGGAATTGGGGGAATAGAGAATATGTTAATACAATGTTAAGACAATGTTAATACAATGTTAGAAATTACATCATTACAATACATGTATGAAATGTATTTTTATAAAGTCTTAATTTATCCTCGCACACAAACAAAAAAACATATGATTGATCTGAGTGTTCCTTCACCATAGAGGCGCTGGATTCCCCAGATGTCGTCCTGGGCAATGTTCCTCTGGCCCGTGTAGGTGGCATTGGGGTGCATCAGGGCCTGGGGGTCACGGGAGTGCCACAGCCCCAGGGCGTGCCCGATCTCATGAGCCGCCACCTGTACCAGGTCATTCAACCATACACCTGGGGAAGGGAATAGACACAATTACGCAGGTACACAACTTATATCAAAGGACAAGGGGGATTGGGATCCCTCGATAGAATACGTAGAGTCATTATAGACGTGATCATTGTTGAGGAAACATAAAGATTCTAGAATGGTGTGTTGGTATATACAGGTAACTGCCCAAAAAAAAGGAAACACGAGTAAATGAGAGATAAAAAGTATATTGAAAGCAGGTGCTTTCACACAGGTGTGGTTTTCAGAGTTAATTAAGCTATTAATGTCCCATCATGCTTAGGGTCATGTATAAAAATGCCATGTTGCCCATTATTATGAGTACCATGGGTAGAACAGGAGATCTCAGAGAATTTGAAAGAGGGGTCTCAAAGAAGCATAGGGGGTTAAAAGTGTGTGTGTGTGTGTGTGTGTGTGTGGTGTGTGGTGTTTCTTGTGGAAGAATGTTGTCGAAACCCTCCAATAGAGTTCCAGACACTTGTAGAACTTATGCCAGAGGCATCATGCCCGTAGGCGGCACAGGTGCACGTGCCACCTCAGATTTGTCCTGTTAAAAAATATACATATACACTATATATACAAAGGTATGTGGACACACCTTCAAATTAGTGGATTCAGCTATTTCAGCCACACCCATTGCTGACAGGTGTATATAATCGAGCACACAGCCATGCAATCTCCATAGACAAACATTGGCAGTACAATGGCCTTACTGAAGAGCTCAGTGACTTTCAATGTGGCACCGTCATAGAATGGTATTTTTCCAACAAGTCAGTTCGTAAAATTTTTGCCCTGCTAGAGCTGCCCCGGTCAACTGTAAGTGCTGTAAAATGTGAAGTGGAAACATATTGGAGCAACAACGGCTCAGTGGCGAAGTGGTAGGCCACACAAGGTCACAGAACGGGACCGCCAAGTGCTGAAGCACGTAGCGTGTAAAAATCGTCTGACCTCGGTTGCAACACTGACTAACGCGTTCCAAACTGCCTCTGGAAGCAACGTAAGCACAATAACTGTTTGTCTGGAGCTTCATGAATTGGGTTTCCATGGTCGAGCAGCTGCACACAAGCCTAAGATCATCATGCACAATGCCAAGTCTTGGCTGGAGAGGTGTAAAGCTCCCCGCCATTGGAAACGCGTTCTCTGGAGTGATGAATCTAGTGATGAATCTAGCTTCACCATCTGGCAGTCCGACGGACGAATCTGGGTTTGATGGATGCATAATGCCAACTGTAAAGTTTGGTGGAGGAGGAATAATGAAATTCTAGAGGATTCTGTGCTTCCAGCTTTGTGGCAACAGTTTGGGGAAGGCCTTTTCCTGTTTCAGCATGACAATGCGCCTGTGCACAAAGTGAGGTCCATACAGAAATGGTTTGTCGAGATCGTTGTGGAAGAACTTGACTGGCCTGCACAGAGACCTGACTTCAACCTCATCAAACACATTGGGGATGAATTGGAATGCCGACTGCGAGCCAGGCCTAATCACACAACATCAGTGCCCGACCTCATGTTCTTGTGGCTGAATGGAAGCAAGTCCCCGCAGAAATGTTCCAACATCCCATGGAAAGCCTTCCCAGAAGAGTGGAGGCTGTTATAGCAGCAATGGGGGGACCAACTCCATATTAATACCCATGATTTTGGAATGAAATGTTGGACGAGCAGGTGTCCACATACTTTTTGTCATGTGGAGCATATAGTGCCTTCAGAAAGTATTCACATCTCTTGACATTTTCCACATTTGGTTGTGTTACAGCCTGCATTTAAAATGGATTCAATTGAGATTTTATGTCACTGATCTACACACAATAGCCTATAATGTCAAAGTGGAATTATGTTTTTAGAAAGGTTTACAAATTAATAAAAAATGAAAAGCTTAAATGTCTTGAGTTAATAAGTATTCAACCCTTTTGTTATGGCAAGCCTAAATAAATTCAGCAGTGAAAATGTGCTTAACAAGTCACATAATAAGTTGCATAGACTCAATCTGTATGTAATAATACAGTTTAACATGATTTTTAAATGACTACCCCATTTCTGTACCCCACAGGGGTGGCAGGAACATAGTGGTTAGAGCCTTGGGCCAATAACCGAAAGGTTGCTCGATCAAATCCCTGAGCTGAAAAGGTAAAAATCTGTCGTTCTGCCCCTGAACGAGGCAGTTAACCTATTGTTCCCCGGTAGGCAGTCATTTTAAATAAGAATCTGTTCTTAACTGACTTGCCTAGTTAAATAAAGGTACAAAAATACAGTTGAAGTCGGGAAATGTACATACACCTCAGCCAAATATATTTAAACTCAAGTTGTTCGCAATTCCTAACATTTAATCCCAGTAAAAATTCCCTGTTTTAGGTCATTTAGGATCACCACATTATTTTAAGAATGTGAAATGTCAGAATAATAGTAGAGAGAATGATTTATTTCAGCTTTTATTTCTTCCATCACATTCCCAGTATGTCAGAAGTTTACATACACTCAATTAGTATTTGGTAGCATTGCTTTTAAATTGTTTAACTTGGGTCAAATGTTTCGGGTAGCCTTCCACAAGCTTCCCACAATAAGTTTGGTGAATTTTGTCCCCTTCCTCCTGACAGAGCTGGTGTAACTGAGTCAAGTTTGTAGGCCTCCTTGCATGCACACGCTTTTTCAATTTCTGCCCACAAATGTTCTATGGGATTGAGGTCAGGGCTTTGTGATGGCCACTCCAATACCTTGACTTTGTTGTCCTTAAGCCATTTTGCCACAACTTTAGAAGTATGTCCATTTGGAAGACCCATTTGCGACCAAGCTTTAACTTCCTGACTGATGTCTTGAGATGTTGCTTCAATATATCTTCTTGCAGCAAAGCACCCCCACAACATGATGCTGCCACCCCCGTGCTTCACGGTTGGGATGGTGTTATTCGGCTTACAAGCCTCCCCCTTTTTCCTCCAAACATAACGATGGTCTTTATGGACATTTTTGTTTCATCAGACCAGAGTACAATTTCCACAAATGTCTTGTTAACAAACTAGTTTTTGCAAGTTGGTTAGGACATGACACAAGTAATTTTTACAACAATTGTTTACAGACTGATTACTTCACTTCTAATTCACTGTGTCATAATTCCAGTGGGTCAAAAGTTTACATACACAAAGTAGACTAGGGAGTGTTTTAGGATAAAAATTAACGTAATAGAGCCATGCACAGGCAAAATCCTAAAGGAAAACCTGGTTCAATCTGCTTTCCAATAGACACTGGGAGGTGAATTCACCTTTCAGCAAGACATTTACCTAAAACACAAGGCCAAATAAATACTGAAGTTGCTTACCAAGAAGACGTTGAATGTTCCTGAGTGGCGTAGTTACAGTTTTTAATGAAATCGGCTTGAAAATCTATGGCAAGTCTTGAAAATGTCTGTCTAGCAATGATCAACAACCAACTTGAAAGCGCTTGAATAATTATTTAAAGAATAATGGGCAAATACTGTACAATCCAGTTGTGCAAGGCTTTTAGAGACTTACCCAAAAGACACAACTGTAATCGCTGCCAAAGGTGATTTTAACATTTATTGACCCAGGGCGTTTTCTACATATCTAATCAAGATATTTTATTTTCCATTAATGTAGCTAATAGTAGTACTAGCCTCTCTACACTGGCTTCCTGTTAAGGCTAGGGCTGATTTCAAGGTTTTACTGATAACCTACAAAGCATTACACGGGCTTGCTCCTAGCTATCTTTCCGATTTGGTCCTGCTGTACGTACGCTGCGGTCACAAGACGCAGGTCTCCTTATTGTCCCTAGAATGTCTAAGCAAACAGCTGGAGGCAGGGCTTTCTCCTATAGAGCTCAATTTTTATGGAATGGTCTGCCTATCCATGTGAGAGACGCAGACTCGGTCTCAACCTTTAAGTCTTTACTGAAGACTCATCTCTTTAGTAGGTCCTATGATTGAGTGTAGTCTGGGCCAGGGATGCAAGGTGAACGGCAAGGCACTGGAGTGACAAACCGCCCTTGCTGTCTCTGCCTGGCCGGTTCCCCTCTCTCCACTGGGATTCTCTGCCTCTGACCCTGTTTTTCAGGGGCTGAGTCACTGGGTTACTGGTGCTTTTCCATGCCGTCCCTAGGAGGGGTGCGTCACTTGAGTGGGTTGAGTCACTGACGTGATCTTCCTGTCCGGTTTTTCACCCCTTCGAGCTTGTGTGGTGGAGGAGATCTTCGTGGGCTATAAGCCTTGTCTCATGGTAGTAAGTTGGTGGTCTGTTGATATCCCTCTAGTGGTGTGGGACCTGTGCTTTGGCAAAGTGGGTGGTGTTATATCCTGCCTGGTTGGCCCTGTCAGGGGGTATCGTCGGACGGGGCCACAGTGTCCCCCGACCCCCCGTCTCAGCCTCCAGTATCTATGCTGCAATAGTCTATGTGCCGGAGGCTAGAATCAGTCTGTTATTTCTGGTGTAATTATCCTATCTTATCTGGTGTCCTGTGTGAATGTAAGTATGCTCCCCCTAATTCTCTCTCTCTCCCTCCCCTCCCGGAGGACATGAGCCCTAGGACCATGCCTCAGGACTACCTGGCCTGATGACTCCTGGATTTCCCCAGTCCACCTGGTTGTGCTGCTGCACCAGTTTCAACTGTTCTGCCTGCTGCTATGGAATCCTGACCTGTTTACCAGACGTGCTACCTTGTCCCGGACCTGCTGTTTTCAACTCTCTCTCTCTCTACCGCACCTGCTGCCTCAACCTCTGAATGTTTGGCTATGAAAAGCCAACTGACCTTTACTCCTGAGGTACTAACCTGTTGCACCCTTTACAACCACTGTGATTATTATTTGACCATGCTGGTCATCTATGAACATCTTGAAGAACAATCTGGCCTTAATGGCCATGTACTCTTATAATCTCCATCCGGCACAGCCAGAAGAGGACTGGCCCACCCCTGAGAGCCTGGTTCCTCTCTAGGTTTCTTCATAGGTTCCTGCCTTTCTAGGGAGTTCTTCCTAGCCACTGTACTTCTATATCTGCATTGCTTGCTGTTTGGGGTTTTAGACTGGGTTTCTGTATAGCACTTTGTGACATCTGCTGATGTAAAAAAGGCTTTATAAATACATTTGATTGATTGACTAATAAAATATATATTTGGGAGGAAAAAAATCCACTTTGCTGAGAAAGAATGACAATTAAATCCATTTTAATCCCACTTTGTTACACAATAAAACGTTGAAAAAGTCAAGGTGTGTGAATACTTCATGAAGGCAATGTACAGTGAGGGGAAAAAGTATTTGATCCCCTGCTGATTTTGTACATTTGCTCACTGACAAAGAAATGATCAGTCTATAATTTTAATGGTAGGTTTATTTGAACAGTGAGAGACAGAATAACAACAAAAACATCCAGAAAAACACATGTCAAAAATGTTATAAATTGATTTGCAATTTAATGAGGGAAATAAGTATTTGACCCCTCTGCAAAACATGACTTAGTACTTGCTGGCAAAACCCTTGTTGGCAATCACAGAGGTCAGACGTTTCTTGTAGTTGGCCCCCAGGTTTGCACACATCTCAGGAGTGATTTTGTCCCACTCCTCTTTTCAGATCTTCTCCAAGTCATTAAGGTTTCGAGGCTGACGTTTGGCAACTCGAACCTTCAGCTCCCTCCACAGATTTTCTATGGGATTAAGGTCTGGAGACTGGCTAGGCCACTCCAGGACCTTAATGTGCTTCTTTTTGAGCCACTCCTTTGTTGCCTTGGCCGTGTGTTTTGGGTCATTGTCATGCTTGAATACCCATCCACGACCCATTTTCAATGCCCTGGCTGAGGGAAGGAGGTTCTCACCCAAGATTTGACGGTACATGGCCCCGTCCATCGTCCCTTTGATGCGGTGAAGTTGTCCTGTCCCCTTAGCAGAAAAACACCTCCAAAGCATAATGTTTCCACCTCCATGTTTGACGGTGGGGATGATGTTCTTGGGGTCATAGGCAGCATTCCTCCTCCTCCAAACACGGCGAGTTGAGTTGATGCCAAAGAGCTCCATTTTGGTCTCATCTGACCACAACACTTTCACCCAGTTGTCCGCTGAATCATTCAGATGTTCATTGGCAAACTACAGACGGGCATGTATATGTGCTTTCTTGAGCAGGGGGACCTTGCGGGCGCTGCAGGATTTCAGTCCTTCGCGGCGTAGTGTGTTACCAATTGTTTTCTTGGTGACTATGGTCCCAGCTGCCTTGAGATCATTGACAAGATCCTCCCGTGTAGTTCTGGGCTGATTCCTCACCGTTCTCATGATCATTGCAACTCCACGAGGTGAGATCTTGCATGGAGCCCCAGGCCGAGGGAGATTGACAGTTCTTTTGTGTTTCTTCCATTTGCGAATAATCGCACCAACTGTTGTCACCTTCTCACCAAGCTGCTTGGCGATGGTCTTGTAGCCCATTCCAGCCTTGTGTAGGTCTACAATCTTATCCCTGACATCCTTGGAGAGCTCTTTGGTCTTGGCCATGGTGTAGAGTTTGCAATCTGATTGATTGATTGCTTCTGTGGACAGGTGTCTTTTATACAGGTAACAAACTGAGATTAGGAGCACTCCCTTTAAGAGTGTGCTCCTAATCTCAGCTCGTTACCTATATAAAAGACACCTGGGAGCCAGAAATCTTTCTGATTGAGAGGGGGTCAAATACTTATTTCCCTCATTAAAATGCAAATCAATTTATAACATTTTTTACATACGTTTTTCTGGATGTTTTTGTTGTTATTCTGTCTCTCACTGTTCAAATAAACCTACCATTAAAATTATAGACTGATCATTTCTTTGTCAGTGGGCAAACGTACAAAATCAGCAGGGGATCAAATACTTTTTTCCATCACTGTATATATTTCATTTTTTTGTTGTTGTTTGTTTCTCTGTAATACTACTAGCCACCTAGCACTCTTATGAAGTTGGCTTCAGCTAGCCCAGATAAGTTCCCAAACTCATAACTAGCTACCAAGAAACCATTTCAGGCTATCAATCAAGTTAAAGTAGCTAGCTTATCTAACTATCTTAGCTGGCATGCCTGCTGGCAAGGTTGGAGGACTAGAAAAGCAAACAACTACTAAATGTACTAAGTAAGACTCACATAACCTTTCAATCTTTTACCCAGATTTTTGCAGAGAAGCATATTTAGTTGCTTTAAAAAAAATAGCCACCAGTCAGGAGGATACAGACAGCTCAAGAGGTATGCTTAGATATGCAGAATTAATCATAATGATTATGGCTCTCGATTGCAGGAAAAAGCTGTTTTAGGTGTTTGAAAAATTCTAAATTGTCCAACTTAAGGACGGTGGGCCTAGCCCCCCTACGTACCACCCCCAGACATCCTCACATACTTTGTGCCCCCTCAGATTTTTTGGGTGCATGATGTCCCTGATCTATGCCCAGGTGCATTGAAGCTGCCAAGGTGCATTGGAGCTGCTCAACGCCCTATTGAGACACTTTATGTTGGTGTTTCCTTTATTTTTGCAGTTACCTGTATATGCAGGTGTTATTGTATGATACAATACATTTGTTTGATGTATCTATGTGCTGTATGTTTTTTGTTTTTGTTTGTTTGTTGTTTGTTTTTGTTATTTGCTGTGCTTATAAAATAGAATTACTAAATGTCACATGACTTATTGAATGTTGTGAAAACCAATAAATAAAATTTTCCGCCCACAAAAAGGACAAGGGGGATAACGGAAGTATGTTTGATTTACAGTAGCTTGTCTGGCGGGCAGAGTCAGCACAAAGTGCAACCTCTTCGCGCCCATCTAACACACACAATATCAAGTGCAACTCTGGTTGTAAACTGGTTTTCTGGTTGAGGATACGTCAACCAGATTATTACCAACTGGTCTCTGTTACAACCAGGTAAACAGTTTTTTTTTCAAGACAACATCAAGTTTACATCTGATAAAAGCATCTAAAAAGATGTCATCAACGTCAATCGATTCCTTTAAAATCCATGGGTGGGGGAAAGTGAACGAGTACACTTTTTGGGCGAGGATAGAGAATCGGAGCACAGACAGACAGGGAGGAGAGTCTTTGCACCTTGTTTCCAGCTGAAGCGGGACTTCCCCAGGATCCAGAACTCGTGGTTGTCAAAGTGGATCTCCCCGCGCGGGGGCAGGAAGGCATGGGCCAACTCCCCGTTTAGCCCATCAAAACAGGGGTGCAATGGAGACCACCAGCAGTCTGTGTGGTTCCACGTGTAGAAGCCTGGAAGCATGAGCACACACATGCGCACACATTTAAAGCAGTCACACACACACCTTTAACTTATTAATGTCTAATCCATAGTGACACTGTCAGGTTCTGTTTAATTATGTGGTCTTACCGATGACAATGTCAGCACTCTTGTTGGGGTTTGTGATTTCAGCGAAGTAGAGAGGGGACACGTCGCTCCACTTGGAGAACGCAATGCTGATGGCCTTGCGGGTGCCGTCTTTGTTCAGCGTGTTGGGAAACTTCACGATCCTGACAGACGTGAACAGACACGCAGACAGACAGAGACAGACATGAACAGACAGACAGACATACAGACAGATGTGAACAGAAAGACAGACACAAGTATAGATTGGAAAGTGACAGACAATGCGACGAACTTGGATTCCCAAAAACATATTGCTGTTCCCTTTCAGTCGGTCATTCAGTATAACATACTATGGGGAGTCAACGCTCAACCATATTCACCTGAAAAACGCCCAACAAGCCAATGGATGCCGAGTTTGTCAGCCTGGCGCCAGGCTGCCCTGCATCACGCACTCCTACATCATGAATTACGCACATCTGCCTTCCCTCGTCACGCGCATCAGCGATATTGGACTCACCTGGACTCACTCATCACCTGTTTATTACCTCCCCTATATTTGTCAGTTCCCCTGCTCTGTTCCCTGCTGATGCATTAACTGTTTTTGTCTTTGTTACCCTTGTGCTGACGCTGTCCTTGTCTCGTTCCATGTCCGTTCCTTAGTAAATGTTTGACTCCCTGTACCTGCTTTGCCTCTCCAGCGTCAATTCATGTGACAGAATGCATCAGCCAACATACGACGCATCGGGGAGTACTGGTGTTCCGGTTGGTGGTGACGTCAGCTCTGGGTCACCGTCGATGGAAACGTCGAGCTTCCACGATCTAGCTGGCTCGAGATGTTTCCTTCCCCCGGTTGGCTTGGAAAGCGCCCATCCCACGTTGGGCCTCAGCCGGATCGTCAGGTTTTGTTCGCCCAGCCGGCCCAGGAGTTTTTTTGTTTTGTTTGTTTTGTTGGTTTTCCGGTCACAACTTGCAGACTTGTTTACGCTGTTGTGCGTTTTTGTTGCCGTTTTTACTTTGCTACCTGACGGTTTTTACTTTTTCATTACCGTATATTTTTACTTTTTCCCTCACTCAACTTTTTTTTTCATTCAACTTTCCTACCCCGGAGGTTTTATCTGGACATGGTTCGTCAGGACTTCAAACAGCCGAAGCTAAGTAACATTAACATGATGCCTTCTAATTGCAGTCGTTGTACTCATAATATACAGGAGAACGATCGCCTTACGGCAAGGATAGCTGTGCTGCAAGCCCAGCTTCAGACGCAATCGTTAGGCAAGGGTCATTTCAGTGTAGGAAAGGATGAAACAGCGTCTGTGCCACCAGCAAGTACAGATAGTAACGTTAGTATAAACCCCCTCGCACGGTCCCCGCAGCCGGACATCTTTCTCATGGCTTCTGGAGGGAAACGCTGTAGGAATGCTCAACCGGTGTCGCTTATTCAGCCGACAGAAACTTTCAACCGGTTCTCCCCGTTAAGCGAGTCGGAGTCGGAGGCCGAGACTTCTCTGGTCTCTGCTCCTCCCGTTGTGGGGTCTGAGACGCCGACGGCTCCCACCATTAGCTCTGACAAATTGAAAACCCTAGTCATTGGCGACTCCATTACCCGCAGTATTAGACTTAAAACTAATCATCCAGCGATCATACACTGTTTACCAGGGGGCAGGGCTACCGACGTTAAGGCTAATCTAAAGACGGTGCTGGCTAAAGCTAAAACTGGCGAGTGTAGAGAGTATAGAGATATTGTTATCCATGTCGGCACCAACGATGTTAGGATGAAACAGTCAGAGGTCACCAAGCGCAATATAGCTTCAGCGTGTAAATCAGCTAGAAAGATGTGTCGGCATCGAGTAATTGTCTCTGGCCCCCTCCCAGTTAGGGGGAGTGATGAGCTCTACAGCAGAGTCTCACAACTCAATCGCTGGATGAAAACTGTTTTCTGCCCCTCCCAAAAGATAGAATTTGTAGATAACTGGCCCTCTTTCTGGGATTCACCCACAAACAGGACCAAGCCTGGCCTGCTGAGGAGTGACGGACTCCATCCTAGCTGGAGGGGTGCTCTCATCTTATCTACGAACATAGACAGGGCTCTAACTCCTCTAGCTCCACAATGAAATAGGGTGCAGGCCAGGCAACAGGCTGTTAGCCAGCCTGCCAGCTTAGTGGAGTCTGCCACGAGCACAGTTAGCGTAGTCAGCTCAGCTTTCCCCATTGAGACCGTGTCTGTGCCTCGATCTTGGTTGGGCAAAATTAAAAATGGCGGTGTTCGCTTCAGTAATCTTACTAGTATAAAGACCTCCTCCATTCCTGCCATTATTGAAAGAGATTGTGATACTTCACATCTCAAAATTGGGTTACTTAATGTTAGATCCCTCACTTCCAAGGCAGTTATAGTCAATGAACTAATCACTGATCATAATCTTGATGTGATTGGCCTGACTGAAACATGGCTTAAGCCTGATGAATTTACTGTGTTAAATGAGGCCTCACCCCCTGGTTACACTAGTGACCAAACCCCCCGTGCATCCGGCAAAGGCGGAGGTGTTGCTAACATTTACGATAGCAAATTTCAATTTACAAAAAAAAAAACAATGACGTTTTCGTCTTTTGAGCTTCTAGTCATGAAATCTATGCAGCCTACTCAATCACTTTTTATAGCTACTGTTTACAGGCCTCCTGGGCCATATGCAGTGTTCCTTACTGAGTTCCCTGAATTCCTATCGGATCTTGTAGTCATAGCAGATAATATTCTAATTTTTGGTGACTTTAACATTCACATGGAAAAGTCCACAGACCCACTCCAAAAGGCTTTCGGAGCCATCATCGACTCAGTGGGTTTTGTCCAACATGTCTCTGGACCTACTCACTGCCACAGTCATACTCTGGACCTAGTTTTGTCCCATGGAATAAATGTTGTGGATCTTAATGTTTTTCCTCATAATCCTGGATTATCGGACCACCATTTTATTGCGTTTACAATTGCGACAAATAATCTGCTCAGACCCCAACCAAGGAAGATTAAAAGTCGTGCTATAAATTCTCAGACAACCCAAAGATTCCTTGATGCCCTTCCAGACTCCCTCTGCCTACCCAAGGACGTCAGAGGACAAGAATCAGTTAACCACCTAACCGAGGAACTCAATTCAACCTTGCGCAATACCCTAGATGCAGTTGCACCCCTAAAAATTAAAAACATCTGTCATAAGAAACTAGCTCCCTGGTATACAGAAAATACACGAGCTCTGAAGCAAGCTTCCAGAAAATTGGAACGGAAATGGCGCCACACTAAACTGGAAGTCTTCCGACTAGCTTGGAAAGACAGTACCGTGCAGTATCGAAGAGCCCTCACTGCTGCACGATCATCCTATTTTTCCAACTTAATTGAGGAAAATAAGAACAATCCGAAATTTCTTTTTGACACTGTCGCAAAGCTAACTAAAAAGCAGCATTCGCAAATGGAGGATGGCTTTCACTTCAGCAGTAATAAATTTATGAACTTTTTTGAGGAAAAGATCATGATCATTAGAAAGCAAATTACGGACTCCTCTTTAAATCTGGGTATTCCTCCAGGGCTTCATTGTCCAGAGTCTGCACAACTCTGCCAGGACCTTGGCTCAAGGGAGATACTAAAGTGTTTTAGTACTATATCTCTTGACACAATGATGAAAATAATCATGGCCTCCAAACCCTCAAGCTGCATACTGGACCCTATTCCAACTAAACTACTGAAAGAGCTGCTTCCTGTGCTTGGCCCTCCTATGTTGAACATAATAAACGGCTCTCTATCCACCGGATGTGTACCAAGCTCACTAAAAGTGGCAGTAATAAAGCCTCTCTTGAAAAAGCCGAATCTTGACCCAGAAATTATAAAAAACTATCGGCCTATATCGAATCTTCCATTCCTCTCAAAAATTTTAGAAAAAGTTGTTGCGCAGCAACTCACTGCCTTCCTGAAGACAAACAATGTATACGAAACGCTTCAGTCTGGTTTTAGACCCCATCATAGCACTGAGACTGCACTTGTGAAGGTGGTAAATGACCTTTTAATGACGTCAGACCGAGGCTCTGCATCTGTCCTCATGCTCCTAGATCTTAGTGCCGCTTTTGATACCATCGATCACCACATTCTTTTGGAGAGATTGGAAACCCAAATTGGTCTACATGGACAAGTTCTGGCCTGGTTTAGATCTTATCTGTCGGAAAGATATCAGTTTGTCTCTGTGAATGGTTCGTCCTCTGACAAATCAATTGTAAATTTCGGTGTTCCTCAAGGTTCCGTTCTAGGACCACTATTGTTTTCACTATATATTTTACCTCTTGGGGATGTCATTCGAAAACATAATGTTAAATTTCACTGCTATGCGGACGACACACAGCTGTACATTTCAATGAAACATGGTGAAGCCCCAAAATTGCTCTCGCTAGAAGCCTGTGTTTCAGACATAAGGAAGTGGATGGCTGCAAATTTTCTACTTTTAAACTCGGACAAAACAGAGATGCTTGTCCTAGGTCCCAAGAAACAAAGAGATCTTCTGTTGAATCTGACAATTAATCTGGATGGTTGTACAGTCGTCTCAAATAAAACTGTGAAGGACCTCGGCGTTACTCTGGACCCTGATCTGTCTTTTGAAGAACATATCAAGACTGCTTCAAGGACAGCTTTTTTCCATCTACGTAACATTGCAAAAATCAGAAACTTTCTGTCCAAAAATGACGCAGAAAAATTAATCCATGCTTTTGTTACTTCTAGGCTCGACTACTGCAATGCTCTACTTTCCGGCTACCCGGATAAAGCACTAAACAAACTTCAGTTAGTGCTAAATACGGCTGCTAGAATCCTGACTAGAACCAAAAAATTTGATCATATTACTCCAGTGCTAGCTTCCCTACACTGGCTTCCTGTTAAGGCAAGGGCTGATTTCAAGGTTTTACTGCTAACCTACAAAGCATTACATGGGCTTGCTCCTACCTATCTTTCCGATTTGGTCCTGCCGTACATACCTACACGTACGCTACGGTCACAAGACGCAGGCCTCCTAATTGTCCCTAGAATTTCTAAGCAAACGGCTGGAGGTAGGGCTTTCTCCTATAGAGCTCCATTTTTATGGAATGGTCTGCCTACCCATGTGAGAGACGCAGACTCAGTCTCAACCTTTAAGTCTTTACTGAAGACTTATCTCTTCAGTAGGTCCTATGATTAAGTATAGTCTGGCCCAGGAGTGTGAAGGTGAACGGAAAGGCTGGAGCAACGAACCGCCCTTGCTGTCTCTGCCTTGTCGGTTCCCCTCTTCCCACTGGGATTCTCTGCCTCTAACCCTTTTACAGGGGCTGAGTCACTGACTTACTGGTGTTCTTCCATGCCGTCCATGGGAGGGGTGCGTCACTTGAGTAGGTTGAGCCACTGACGTGGTCTTCCTGTCTGGGTTGGCGCCCCCCCCTTGGGTTGTGCCGTGGCGGACATCTTTGTGGGCTATACTCGGCCTTGTCTTCAGACGGTAAGTTGGTGGTTGTAGATATCCCTCTAGTGGTGTGGGGGCTGTGCTTTGGCAAAGTGGGTGGGGTTATATCCTGCCTGTTTGGCCCTGTCCGGGGGTATCATCGGATGGGGCCACAGTGTCTTCTGATCCCTCCTGTCTCAGCCTCCAGTATTTATGCTGCAGTAGTTTATGTGTCGGGGGGCTAGGGTCAGTCTGTTACATCTGGAGTATTCTCTTGTCTTATCCGGTGTCCTGTGTGAATGTAAATATGCTCTCTCTAATTCTCTCTTTCTTTCTTTCTTTCTCTCGGAGGACCTGAGCCCTAGGACTACCTGGCATGATGACTCCTTGCTGTCCCCAGTCCACCTGGCCATGCTGCTGCTCCAGTTTCAACTGTTCTGCCTGCGGCTACGGAACCCTGACCTGTTCACCGGACGTGCTTGTTGCACCCTCGACAATTACTATGATTATTATTATTTGACCATGCTGGTCATTTACGAACATTTTAACATCTTGACCATGTTCTGTTATAATATCCACCCGGCACAGCCAGAAGAGGACTGGCCACCCCTCATAGCCTGGTTCCTCTCTAGGTTTCTTCCTAGGTTTTTGGCCTTTCTCAGGAGTTTTTCCTAGGGAGTTTTTCCCAGCCACCGTGCTTCTTTCACATGCATTGCTTGCTGTTTGGGGTTTTAGGCTGGGTTTCTGTACAGCACTTTGAGATTTCAGCTGATGTACGAAGGGCTATATAAATAAATTTGATTTGATTTGATTTGGTGACGTCGGGGTGGAACCAGGGGTGCCTAAGCCAGCCCATCGGGCTTCCACGCCCTGGCTGGCTCGAGAGGTTTCCTTGCCTCGGCTGGCTCGGCAGGTTACCATTCCATGTCACGCTCCACCGGATCATCGGGCTCCCTCATTGCAGCGGGGTCGACAGGCGTCCTTGCCTCAGCCGGCTCGCCAGGCTCCCATGCTCCTGCCGGTTCGTCGGGCTTCCACACCCCAACCGGCTTGCCCAGCGCCCATGTCTCGGCCGTTTCGCTCAGGTTAGACGCCAGGTGGCGCCCCTAGAGGGGGGGTACTGTCACGCCTGCTCCCGCTCTTCCCCCCGGTGCTTCAGGGCGCCAGGCTGCCCTGCGTCACGCACTCCTGCCATCATCAATTACACACACCTGCCTTCCCTCGTCACGCGCATCAGTAATATTGAACTCACCTGGACTCATCACCTGTTTATTACCTCCCCTATATTTGTCAGTTCCCCTGCTCTAATCCCTGCTGATGCATTCATTGTTTTTGTCTTTGTTACCCTTGTGCTGACGCTGTTCCTGACTCGTTCCATGTCCGTTCCTTAGTAAATGCTTGACTCCCCATACCTGCTTTGTCTCTCCAGTGTCAATTCATTTGACAGAGTCCGCCCTTGAAAGCCTTGCCTTCCTGGCTATTATACCGGGGCTCACATCTATTTCCTCAATTCTTCTCTCTTCAGCTCGCCTTTTCAAGCACACAAAGACTACGAGATTTGGCTCTGACTTAGGTGTCTGTTAGTGGGGAGTACTTGTCCCCCTAGATGTTGAGAGTTTTGGGTATTGGTATCGGTTTTTGTGTTTGCTAAAAGCGAACTACTTTCTGCTCTGCTTGTTTAGCCAGTGCTTCCTTGCTTGAGTAAGATGGCCAGTGGTAAGAGTAAGTTTTAAAAAAGCTAACTAATTGGATGACATCAGTCTGGGGCAATCTAAAGCCCCGGCTTTGGTGGGGAGAGTAAACTATTAGTGGTTAATGCGCCTTTGATGGAGCTGTGTCATAAGGCAGAAGATCACCTGGGGGTGGATTGGCCATCTTCTCCCCCTCAGTGAACATCCTCCCGGTTTAGGCGGAAGGTATTTACCTCCTGTCCCTTCAGCAGTGAAGCGTCGCTTAGCCCTGTTTAAACATTTTGCAGATGAGCTAAAGATGACCTGGGATTCCCCTCATTCAGCCAGGCTGGTGCTGCCAGGTTATGGTGAGTTCATGAATGTAGAGGGTATGAAGGAGGCGGGGCTCATTTGCACACCGCCGATGGATGGAAAGCTGCCAAGTGACTTAGCTTCCGAATAATAAACAGTGCCGGTTCTTGGCGGATCAGCTGGACAAAGTGTAAAAGGCTCATGGTGTTGTTCTTGACATGGACAGGAGGATGTATTTGGATGAGCCAGTTTTGCCAACAAGGTTGTTTGGCTCAACTATGGTCCTTACAGGCCTGTTTCGAAGAGAAACAAAAACAGGACGCAGCTCTACTGGTTCTTATCCCACAAAAATCCTTTCTGGACTCAGATCTAAATCATGAGTTTTTGTCCCAACAAAGGAGGGTCGCATTCCGGCTCTGTATGGCACGGTTCCTTTATGATAGCTGTGGTGCCTCTGGGACTTTTGTTGATACGTCTTTTTCAGCGCTGTTGATGCGTCTGTTTTGTGGTGATCACGGCAGAGGAATCCTTACTGGGTTGGGGAGCGCTGTGTGTGGGCTACTCGGAAAGAGGGATTTGGTCAACAGCGTAAAGGGAGCTGCATATAAATGACCTAGAGCTATGGACTGTTTTGCTGGCGCTGAGGCGTTTCCTTCTGATGTTGGAGGGCCATGTGTTGGTAAGGTCCGACAGCATACACTACCATTCAAAAGTTTGGGGTCACTTAGAAATGTCCTTGTTTTTGAAAGAAAGGTAAATGTTTTTGTCTCTTAAAATAACATCAAATTGATCAGAAATACAGTGTAGACATTGGTAATGTTGTAAATGACTATTGTAGTTAGAAACGGCAGATTTTTTATGGAATATCTACATAGGCATATTATCAACAACCATCACTCCTGTGTTCCAATGGCACGTTGTGTTAGCTAATCCAAGTTTATCATTTTAAAAGGCTAATTGATCATTAGAAAACCATTTTGCAATTATGTTAGCACAGCTGAAAACTGTTGTCCTGATTAAAAAAGCAATACAACTGTGTGTTGTCATCTGTTCTTCTCAATGAGGGATCTGTGCACTCCGCGGGGACCCGTGGTGGGTTCTGTGTCATTGGGTCTATTGTCCCAGGCGCACAGGAGAGTTCAGCACCCATGACCACAGATATGGGATCTGTGGGTTTGGCCCCTGAAAGGTTGAATTTGACGGCTAGGAGTTTACCCTCAAACGTGATTACGACTATACAGTTGGCACGTGCGTCCTTTACAAGAGGGTTGTTCGTCAGTCTCTCATTCACAATTTGGTGTCAGGTTAAAGGAGTTTCTCCTTTTCAGAGGTCTTAGGTGGACATTTTGATGTCCTTGCAGGATCTTTTGAGCAGGGCCTTTCTTTTTCCACATTAAAGGTTTATATCAGTACACCCTTCCCGTATGGAGTCCGTGCCAGGTGACTCCAAATTGATGTTATGTACTAATGCGACAGCTATTCTTCTTGGGGTCCACACAAAACATGAAACATGACATAATAAAGAACATTAATAGACAACAGCTCAAGGACAAAACTATATAAAAAAATGTAAAGACAAAAAGCATACGTAGGGCTGTGTCCTTATGTTAATTCCTGATCTGAGTACGTCATATCGCTGTGGGCTACACTAGTTCATTTAGCAGACAAGATTTGCTTAGAATTCCGTTGCATTATTTTATATTGAGAATACTATTGAACAAAGCTGAATAAAATACAAAGGATATTTTCTCCAAACGATTGGAGGGAGTGCACACATGCTGCTGTGTTGAGCGGTTAACAAAGAAATAGGTACTCATATGTACTTAATTTAGAGTTATTAATATAACTTTAGTTGTTCTACAAACGTTGGGCTATATGTTTTGAAGATTTAATACATTGTAAGGCTGCATGATGCAACTCCACCAAAAACCCTGAAATGTCCATCCCTAACGATAACATTTTCCGACAAGATAGAACTGCCAAAGGGGGCGGTGTTGCTATCTACTGCAGAGATAGCCTGCAGAGTTCTGTTTTACTATCCAGGTCTGTACTCAAACAATTCGAGCTTCTACTTTTAAAAATCCACCTTTCCAGAAACAAGTTTCCCACCGTTGTCGCTTGCTATAGACCACCCTCTGCCCCCAGCTGTGCCCTGGACACCATATGTGAATTAATTGCTCCCCATCTATCTTCAGAGCTCGTGCTGCTAGGTGACCTAAACTGTGACATGCTTAAAACCCCGGCCATCCTACAATCTAAGCTTGATGCCCTCAATCTCACACAAATTATCAATGAACCCACCAGGTACAACCTCAAATCCGTAAACACGGGCACCCTCATAGATGTCATCCTAACCAACTTGCCCTCCAAATACGCCTCTGCTGTTTTCAACCAAGATCTCAGCGATCACTGCCTCATTGCCTGCATCCGTTATGGGTCTGCGGTCAAACGACCAACTCTCATCACCGTCAAACGCTCCCTAAAACACTTCAGTGAGCAGGCCTTTCTAATCGACCTGGCCCAGGTATCCTGGAAGGATATTGACCCAATCCCGTCAGTAGAGGATGCCTGGTTATTCTTTAAAAGTACCTTCCTCACCATCTTAAATAAGCATGCCCCATTCAAAAAATGTCAACTAAGAACAGATATAGCCCTTGGTTCACCCCAGACTTGACTGCCCTTGACCAGCACAAAAACATCCTGTGGCGTTCTGCATTAGCATCGAATAGCCCCCGTGGTATGCAACTTTTCAGAGAAGTTAGGAACCAATATACACAGGCAGTTTGGAAAGCTAAGGCTAGCTTTTTCAAGCAGAAATTTGCATCCTGTAGCACAAACTCAAAACAATTCTGGGACACTGTAAAGTCCATGGAGAATAAGAGCACCTCCTCCCAGCTGCCCACTGCACTGAGGCTAGGAAACACTGTCACCACCGATAAATCCACTATAATTGAGAATTTCAATAAGCATTTTTCTACCTTCTCCGCTATGCAATCTGGTTTCAGAGCTGGTCATGGGTGCACCTCAGCCACGCTCAAGGTCCTAAACGATATCATAACCGCCATCGATAAGAGACATTACTGTGCAGCCGTATTCATCGACCTGGCTAAGGCTTTCGACTCTGTCAATCACCACATTCTTATTGGCCTATTGGCTTATTGCCTCACCTGGTTCACCAACTACTTTGATAGAGTTCAGTGTGTCAAATCGGAGGGCCTGTTGTCCGGACCTCTGGCAGTCTCTATGGGGGTGCCACAGGGTTCAATTCTCGGGCTGACTCTCTTCTCTGTATACATCAATGATGTCGCTCTTGCTGCTGGTGATTCTTTGATCCACCTCTACGCAGACGACACCATTCTGTATACCTCTGGCCCGTCTTTGGACACTGTGTTAACTAACATCCAGACGAGCTTCAATGCCATACAACTCTCCTTCCGTGTCCTCCAACTGCTCTTAAATGCAAGTAAAACTAAATGCATGCTCTTCAACCGATCGCTGCCCGCACCTGCCCGCCCGACCAGCATCACTACTCTGGACGGTTCTGACTTAGAATATGTGGACAACTACAAATACCTAAGTGTCTGGTTAGACTGTAAATTCTCCTTCCAGACTCACATTAAACATCTCCAATCCAAAATGTAATCTAGAACCGGCTTCCTATTTCGCAACAAAGCATCCTTCACTTATGCTGCAAAACATACCCTCGTAAAACTGACCATCCTACCGATCCTCGACTTCGGCGATGTCATTTACAAAATAGCCCCCATCTCTCTACTCAACAAATTGGATGCAGTCTATCACAGTGCCATCCGTTTTGTCACCAAAGCCCCATATACTACCCACCGCTGCGACCTGTACGCTCTCGTTGGCTGGCCCTCGCTTCATACTTGCCGCCAAACCCACTGGCTCCAGGTCATCTACAAGTCTCTGCTAGGTAAAGCCCCACCTTATCTTAGCTCACTGGTCACCATAGCAGCACCCACCCGTAGCACGCGCTCCAGCAGGTATATCTCACTGGTCACCCCCAAAGCCAATTCTTCCTTTGGCCGCCTCTCCTTCCAATTCTCTGCTGCCAATGACTGGAACGAACTGCAAAAATCACCAAAGCTGGAGACTCTTACATCCCTCACTAGCTTTAAGCACCAGCTGTCAGAGCAGCTCACAGATCCCGTCACTTGTACATAGCCCATCTGTAAATAGTCCATCCAATCTACCTCATCCCCATACTGTATTTATTTATTTATCCTGCTCCTTTGCACCCCAGTATCTCTACTTGCACATTCATCTTCTGCACATTCTACCATTCCAATGTTTAATTGCTATATTGTAATTACTTCGCCACCATGGCCTATTTATTGCCTTACCTCCCTTATCCTACCTCATTTGCACATGCTGTACATAGACTTTTCTACTGTATTATTGATTGTATGTTTGGTTAAATAAAGGTGAAATAAACATTTTTAAAAATAAGGATTTTTTGAAAAAAGTCACTTGAAAGGCATGAGGTCTGCTTTGTTTTTTGTGCAGGCAGCACACACTCTGTCAATCTCCTATTCACAATTAGAGAAGCCCTCACATTTCCCAGCGGCATCCCCTTTGTGTGGCCATAATGCACCCTAAAAAAATCCATGTCTGCCTGCTCTGAAGCACCTCTCATCTCACTCGTAGGGCACTCCATCACGTGATTGGGTCTTTCTCACAGGCTACAAGTGAAGACGGACACATCGGGAACGCAACTGCGAGATGCATATTGAAGATATTGGAAGAACTGTCCACATTTACTTTTCGTCAACAAGATGAGTAGGCCTAACGAACAGCAAAAGCACTAGCCTACGTCAATCTACTAGCAGTACCGTAGTACAAAAGTTTACCTATCCTATCTGTGTGAGAAATAAATATTCCAAGCATAGTCTGGGACAGTTGTGGGATACGAAAGATCCCAAATTAATACAACCACTAGCATCAAACAAACTTTTTTATGCAATGAGGCTGACACAACAGACGTTTAGTTTAGACGTTTAGTTTAAAATCTTTATAAACTATTAGGATATTTCTTCAAATTATATGCGCAGCAATGCGCACAAGGCAGTAAGCTATAAGCAGGAATGTTCCATTAGTGGGAAAACACCATTATCAAAAGGGCCCGCAAATGCAAATTTGCATGTAATGCTTTTATTATAAAGGTGCATTTTTATGGTGAAAATGATCTTCCCCAAACTTGTGTATGCCAGTTAGGCTCTACACCCCTTGTAAAGCGGATTAATGTGCTTTGTTTTAAGAAGTTATTTGGACCCTTTAGGTGTGATACAAACCTTTTGCTGAGCATCATTCACAAGTGATAGGCTAATATTGTCACCCATCAGACTATTCTTGATTTAATATTGTCTTTACATATGCTAAATAATATATGTGGGATATTCGTTTTTGATTTAGAATGGACCATTATCATGCACCTGTCTCGAAACAGGGGCAGCGGGAAAAAATACATGTCATCTATACAATTAAATAGCGAATGGAGGATGCTTTTCCTGTGGTTCATTTTCATGCAAGCCAGGTAGGCTATACTCCTGTTGTAAAGATAAGCAATGTGCTTAGTATTTGCTTAATATTAGAAAAGTTGAGAAATAAATATAGTAGGCCTAGCATATAGAAAGCTGACGGGATCCTTCTCTTTTTAATAGAGGCCATTACTCTGTTTTCTTGGGCAATTGCATAGCCTATAGAAATGTTCCACAACATGAGCTCATGGGCTCTCCTGAGGTGTTTGATTAGATGTTTTATTACATTTGGAATGATGTCAGTGTGATTAGAGGGACAACAGAGTGCTGAGTACCAGGCAGTTAGCAAGTTTGGTAGGCTACTAATGACCAACAGCAACATCAGAGCTTGGAGAAGCCTAATTACCAAAATGTAATTGTGAAATGTGACTGCCTTCATGACTCGTGACCGCCGGTGTGGCGGTAATACGGTCATCGCAACAGCCCACCGCAACACCCGTAGCCCACATACAAACTGTCTAGGTCAAATAGGGGAGAGGCTTTGTGTCGTGAGGTGTTGCTTTATCTGTTTTTTGAAATCAGGTTTGCTATTCACTTGAGCAATGTGAGACGGAATGGAGTTCCATGCAATAATGGCTCTATATAATAATGAACGCATTCTTGAATTTGTTCTGGATTTGGGGACTGTGAAAAGACCCCTGGTGGCATGTCTGGTGGGATAATTGTGTGTGAAAGTTGACTAAGCAAACAATTTGGGATTTTCAACACATTAATGTTTCTTATAAAAAAAAGTAAAGATGCAGTCAGTCTCTACTCAACTCTTAACCAAGAGAGACTGGTATGCATAGTAATTATATTAGCCCTCTGATTACAATGAAGAGCAAGACGTGCTGCTCTGTTCTGGGTCAGTTGCAGCTTAACTAGGTCTTTCCTTGTAGCACTTGACCACACAACTGGACAATAATCAAGATAAGACAAAACTAGAGCCTGCAGGACTTGCTTTTCTATTACGGACAGACCTCTCCCCATCTTTACAAACATTGAATCTATATGTTTTGACCATGACAGTTTACAATCTCAGGTAATGCCAAGTAATTTAGTCTCCTCAACTTGTTCAACAGCCACACCATTCATTACCAGATTCAGCTGAGGTCTAGAACATAGGGAATGATTTTTAGCAAATACAATGCTCTTTGATTTAGAGATGTTCAGCACCAGTTTATTATTGGCCACCCATTCCAAAACATACTGCAACTCTTTGTAAGGGTTTCAGTGACTTCATTAGCTGTGGTTGCTGATGCGTATATTGTTGAATCATCAGCATACATGTAAACACATGCTTTGTTTAATGCCAGTGGCAGGTCATTGGTAAGAATAGAAAAGAGTAAAGGGCCTAGAGAGCTGCCATGCGGTACACCACACTTTACGTGCTTGACATTAGAGAAGCTTCCATTAAAGAAAACCATTTGAGTTCTATTAGATGCTCTGAATCCACGATATGGCAGAGGTCCCTGACTTTCGACAAGGACAAAGGTTGCCTAGCGGTGTGCGTGCTCACTCCACTAGGGGTGTGGCGGCTGCTTGGGTATTGTTCAGGGCTATGACAATTGGTGATATCTGTGTTGCAGTGAGAGGTTTTATTGTGTGGATGTAACTGCTCCCGATGTGGCTCATAGTGTTCTTATGGCTGGGTCCAGAAGTGGGTGCTGGCAGCGTGTAAAGAGTGCATTATCAAGGTTACCACAGTTTCCTGTGGGTTTGAGCCTTGGGCTGCCGTGGTCGATGCTATGCTTTACCATGTCATGACAGGTGTTCTGTTGTTTTGGACTTGGGGTTCCTTGTACGAGTTCTGACATTTCAGCCTCACAAGGTAAGTATTGTTCTTGGAACCATGGGGTCTATGAACTTGGGCTGCAGTAGCATCATGTCAGTGTGCATAGCCAAGTTGCAGAATATTCTGGTTCCCTATATGGGGCTCTGACAGTTCAGGCCTCATCAGGCTGTGACAGTTCAGGCTTCTAGGGTAAGTATTAGCGAAAAATGTGGCTTCTGTAACCCCTTTTTGGAACCGGTGGAATCTGTGTGTGCTTGGGTTGCCGTGGGACTCCTAGTTTGGTACGCCTTGAGCCGGCTTGGGGCTTGATTGTATGTCCCCATTGTATGTTATAGCAAGTGACTGACTGAAAGAGAATGTATGAAAATAACTACTGTTCCCTGACAGAGGTAATGAGGTATAATATAGTTTTTCCTCGTGCTGTCAGGGGATTTGAGCTCGCTGAAGAGGGGTACTGAATTGAGGAAATGGATGTGATGGCCTGCCTTTGGGTATTATAGCCAGGAAGGCGGGGCATCTGAGGGAAGGCTCGGCATCCATTGGCCAGTTGGGCATTATTTCAGTTTTCAGGGGAATATGAATGGTCGTTGACTCTCCATAGTATGTTCCTCCTTCAGGGAACAGTAGTTATATTCATAATTGTACGTTATCAATTTTGCTTTCACAATGAATATTTATATATCTGCCCAGTGGCCCCAAGCCATAATTCTCAAAATATTACTCCGAAGCCGACCTCCCAGTCTCTTCCATCTCTCTCTTTCCCCATTTGTCTCTTTCTCTCTCACTCCCTGAATCCCTAGTCCCTTCCTCCTCGACACTACATCTAAGAGGATTGGATAGGTCTCAGAAATATGGTGGAACCTCCATCTTACCCACTAAAACTTGGGGGAATTGCTGCCATATTTTTTTATCTACAGTGCCTTCAGAAAGTATTCATACCCCTTGACTTATTCAACATTGTGTTGTGTTACAGCCTGAATTCGAAATGGTTTCAATAGATTTTTGTTCTCACCCATCTTCACATAACACCCCATAATGACAAAGTGAAAACATGTTTAAAAAAAACAAAGGTCAAATTTTGTGAAAATGAAATACAGAAAAATCTAATTTACATAAGTATTCACACCCCTGAGTCAGAATCACCTTTGGCTGGGCCTCCCGAGTGGTGCAGTGATCTAAAGCACTGCATCGCAGTGCTAGAGGTGTCACTACAGATCCTGGTTTGATCCTGGGCTGTGCCGTGACCGGGAGACCCATGAGGTGGTGCACAATTGGCCCAGCGTCGTCTGGGTTATTGAAGGATTTGGTCAACCGGGATGTCCTTGTCCAATCGCACTCTTCTGATTCCTGTGGTGGGCTGGGCACATGCACACTGACACGGTCACCAGTTGTAAAGTGTTTGCTCCGACACATTGGTGCGGCTGGCTTCCGGGTTAAGTAGCAGTGTGGCTTGGCAGGGTAGTGTTTCGGAGGACGCATGGCTCTCGACCTTCGCCTCTCCCGAGTCCGTACGGGAGTTGCAGAAATGGGACAAGAATGTAACTACCAATTGGATATGTTTTATGTCACCTTTGGCAGCGATTACAGCTGTGAGTCTTTCTGGGCAAGTCTCTAAGAGCTTTACACACCTGGATTGTACAATATTTGCACATTATTATTTTTAAAAAAATTCAAGCTTTGTCAAGTTGGTTGTTGATCATTGTATATTTGGCCTTGTGTGTTAGGTTATTGTCCTGCTGAAAGGGGAATTTGTCTCCCAGTGTCTGTTGGAAAGCAGACTGAATCAGGTTTTCCTCTAGGATTTTGTCTGTGCTTCGCTCTATTCCATTTGCACCAAACATAATGGCACATTTTTTGCAGTTTTACTTTAGTGTCTTATTGCAAACAAGATGCATGTTTTAGAATATTTGTATTCTGTACAAGCTTCCTTTTTCCCCACTCTGTCATTAGGTTAGCATTGTCGAGTAACTACAATGTTGTTGATCCATTCTCAGTTTTCTCCTATCATAGCTATTAAACTCTGTAAATGTTTTAAAGTCACCATTGGCCTGACGGTGAAATACCTGCGCGGTTTCCATCCTCTCCAGAAACTGAGTTAGGAAACACGCCTGTATCTTTGTAGTGACGGTGTATTGATACATCATCCAAAGTGTAATTAATAACTTCAACATGCTGAAAGCCTTCCCTGTAGCTCAGTTGGTAGAGCATGGTGTTTGCAACGCCAGGGTTGTGGGTTTGATTCCCACGGGGGGCCAGCACAGGAAAAAAAAAAATGTATGAAATGTATGTATTCACTACTGTAAGTTGCTCTGGATAAGAGCGTCTGCTAAATGACTAAAATGTAAAAAATGTAATGAAAGGAATTTTCAATGTGTGCTTTTTTTTTACCCATCTACCAATATGTGCCTTTCTTTGCGAGGCATTGGAAAACCTCCCTGGTCTTTGTGGTTGAATCTGTGTTTGAAATTCACTGCTCGACTGAGGGACCTTACAGATAATTGTATGTGTGGGGTACAGAGAGTCATAAAAAAAATCATGTTAAACACTATTATTGCACACAGAGTGAGTCCATGCAACTTATTATGTGACTTGTTAAGTACCTATTTGCAATAACAAAGGGGTTGAATTGACTCAAGACATCTCAAGACATTACAGCTTTTCATTTGTAATTAATTTGTAAAACAATTCTACAAACATAATTACACTTTGACATTATTGTGAGTAGGCCAGTGACACAAAATCTAAATATAAAAGATTTTAAATTCAGGCTATAACACGACAAAATTTGCAAAAATCCAGGGCTGTGAACAATGTTCCCTCTAAACTGCGTGGGTGCACAGCTCCCCGGGACTGCTCCACAGAAGAAATATCAGCCCACGCAGAGAAGCACGAGATTGACCTTCACTCAGCTTTTTACAGTTTTCCCCTTAGTTATCACTATCAACGTTTTCCTTTACTGTGGGAATTGTGATCGAATCAATGCAAAATTACCGAAACAAAATGAACTACGCAAGACTTAGTAGGAAAAACTAACTTTGCAAATCTGACCACGACTCCATTTTGCTCCTCCCTCCTATAGGCAGAAACTCAAACAGGATGTACCCATGTTAAGAACTATTCAACACTGGTCTGACCAATCGGAATCCACGCTTCAAGATTGTTTTGATCAAGCGGACTGGGACATGTTCCAGGTAGCCTCAGATAATAATATTGACATATATGCTGATTCGGCGAGTGAGTTTATAAGGAAGTGCATAGGAGATGTTGTACCCACCGTGACTATTAAAACCTACCCTAACCAGAAATCGTGGATAGATGGCGGCATTCGCGCAAAACTGAAAGCACGACCCACCGCATTTAACTATGGAAAGGTGAGTGGGATTATGACCGAATATAAACAGTGTAGTTATTCCCTCCGCAAGGCAATCAAACAAGCGAAATGTCACTATAGAGACAAAGTGGAGTCGCAATTCAACGGCTCAGACACGAGACGTATGTGTCAAGGTCTACAGACAATAACGGACTACAAAAAGAAAACCAGCCATGTCACGGACCTGACGTCTTGCTTCCAGACAAACTAAACACCTCCTTTGCCCGCTTTGAGGATAATACAGTGCCACCCACATGGCCCGCTACCAAGGACTGTGGGCTCTCCTTCTCCGTGGCTGACATGAGTGAGAGATTTAAACGTGTTAACCCTCGCAAGATGGCATCCCTAGCAGCATCCTTAGAGCATGCGCAGACCAGCTGGCTGGTGTGTTTACAGACATATTCAATCTTTCCCTATCCCAGTCTGCTGTCCCCACATGCTTCAAGATGGCCACCATTGTTCCTGTACCCAAGAAGGCAAAGGTAACTGAACTAAATGACTATAGCCCCGTAGAACTCACTTCAGTCATTATGAAGTGCTTTGAGAGGCTAGTCAAGGATCAAATCACCTCCACCTTACCTGTCACCCTAGACCCACTTCAATTTGCTTACCGCCATAATAGGTCCACAGACAATGCAATCGCCATAACACTGCACACTGCCCTATCCCATCTGGACAAGAGGAATACCTATGTAAGAATGCTGTTCATTGACTATAGCTCAGCATTCAACACCATAGTACCCTCCAAGCTCATCATTATGTTAGAGGCCCTGGGTCTCAACCCCACCCTGTGCTATTGGGTTCTAGACTAATTGACGGGCAGCCTCCAGGTTGTGAAGGTAGGAAACAACATCTCCACTTCACTGATCCTCAACACTGGGGTCCCACAAGGGTGTGTGCTCAGTCCCCTCCTGTACTCCCTGTTCACTCCCTGTTCACTGTGTGGCCATGCACGCCTCCAACTCAATCATCAAGTTTGCAGACGACACAACAGTAATAGGCTTGATCACCAACAATGACGACACAGCCTACAGGGAGGTGAGGGTACTAGTGTCAGCAAAACAACCTCTCACTCAATGTCAACAAAACAAAGGAGATGATCGTGGACTTCAGGAAACAGCAGAGGGAGCATTCCCCTATCCACATCAACGGGACAGCAGTGGAGAAGGTGGAATGTTTTAAGTTCTTCGGCATCCACATCACGGACAAACTGAAATGGTCCACCCACACAGAAGGTGTGATGAAGAAGGCGCAACAGAACCTCTTCAACCTCAAGAAATTTGGCTTGTCACCTAAAACCCTCACAGACTTTTACAGATGCACAATTGAGAGCATCCTGTCGGGCTGCATCACCATCTGGTACGGCAACTGCACCACCCACAACCGCAAGGCTCTCCAGAGGGAGGTGCGGTCTGCTTTAATAATGTTTACATACAGTTGAAGTCGGAAGTTTACATACACTTAGGTTGGAGTCATAAAACTAGTTTTTCAAAAACTCCACAAATTTCTTGTTTACAAACTATAGTTTTGGCAAGTCGGTTAGGACATCTACTTTGTGCATGACACAAGTAATTTTTCCAACAATTGTTTACAGAGATAATTTTACTTATAATTCACTGTATCACAATTCCAGTGGGTCAGAAGTTTACATACGCTAAGTTGACTGTGCCTTTAAACAGCTTGAAAAATTCCAGAAAATTATGTCATGGCTTTAGAAGCTTCGGATAGGCTAATTGACATCATTTGAGTCAATTGGAGGTGTACCTGTGGATGTATTTCAAGGCCTACCTTCAAACTCAGTGCCTCTTTGCTTGAAATCAAGGGAAAATCAAAAGAAATCAGCCAAGACCTCAGAAAACAAGTTGTAGTCCTCCACTCCACAAGTCTGGTTCATCCTTGGGAGCATTTTCCAAATGCCTGAAGGTACCACGTTCATCTGTACAAACAATAGTACGCAAGTATAAACACCATGGGACCTTGAAGCCATCATACCGCTCAGGAAGGAGACGCGTTCTGTCCCCTAGAGGGGGAGGCTTGCAAGCCGAAGAACACCATTCCAACCGTGAAGCACGGGGGTGGCAGCATCATGTTGTAGGGGTGATTTGCTGCAGGAGGGACTGGTGCATTTCACAAAATAGATGGCATCATGAGGAGGAAAATTATATGGATATATTGAAGCAACATCTCAAGACATCAGTCAGTAACTTAAAGCTTGGCCGCAAATGGGTCTTCCAAATGGACAATGACCCCAAGCATACTTCCAAAGTTGTGGCAAAATGGCTTAAGGACAACAAAGTCAAGGTATTGGAGTCGCCATCACAAATCCCTGACCACAATCCTATAGAAAATGTGTGGGCAGAACTGAAAAAGCGTGTGCGAGCAAGGAGGCTTAGAAAACTGACTCAGATACACCAGCTCTGTCAGGAGGAATGGGCCAAAATTCACCCAACTTATTGTGGGAAGCATGTGGAAGGCTACCCGAAACGTTTGACCCAAGTTAATCAATTTAAAGGCAATTCTACCCTATTGAGTGTATGTAAACTTCTGACCCACTGGGAATGTGATGAAATAAATAAAAGCTGAAATAAATCATTCTCTCTACTATTATTCAGACATTTCACATTCTTAAAACAAAGTGGTGATCCTAACTGACCTAAGACAGGGAATTTTTACTGGGATTAAATGTCAGGAATTGTGAAAAACTGAGTTTAAATGTATTTGGCTAAGGTGTATGTAAGCTTCCGACTTCAACTGTATCTTGCATTACTCATCTCATATGTATATACTGTATTTTATACCATCTATTGCATCTTGCCTATGCCACTCTGTCATTGCTCATCCATATATTTATATGTATATATTCTTATTCCATTCCTTTACTTAGATTTGTGTGTATTAGGTAGTTTTTGTGGAATAATTAGATTACATGTTAGATATTGCTGTACTGTCGGAACTAGAAGCACAAGCATTTCGCTACACTCGCAATAACATCTGCTAACAATGTGTATGTGACCAATAACATTAGATTTGATTTGAAGAGATTTCATTGTAGGCAGAACGCATTGGAGTACAATTCAGTCCGTACTCTACATAGACCAGAGCGGCATAACTAATCAGAGCTGCGGTATGCTTACATGCAAATAGACCATTGCCGTATATGGATCTGTGCCATTCACTTTGAACTGGACTGTGTTTACAGCATGAGCGGTCATAAGTAGATGCGCTTGTTTTGAGATCAAAGTGAGAGCTGCATGTAGCCACGTTTGCACATGTTTTCATATCCTTTGCTAGTTAGTGAGTTAGTAGCTCAGGTATAGATCATTTGTAGTCAACAATGGGGGAGTGATTGCTTTCTACAAGAGCACAAAACGTGAACATTTCTAGACATCTTTGAAAAGACGTCTGGTAAAGATTTTTTGTATTAAAGGGGCAGTGTTGTATTTCGAGACAGGCTTGAATAAGTTAATGTAGCATAATTTGTCTGAATCTCTATAATAATGGTATGGGAATAATAAAACATTTTATTTTGAATCAAACAACACAATAACATTTTCAGTCACCTCCTTGTCTGAAGGGAAAGTGGATAAACAGGTTAATGTCAAGCCCTGAATGTTTTTTTCAAAAGTCTCATGGAATGTAGGCCTACATTGAACACCACACGTTGGCTGCTACTGTAGTCTGAAAGATAGAACAGCTATTTCCATGTTAAAATGTTATGGGATGCATTTTCTCCATTGTTTTTGATGATAGGAAACTCAGGTAGGTCTACATTATGATCAAATAGCCACAGTAGCCTACTTGACCACTGTCTGAAACTGTAACTTAAAGCAGGTACAGCTTTATTGTTCACAGTAAACGCACACAGAATTTTTTACCACGTTCAAGTTTACGGTCAGCAGACATGAAATTTGCTCAGTGTCCCTTTTGAAGGAACATTGGGAGTGAATACTTTCTGAAGGCACTGCATATCTAATCATCTCAGATCTTCAAAAGTGCCTAGGGGGTAGGGACAAGGGTCTGACTTGGTATTCAGGGTCTCACTTGTAGGTGAGGTTGAAATGCTTCCACTTTTGTCCCAGTGGGTTGATGGCGTAGCGTTTGGAGCGGCTCAATGCCGCTCCCGTCACAGGATGATGCTTCACAGAGCTCAGGGACTCCACAGACCGCCCACCAGCTTCCTGAGAGAGATGGAGGGGGAGAGAGAGATCATTAGAGGTGACAAGAGGAGCATGACATGACCATGGAGAGGTGAAAACAGTGTGTGTTGGAGAGAGAGTGAGAGAGAAGCTTTGCACAGTCAGTATGTTGCAGTAGAGAGAATGGTACAGCGCCTGAGACAAAGAACAAATGATCAGTAGCCTGTGAAACAAGACAGGACCAGTGGCAACCCGTCATTCAGGGGAGCTTGGAAATTCAAGCCCCTTGGGTGCTGCCATAAGAGTTACATTAGAAGTGCCCATCCAAGAAGGCTCAAGGTCACTGGCCACAGATCAAATGACATCAAATCACTTTATATCTGCCGTAGCTTTGATTGGACTGATCATGTCAACATCACACTTTCAAAATCTTAGCTAGCAAGCTAGATAAGCGGTCATCATCTACTGGCAAATCCTTTTCAATCCTTGTCATATGAAGAGACATTATAGATAAAACGTATCGGTGCTCATTGGCCATTTGACATGAACATTACACAACAAAGTTTGAAATCGCAAATTCAACAATCAGTGGTTTGGAAGGAATCAGCGGCTAACTGCAAGTGTTGCAAAGCAATCACTAGCCTGCTATTCAGTGGAGAGGGTGTGTGGTCCAAGTCTGGGTTTAAAGGTCTCTTTTCCAAGTTTAAAAGGATAAGCGTTCAACACCATGGGCCAGAAAAGGTTGAAATACAGTGCATTCGGAAAGTATTTTGTTACGTTAAAGCCATATTCTAAAATGGATTCATTTGTTTTTTCCCCTCATCAATCTATACACAATACCCCATAATGACCAAGCAAAAACAGGTTTTAGGATATTTTAGCAAATGTATAAAAGAAAAACGTAAATATGACATTTACATAATACATATACAGACCCTTTTCTCAGTACTTTGTTGAAGCACCTTTGGCAGCGATTACAGCCTTGAGTCTTCTTGGGTATGAAGCTACAAGCTTGGCACAGCTATATTTGTGGAGTTTCTCCCATTATTCTCTGTAGATCCTCTCAAGCTCTGTCAGGTTGGATGCAGAGCGTCGATGTACAGCTATTTTCAGGTCTCTCCGGAGATGTTAGATCGAGTTCAAGTCAGGGCTCTGGCTGGGCCACTCAAGGACATTCAGAGACTTGTCCCAAAGCCACTCCTGCATTGTCTTAGCTGTGTGCTTAGGGTCATTTTCCTATTGGAAGGTGAACATTTGCACCAATCTGAGGTCCTGTGTGCTCTGGAGTAGGTTTTCATCAAGGATCTCTCTGTACTTTGCTCCGTTATCTTTCCCTCGATCCTAACTAGTCTCTCAATCCCTGCCACTGAAAAACATCCCCACAGCATGATGCTGCCACCACCATGCTTCACAGTAGGGATGGTGCCAGGTTTCTTCCAGACGTGACGCTTGGCATTCAGGCCAAAGAGTCCAATCTTGGTTTCATCAGACCAGAGAGTCTTGTTTTTCATGATCTGTAAGTCTTTAGGTGCCTTTTGGCAAACTCCAAGCAGGCTGTCATGTGCCTTTTAATGAGGAGTGGCTTCCGCCTGGCCACTCTACCATAAAGGCCTGATTGGTGGAGTGCTGCAGAGATGGTTGTCCTTCTGGAAGGTTCTCCCATTTCCACAGAGGAACTCTGGAGCTCTATCAGAGTAACCATCGGGTTCTTGGTCACCTCCCTGACCAAGGCCCTTCTCCCCTGATTGCTCAGTTTGGCCGGGTGGCAAGCTCTAGGAAGAGTCTTGGTGGTTCCTTCGACCTCATGGCTTGGTTTTTGCTCTGACATGCACTGTCAACTGTGGGATTATATATAGACAGGTGTGTGCCTTTCAAATCATGTCTAATGCCTTTCGAATCATTTACCACAGGTGGACTCCAATCAAGTTGTAGAAACATCTCAAGGATGATCAATGCATATGGATACATATGACCTCAATTTCGTGTCTCATAGAAAAGGCTCTCAATACTTATGTAAATATTGTATTTCAGTTTTTATTTTTTATAAATAGCAAACATTTCTAAAAACCTGTTTTCTCTTTGTCATTATTTTATTTGTCATTATTTGGTATTATGAGGAAAAACGTTATTTAATTTTTGATAATATATATATATATATATATATATATACACATATATATATACCCTTTTCTCCCCAATGTTGTGATATCCAATTGGTAGTTACAATCTTATCTCATCGCTGCAACTACGTACAGACTCGGGAGAGGCAAAGGTCGAGAGCCATGCGTCCTCCAAAACACGACCCGCCAAGCCGCAGTGCTTCTTGACACAATTCTCGCTTAATCCGGAAGCCAGCCGCACCAATGTGTTGGAGGAAACTCCGTACACCTGGCGACCGTGTCAGCGTGCATTGCACCCGGCCTGCCACAGGAGTCGCTAGAGCGCAATGGGACAAGGACAACCCGGCCAGCCAAACTCTCCCCTAACCCAGACAACCCTGGGCCAATTGTGCACCGCCTCATGGGTCTCCCAGTCACGGCCAGCTGCATCACAGCCTGGGATCGAACCAGGATCTGTAGTGACACAGCTAGCACTGCGACACAGTGCCTTATATACTGCGCCATATGGCTGTAAGGTAACAAAATGTGGAAAAAGTCAAGGGGTCTGAATACTTTCCGACATGACTTCTGCCCCATTCAAAACAACTGGAAACTCGGAACTGGAAATCTCAGACTTCAGTGAGTTCAAGACAACTGGAAAGTCAGAAAAAATTGCTCCGACTAGGAAAATACGTTTTGAATGGTCATCCAACTCGGAATTCCATGTCGGAAACTCGGTGCTCTTTCTAGAGCTCCGATCTGAAGATCAATGACGTCATGATTCGACTATGTTTTTTTTATTGTTCCCAGTTGTCTTAAAACCATCATAAATCCAGAGAATGCCAGACTTTCATGATAAAGTTTGATGACAAAAATTGCCCACAAGGACCGCAGCGCCACCTTTCTGTTCAAGTGAGCACAGTACAACAATTTCAGTCCAAAAATGAATTGTATGCTGCCGCATAAATTATGTAATATGCTAGGGAGATATGTGTACTGTAGCTAAGAAAGTAATACTAAGTGTATGTTGTGTAGTAAGCTCATAGTAGCCCATGTGCCTCACCCTGATCATTTCCCTTTCCCCCTCATAACTTAGCCTACTGTTCTGACTTGGTGGTGCAGCCTGTCGTCTGTTTTAGAGAAATGTAATCATTGAATATTGTAAGAGCTTTCATTTTCTGCATATTTCCCCCATTTATTTATCCTAGAGTTCTGACTTGGTGTACAGAGAGAATACTGTAAGAACAGCCCATGTTCTGTCGCTGAACAAATAGTTATATTGGCTACGTCCGTCCTAACTCGCTCATTAACGTCTTAATCGAAATGACAGATTGCCTATTATCTGCCCGTCATCCCCTTATGCCATAGTTTGTACATCTCAATTGTCAGTAGAAACCACATTTGTTTAAGCAAGTCAGCAATATCAGATGTGGGTTTTTTTTAAATGCAGTAAATGAGGCTGAGTGAACTGTTTCGATGCCAGACAAGGCTCCGCTGATAGCCAGGTGTAGCAGTAGTAAGTATTCAATCCACTGTGCTGAAAAGAAAGCTCTGCTGTTGGGACAGCTTTATGTAGGCCCTAGCAGTTTGTGGGCACCGTTGGGCACCGTTATAGTGCAATTAATGTATTGTTTAGTGTTGTGTGTGTTGCATTAAAAAAAACAAGTGGAGTTTTCCCCACCAAGATTTACATGCAAAAATCACTTCAATGATGAACATTTTTTGAATCAGCAACTGGGAGAGGATTTCAACTCCCACCCGAACACAAAATAGTTATTTGAGTTGTTCATTCTATTTCACCACCTTTCTTCCACTATTTCTTCCAGTAGTAGTTAAAAGGAATAAATTAAAGTCAAGTTAAGCCATTGCATTTGTCAGGCTTCCTGGCAAAAGGGAGCATGCCTGGCCTCCTCTAGGAAGAAAATAAAAAAACACACACGTGGCACAAGTGCAAAAGGGAACAGAAATCACAACTTAACCCTACACAGATGTAGAACCCTCCTCATCTGCTCTCCATCTATCCATCGCTCTGTGCTAAAATATCTGTCACCCACATGTGAGCTGAAGCGTTCTCCTCCAGCGCCCCCCTCCCCTCACCACCTAAACCACTCCTTCCTTTCTTTTCTTCTTCCCCCCCATTTATTTTCCTATTCTAGGCTATTGTAACACCGGTCAAAAAATAAACATACACAAACATGCATTAGGATCAAACCAGAAAAATGTGATTGTCAGTGTAGCTTACTTAAAACACGTATTTTTTTCAGTCTGTAAAAAAACGATAACAAAAGGCAATACATTTATGAAAATACTGGGTTAGTTGAGTTGCTCGCACAGGCAAACAGTCTAAATATTACTTTTAATCATTTCCATGTGCAGCCGCCCACTTACCGTTTTCCTTCTACACGTAGGGAGTCCGCCGAGCCCATCCAACCCTACCAACACCAGCACTAGTAGAAAAAGTACCGGACGAGATCCGCGCATCTCAAACACTGGGACGAATCCCTTGGGCGAACGGAACTTCTGCTTCCTGTGCTCCATTGGAACCTGTAGTCTTTTTACAGTTGACAGTCAATGGCAACCTACACTCAATGTTGAGAACACATGGTTCTGCTAAATGCAAGGATTGGTATAAAAGAGATTGATCATCTTGGATAGGCTACCTTATTCAGGTGTTTTCATGCAGAAAGCATGAGTAGGCTATCCTTCCTCTGAACCAGAACGCGGTGCGTATCACAACGTGAAAACCACATTTGAACAGCTCTGCAGAGAATTGGCCATTTGGGCAGGGAGCTCCAAATTCTCCCGTCCCATCAAACTCGTATCATTCTCAGCATTCCGCGCTATTCCCCTGTGATATAATTGTAAACTCTTACTTTTCAACCGAGTCCTTCGTTAATTGCATCGCATTTGTATGTTTATTGGGTAACTTTGATACTTCCCTGCCTAGTCTATGCAGCGACCGAACGGATCAGGTGTCGGTCGTACAAGTTCGGGCACGTCAGTCGAGTGGTGGGATAGAGAGAGAGCGCCGCCCAGTTCTAAAACAACAATTTGTCTCACAGCCTTTGCTCTCCCATTCTCTCAAAGTGCTCTCAAACTACACACAGTTCTCAACCAGCGAATAGAGGGTAAAATGTTCAACTGTCCTCAAAGACAGCCTTGAAGACTTCAAACTATTGTTGGGCTGTAAACTCTTACTTAAATAACCGCTCGTGGAATGTAAAAGTATCTCTCATCGGTTGAGGCCTCAATCCGCCATGGCTTAGAAGACAAATTATGAAAATAAGTCATCGTTTATAGGCTAAAGACACATTTTTTTAAGGAAACTTTTTTTCCTCATTTATTAGTAAGTGTTATTTAGCCACCAAAACTTGACATCGACACCGGCAAGTCTGCAACCCGCAAATAAACACAGCCGCAGAGCCAGGGGTTTCTTCACGGTCAGTGCTATCGGGGATCCTTGGGACGTCCATAAACTCTAACCCTAATCATAGGGACGTCCCCAAGGGGTATGGACGTCCCAAGGATTCCAAATTGCAAGGACTGTTTCTTCACCTGTTTACTCATGTGGCGCTCAGTCCCAACTGTCCACGCAAGGAAAGTGGGCACCATGACAATATTGTAGCAAATAACATCCTTCCAGATGCGCTCATTTTTCTTTGCTTGCATGGACCCATTTTCCAATCCATCTGTTCAAACAGGCTCCATTAGTCCACTTCCTGGCAATTAGCAAGTGGCAACTCAAAAGACTAACAGAGGAGATGTCAAAAAAGTTAACTAACTCAAATAATTATTGAAATCTAGGCCTACATCTAGCCTATCTCAACTCTCTCTGAGCCCCATCTAGGTGTGATAGCTCCTCGGCTAATTATGGATCATCCATTGAAGAGGAAGGCGTTTAGTAGTCTATCATGACCAGCCCACAGTATGCCCCATCCTGGTTAGGCTACAGCAATGTGTCACCATCTGCAATGCTGTGGCTCAGGAGGAGGCTTTAGGCTTTGCCTCACTGCATCAAGGGTTTGTTCTAGCCTACATCCCTTCATTCACCTTCAGAAAGTGGCCACGCTAGTGTGCTCTCATAAAAAAATCCATTGTGCGGAATGAGGTAAAATGTTTGTCAATTGAACTTTTTGGCATTGCCCATGGTCTGGCTGGCCAAGTGGTCCACAGTTTCCCCCTATCCCCATCACTCGGGCTGACCTTAGGAAGACCCCGAGACAGCCTGTGGTTTTCAATAGAAGAGGACCCCTGTGACTCTTAAGAACATATAGCAAGAATTTGGGGGTTATATTACATGATATTTATGGATCAGGCCCAACGACAATGCTTTTGTTGTCCCATCCTTCCACTGATAAATTATGATAAATGAATCACTTTGTGGCTAAGAAAGTTAACGAGTAGCTTATCGCAAAATTGCCCGGAGATGATGGATACTGTAAGAACCGTCAGTGACCATCACACTTTTTAAAATGCTGTAAAACTACTACTCTTTAACACACATCTACAGAATAAGCGCATTAAAAATATATATTTTTTACTTGTGTTTATATATTGTATGACACCACATTTTCTGTATGTGTCTGTCTGTGTCACCAAGATGTTCAAATAAACCTAAACATAAGGAGAGTAGCCTAAGACGTCCACTTTGGTTAACAAAAAAAATATATAGAAAAAAAATCCTTTCTAGAGACAGATTTTTTAGTAAAGGGCACCTGAATGGCGGTCTCATAACTTCCGCCCCTCACTGGACTTGGCCCTGTGCCCAGGGTCTGGCTGCACTCCAGGTGACTAGGGAAACTCTGGGCGGGCTGACCTGACGATGTCACCCACCCTGGGAAGGAGCGGAGAGAAAATAGGGAAGGAAGGAGGAAACGGGGGGAGTCGAAAAGAAAAACTGGAAAGGAGATCTTTTATGGGGCCCTGAAAGATGAGAATTTAATTACGCATCACTTTATTCATCTGTCCAACCACACCAACACTGCACAAGCTAACTTTTCTAAACAGCCTCCTTCCACACATTTTTCCAGTTAACCCCCTCCCTACGAACACTTTAAAACCCATTCAAAGCTTATCCCCACATTGTTTTACTTAGTCTTTTACTTCAAAGTCTTTTACTTCAAAGTCAGTAACCCACTTTTAGAGTTAGCCTTCACAACGCTCAATCACGCTTAAACATTGAAAATGTTTCTTTTAAATTTCCTTCCCTGTAGCTCAGTTGGTAGAGCATGGTGTTTGGTGTTTGCATGGTGTTTGCAACGCCAGGGTTGTGGGTTCGATTCACACAGGGGGCCAGCACAGAAAAAAAATGTATGAAATGTATGCATTCACTACTGTAAGTCGCTCTGGATAAGAGCGTCTGCTAAATGACTAAAATGTAAATTTGACAGAAAAATCTAATTGCCATCACATTGACTTTCATGAATGCGCATTAATTATCTATTCATAAGTAGTGGGTACTAATGAGTCGCACCCCCCATTTATAAATGAGATATAAGCATTACAATTCATACACATTTGATGGCTAATTATACAGTGCATTCAGAAAGTATTCAGACCCCTTCATTTTTTCCACATTTTGTTATGTTACAGCCTTATTCTAAAATGGATTAAAAAAATAAAAATCTCATCAATCTACACACAATGCCCCATAATGACAAAGCAAAAACAGATTTTTAGAATTTCTTACAAATTTATACAAAACAGACATACCTTTACATAAGTATTCAGACCCTTTGCAATGAGACTCGAAATTGAACTCAGGTTCATCCTGTTTCCATTGATCATCCTTGAGATGTTTATACAACTTGATTGGAGTCCACATGTGGACAATTCAATTGATTGGACATGATTTGGAAAGGCACACCTGTCTCTATAAGGTCCCACAGTTGACAGTGCATGTCAGAGCAAAAACCAAGTCATGAGGTCATAGGAATTGTCCGCAGAGCTCCGAGACAGGATTGTGTCGAGGCACAGATCTGGGGAAGGGTACCAAAATATTTCTGCAGCGTTTAAGGTCCCCAAGAACACAGTGGTCTCCATCATTCTTACATGGAAGAAGTTTGGAACACCCAAGACTCTTCCTGGAGCTGGCCACCCGGCCAAACTGAATAATTGGGGGAGAAGGGCCTTGGTCAGGGAGGTGACCAAGAACCTGATGGCTACTCTGACAGAGCTCCAGAGTTCCTCTGTGGAGATGGGAGAACCTTCCAGAAGGACAACCATCTCTGCAGCACTCCACCAATCAGGCCCTTATGATAGAGTGGCCAGATGGACGCCACTCCTCAGTAAAAGGCACATATACAGCCTGCTTGGAGTTTGCCAAAAGGTACCTAAAGGACTCTCAGACCATGAGAAACAAGATTATCTGTTCTGATGAAACCAAGATTGAACTCTTTGCCCTGAATGCAAAGCTTCACACCTGGAGGAAACCTGGCACCATCCCTACGGTAAAGCATGGTGGTGGCAGCATCATGCTGTGGGATGTTTTTCAGAGGCAGGGACTGGGAGACTAGTCCAGATCGAGGGAAAGATGAACGGAGCAAAGTACAGAGCGATCCTTGATGAAAACCTGCTCCAGAGCGCTCAGGATCTCAGACTGGGGCGAAGGTTTATCTTCCAACAGGACAACGACCCTAAGCACACAGCCAAGACAACACAGGAGTGGCTTTGGGACAAGTCTCTGAATGTCCTTGAGTGGCCCAGCCAGAGCCTGATCAAACATCTTTGGAGAGACCTGAAAATAGCCGTGCAGAGACGCTCCCCATCCAACCTGACAGAGCTTGAGAGGATCTGCAGAGAAGAATGGGAGAAACTCCCCAAATACAGGTGTGCCAAGCTTGTAGCGTCATACCCAAGAAGACTTGAGGCTGTAATTGCTGACAAAGGTCCTTCAACAAAGTACTGAGTAAAGGATCTGAATACTTATGTAAATGTAATATTTCCGTTTTTTTATTTCAATATATTTGCAAAAATGTCTAAAAACCAGTTATTCTTTGTCATTATGGGGTATTGTGTCTAGATTGATGAGGGGGGGAAACTATTTAATCAATTTTAGAATAAGGCTGTAACGTAATAACGTTTTGAAAAAGTCAAGGGATCTGAATACCTTTCGAATGCACTGTATATAGTTATTAGTGTAAACATTAATAATATACAGCGCCTTCAGAAAGTATTCCCTTGACATTTTCCACATTTTTTTGTGTTACAAAGTGGGATTCAAATGGATTTGTCATTTTTTTGTTAACAATCTACACATAATACTTAAATGTTTTTTTTAAAATGCACCTTTATTTAACCAGGCAGGCTAGTTGAGAACAAGTTCTCATTTACAACTGCGACCTGGCCAAGATAAAGCAAAGCAGTTCGACACATACAACAACAGAGTTACACATGGAATAAATAAACATACAGTCAATAATACAGTAGAAAAAGTATATATACAGTGTGTGCAAATGAGGTAGGACAAGGGAGGTAAGGCAATAAATAAGTAATTACAATATACCAATTAAATACTGGAATGGTAGAATGTGCAGAAGATGAATGTGCAAGTAGAGATACTGAGGTGTAAAGGAGCAAGATAAATAAATAAATACAGTATGGGGATGAGGTAGTTGGATGGGCTATTTACAGATGGGCTATGTACAGGTGCAGTGATCTGCGAGCTGCTCTGACAGCTGGTGCTTAAAGCTAGTGAGGGAGATATGAGTCTCCAACTTCTGTGATTTTTGAAGTTCGTTCCAGTTATTGGCAGCAGAGAACTGGAAGGAAAGGCGGCCAAAGGAAGAATTGGCTTTGCGGGTGACCAGTGAGATATACCTGCTGGAGCGCGTGCTATGGGTGGGTGCTGCTATGGTGACCAGTGAGTTGAGATAAGGCGGGGCTTTACCTAGCAGAGACTTGTAGATGACCTGGAGCCAGTGGGTTTGGCGGCGAGTATGAAGCGAGGGCCAGCCAACGAGAGCTTACAGGTCGCAGTGGTGGGTAGTATATGGGGCTATGGTGACAAAACGGATGGCACTGTGATAGACTGCATCCAATTTGTTGAGTAGAGTGATGGGCGCTATTTTGTAAATGACATTGCCGAAGTCGAGGATCGGTAGGATGGTCAGTTTTACGAGGGTATGTTTGGCAGCATGAGAGAAGGATGCTTTGTTGCGAAATAGGAAGCCGATTCTAGATTAAATATTGGATTAGAGATGCTTAATGTGAGTCTGGAAGGAGAGTTTACAGTCTAAGTGTCAAAGTGGAAGAAACATTCTAACATTTGTAAAAAATTACAGCTGTGAGTCTTTCTGGGTAAGTCTCTAAGAGCTTTACACACCTGGGTTGTGCAACATTTGCCCGTTATTGCTTTCAAAATTCTTCAAACCCTGTCAAATTGGTTGTTGATCATTGCCATTCAACCATTTTCAGGTCTTGTCAAATCAAGCTGATTTAAGCCAAAACTGTAATTCGGCCACTCAGGAACATTCATGGTCTTCTTGGTAAGGGACTTCAGTATAGATTTGGTCTTGTGTTTTAGGTTATTGTCCTGCTGAAAGGTTAATTACTCTCCCAGTGTCTGGTGGAAAGGTGACTGAACCAGGTTTTCCTCTAGGATTGTGCATGTGCTTAGCTTCATTCCATTCCGTTTCTTTTTTATTCTGAAAAACTCCCCAATTCTTAATGATTTTCGGTTCCAGAGTGGCGCAGCAATCTAAGGCACTGCATCTCAGTGCTAAAGGTGTCACTCCAGACCCTGGTTCTATCCTGGGCTGTATCACAACTGGCTGTGATTAGTCCCATAGGGTGGCGCACAACAATTGGCCCAGTGTCATCTGGGTTTGGTCGGTGTAGGCTGTCATTGTAAATAGGAATTTGTTCTTAACTGACTTGCCTAGTTAAATAAAGGTTAAAAAAATAAATGATTACAAGCATATCCATAACATGATGCAGCCACCACTACGCTTGAAAATATGGAGAGTGGTACTTAGTAATGTGTTATATTGGATTTTCCCCAAACATAACACTTTCTATTCAGGACAAAAAGTCAATGAATGGCTTTGCCACATTATCAGTGTTACTCACAGCCATTCAACTTTTAACTGTTTTAAAGTCAGCTTTAAAATCCCTGGGCGGTTTCCTTCCTCCGGCAACTGAGTTAGGAAAGACGCCTGTATCTTTGTAGTGACTGGGTGCATTGATACACCATCAAAAGTTGAATTAATTACTTCACCATGCTCAAAGGGATATTCATTGTCTGCTTTTTCTAAATGTTTACCCATCTACCAATAGGTGGCCTTTGCGAGGCATTAGAAAACCTCCCTGGTCTTTGTGGTTGAATCTGTGTTTGAAATTCACTGCTCGACTGAGGGACCTTATAGATAATTGTATGTGTGTGGTACAGATGAGGTAGTCATTACAGTCACGTTAAACACTAATATTGCACACAAAGTGAGTCCATGCAACTTGTGACATTTTTACTTCTAAACTTATTTAGGCTTGCCATAATAAATGGGTTTGAATACTTGACTCAACATATTTCAGCTTTTGATAAATTCATTTGAAAACATTTAAAAAACAGAATTACACTTTGACATTACTGGGTATTGTATGTAGGCCAGTGACAAAATATCTAATTTTATTCCATTTTAAATTCAGGCTGTAACACAACAAAATGTGGAAAAGGTCGAGGTGTGCAAATACTTTCTGATAGCACTGTAACTGCAAGACAGAAACTTAACTTCTGCTGCAGAAATAAGTTGATAGACAGAATTCCATTGGTTACACCTTTTTATTGGGATTACCTTGACAGTCACATAGTTACCAAATGGAGCCCATGGAAACATTGAAGCACAGGGTCAAGCCCCCAGCACTCTCCCTCCCCATCTCTCAGGGTGTGGCATGACATAGTGGGCATTGACCAGAGAGAGAGACTAGGTCTGAATTGGCAACCTATTGCCTATATAGTGCACTACTTTTGGCCAGGGCCCATAGGATTTTGGGAATAGTGTGCAATTACAGACAGCCAGAGAGATAGGGTTTTTCAGAAGTTAGCAGAAGCGCTTTTAGTGTTCATTGGTAGAACGTAGTGCCAGAGAAAAAGAGAATGTAAACATTATGTAGTGTCACACTGAGTGTTTTTTACAACTGCAAATGCTCAGACAATCTGATAGCCTTTGTTTAATACACACAATAGCCATGATTGAACTAGAAGGAATATGGGAGGAAGAGGAACGCTATCTGAAGCCGCACTCATTATCAGAAAGGTGGAATATTTTAAAATGTTAATTTGAAATGCCGGCAGTCCAAGTCTAGTAGGCTGAGTTGAGTTGAACACTCACTCACTCCGTCTCTGTCCCAAATGGCACCTTAAAAGTAATGTACTATTTGGGACGCTGCCCATTTCTCTCTCTGGTAACACACACCATTGTTCCATATCCAAATCCCTTCATTAAACTGATTTCAAAATTAAGTTGTAAACAATATCTTTTTTTGTATGGGTGGGGGAAATCAGTGCACATGGAATGTAGGGGGTTATTGAAGCTTAAAGGAATAGTTCACCCAAATTACAAATTAGTTTCCTTACCCTGTAAGCAGTCTTTGGACAAGGTATGACAGCAAGCCATGCTTTGGTTTAGTTTCCTTGGCACCGTTTCCACATGCAAACATTTTAGCATTTGTGGCACAAATCCCATTGAAGTCATGGGACCGATATTATAATTTTTGATGCATCATGTCCAAATGGATCTCAAATTGATTTGAACATGATGCGCGACAAATACTAATATCGGTCCCATGACTTGAATGGGATTTGTGCCACAAATGCTAAAACGTTAGCATGTGATAACAGTGCCAGGGAAACTAAACCAAAGCATGTTGTTGTCATACCTTGTCCATAGACTGCTTACAGTGTAAGGAAACCAATGCCATTGTAATTTTGGTGAACTATCCCTTTAACTGGTCAAGAAATACACCCATGCTAATGTAAAGCGTATGGGAGGGTCAGAATTCCAGTCGGGATCAGAACTGGGAATTTGCAGCCAGAATTTCAGATTCCTGAGACATGTTGAGCAGATTGTGGTCCTGGGGAAGAATAGCAACACACACACACACACACACACACACACACACACACACACACACACACACACACACACACACACACACACACACACACACACACACACACACACACACACACACACACACACACACAGAGAGATCCGCTCAACCGAGTCTCCTACACAAACACCATCACTTACAGCAGTCCACTGAGACCGTAACAACTGGCTCTGCTCGATAGCACATTTTTACCATTCATACAATATAGAAATGTGTTTATATATATTTATATTCATAGACTGATGTGTCCCGTCTATTGTCATCGCTACATTTTTTTTGTTCCTAAAACTGACAATTTTGGTCACACAGAAGGAATCTCTGCAGCACTAAAGACATAAAACGACAGGAACTACAGCAAAAAAATCATCATTATTATATCTGCGTCAAGAGGAATCATAATAACAATGACACCACCAGCTATTGGAAATAGTAGAGGAGGTCTAAGGGTGTGGGATAAGACAGTGAGAGAGCGTGATGGAATGGTGGCCAGAGAGCTTTAGAGAAGCACGACAAAGCACTAAATACAAAAACACAAGACGATTCATGACTAAAATACTCGGGGAAGGCCGGGTGTTAAAATAACAAAACGTATAAAATGTATTGAAAATGGCATGACACTTAATGGATGCATCTACACTACATACTGCTGAAAACTACACACTAGGCTAAAGAGTGACTCCACCGGTTAGATATACAGATACAGGGGCAGGGCTGGGGAGAGAGAGGTGGGACAGGAGACGTTAGTTGCTACAGGAGAACAGAAGAGCAACACACACTCCTACGCCAGCATCAAGAGAGGGAGGGTAGCAGTTACTCCTAAGCCAATGATACATGGTCAGATACTTTTTTAACTTCCTAACACATTAGGATTGAGGGTATGGTGCGTAATCTGATTCTAGATCTGTGATTATGGGCAAGGGGTACAGTCGTCCACTAATTCAGTGCCATGGGGAATAGATGGGTAGTACAGGAATAGTAGACAACATATCATGGGGTGGAATGGATTTTTTGTTTAGATTAAAAAGGGGGAAAAGACCCTTTAGATGCAGATGGTATTTTTTGTACTTCACAGGATGTTTGCATTATTTATATCTATATGCGTTTAATAATATAATACATTTCAATATATAGATTTTTTTCGTTTGTCAGCCAGCCCAGGGGGAAAAAAGACTGAAAGAAACGATCCCATGTTGTCGTCTTTCGCTCCCTCCCTTGTTCCAGCCTCTTCCCTGTTGCGCCCCTCTTTCCACCCGATTGTGAGGTGGCGGTTAGCAGCGTGTCTCGTAGATGCCGCTGCGGCCGATATAGCGCACCCATTTGATGACGTCGTGGTCACTGTAGTTCAGCTTGGGCTCGAACACCTTCAGGTAGCGCACCTTGAGTCCGGACGGAGCAAATGGCACCTGGGAGACCATAACAGAACCATAATTACACCTGGGAGAGAGTTCAGTATTGTTTTTTATTTAACTAGGCAAGTCAGTTAAGCACAAATCTTATTTACAATGACGGCCTACACCGGCCAAACCTGGACAACACTGGGCCAATTGTGCGCCACCCTATCGCACCAATCACAGCTGGTTGTGATACAGCCTGGATTCAAACCAGCGTGTCTGTAGAAATGCCTCTAGCATGGAGATGCAGTGCCTTAGACCGCTATGCCACTGGGGAGCCCATTTGACAGGCCAGAAACATTATCACACCTGGGTCATTCAACCATTGGAGTTGGTAATACAGCACAAACAGATCTGGAACCCAGCTACAGTAGAGATGACTGTGGCTCAGTTGGTAGAGCATGGTGTTTGCAATGCCAGCATGGTGTGTGCAACGCCAGGGTTGTGGGTTTGTTTCCCACGGGGGGCCAGTACAAAAAAAAAATGCATGAAATGTATGCATTCACTACTGTAAGTCGCTCTGGATAAGAGCGTCTGCTAAATGACTAAAATGTAATAAAGGAAATAAAAGACCTAATCACCTCAAAGTTCATGGAGATGGGAGGGCGCGCCCACTTCTTCTTGTCGTTGGTGGGCAGCAGCTCGATCTCAGCACTGATTTGAGACTCCTTCATCCCTGCCATACGCTTGATCCTGCAGACACACACAGTTAAGACCATTCCACAGCACAAACACAGGCACGTGCGCACACACACAGACACTAGGGATGGGCACGGTTAATCAAATATCCGGATATCAAACCCTCATTCAAGGGTTTTGCTTAATTTTGTACTATTTTCTACATTGTGGAATAATAGTGAAGACATCAAAACTATGAAATAACACACATGGAATCATGTAGTAACCCAAAAAATTGTTAAACAAATCAAAATATATTTTATATTTGAGATTCTTCAAAGTAGCCACCGTTTGCCGTTAAGACAGCTTTGCACACTTTTGGTATTCTCTCTACCAGCTTCATGAAGTAGTCACCTGGAATGCATTTCAATTAACAGTTGTGCCTTGTCGAAAGTTATTTGGTGGAATTTCTTTCCTTCTTAATGCGTTTGAGCCAATCAGTTGTGTTGTGACAAGGTAGGGGTGGTAAACAGAAGATAGCCCTATTTGGTGAAAGACCAAGTCCATATTATGCAGTGCCTCCAGGATTTCGCGGGAAAAAAATGGTGATTCCTGCGGCCAAAAATGCTTGATTTTGCTGCAGCTTTTCTGAAATTCTACGATTAATTTTGCGCTGTTTTCTTTTCAAGTTAATTTCATATAAAGCAATAAAAGTCATATGTGCTCAGTTTTAGGACGATTTTAAGCAGAATACATAATACGAAAACAATTAGAAACATCTATAGTGCTCAATTGTGTTTATTTTCCTGAACAAACAGCTCTGTCATAATCCACTCACACATTCACACACACCTCTCCTCTCCATCAGGCTTGGGGCTTGCTATCAACACGAGATGCACCTCCCATTCCTACTCACTCTCTCTCTCTCTTAAAAAAACAAATAGATTCAAAGCTGATCAATCACTTTCAACTTGAGGATCGATATTTCTTTCTAATGAGTTGTCTTCAAAACAAATTGCACCCAGTGCTTTGAGCAGCTCTCTCCATAGACAGACTGGGGAAAGCAGAGTGCCAAACACCCTACTAAAACCAAGGTTAGCGGAGTAAAAACAATTGTAAAACGCCACTCACCTCGATTCTTTCAGCGCTTGCCACAGTCTTCCCTGCTATCACTTCAGTCATTGTGATCTGCCGCTGCTGTGGGAACTGTTCTGACATTCTCATATGCTTTGCTGATTCGAAGTGACTGTTGATTGTCGACTTTCTCTAGTTTCCAAAAACATTTGGAAATTGCTTCCCACGGTCCTTAGCTGTTATTTTTGTTGGCATCAACAATCACCCATCATCTTCGCACGTGAATACGCTGACAGGGGGGAAACTTTATTGACGTGTGGTTGAATTGGGCCTTTTTCACGGTAACAGTGCAGTAATTGGTCAAAATTACGAACCCGCTTTTGAATGGACCCTTTTATGTGCTAAAAGCGCCACAGGAAAGGAAGACCCAGAGTTACCTCTGCTGCAGAGGATAAGTTCATTAGAGTTACCAGCCTCAGAAATTGCAGCCCAAATAAATGCTTCACAGAGTTCAAGTAACAGACACATCTCAACATCAACTGTTCAGAGGAGACTGCGTGAATCAGGCCTTCGTGGTCGTATTGCTGCAAAGAAACCACTACTAAAGGACACCAATAAGAAGAAGAGACTTGCTTGGGCCAAGAAACATGAGCAATGGACTTTAGATCGGTGGAAATCTGTCTTTTAGTCTGATGAGTCCAAATTTGGGATTTTTGGTTCCAACCGCCGTGTCTTTGTAAGACGCAGAGTAGGTAAACGGATGATCTCTGCATGTGTTATTCCCACCGTGAAGCATAGAGGAGGTATGATGGTGTGGGGGTGCTTTGCTGGTGACACTGTCAATGATTTATTTAGAATTCAAGGCACACTTAACCAGCATGGCAACCACAGTATTCTGCAGCAATACGCCATCCCATCTGGTTTGCGCTTAGCGGGACTTTCAACAGGATAATGACCCAACACACCTCCAGGCTGTGTAAGGGCTATTTGACCAAGAAGGAGAGTGATGGAGTGCTGCATTAGATTACCTGACCTCCACAATCACCCGACCTCAACCTTAGTGAGATGGTTTGGGATGAGTTGGACTGCAGAATGAAGGAAAAGCAGCCAAAAACTGCTCAGCATATGTGGGAACTCCTTCAAGACTGTTGGAAAAGCATTCCTCATGAAGCTGGTTGAGAGAATGCCAAGAGTGTGCAAAGCTGTCATCAAGGAAAAGGGTGGCTACTTTGAAGAATGTAAAATCTAAAATATATTTTGATTTGTTTAACACTTTTTTTGGTTACTATATGATTCCATATGTGTTATTTCATAGTTTTGATGTCTTCACTATTATTCTACAAAGTATAAAATAGTAAAATAAAGAAAAACCCTTGAATGAGTAGGTGTCCAAACTTTTGACTGGTACTGTATATATATATACAGTTGAAGTCAGAAGTTTACATACACCTTAGCCAAATACATTGACTCCGTTTTTCACAAGTCCTGACATTTAATCCTAGTCAAAATTCCCTCTTAGGTCAGTTAGGATCACCACTTTGTTTTAAGAATGTAAAATGTAAAAATAATAGTAGAGATAATGATTTATTTCAGCTTTAATTTCTTTCATCACGTTCCCAGTGGGTCAGAAGTTTTCATACACTCAATTAGTACTTGGTAGCATTGCTAAATTGTTTAACTTGGGTCAAATGTTTCGGGTAGCCTTCCACAAGCTTCCCACAATAAGTTGGGTGAATTTCAGCCCATTCCTCCTGACAGAGCTGGTGTAACTGAGTGAGGTTTGTAGGCCTCCTTGCTCGCACACGCTTTTTCAGTTCTGCCCACAAATTTTCTATAGGATTGAGGTCAGGGCTTTGTGATGGCCACTCCAATACCTTGACTTTGTTGTCCTTAAGCCATTTTGCCACAACTTTGGAAGTATGCTTGGGGTCATTGTCCACTTGGAAGACCCATTTGCGACCAAGCTTTAACTTCCTGACCGATGTCTTGAGATGTTGCTTCAATATATCCATATAATTTTCCTTCCTCATGAAGCCATCCATTTTGTGAAGTGCACCAGTCCCTCCTGCAGCATAGCACCCCCACAACATGATGCTGCCACCCCCGTGCTTCACGGCTTGCAAGCATCCCCCATTGATTTTCCCATGATGTCAAGCAAAGAGGCAGTGAGTTTGAAGGTAGGCCTTGAAATACATCCACAGGTACACCTCCAATTGACTCAAATGATGTCAATTAGCCTATCAAAAGCTTCTAAAGCCATGACATCATTTTATGGAATTTTCCAAGCTGTTTAAAGGCACAGTCAACTTAGTGTATGTAAACTTCTGACCCACTGGAATTGTGATACAGTGAATTATAAGTGAAATAATCTCTCTGTAAACAATTGTTGGAAAAATTACTTAGTTTGTTAACAAGAAATTTGTGGAGTGGTTGAAAAACGTGTTTTAATAACTCCAACCTAAGTGTATGTAACCTTCCGACTTCAACTGTATATACACACACACAGTGCATTCGGAAAGTATTCAGACCCCTTCACTTTTTCCACCGATTTCCTCTGAATCGTTGTGGGTGGGGTTAACAATCCCCTTGAACTGGGCATTATGTCTGGGCTGTTATACTTGAGTTATGCTCAACTTGGCAAAAATTAGCTCACGTCGGCTAAGGTGAGGTCAACAATGTGGTTAGTGAAGGTTGATGTTGCTGCTGAATTAGCATCCGTTTAAGCCAAGATCGAAGCCTGGCTTAGTTGATAAAAACAACAAGAGTTTGCAGCTCTGAGGGCCCTGGTTAGCAATCATCGATCCCTCGACCCCTCGTGTTGTGAATAAAGTCCCCAATTAACCAGTGGCGCAATTAACAACTTTTTCCGGTCAGTAGTTTATAGACGACTGTGAAACGTACACATTTCTCAGGCTGGCGCCCTAACCTGTGTGGAGTTCATCAGGTACAAAACAGTAAAAACAGACTGAAACAGGGAGGGACTACCTGGACTTTTTTCCACCCGGTTGCGTAATGTTTTCCAATGTGAGCCCTAATAAACAGGGCCCTGGTACGGATAGCCTGAGAACGACAGTGAGGAAAACTTACTTCCAGACGATGGCGTTCTCGCTGGCCTTGTACTTGGCCTTGCCCTTCATGCAGATCACCTGGACCCCGCTGGTGTTGAGAGGGGTGGGGATGCGCACCTGGGTAGTAAAAACATGGAAAAAGACATTCAGTTCAGTGGATCCATTCCCCATCTACAAACACTCATTCATTAGTTTATGGGTAAGACCAAGGGTACATCCAAAATGGCTATGTTGAGCACTACTACAAAAGTGTGTAATTTCAGGACTTTTACCTGACCATGATGACCACGACCTGGTCAGGTACTGTGTCCAAAGCTCTATGCTCACTTGGTACCCCTATATCCCTCTGTAGCCATACCTCAATCTTCTGAGCCAGAAGCGAGGGCTTGAAGTTGGACTTAATGACCACCTTGACTTCAAGCTTGGTGCGGCCCACCTCCCTGACAAGGGGGATGACACGGAAGGGTAGGATGATGTCCTTGGTGGTGCGGTACCTGTGGAGAAGAAGAGGCAAACACACACACACACACACACACACAAAACAGACACATAAAGACATAGCCTGTGTGTGAATGTGTGTGCATGTGTGTGGGCGTGTGTTTGTGTGTCTGTATCACACAAGCTCGTTACCTCATGAGTTCACATTCTCCGTCCGGAGGAATGAAGCTGATGCTGCGCTCAGCGTCAAACTTACTGAGACGCACACACTGGTGGAATGTACAGTCGTCAATAGCTATGGATTGCTTACCGCCACCACCGCCACTAAGAGAGGGAGATTAAGGAGAGAGAGGGAAAAAGGGATGGAGTGAGAGAGGGAGATAAAGGAGATAAAGAAGAGAGAGAGGGAGAAAGGGATGGAGCGAGAGAAGGAGAGAGATAAAGGAGAGAGAGAGGGAGAGAGGGAGGGAGCAAGAGAGGGAGATAAAGGAGAGGGGGAGGGAGAGAAGAGAGAGATAAAGGAGAGAGAGAGCGATAAAGGAGAGAGAGAGAGAGAGAAAGAGAGAGATAAAGGAGAGGGAGATAAAGGAGAGGGGAGGGAGAGAAGAGAGAGATAAAGGAGAGAGAGATAAAGGAGAGGGAGATAAAGGAGAGGAGAGAAGAGAGGGAGATAAAGGAGAGGGGGAAGGGGAGGGAGAGAAGAGAGGGAGATAAAGGAGAGAGAGAAGAGAGAGAAGAGAGAGAGATAAAGGAGAGGGAGATAAAGGAGAGGGGGAGGGAGAGAAGAGAGAGAGATAAAGGAGAGGGGAGGGAGAGAAGAGAGAGAGATAAAGGAGAGGGAGATAAAGGAGAGGGGAGGGAGAGAAGAGAGGGAGATAAAGGAGAGGGGGAGGGAGAGAAGAGAGGGAGATAAAGGAGAGAGAGAGAAGAGAGAGAAGAGAGAGGAGAGAGAGAGAGAAGAGAGGAGAGAGAGAGAGAGGAGAGAGAAGAGAGAGAAAGAGAGAGAGAGAGAGAGGGAGGGAGGTGATTAGAGGGGACAAGAGGGCCACACATAGACACACACACTGAAGGAAGGGAAACCAATCCTAATCATAATACACAGACATTAGATGACAGTGAGATTAACGATTTACAGAAATTTACGAAGACTATGAATTTCAATGAAGAGCTGATGCACACTCTGAGCTCCAACATACTGAAATCCACACACACACACACACACAACGGATAGACAAAGCATTAGAGGCATACCAGCCAGACACTACAACACTAATTGCCTGGTCAATCTGACTTGCATGTCATGTTGCGTTCAGAAGGATGCAACATTTGAATGATTGATTATGAACACTACTTGTCCAGATTTACAAGTCAGAAAATCAGACACACAACATTGCTCTGTACTGAACGCAACCCTGTGTAGACAAAACAATGGACAGACAAGACAGACACACACAGAGGCAGATTGAGGCAGACTGAGGATGGAGTCTGACCGAGTGAATGATGTTACGCTACCTGCCCCCCAAATCACTGAGGTCCAGCACAGAGAGAGGGAGAAAATCAAAACACGAATCAAGAAGGGAAAAAAACACAGCTTGACATTGACACTTAAAATCTTAGCACTGTAAACATAATGCCAGGAAAGAAAAACGTCATAAAAAAGTAGGTGATGGAAAATGATGAACAAAGCAACAAGCCATGTGATGTAGTTGCAGCATGATGACTTGGGTACGATGGCTGCGTAAAAATCTGCGTACAAATCTGGTCAAAAGTAGTGCACTTTATAGGGAATAGGGCGCAATTTGGAACACAGTCAATGTATTCACCTCCCAATCAGTGTTTCGGACAAGAAGCACTGCATGTGAAAACACTTTAGAGAATGATTTAAAGTTTTCCATTTTACAGTTTTATCTCAGTCTTAGTCAGCAGCAATTCAGTCCTTGACAGTGTCAGTGGTCCATTTCGCTTTGATCATTATGGGTACTTCAAAAAATCAAGATGTTCAAGGCTTTACAAAACATTCAATGAGCATAAACAAACATCGCAGTATTTTAAAACCAAATGTACACTACAGGAGCTTAATTCTATCCTGGTCCCAGATCTGTTGTGTTCTTGCCAACTCCATTGATGTCATTGGCAAGCCAAACATTGTTTGGCATGACAATGAGTGCCAGAGTTGGCATGACAGCACAAATAGACTGGCACTCAGGGCTAGCTTAATTCACGGTATAGCTGCAGGCACCAGCAAAGGGCCGCCAGTCAGCTTGCTCTAGAGTTTAGGCTATTTCCTATTGGCGAATTCAACAGCTTACTGGGGTGAGAGTTCTATGGACCGTAGCTGTGAAAACTCATTAAGCACCTCTGCCCCCTTGGACATACAAGAGCTGTGCACAGCTTAATTGAATCAGATCAAGTGCCTTTCTATATCTATTCTACAGATTATTCTAATCTATATTCTAATCTACTTCTATATGTATATTTTTGGGCCACTGTTTTTGTTGTGATATCTTGTTTGATACTCTTGGACAGTGACATCTGCAAAAATAATTGACTGAGAACACATCATTTACAGCAACGACCTGGGGAATAGTTACAGGGAAGAGGGGGGATTCATGAGCCAATTAGAAACTGGGGATGATTAGGTGGCAATGATGGTACGAGAGCCAGATTGGGAATTTAGCCAGGGCACTGGAGTTAACACCCCTACGATAAGTGCCATGGGATATTTAGCGACCACAGAGAGTCAGAACACCCATTTAACGTCCCATGCAAAAGACAGCACCCTACACTGGGCAATTTCCCCAATCACTGACCTGGGGCATTGGGATATATATATATTTTTTTAGACCAGAGGAAAGAATGTTTCCTACTGGCTATCCAACACCACTTCCAGCAGCATCTTGTCTCCCATCCAGGGACCAACCCTGCTTAGCTTCAGAAGCAAGCCAGCAGTGGAATGCAGGGTGGTACGAACCTAAATGTCCAAAGTCGGACACACCCGTTGCCCCCTCACCTCTTGCCCGCCGCCTCCTCGGTGGCGCCCCCTTTGCCCTGTTTGTCGATGACGATCTTGTCGTTCATTCCAAATTTGCACTCCGGCATGCCGCTCAGGTAGCTCTTCATCACCACGCGGCCTGAGACGTGGGCGCTCAGCACCTGGCCTGATTGGAGAAGAGGGAGAGAGGGCGAGGTTACCACGGAGCAACATGGAAGGCAGGTAACTGGTTCAGGAGAGCTGTCAGGGAGTGTTTTATGAGGTGGTGATACACTTATGTAGTTATAGAATAATTTATAGTAGAAGAGAAGCTTTCTCAAACATTAAAAAAGGCGGGTGGCGGCCTCTAGTGGCCACATCGGCACTACACCATGCTAAATATGCATACATAGTCATATATACAGTTGCGGCCAAATATATTGGCACCCTTACACTTTTCTTAAATAATTGCCAATTTCTTCTAAAATAAGTTGCAATTGGCCTCCCGAGTGGCGCAGCGGTCTAAAGCACTGCATCGCAGGGTTGGGCCATCACTACAGCCTGGGGTTCGGTCATCAGTTGAACGGTGTTTCCCTCCGACACATTGGTGCAGCTGGCTTCCGTGTTAAGTGAGCGGGTGTTAAGAAGGGCGGCTTGGCAGGTAATGTTTTCGGAGGACAAATGACTCGACCTTTGCCTCTCCCGAGACCGTTGGGGAGTTGCAACGATGAGACAAGATCGTAATCACGAAATTGGGGGGAAAAGGGTGTTCAAATTTAAGTTACAAACAAAAGAATTAACAAGATCAAAAGTTGTAATTGAAAAAAGAAATGGTTTCCACACCTTGTTATTGGATTTTTAACATTGCAGAACCAATTTTATTTTTGTAAACTTAAAAAGGTGCTACGCTGGATTTTTGTTGGTGTCACTGGTCCAACAAAAGGATGGGGCCCTTCACAAAAGCATACTATAGTCATTCTCTAGATTAAGAACTCTGGGGATTAAAGTATCTAAGGAATGGATCCAGTACATCTCTCTGGAAATTTTGTCAACATCGCCACCCCGTTTGTTTTTACTGTCCCCTCTCTTTGAAATGGAAGGCCACTGGGCTGTTGGGGTCAGCATGTCAAATGGCACTTCGGTGCTCACACATTCTAGCGTCAAATCAAATTTTATTAGTCACATGCACCGAATACAACAGGTGTAGGTAGACCTTACAGTAAAATGCTTACTTACGAGCACTTAACCAACAGTGCAGTTTCAAGTAATTAAAGAGCAGCAGTAAAAAATAACAATATATAGAGGGGGGTGCCGGTACAGAGTCAATGTGCAGGGGCACCGGTTAGTTGAGGTAGTATGTACATGTTGGTAGTTATTAAAGTGATGATAACAGAGAGTGGCAGTGGTGTGGAGGGGGGGGGGGGGGCAATGCAAATAGTCTGGGTAGCCATTTGATTAGATGTTCAGGAGTCTTATGGTTTGGGGGTAGAAGCTGTTTTGAAGCCTCTTGGACCTAGACTTGTTCTCTCTGCATGACGTGCAGTAGCAGAGAGAACAGTCTATGACTACGGTGGCTGGAGTCTTTGACAATTTTTAGGGCCTTCCCCTGACACCGCCTGGTATAGAGGTCCTGGATGGCAGGAAGCTTGGCCCCAGTGATTTATTGGGCCGTTCGCACTACCCTCTGCAGTGCCTTGCGGTCGGGGGCCGAGCAGTTGCTATACCAGGCAGTGATGCAACCAGTCAGGATGCTCTCGATGGTGCAGCTGTAGAACCTTATGAGGATCTGAGGACCCATGCCAAATCTTTTCAGTCTCCTGAGGGGGAATAGGTTTTGTCGTGCCTGCTTCATGACTGTCTTGGTGTGCTTGGACCATGATAGTTTGTTGGTGATGTGGACACCAAGGAACTTGAAGCTCTCAACCTGCTCCACTGCAACCATGTCGATGAGAATGGGGGCATGCTCAGTCCTCTTTTTCCTGTAGTCCACAATCATCTCCTGTCTTGATCACGTTGAGGGAGAGGTTGTTGTCCTGGCACCACACGGCCAGGTCTCTGACCTCCTCCCTATAGGTTGTCTTGTTGTTGTCGGTGATCAGGCCTACCACTGTTGTGTCATCGTCAAATTTAATGATGGTGTTGGAGTCGTGCCTGGCCGTGCAGTCATGAGTGAACAGGGAGTAAGGAGGGGGCTGAACACGCACCCCTGAGGGGCCCCTGTGTTGAGGGTCAGCGTGGCGGATGAGTTGTTACCTACCCTTACCACCTGGGGGCGGCCCATCAGGAAGTCCAGAATCCAGTTGCAGAGGGAGGTGTTTAGTCCCAGGGTCCTTAGCTTATTGATGAGCTTTGAGGGCAATATGGTGTTGAACGCTGAGCTGTAGTCAATGAATAGCATGCTCACATAGGTGTTCCTTTTGTCCAGGTGGGAAAGGGCAGTGTGGAGTGCAATAGAGATTGCATCATCTGTGGATCTGTTGGGGCGGTATGCTAATTGAGGTGGGTCTAGGGTTTCTGGGATGATAGTGTTGATGTGAGCCATGACCAGCCTTTCAAAGCATTTCATGGCTACAGACGTAAGTGTTACAGATCGGTTGTCATTTAGGCAGGTTACCTTAGTGTTCTTGGGCACAGGCACTATAGTGATCTGCTTAAAACATGTTGGTATTACAGACTCGGACAGGGAGAGGTTGAAAATGTCAGTGAAGTCACTTGCTAGTTGGTCAGCGCATGCTCGCAGCACACGTCCTGGTAATCCGTCTGGCACTGCGGCATTGTGAATGTTGACCTGTCTAAAGGTCTCACTCACATCGGCTGCGGAGAGCGTGATCACACAGTCGTCCGGAACAGCTGGTGCTCTCATGAATGTTTCAGTGTTATTTGCCTCAAAGCGAGTATAGAAGTAGTTTAGCTCGTCTGGTAGGCTCGTGTCACTGGGCAGCTCTCGGCTGTGCTTTCTTTCTGGTCTGTAATGGTTTGCAAGCCCTGCCATAATCGATAAGCGTCAGAGCTGGTGTGTGTAACTCCCTTGAAGTTTCTCCTACGTAAAATAAGCTGCACGGGCAGCGAATCCCATAGATCCCATCGCGAGAATTACAATTTATGGTACTTTTGATTTTTTTAATGTCTCGACCCGATCTGGGGGGTGAGAAACTTTTCATGTTTTGTGTACTGGCACACTGTAGTTGCCGGGGGAAATATGCAGGAGGCTGGTCTTGTTTGCGCCTTGGCTGATGTCGGATCGGACAACACTGTCTTTAATGTTTTTAGTTCTATGGTAGGTAGCCGCAGGAGGCTGCTGAAATGTATTACCTAGAGCCGAGTCTGAGCGTAGAACATGCCAACTGCTTTTTAATGATGCCTAGTAGTTCTGGACTTTGTGGGGTGTAGGTAGTGACCAGTTGGATAGGAGGTCTTGCTCTAGGGCTTGTGGGCTTTCTCAGTAGTTGTACTCTAGGAACATCCATGAGTTAAAGCACATTCAACAGAAGAAAGGATGAACTCCAAGAAAGATTCAGAGCAAAGGGCTACAATCAGACATGGTTAAATCAAGCTGAAAGTAAACTTATGGATGTTCCTAGAGCACAACTTCCTACAGCACTTGACAAACATCGAAGGTCCCTTTGTTGGTCCAGTGACAACCCCCCTATTTGTACTTTTTGTTTACACATGGAGGGAGCTTACTAACTGTTGTCCAAACCAGCTGTTAGACTTCTTTGCCTACGTACTGATGTTAACTGCTGTTATCGCTAGTTTTGCTTAGCCCTGTTGTTTATTTTTTAATACCCAACATATTCAACATATATTATATAGTAGTGCTTATATGTCAATTACACCTACTGCTGTTGAAAAAAAGCTTGTCCAGTTTTCCAATTGTTGTTTACTGGTTTCACTTTTGTATTTTATCACTAGGTGGAGACATTGACCACAGCACACCACACTCTGAGTGCTAACCTGCATGGTCTACCACACTGTCTCTCATTAGCACCACCAACGGAAGAGAGTTTTCTCCCTAATTGTCTTCCCCATGCCCTATATGAACTTATCGAAATGTTAAACTTTTAACTTGTCTAATAAAACTAGGTATTTTTAATGGTGAGCGAGCCTTTTCCTGTCCAATGATGTCAACACATTTGTAGGTTGCACCACTTCTCACATTGGTTGAGCACATTCTTTCCATAATATACTGAACAAAAATAGAAACGCAACATGCAACAATTTCAAAGATTTTACTGAGTTACAGTTCATATAAGGTAATCAGTCAATTGAAATAAATTCATTAGGCCCTAATCTATTTATTTCACATGTCTGGGCAGGGGCGCAGTCATGGGTGAGCTTTATTAAATGGCTTTATTAAAGACAGAAATACTCCTCAGTTTCACCAGCTGTCTGGGTGGCTGGTCTCATACGATACCGCAGGTGAAGAAGCTGGATGTGGAGGTCCTGGGGTGGCATGGTTAAACGGGGTCTGCGGTTGTGAGGCCGGTTGGACATACTGCCTAATTCTCTATAACGACTTTGGAGGCGTCTTATGGTAGAGAAATTAACATTAAATTCTCTGGCAACAGCTCTGGTGGACATTCCTGTAGTCAGCATACCAATTGCACGCTCCCTCAAACCTTGAGACATCTGTGACATTGTGTTGTTTGACAAAACTGCACATTTTAGAGTGGTCTTTTATTGTCCCCTGCACAAGGTGCACCTGTGTAATGAACATGCTGTTCAATCAGCTTCTTGATATGCCACACCTGTCAGGTGGATAGATTATCTTGGCAAGGGAGAAATGCCCACTAACAGGCATGTAAACAAATTTGTGCACAAACATTTTGAGAAATAAGCTTTTTGTGCATTTGGAACATTTCTTGGATCTTTTATTTCAGTTCATGAAACATGGGACATGATGTTGCGTTTATATTTTGGTTCAGTATAAATCTGCAGTAATAGTGGAATGACAGTGTTTCACAGTATTACTTACCTGCCAGTGTTGTGATTGGCTGTGATATTGGCGTATTGATTTCTCCCGACTTTGTCGCGGCATTTGTTGTCAAAATTGGAAAGCTGATCTGACTTTCTGGCTGTGTTATCTAGTGGAAATCGCTCTGTCGGATAAGTAATACTGTGAAACACTATCATTCCATTATTACTGCAGATATATTATGGACATTTTCTGAAATTACAATGCACAAATTATATACAGTACCAGTCAAAAGTTTGGACACACCTACTCATTTTCAGTTTCTTTATTTTTACTATTTTCAACATTGTAGAATAATAGTGAAGACATCAAAACTATAAAATAACACATATGGAATCATGTAGTAACCAAAAAATAGTTAAACAAAATAGTGTTCAAATCTAAATATATTTAATATTTTAGCTTCCTCAAAGTAGCTACCCTTTGCCTTGATGACAGCTTGCACACTCTTGGAATTCTCTCAACCAGCTTCATGGGGAATGATTTTCCAACAGTCTTGAAGGAGTTCCCACATATGCTGAGCAGTCGTTGGCTGCTTTTCCTTCACTCTGCGGTCCAACTCATCCCAAACCATCTGAATTGGGTTGAGGTCGGGTGATTGTGGAAGTCAGGTCATCTGATGCAGCACTCCAACACTCTTCTTCTTGGTCAAATAGCCCTTACACAGCCTGGAGGTATGTTGGGTCATTGTCCTGTCGAAAAACAAATGATAGTCCCACTGAGCGCAAACCATACGGGATGGAGTATCGCTGCAGAATGCTGTGGTAGCCATGCTGGTTAAGTGTGTCATGAAATCTAAATAAATCACTGACAGTGTCACCAGCAAAGCACCCCCACACATCACACCTCCTCCTCCATGCTTCACAGTGGGAACCACACATGTGGAGAACATCCGTTCACCCACTCTGCGTCTCACAAAGACACGGTGGTTGGAACCAAATATCTAAAATTTGGACTCATCAGACCAAAGGACAGATTTCCACCGGTCTAATGTCCATTGCTCATGTTTCTTGGCCCAAGCAAGTCTCTTCTTCTTATTGGTGTCCTTTAGTAGTGGTTTCTTTGCAGCAAAATCGACCATGAAGGCCTGATTCACGCAGTCTCATCTGAACAGTTGATGTTGAGATGTGTGTTACTTGAACCATGTGAAGCATTTATTTGGGCTGTAATCTCTGAGGCTGGTAACTCTAATAAACGTATCTTCTGCAGCAGAGGTAACTCTGGGTCTTCCTTTCTTGTGATGGTCCTCATGACAGCCAGTTTCATCATAGCACTTCATGGTTTGGCAACTGCACTTAAAGAAACTTGATAGATCATTGGATCACTGACCTTGTCTAGTCTAGGTGACTGTATAGTGTGTAAATACAGTGAGCTCCAAAAGTATTGGGACAGTGACGCATTTTTTGTTATTTTGGCTCTGCACTTCATCACTTTGAATTTGAAACGATACAATGACTATGAGGTTAAAATGCAGACAGTCATTTTCATCCATATTGGGTGAACCATTTAGAAATTACAGCCCTTTTTGTACATATCCCCCATTTGAGGGAACCAAAAGTATTGGGACAAATTCACTTATATGTGTATTAAAGTAAGCAAAAGTTTAGTACTTGGTCCCACATTCCTAATATTCAATAATTACATCAAGCTAGTGACTCTACAACTTGTTAGATGCATTTGCTGTTTGTTTTGGTTGCGTTTCAGATTATTTTATGACAAATGTAAATGAAAGTGAAATCATGTATTTTGTCATTTCAGAGTCACTTTTATTGTAAATAAGAATAGAATACTTTTCTAAACACTTCTACATGAATGCGGATGCTACCATGTTTACAGATAGTGAATAATGATGAGTGAGCAAGTTAGACGCACAATTATCATCCCCCCCACAAAGAAATGCTAACCTACCATGCTATTCTAATGGTGAGAGGTTAGCATGTGTTAGTGGTATGATACTTTCTCATTCATTCAGGACTATCTGTAATCATGGTAGCGTCCACATTAATGTAGAAGTGTTTAGAAACATATTCTATTCTTATTTACAATACATTTACCATTAAATTCTATTGGGCACAAAATAATCTGAAACAACCAAAACAAACAGAAAATGCATCAAACAAGTTTGTAATCACAAGCTTGAAACTTTTGACCTCTTTAATACACATAAGTGAATTTGTCCCAATACTTTCGGTCCCTTTAATTTGGGTGGACTATGTAGGAAAAAAAATCTATAATTTAAACGGTTTACCCGATATGGATTAAAATACCCTCCAATTAAAGCTGACAGTCAGCACTTCAACCAGTCTGTCATTGTACCATTTCATATCCAAAAGCGCTGGAGTGCAGAGCCAAAACAACAAAAAGTGTGTCACTGTCCCAATACTTTTGGAGATCACTGTATTGTATGTATGTTCCAATTGTATTGAATTTGAAGCGCCTTTGAAGTGCCCAATGCACAGCCAGTCTTTCCCAAACTGTCCATTCTTGTTGCCCACATGATAACGAGGACCATAATGGAAATAAGTCAATAGACTTCATTGTTCTTTAAATTCTCTATAATTTTTTATGTAATTAGTGTTGTCCTCACATGAATGAGTCACCTCTATATGCATTTTAAACATGTCCAATAAAATGTATTCATTCAAGGCCCAAGACCGAGTCTAGTGTACGTTCGTCTTTGTTGATTTGTTTCAGTACAGCAGCGTTACAAAGTCCTTGCTGCAAAACAAACTCGACACACATCGGTATTACCTTGTGGAGACATCAGCAGGTTGACGCTCTCCAGCACATCCAGGAAGAGCTCGTTGCGACGGTACTTGATGCCCTCGCGACGCCAGCCGATCTGCCCAGTCACCTGACTGGTGATCTGAGACTGCTCCTCCTTGGACTGGTGGACAGAGATAGGGAGAAAATGAGGGATGGACAGAGATAGAAAAAGGAAAGGGACAGAGAGGGGAGAGAAACAAGTGGTTGACATAGATAGAGGAGATAAAGGAAAAATACAATGAGGAGAGGGAGAAAAGGACAGGGAGGAGAGCAGGAGGAAAAGGATAGAGAGGAGTAGAGAAAAAAAGGTTGACAGAAAGAGGATACAGGAAAAGGACAAGGAGGAGGAAAGAGAAGAGGGATGGACAAAAAGAGAAGAAAGTAAAAGGACAGTGAGGAAAAAAAGAAGGATGGACAGAGATAGGGGAGAGAGTAGGAGAGAGAGAAAAAGAGAATGCCAGATTGTTATGCCTGAAACATTTTTCACCAGGATAATTTGTAAATGATAACTCAATATGTAAAGTTGGACTTAGCAATATGCTGGTGACATATATATCAACACTAATATCCCAGAAACCCTAGGCCCACTCCAATTTGCATACTGCCTCAACAGATCCACAGATGATGCAATCCCTATTGCACTCCACACTGCCCTTTCCCACCTGGACAAAAGGAACACCTATGTAACACCTAGCGACGGCTAGAGTGTTGGACCAGTAACTGAAAGGTTGCTGGATCGAATCCCTGAGCTGACAACGTACAAATATGTTGTTCTGCAGCTGAACAAGGCAGTTAACCCACTGTTCCCCGGTACGCCATCATTATAAATAACAATTTGTTCTTACGGCGTAATAATAAATAAAAGAAATAAAAAATGTAAATGTGAGAATGCTATCCAACAGCTCAGCATTCAACAAAATAGTGCCCTCAAAGCTCATCACTAAGCTAAGGACCCTGGAACTAAACACCTCCCTCTGGATGCTGATCCTCAACACAGGGGCCCCTCAGGGGTGCATGCTCAGTCCCCTCCTGTACTTCCTGTTCACTCATGACTCCAACACCATCATTAAGTTTGCCGATGACACAACAGTCAGTGTGCGAGGGCACCGACAACAACGAGACAGCCTATAGGGAGGAGGTCAGAGACCTGGCCATGTGGTGCCAGGACAACAACCTCTCTCTCAACGTGATCAAGACAAAGGAGATGATTGTGGACTACCGAAAAAAGAGGAACGAGCATGCCCCCATTCTCATTGACGGGGCTGTAGTGGAGCAGGTTGAGAGCATCACTGCCTGGTATGGCAATTGTCAAAGACTCCAGCCACCCTAGTCATAGACTGTTCTATCTGCTACCGCATGGCAAGCGGTACCGGTGTCTAGGTCCAAGAGGCTTCTAAACAGCTTCTACCCCCAAGCCATAAGACTCCTGAACATCTAATCAAATGGCTACCCAGACTATTTGCATTGCCCCCCCCCCCTTTACGCTGCTGCTACTATTATTATGTATGCATAGTCACTTTAATAACTCTACCTACATGTACATATTACCTCAATTACCACGCCGAACCGGTGCCCCCACACACTGACTCTGTACCAGTACCCCCTGTATATAGCCTCGCTATTGTTATTTTACTGCTGCTCTTTAATTATTTGTTACTTTAATTTCTTATTTTCTTTCTTTTTTCTGAAAACTGCATTGTTGGTTAAAAACTTCTTCAGGCTAGGGCCCTTTTTCCTCAGTTTCCGCCTGACTAATGTGCCCAAAGTAAACTGCCTGTTACTCAGGCCCTGAAGCCAGGATATGCATATAATTGGTATCACTGGAAAGAAAACACTTTGAAGTTTGTAGAAATGTTAAAATAATGTAGGAGACTATAACACAATAGATATGGTAGGAGAAAATCCAAAGACAAACCAACCAGAATTAATTTTTTTTGAGAGCCCATGCTCTTACAATGGAAAGTATAGGGAAATAATGAAATCTACCTCCCAGGGTGCCATTCCCATGACTTCCACTGGGTGTCAGTAATCTTTGTTCAAGGTTTCAGGCTTGTTTCTTCCAAAACGAGTAAGAATAAGGAGTTTTAGTACAAGGACACCTACTTGGAAATTCATGTGTGCGAGCGCCATGAAGACAACGCGCACCTGCTAAAAATCGGATTCCTATTGAACATAATTCTTTCCGTATGGAATATTATAGTTTGATTACATTTTAGGGTATCTGAGGAGTTAATAGAAACTTATTTTAACTTGTTGAAACAAAGTTTAGGGGTAGATTTTCGGATTCTTATCTTGGCATGTTGAACGAGTGGATTACTCAAATCGATGGTGCCAACTAAACAGACCTTTTGGGATAAAAATAAGGATTTTATCTAGCAAAACGACACTACATGTTATAGCTGGGACCCTAGATGACAAATCAGAGGAAGGTTTTGAAAAAGTAAGTGAATATTTAATCGCTATTTGTGAATTTATGAAACCTGTGCCGGTGGAAAAATATTTTGATGTGGGGTGCCATCTTCAAACAATCGCATGGCATGCTTTCGCTGTAAAGCCTACTGTAAATTGGACAGCGCAGTTAGATTAACAAGAATTTAAGCTTTCAACCGATATAAGACACTTGTATGTACTTAAATGTTTAATATTCATAATTTTTATGATTATTTATTTGAATTGCGCGGCCTCCAGTTTCACCGGAGGTTGTCCCGCTAGCGGGACCCCTATCCCAGAGAGGTTTTAATAAGGGCTTATAAGTAAGCATTTCACTGTAAGGTCTACACCTGTTGTATTCGGCGCATGTGACAAATAACATTTGATTTGATATCCGTAAGGACACAGTCACCAAGCGGTGCAAGATGTAAAACAGTTGAGTCTGCCTTTAAACAACCAATCAACAGGGAGAGTACTCACATGGTGCTGGAGAATGACATGACCAGGTGATAAAACGGCAGCCACGGAGCACATCGAGAGAGAGAGAGAAGAAAGAGAGCGAGAGAGCAAGCGAGAGAGAGAAAAAGAAATTACACAAGTCTACAACTAATTAAACAATATCATCAGCTCTGACTGGAGCCATCCCTCATGCCCAACATCAACAGCTGAAAATGTATACTACTGTGTGATTACCACGCAGTCCAAACTGGACATGAGAGATATCTTTAAAAAATGGTCATAGTTCCCACCTGGCTCTTGATGCCCGTTTGAGTGATGAAGGTCTTCAGTGCCCCAGTCTCCGAGTTCTGGGGGTAGCCAAAGTCCAGGATCTCTACAAGGGACAAGGGGACCGTGAGACCACACACTTCTGCTATGAGCTCACCAGATGGGCTCACAAAGAAACACCATCTTATTTTATGTAACCGTTATTTGACCAGGTAAATTCAGAGACTATTGAACATGAGCGACGATCTGGGAAAGGGTTGCAGGGGAGGAGAGGGTTGTTTCGAACAATTCGGCTGAGCCCAAATACTCGACTGGTTGATTGTTTGGTCGTTAGGCTGTTGGTCGACCAAGATTATTTTAGTCGAGCAGTAACAAACAAATACAGTACCAGTCAAAAGTTTGGAGACACCTACTCATTCAAGGGTTTTTCTTTATTTTTACTATTTTCTACATTGTAGAATAATAGTGAAGACATCAAAACTATCAAACAACATATATGGAATCATGTAGTAACCAAAAAAGTGTAAAACAAATAAAAAAGTATTTTATATTTGAGATTCTTCAAAGTAGCCACCCTTTGCCTTGATGACAGCTTTGCTCTGATCCAGTGGAAATGTCATAAAACAGGCCTACCTGATTACTTCTTATCAGTGCTTGACTAGGACTGAAATAGGTTCCGGTACTCATTTTGGGTGCTGGTACTGTCTATATTTAGGTGCAGGAGCTCCACAATACTTTTGAGCAAATATTCTATAAGAGGAACAGGAGCTCAATCAGTGGAACATTTGAGGTGCCGGTACTCAGCTCCGGTGAGCTAGCGCCCAAGTCAAGCACTGCTTCTTATCTCTTGCGCAAATAGCCTACAGCTGTGTCTGTGCGCTGAAAACTCTGAGGACCCAGAATATTTTATATAATGTTGCAAGTTCGCTAATGAAGCCTGACCCAAGTTAATAGTTAATACAATGTTTCAAGTTGGTTGCAGACAGGCCATGTGTAGCCAATGTGATTTATAGGATATTTATTTTTATCAGAATATTTTCTACCTACAGGCTGAAATGTTTTTATTTGTTGGCTTTATGTAGGCTATTTTTACATAGTTGGCAATGGCAATATTTGTATCATTTTCATTTAGATTTGGATAGAATTCTGATTAACACGAAAATGATTTTGAGATATGAAGACATTATTATAAATTAAATGAAACTGAAAATGTGCATATGAAAACTGTAACTAGCACGCAGATCGGTAGAAATGGTCAAATAAATTGCCATTCCACATGAGAAAGGTTTCCAAGTAGGTTGCCATGTAGTCTATTTACTAGCAACTTCAGGAGAGTAACGGCAGAATCTGTGAAAGCCAGCAGGAGCGAGTGAAGAATAGTTGGGTCAGGTTTTTTTCTTCCGGTTATCTAGATATCTGGCGCCCTATTGAGGCATTTGTCTTATTTAATCAAATCGTAAGCTTAAAGAATCAGACAAGCTCACTGCATATAGTTGATTTTCTTAAAACACATAGGGTGTGTCTATATATGGAAAAACACACGTTTACATTTTTTTAAGATCGATTGGTCGAAAGAACAGACCTCTTTCGGTGGACCAAGATTTTTTTTTGTCGGGGACAGCCCTAGAACAGTTACCCTCTTTTAGTCTCATAAACACATAGTCGTCTTCCCCAAACATCATCATATCATAGGTCAGAAGAAAGTGGTACTTGTATGTTTTCAAAACATGTTCTGTATATTGCTCTTCACTTAAAGAAAACCAATGTATCCTGGCTGGTTTAGGGGTAATGCCGCAGCATCTGGCACACATCTACTGTGTGGGCCTAGGTTCTAATCTAGCCTACTGGCCTCCATCTTTCCCCACTATCATCCTATCTCACTATCTGTTCAATGAAAAAAATCTGAAAATCCCTTTAAAATATTTTTTTTGAAAGAAGGGAAAGCAATCATATTAATTTCACCAATTTCTTGAGTGGATATTAGCAAGTCTGCATGCAATGTCTGTCACGTCACACAGCACACGTAGACATCTGCCGGCGCTATATTTTCTTTAGGTTTAGATTTTCTCACTTAAAAGTCACAAAAGTCTAAACCTAAAAAAACAACAGCAGAGCAGAAAGGCTGACTGTGGCACAAGAGAACCACTTCAGGATGTGGCATGGCGGTTGTGTGGAATTCCTGTAAAGTTTGTTAGGTGGTTGTAAACAGAGGGGGAAAATAACACGCTGCAATTGAGCGCGCGCACACACACACACACACACACACACACACACACACACACACACACACACACACACACACACACACTAGAGATAGGCACAGTTATTCAAATATCAGAACGTATTTAGTGTTCAATTACTTGTGAGAGTATTCAAAAGTTGCAAGCTGGCTAACTTAGCTCGCTAGTGTAGCTAGCTTCTTTACATCGATTTGATGCAGTGAAGACAGACTACCAGATGAGATGATAGATAACATATCGCAGTAATACTTTTGTCTAACTTGCGCAAGCCGGTTTGGCTACTTTCTCTTTTGTTCTTCCTCTATATCACACATAGGCCCCTGCTCCTCTTCAGACCCTCCCCCACCCTTCTGTTAAAACAACAAACAACAAGCGCGAGCAAGCCCCATTAAAGTAAAAAAATATATATATAATATTTAAAACATGTATTTCGACTATCCAGAAATTCCTAACAGAGACACACACACACACACACACACACACACACACACACACACACACACACACACACACACACACACACACAAAGCAGCAACAATAGACGACTGATACATCAGCTCTACTCTTTCAAGACGACTCTTTCCAGAGGAAAAAGGAGCCAGAGGAAAAAAAGAGAGTGATAGCCTAAAAGAGTGGCAAAAGAAAAGGTTTCCTTTACCGTCCAGCAGCTCGTAGATCAGCACAAAGTTGTTCTTGATGTTCTCCTCGCTGATCTTGCCGAAGTAGGCCGTCATGACGTCGCACATCTTAAGATAAGATAAAAATCAGATAGTTATTTAAGAAAATGTGACTGCTCCAGCCAATATATCCAACACCAATAACTATACCTTGTAGAGGAACTCGAACACCATGGCAGCGTTAACATTCTGCTTGGTGACCGCCGCCAGCCAGATGTTGGAGCGCTTGACGTGGAAGAAGCTGGTGCGGGCGATGTTGGTGACCGGCGAGCGCACCTGCTGCCGCGCATGGATCACGTTCACGCGGAACGCATCCACCGCGTTGCGCCTGGATGCACAAATACAGAAAATAATAGGAGGGGGTCGTTAGGGACATTGAAAAGCTAGACCTTGAGCAGCAAGCACACACACGGAAGAGGAACAGAGTGTTAGAGACATTTAACTGTATTATGCGAGTAAAGATATGAGATAATTGAAAGTCAAAGCGGGGGAGAGTGAAAGAGGAGAAATAGAAGACCATGAGAAGCACAGAAGAAAGGAAACGGTAAGCTTACATCTGGAGAAAAAGAAAACAGGCTTTAATAGGGGGTTGTCAATGCAGCTTGCATGCCGGCAAGACACTTCAGTCAGGAGATAATCAGTTGCCAAGCAAGCACATCATCTTACCTATTCCTACAGTATCCAATGGACAAGATGATGGACATGGAGAGAAATGGCACCAGCAAAAAGGGGTGGACAGAAACACAAAAGACAAGGAGGAGGAGCAGGAGAGGGAAAGGAGGTGGAGAATGAAGATGGGGATAGAGACATCAGGGCAGAGGGTTAGAGAGACACACGAAAGACGGGAGCACGCACAGGTACACCAGGGTTTCCATTAGCTGGCAACTGCATGCTTCTGGCCGATAAAAATAAATACAATCGTAGCCGGCATCCCAATTTCGTGCTTCAGCACCATTCTCTCACTCCTTGTGCGCAAAAAAAAATACGAAACAAAATATGCCTATAGCCTGGAATGTCCTCCGTGTGGACAAATTTTTAAATTGTAGTGGACAAAGATGAGATGAATGTTGGTACGGCCAAATGCAGGCTACTGTGCATGTGGCCGATCAGTGGTCACCAACCGGTCGCTCTCCAAGGCATTCCTAGTCAATCACCATTCATTTCTGTAAAAAAAACAACAATAAACCTTGCATTCCTATTTTTTTATTTTTTTCTCTCGCAGTGTTGGCGGTAGGTGCACCCGATTTAGCTGCCCTGTGCGTGGCAGGCCCAGAGAGCAAATCACTATAGAAATAATGCGGTGCGACTTGAGTTTCACCAAGTCACCAGACGGTCCCTTTCCGGTCAGTATCAGCGGAGGAAAGGGAGAGCGGAGGGACGTTGAGTGGCGCAACCTCAGTCTGCTGCTCCCTCCCTCCACTGAGACTGACCATCAGATGCAGGCTCCATCAGCCCAGTAAAATTTTAAAAAATGAATTATTAAAATGTATGCTCACTCAAGCTGTGCCTCACAAGTAATACAACAACTGATCTATTACCGGTGTGATCATATAGCCATGCAACGGCAGGGCAATTCAAGCAAAGCCAAAATAAGTGTTTTGGGCCTATATCCTATTGAACACACCTAGGGCTGGGCGATATATAGAATTAATTTGATTAATTCAAATGTATGTTTTTGCGCACTATTCCAAATGCCTGTATTGCAAGAATCAAGGTTTTGTTATTTTTTCGTTTTTATGAACGTTTATGTCTGCTTGTTCTCGTGTTGTATTTTTGGTCCCGTCCCTTTTGCTCCTCTGTGCAGTGTGCACCAGGTACGGCAGGTAGCCTAGCGGTTAAGAGCGTTGGGCCAGTAACCAAAAGGTCACTTGTTCAAATCCGCAAGATGGGAAAACCTGCCGTTCTGCCATTGAGCAAGGCAGTTAACTCACAACAACTTCTCCCTGGGTGCTGATGATGTAGATTTCAATTAAGGCAGCCCCTTGCACCGCTCTGATTCAGAGGGGTTGGGTTAAATGCGGAAGACACATTTTGGTTGAATGCATTCAGTTGTGCAACTGACTAGGTATCCAGAGATCTGTATATAATGAAGAGATGCACGTCTCTGCCCTAACAATGGAAGTCGTTGTCCCAAAGGCGGGAAGGCAGGCAACAACCTTAGGTCCCCAAAAACACATTGGCCTTATTTTGGCCAGATTTTAACGAGAGTGAAACCTCTTGCTTCGCATCTTCCTCTATGGTTTACACACACCAAGCCCCTCCCCCTGCCTCTCATGCCAACAAAGTTGAGAGATCACCGGTTTTATTTGAGGTTTGGTCCAACAGAATCGGTCATATGGACACCAAAACACATTGAGACATTATTTTACTGTAATAGTGGATAAGTTATTTTCTAACGATACCTTTTTTTTTGTCTCAACTACTCAAATTGCGCGCAGAGGAGACACTACTGAAACGAGAGCATCAATGAACATTGATTATGGAAAATTAATGCGCAGTTTGCCAACGGCGGATTTTAGCTGGTCTTTTAGCCAAAGACTGTTATACTAGCTGTATATGTTTTATAAATGTGCAATAAGCATAAAACACAATTATACAAGAAATTGGCAAATCGTTCTCCTTCTGAGAAATAAGGTAGGCCACTTGATTTCAACATCTGAAGGAAGTGGACAGGCTAACATGCTTTTCAAACATTTGGAGACAGACAGTAGGGTATGTTCATAACAATTCAACTGTTCAACTTTGCAAATGGATCCAAGTTGGCTAACCTTGAAATATAAAGATTAGCTGGCTAATCACTAGCACGTGGGCTTGATGAGACCTTGTGTGCAAGGTTCTAGTTAAATTTGTAACAAAAAATTGCTTTTTATTATAATTGTTTTATTTATTGCAACAACAACAAAAAGCAGGTTAAACTATTTTGATAAAACAAATTTTTAAATGATTGGGTCTTATGGTTGTGGAAGGCTTATATTTAGCCTAGGTATACGTTCACAAGCCCTGAATTCATTAGATGCTGACTGTTTGAAATGCAGTGCATTTTACCTTTAATTGTGACTGACCGGCTCGATTGGACATATGTAGCAACATTTGAAATTGTGTTTTTTACATTGGATAAAAGTAGAGACTCAGAGCTAGAAAATGGTATATCATACACTACAGTTGAGGAACAATGGGAAAATAATTCTGCTTTGAAAGTTGATAATCGTATGTTTTGTTACACCTACTGGAGAGCTCTTCTTTGTCTACACCCATTCAGCATCGTTCACATCCTCTTAAGCTTTAGCCCCAACCATCTCCTTAAGGATTCACATGTGAAGCCATGTACTAAACAACCAAAGATTTCAAGACTAAAGGCTGGTTTATACTACAGGTGTGTTCGTAAATTTAATTTAGAGTGCCAGTGTGCCTCTGGGAGTTCGTAAACTCAAAAGCACTGTCAGATTGTCCGTTTGTAAATTCAGAGCGTTTTGCTCTCGGAGCGTTCAGAGCGCATACTGAACGCTCTGGCCGAGGAGTTGGGTTGATCCGAGCGTTCTGACCCAACAACAGCAGTCAGACACCCAAGCCAACTGGCTAACGTTGGCTAGACGAAAGTGCTCTGAAATCGAAGTAGATAGTCTGAACGAATTTACCAGCTACGTCTATTGACAGTTGTCACAGTGGCATCATGAATATTCTATTGAAATGGTTACTTGCATAGTGGAGTCCTTTGTTTAGACATGTAGCTAGCTAGATAGACAATGAACCATAATCCCAACTCATAATGTTACTAACCTGCATGAACCTGCAGGTAGCTAACCAACCAGGTTCAATGTTAGCTAGCTTACATTAGGCTATAACTAGCAATGCAAATGGCTTTGAGATACAAATAATATTACTACGCAGACCATACACGTAACGTTAGCTAGCGAGCCAGCCAGCTAACGTTAGCTAGCTAGCTAGCTAACGGTACACTTAAACTTGAAATGAAAATTACATTCTGACAAAAATAGAAACATGTAATATCTGAAAATGTAGCGTGCTAGACTATCTTACATAGATCGACGCTTCTCCCTCTCTGTCACGAATGCCATGGTTGCCCTTAGTTTGAAGATGTAATCCGGAGACAGGTGTTTTATACAATAGCCTTCTGTGTTCTCTTTTTGACTCCATCTGCATATTTGCAATCAAACGCCAGAATTTTCTCCATCTCCTTAGCTATCATACTCTAATTCCACTGATTTCTAAACTCGGTCCTCCAGAAAGTGGAGAGCAACACTTATGTAGTTCTACTACGTGACATCTTTAAAATAATCTGCGTCAGGAAAGATTACCTACACATACTGACCCATGTTATAGCATGCTACATGGCAGACCAATCTGAACTCACCTCATGTCCAGCTCACTCATTAAAATGCATGTCGGTGTCGTAGCATGCCGCCGGCATATATCTAACTCTCTGGGGCTAGGCCTAAGCTTCTCTTCATATTTATTTTTTAAATAATAATATCATACAGTGGACGCCGAAGCCTATAGGCTTATGCATGCAATGCCCGGATGCATTCAGTGCTCAAATCTCCGACAGCTGAACCGTGAGGTGGATAATTATTGTTTTAGGAAATTAAAAACGAATAAAACTACAGGCTGTACCACAGCCGGCCGTGATTGGGAGTCCCATAGGGCGGCGCACAATTGGCCTAGCATCGTCCGGGTTTGGCCGGGGTAGGCCGTCATTGTAAATAAGAATTTGTTATTAACTGACTTGCCTAGGTAAATAAAGATTACACCATTTTGAAATTATATTGAAAAAATGTAGGTATATGATTAAACTGGTAATAGAACATTTGTTGTATATCTTCTGAGACCCAGCTAAGTGAGCATAATCATTTGCTTTCTTTTTTTTTACTGGACTGATGGCCTGCATCTGATGGTCAGTCTGAGGGGAAGGAAGGAGCAGCGGTGAGGGTGCCTCTCACCCGACTCACCGTCCCTCCGCTCTCCCTCCCTCCGCTGAGAAAAGGGGACACCATCTTTCAGCTGATGGTGAAACTCAAGTCACACTGCATTATTTCTGCCTCATGCACCAATTCATGTTACTCCTATGAGCAGAGAAAGTGAAATATTCCTTGACATAAAAAAAAGACAAGCCGTTAATATTAACAACGCAAGCTTATTGGAACACTTTGCTATACTTATTCATTGCAGCTGCAGTGCAGATTGTAGCGTGAGTGGAAGTAGGGAGAACGCACATTTTATGGCTTATAAAAGTGTTGAACAAAGTCTTGACAGTGCTGAATACCAACGTAAACAAGAACAGCAGCGCTTTGCTGTATTCGTTGAGTCTCTCTAGTCATGGTTTTAAACATTCAACATGCGCAATACCAAGCGTCGGTTGGAGTGGTGTAAACCTAGCCGCCATTGGACTCTGAAGCAGTGCAAACGCATTCTCTGGAGTGAAGAATCACGCTTCACCATCTGGCAGTCCGACAGATGAATCTGGGTTTGGCGGATGCCAGGAAAACAGTACCTGTGCGAATGCATAGTGCCAACTGTAAAGTTTGGTGGAGGAGAAATAATGGTCTGGGGCTGTTTTTCATGGATCGTTCTAGACCCCTTAGTTCCAGTGAAGGGAAATCTTAACGCTACAGCATGCAATGACATTCTGGAGGATTCCGTGCTTTCAACTTTGTGGAAACAGTTTGGGAAAGGTCCTTTCCTGTTTCAGCATGACAATGCCCCCGTGCACAAAGCGAGGCCATTATGAAATGGTTTGTCGAGATTGGTGTGGAAGAACTTGACTGGCTTGCACAGAGCCCTGACCTCAACTCCATCGAACACCTTTGGGAGGAATTGGAATGCCGACTGCAAGCCAGGCCTAATTGCCCAACATCAGTGCCCAACCTCACTAATACTCTTGTGGCTGAATGGAAGCAAGTCCCCGCAGCAATGTTTCAACATCTAGTGGAACGCCTTCTCAGAAGAGTGGAGGCTGTTATAGCAGCAAAGGAGGGACTAACTTCATATTAATGAACATGAGTTTTGAATGAGATGTATGAAGAGCAGGTGTCCACATACTTTTGGTTATGTAGTGTATTTTCCTTTATTATTTTCCCATATCCATACCACTCCTCCCCTATTGGAGTAAACTAATGGACAACACCACTTAGGCTTCTACTTCCAGTTTATACATATCAAATGATTTATTGACTATGACTTTTCAGATCACCCAGTAGTGCTATTTGCAGAGTTAACTCAGGGTAAAGGTGGCAATTCTTCAGCCATTCTTGAACCTGCGACCAAAACAAATGATCTAATGATTCTGAATCCGGTGTTGTTCATAAACCATGTGCCCTGAAAATCTCTTCCCAACTATTTTGCAATCTGTATGGCACATCTGTCAAACTGGTATACTTTTTTACTTATCACAATTATCTTTAACCATTTTTGGTCTTTAATGCAGGGCCGACAGTTCCTTACATTCTCCCCCTTCCACTTGCCTCTTCCATTTTTGCTGTAATGCTGCAATTAGTTGGTTGTAATTTTGGGTAGAGCAGACATTTCCATATATTTTTATTAGCTGCATGTGTGACAACTCCACCAGTCCTATTTATGATATCATTTACAAAAATTATACTTTATTTTTTCTCCTCCAAAAGTATATATATATTTTTATTTTGTTTCTCCATCAATTAGTACATTTTAACTGAGATTAAAACCAACTTTCTATGGCTTGTTTTAAAAATAATTATATTTTTGAGATGACTTCATTTTCAAATAACCGAAAGTGAGAGTTTGTAATCTGAATAAAGGGAAAAGGCCATTCTTGAACACGGGGTGAGCCATTCTTACTAAACTACTAGAAAACCAGTTTGGATTTAAGTATAACTTTTGTATGACTGAAGTCTTTACTGAGAGGTCTAATGCTTTAATATTTAATCATTTCTGCCCTCCGAATTCATATTCATTATATAAATAAGGCCGTTTAATTTTGTCTGGCTTGCCATTCCAAATAAAATTTTATATTTTTTGCTCATATAATTTAAGAAACAAGTCGTAAGGCAGGGCCATAAACAAATAAGTAAACTGGGATATGACTAAAGAGTTAATAAAGGACATTTTTCCACAAATAGGCAGGTATTTTCCTGTCAATGGTAGCAAGATCTTGTCTATTTTTGCTAACTTTCTATTAAAATGTATTGTAGTGAGATAATTTTTTTCCTTCGGGATATGAAGACCGATTATGTCCACTTCACCGTCAAACCATTTTATTAGTAAACTACACATTGATTTATTTTTACCCATATACCAATAGGTCCCCCTCTTTGCGAGGCATTGGAAAACCTCCCTGGTCTTTGTGGTTGAAAATCACTGCTAGACTGAGGGACCTTACATACAATTGTATGTGTGGGTTACAGAGATGAGGTAGTCATTCAAAAATTGTTAAACCGTATTATTGAATCCATGCAACTTATTATTTGACTTGTTAAGCACATTTTTACTCCTGAACGTATTTAGGCTTGCCATAACAAAGGGGTTGAGTACTTATTGACAAGACATTTCAGTTTTTCATTTTTATTAATTTGTACAAATTTCTAAAAACATAATTTCACTTTGACATTATGGGGTATTGTGTGTAGTGACACAAAATGACACAATCAGTGACACTAAATCTAAATTTAATTCATTTTAAATTCACGCTGTAATACAACAACATCTGGAAAAAGTAAAGTGGTGTGAATAATTTCTGAAGTCACTGTATGCATTAATGAATCAATTATACAAATCATACAATCAATTTGAATTTGTTTTGACCAATCTAACTACAAAATAACAATGGTGATAGGATAAATCTATTGATAAACTGGGTAAATCAAGATGTTGCCTAAGTCTATTCACAATACAGGTAAATGCTTATTATTCAATAAGAGTGTGTGCATGCATTGAGTTATTGCGGTTGTTTTAGATGATTTCATGGGGCTACAGATGAGAAATAATCACTGCCATTAAGGACTTATTTTATTGTAAACTGCTAGGAGAACATATTATTTTATTGTACTGATCAAAAACATTTGCATAGAAGAAGCAATCTCTTTTATAAAAGTGCACTGTCTCTAAGAAAGTAAAGACATCATTCGCAAGGCAGAATGTGGTTATGGAATCTAGTAGAAACCCGACGGAGGCGAGGGAGACAATGAAATGAATGAGTTTTTGGTGGCAAGGGAGACTAAGTTAATTTATAACGTTTTTGATGACAAATAGCTTTGAAATCAGTATTTTTTGGGTACTAGGGTAGTGAATTCAGATGCAAGCTAACAAGGAAAGTAAGCCCACAATTAAAGCAGGAAGCTACTGTTATAATCTGAATGGACATTGTTTTGCGAACAGTAATTAACAGTCTCAACATTTCTACATGTTTTGCATTATTCAAGTGTTTGTGCAGCATTAGTGGGCAGCTAACAATGCCACCCAGACAGCCTCGCAATGAATGACTAAGTGGAGCATGCACTTTGCTCTTCACGCTATAAAGGGGATGCGCTGATCGATAGAATTGATCTTCTCAATCACGTGAGACATTTGACAGAAGTACAGAACGTAACAAAAATGTTAGTACCGAACCGTTTAATTTTTTGATGTAAAAATTACTGAAGTTTCGGTATACCATGCAACACTGCTCTGTGGACTCACCCTATGTCATCACGGTAGACGCGGGAGATCAGCACCTCCCCCTTGTGGTTGTAGATGAACAATCCTCCAATCATGATGGCAGCCTCTCAGTCATAACAGGCCATGAGGAGTGACTGCATGGGGGAGAGAGAGAGTAGGGAAGTGATCAGCAGTCAGCACAACAATAAAAAATCAGAGGGGGAAAAAGGCTTCTTGAAGAAATGTCTTCTTGGGTCAGGAGGAATTCAGAAAGAAATCATATATCTGCCTGAAGAGGCAGAGAGAGAGAGAGACTACTACATCCATCTCTAGATACTACTAGGCAGGAAAGGAGTAGTTTAACAAAAGTACATGATCCACAACAAGAAAAGCCCTAGATTAACTAATCCTCTTCCTTCCCACTCCTCAGGAAGACAAATAAAATAGGCCTAGACCAGATTACTGCTCCTATAGCTAACACACAGAAAACAGGAGGGGAATCAAGGTGTTCATTAGGCCCCAAAATTAAGAAAGCTGAATGAAACAGGGTGGGTCCTACCTAAACCCCCAATAAGAAATACGCGCCCTAATGAACACGACCCTAGAGGAGCGATGCCATCTAGGCTAATTTGTTAATGAATTAAAAACATGTCTACCCTTTCATTTGACCTTCAGGTGCCATAGGAAGCACATTTCCAATTCCTGTCATGATTGAACTGAATTCGGCTCAGATTGAAGGACCCACCCCACCCCACCCCCTTTACCTGTCTACCTCTCAGTCTATTCAGAAGGACACATCCAAAAGCTTACAGAGAACTCATTTGACCCTTATATCTATTCAAACATCATGAAGCCAGACTGATAGAGTTGACATATGCAAGTCAGCGCAATAGCCTAGTGTGTGTGTGAATGTGTGTGTGTTCCTCAAGATCTGACCTTATGTCTCTCTCACTCCAAGGTCAGTGTGACCGGGTCTATGTCTGCCGATTAAGTACCGCTACGTGTGGTCGTAGGCTATGACAAAGTTCTAGCAGTGTCAGATCCCGGTGACTAACCAATAGGAACATGGCCGGCACAGAGAATGCACACAATAATGTTTATTGTGAATAGTCAGAGGAATATAAAAGTTTGATTTAAACGCTTAGCATACATGCTGTGCAAGAAGAACGATGTCCCTAACAATGTTGTTTACACGACACACCTGAAATCAGGCTACCTGATAGGATTATACATTTTAGAAAAACATCCTACCATGTTATATGGGGGAAGCTTATCTGATTCTGAGTTCAGGCATAACGTTTGTTTATATGTAAAAACTATTTCTAAGATGCATACTTGGTAACATCGCGCAGTGTGATGTGATAATCATAAAAGCCTGAATCCGACATACAGTCTGCAAAGACCTTAAGATGACAACAAGGGTGAGCCGCCCGCTTCTGCTATCTAAAGGGCAACAATAATAGTGAAACAGTTGGCATGTGGCCAGCAAGACAAGCACAGTCAAACAGATAAGTTTGCGTAAAGAGCTGGTACATACAGTTGAAATCGGAAGTTTACATACACTTAGGTTGGAGTCAGTAAAACTTGTTTTTCAACCACTCCACAAATTTCTTGTAGACAAACTATAGTTTTGGCAAGTCGGTAAGGACATCTACTTTGTGCTTGACACAAGTAATTTTTCCAACAATTGTTTACAGACAGATTATTTCACTTATAATTCACTGTATCACAATTCCAGTGGGTCAGACGTTTACATACACTAAGTTGACCATTTAACTTCTCAGGGCTACGTGGGATGCTACCGTCCCACCCACGGTTCAAACTATTCAACAGCCAGTGAAAAATCAGAGCGCCAAATTCAAAACCACAAAATGTCATAATTCAAAGTTCTCAAACATACGGCTATTTTACACCATTTTAAAGATACACGTCTCCTTAATGTAACCACATTGTCCGATTTCAAAAAGGCTTTACGGCGAAAGCATAAAGTTAGATTATGTTAGGACAGTTCCAACACAAGAAAAACCACACAGCCATTTTCCTAGCAAGGACAGGCATCACAAAAACCAGAAAACCAGCTAAAATTATGCACTAACCTTTGACGATCTTCATCAGATGACACTCCTAGGACATCATGTTACACAATACATGCATTTTTTGTTCGATCAAGTTCATATTTATATCCAAAAACAGCATTTTACATTGCCGCGTGATGTTCAGAAAATATTTTGCCTCTTACATCTAGACGTTCCGCTGGCGGAACACCTGCTCAAATATCCAATGATGGGTGTGGCGCAAATGACAAATTCCTCAAAAATCCAAAAACTTCCATTTTTCAAACATATGACTATTTTACACCATTTTAAAGACAAGACTCTCCTTTATCTAACCACACTGTCCGATTTCAAAAAGGCTTTACAGCGAAAGCAAAACATTAGATTATGTCAGCAGAGTACCCAGCCAGAAATAATCAGACACCCATTTTTCAAGCTAGCATATAATGTCACAAAAAACAAAACCACAGCTAAATGCAGCACTAACCTTTGATGATCTTCATCAGATGACACTCCTAGGACATTATGTTATACAATACATGCATGTTTTGTTCAATCAAGTTCATATTTATATCGAAAAACAGCTTTTTACATTAGCATGTGACGTTCAGAACTAGCATTCCCACCGAAAACTTCCGGTGAATTTACTAAATTACTCACGATAACGTTCACAAAAAACATAACAATTATTTTAAGAATTATAGATACAGAACTCCTTTATGCACTCGCGGTGTCCGATTTTAAAATAGCTTTTCGGTGAAAGCACATTTTGCAATATTCTGAGTAGATAGCCCGGCCATCGCTAGCTATTTTGACACCCACCAAGTTTGGTACTCACCAAACTCAGATTTACTATAAGAAAAATTGGATTACCTTTGCTGTTCTTCGTCAGAATGCACTCCCAGGACTTCTACTTCAATAACAAATGTTGGTTTGGTTCCAAATAATCCATAGTTATATCCAAATAGCGGCGTTTTGTTTGTGCGTTCAAGACACTATCCGAAGGGTAAAGAAGGGTGACACGCCCGGCGCGTTTTGTGACAAAAAAAATCAAAATATTCCATTACCGTACTTCGAAGCATGTCAAACGCTGTTTAAAATCAATTTTTATGCCATTTTTCTCGTAAAAAAGTGATAATATTCCGACCGGGAAACCCTGTTTTCGTTCAAAGACAAAAAAATAAAAACATGGAGTCGTCTCGTGCACGCGCCCCCTGTCTCATTGTTCTCAGATCGACCACTATCCAAATTCGCTACTGTTTTTCAGCCATGGCCTGCAAAGTCATCATTCAACGTTCTGGCGCCTTCTGAGAGCCTATGGGAGCGTTAGAAAATGTCACGTTACAGCAGAGATTCCCTGTTTTGGATAGAGATGATCAAGAAGGCCAAGAAATAGTCAGAGAGAGCGCTTCCTGTTTGGAATCTTCTCAGGTTTTGGCCTGCCAAATGAGTTCTGTTATACTCACAGACACCATTCAAACAGTTTTAGAAACTTTGGAGTGTTTTCTATCCAAAGCTAATAATTATATGCATATTCTAGTTTCTGGGCAGGAGTAATAATCAGATTAAATCGGGTACGTTTTTTATCCGGCCGTGAAAATACTGCCCCCTATCCATAACAAGTTAAAATGCAAATCAATTTATAACATTTTTGACATACGTTTTTCAGGATTTTTTTGTTGTTATTCTGTCTCTCACTGTTCAAATAAACCTACCATTAAAATTATAGACTGATCATTTCTTTGTCAGCGGGCAAACGTACAAAATTAGCAGGGAGTCAAATACTTTTCCCCCCTCACTGTATGTACAGTATGTTTTGCGGCTTGCTTAGAGTATCACTTCCGCTCAATTCGGCTTATACCGGGGCTCGAACCCAGGACCTCCGCCGCGCAAACACACGTGACTGCCCTCCTGAAGCTTCTAACCCAGCTGTGCCACAGAAAAAATAGCTATTTGTCAGCGCAGGTGGGGACACTTTAGGCTGAGTTTCACCGATCCCTCACATAAAGTGAGTTAACTAAGATATTGTAAATAAGGAAACACCAACAAGTTTAATGTATACTGATCATAAACATGAACGACTTTACTGAGTTACAGTTTATAAGGAAATCAGTAAATTTAAATAAATTTAAATATTCCTCAAGGTAGCAGAATTTCAGGGAACACATTTAGTTGGGGGCAACTTTAATTTTTGTCTGGATACGATTCTGGATAGATCCTCAACTAAAGCAACCTCAATGACAAAGTCAGCCAAATGCACTCTATCATTTATGAAAGACTTACATTTGAAAGACATATGGAGACAGCTCCACCCATAAAATAGGGATTACTTATTCCACTCCTGCCCGCATAACTCTCTTACCCAGATTGACTTTTTTCTCCTATCAGTACAGGTAACCCATAGAGTTCTAGAAACTGAGTATTTATCCAGAACTATCTCAGATAATTCTCCCCTCACACTTTCTGTTTGGATGCCAGATGGAGTTCAAGGGACTTATAGATGGTGCCCAAATCCAACTCTTTTGAAATAGACAGAATTTTGTAAATTTATCAGATACCAAATTACGTTTTTATTTGAAACAAACTGTCCGTCCTCTCCCAATAGTTTTGTACTCTGGGATACATTAAAAGCCTTTCTTCGGGGTCAAATAATTTCTTATACCACAGGTCTTAAAAATGCACTACTGAATTGAATGAATTAGAGAATGACATCCTATTACTACAAAAAGAACACAAAAAATCTGGCTCTAAAGAAACATACCGCTCGTTGGAGAATAAAAAACTAAAATATAATACCCTAAGTACTTACAAAACTGAAACGGCTATTCTTAGAAGTAGGCAAAGATAGTATGAATTGGGGAAGAAGACGCACAAAGTCTTGGCCTGGCAGATAAAAGCTGAGGAGAAAACCGAGAACCATCAACTCTATTGAAACACAGAACGGTCAAGTGTCTCACAACGCGGAAGAGATTAATGATTCATTTAAACAATACTATTCTAAGTTAAACACTTCTGGTGGAACAGAACCAGCAATGATAGACACATTTCTGTCAACTATTGAACTACCGCTCCTCACACAGGAAGACCAAAACGAACTAGATCGCCCCTTTACAAAAACAGAAATCGAAAAGGCAATTTCCTCTCTACAATCCAGCAAATCACCAGGAGAAGATGGCTTTCCCCCAGAGTTTTATAAGGAGTTTAAGGATTTGCTTATTCCTCTCTTGATGGATGTTCTAAATTTAGCTGCTGAGACGCAGAGTCTACCGGACTCCTTTTCCACGGCTATTATAACAGTTATACATAAAAAAATAAAGATCCTCTACAATGTTCTTCCTATAGGCCGATCTCGCTCCTCAATGCCGACAATAAATTGATTTCTAAGGTGATGGCTAATAGATTATTATAATATTTGCCAAACCTGATTAGCACCGATCAAACAGGCTTTATACAGAAAATATCCTCCACCAATAATTTGCGCAGGTTATTCAACGTAATTCACATGGCCAGTGTGAGGAGAGATTCTAGTATAGCAGTATCTCTAGACGCTGAAAAGCCCTTTAATAGGCTGGAGTGGCCATACCTATTCAAATTTAACCTTGGTCCTTCGTTTGTCAACTGGGTTAAAACGTTATACTATAAACCGCAAGCCAAGATCACAACTAATGGCATGATGTCAGCCACATTCCCACTCTTTAGAGGTAGTAGACTGAGCTGTTCACTTTCCCCGCTCCTTTTTGTGCAAGCCACAGAACCCCTGACGGAGGCCATAAGAACGGATCCTGGCATAAAGGGCTTTCTGGTGGGCCAGATAACGCATAAGACCTCATTGTTCGCAGACAACATTATTTTGTTCCTCTCTGACCCGACCTGATCTCTCTCAAAACTACAGGCGCTTTTGGGTACATACAGCTCTATATCAGGTTACAAAGTCAACATGGACAAAAGTGAAATACTTCCACTGACTCGCTTTGACTATAGCATCTGTGAACAAACGGGTCCGTTCAGTTGGTCGCCACATGGGTTCAAATATCTAGGAATAACAGTTGATAATGACTTAACTACTCTGTCTTGGTTCAGAAGGTGGTGAATGACTTGAATAGATGGATAGATCTGCCTCTCACATTATCTGGGAGAATTAGCTGTATTAAGATGAACGTTCTGCCTAAGATGATGTACCTATTTTTATATTTACGAATAACCATACCCAAGAGTTTCTTTAAGTCCTTTAACAAGACCATAAGACAATTTGTACGGAACGGTAAAACCCCAAGGGTGAGCCTGGACAAATTAACGTGGGAGGCCTCTGCCTACCAAATTTCAAGATGTATTATTGGGCAGCGCAAATGATATTAATTTCATTCCTATTTTAATGGATGGAAATGGATGGAAAAATGTTTGCTCTTAATGAAGAGGTTGGGAGTAATATTATCTACAAGTGGAACCCCAAGACTATATCAACAAAAACAAGCAATACCTGTACCATCAATTTAGTAAGATCTTGGTATGAAATCCATAAGTTATTTGGTCTGAAACAAGACTTGTCACCCAAAACACCCATGTGGCAAAGCAGACTCCTGCCAATGATCTTGGATAGCAACATTTTTCAACAGTGGCATGAGAAGGGAATAACGCATTTAGAACATTGTTATATAGATAGGGTACTTATCTCATTTGAGCAACTAAAAGAAAAATACCAGTTATCCAATTATCATTTATTTTGGTATTTACAGTTAAAACTTGCTCAGAAGCACTTTTGGAGATATGACTTTACCAAATCTATCAAGTATTGAACAACTACTCCATGATAACAATGACACATACAGATTTATATCCAGTGTACTCATTGCTAATGCAACAATGCCCAAAACCAGATGTACATAAGTCAAGAAAGCGATGGGAATCCGATTTGAATACTACAATTGATGAGGGTCTATGGTCGGAACTATGCCAAAATAGCGTGTCAGCGACCATCAACTCTAGATTAGAGGTCGACCATGGCCGGGTCGATTAATTAGGGATAATTTTCACGTTTTCATAACAATCGGTAATCGGCGTTTTTGGGTGCCGATTATGGCCGATTACATTGCAATCCACGAGGAGACTGCGTGGCAGGCTGACCACCTGTTACGCGAGTGCAGCAAGGAGCCAAGGTAAATTGCTAGCTAGCATTAAACTTATCTTATAAAAAACAATCAATCTTAATATCATCAACCATGTGTAGGGATTATGTTACTAGTTTAAATAGCTTGTCCTGTGTTGCATATAATCAATGCAGTGCCTGTTCATTTATCATCGAATCACAGCCTACTTCACCAAACGGGTGATGATTTAACAAAAGCGCATTCGCGTCAGGGTATACGCAGAGGTTTGGGCCGCCTGGCTCGTTGCGAACTGTGTGTTCCTAACAAAGACAGTAATTCATTTGCCAGAATTTTACATAATTATGACATAACATTGAAGGTTGTGCAATGTTACAGCAATATTTAGACTTAGGGTTGCCACCCGTTCGATAAAATACGGAACGGTTCCATATTTCACTGAAAGAATAAACGTTTTGTTTTCGAAATGATCGTTTCCGGATATGACCGTATTTCTGTGTGTTTATTATATTATAATTAAGTCTATGATTTGATATTTGACAGAACAGTCTGACTGAGTGGTGGTAGGCAGCAGCAGGCTCGTAAGCATTCATTCAAACAGCACTTTCCTGCGTTTGCCAGCAGCTCTTCGCAATGCTTGAAGCACAGCGCTGTTTATGACTCCAAGCCTATCAACTCCCGAGATTAGGCTGGCAATACTATAGTGCCTATAAGAACATCCAATAGTCAAAGGTGTATATGAAATACAAATGGTATAGAGAGAAATAGTCCTATAATTCCTATAATAACTACAATCTAAAACTTCTTAACTGGGAATATTGAAGACTCATACTAAAAGGAACCACCAGCTTTCATATGTTCTCATGTTCTGAGCAAGGTACTTTAAATGTTAGTTTTTTTACATGGCATATATTGCACTTTTACTTTCTTCTCCAACACTGTGTTTATGCATTATTTTAACCAAATTGAACATGTTTCATTATTTATTTGAGACTAAATGTATTTTATTTATGGATTATATTAAGTTAAAATAAAAGAGTTCATTCAGTATTGTTGTAATTGTCATTATTACAAATATGTATATAAAAATCAGCCGATTAATCGGTATCGGCTTTTTTGTCCTCCAATAATCGGTATTGGTATTGAAAAATCGTAATCGGTCGACCTCTACTCTAGATATAGACGTATACATTACAACTTCCTCCACCAACTCTATCTGACACCTCAGAGGTTACATAGATATAACCCAGAAATATCAGAAATGTGTTTTAGATGTGGAACAGAAGGCACATTTTTGCATTCTACTTGGCAGTGTACTAAATTACAAGCCTTCTGGCATGATGTTTGTGACATCATGCCAGAAGGGATCAGAAGGGACCTCCCTTCTCCCTTTATTATGGAGGTCCCTTCCCACTTGACCCTGAAATATGCCTTCTGGGTAACTTCACAAATGTGAATTCGAAGAATAACTTCAAAATCAAATTTACAGAAATCGCCCTTGCCACTGCAAGAAAATGCGTTGCATTGACATGGAAATCGGATTCCCCTCTCCCAATTACAAGATGGCTCTCTGAAATTAATGTGTATTCCTATGGAGATTACCTATGCTCTAAGAAATAAATTCAACCACTTTGTTTTCACAATGGCAACCATTCCTGGACTATATGAAAACACTTCCATTGAGGTTGGTGGAGGTGAGCTTGTAGATCGATGTAGCTATTGTCTCTCTGTAATGTACTGTTTGTATTGCTTTGTGTATATGTTGGTATCTCTTGTCATTTGTCTTATTTAGTTATTTGTATTATTACTATTCTAATTTAACTCATTTATTATTTGTATTTTGTAATTTGTCATTGTTTTAAGTGATTTTATTTTGGGGGGTGGGGACCATTGATTTACTTTTTGTAGTAGTATTTACTCTTGCTGTGTTGTATTGTTCTGTTGTTGAATAATTGAAAAAATATATATAAAAAATAAATGTAAAGTAAGAATTTAACTTGTAAATGTTAATTCATAGTTGTAACAACTGTCACGCCCTGACCTGAGAGAGCCTTTTTATGTCTCTATTTAGGTTTGGTCAGGGTGTGATTTGGGTGGGCATTCTATGTCTGTATTTCTATGTTGGGGATTGCTTTGTTTCGGCCGGGTATGGCTCCCAATCAGGAACAGCAGTACATCGTTGTTGCTGATTGGGAGTCATACTTAGGCAGCATGTTTTTCCTTTGGGTTTGGTGGGTAGATATTTTCTGTTTAGTCATTTGTTACCTGACAGGACTGTTTGGCTGTTGTCTTTTGTTTATTTGTAAAGTGTTCTCTTTTTTTAAATTAAATAACAAAGATGAGCACTAACCACACTGCGCCTTGGTCTACTACTTCAGACAGCCGCTACAACAACGTACATTTACAGATCTAATTTAACATTTATGTTTCAAGTTTCGAGCATGGCTTTTCTAACGATCATAACAATTTACTTATGGATTTTCTTACGATCCTAATGATATGTATGTTCAACCTTTTGGCAGCTATCTCGCTCCATAATCGCACTGCCTGAGGCAAATGGTGGTCACACTCGATACCGACTGTTTTTTTGGTCCACGCCCCTACCCTTTTTAAGGTATCTGTGACCAACAGATGCATATCTGTATTCCCAAATCAAATCAAATTGTATTTGTCACATGCTCCGAATACAACAGGTGTAGACCTTACAGTGAAATGCTTACTAAAAAGCCCTTAACCAACAATGCAGTTTTAAGAAGAAAAAAAAACAGAAATAAAGTATAGCTACAGTAAAATAACAATAGCGAGGCTATATACAGGGGGTACCGGTACAGAGTTAATGGTCGAGGTAATTGAGGTAATATGTACATGTAGGTAGAGTTATTAAAGTGACTATGCATACATAATAACAGAGAGTAGCAGCAGCGTAAAGGGGGGGGGGGGGGGGGGGGCAATGCAAATAGTCTGGGTAGCCATTTGATTAGATGTTCAGGAGTCTTATGGTTTGGGGGTAGAAGCTGTTTAGAAGCCTATTGGACCTAGACTTGGAGCTCCGGTACCAGTCATGTGAAATCCACATACATTAGGGCCTTATGAATTAATTTTAATTGACTGATATTCTTATATGAACTATAACAGGGAAATCTTTGAAATGGTTGCGTTCATATATTTTTTCAGTATAATTAGCACATTTTCTTCCCTTTTAACTGCATTGTTGGCAAAGGCCTCGTAAGTAAACTGTTGTATTCGGCGCATGTGACAAATACAATTTTATTTGAGGATCCATCCATTCAAAGACTGGAGAACCAGCGGGATCAACACTGAGATCCTATTGAATTACTAATTCCATGCATCAACATGTCTTCAGCGTTCTAGAATAGTCTAGCAGCTAATATTAGCCAGTTAACCTTCATAACAACTCTGAACGCATTTGGTAGTGTGTTTATTTTGACAATTTGAGATTGCAATGGCCTGTGAACATCATCAGTAGCAAGGGGGCAGATACATGAAATGCGAGTTATAATGTCGTTATTACATCGATTCGCATGGGGATGCAGCAAACCAAGGTACCTAGCTCGCTAATGTCAGCTAACGTAAGAGGTTTTGAAATGAGCTATCTAGCTAACCTCTACTAGTACTACTGTACTGCTAGATGTCTGCCTGACCGGAAAACTAGCTACTGTGGCTAGCTAACGTTATCTATCACCGATAACGAACTAGCTATACATTTTGTAGCTATCGCCGTTAGGGTATTCTGTCCTAATGTGTATTCCCATAACTATACCGTTTTTTCAACATCACACAACACAGTTCTTGGTTCCAAATTGCCTTTTAAAATCAACTTGCTAGTGTAACAGCACCGGTTACACTAGCATGCGAAATGTGGCTGATTAGCTAGCAAACTACCATTGTCACGACTCGTTTGCTCTCGTCTCGGTCAAATTTTTACTGCATTGCTCCTGTTCTCACCGGTCTCCCTTGCACTCACCTGAAGCTGTACAGGCAAATTTACCTGAAAAGCCGCAACTACGTGTCCTAAAAGCACTAATTTTGAAACAGGATGGTTAAGATCAAGGTTTTTATTTCACTCACTTTCTTACTCCAATTCAAGATGTCGACCGCTCCTAGCTCCAAAGAGACTCACTGTCAATTGACAATGAAGCGGATTATAGGGCAGTGAGAGCATCTACTAGCCCTGCTGGATTTATATATTTCAACGGTCGTATTGCTTTATCAAGACTAGCATGTACTGTAATGGCATTGGATGTTCCCCAAGCAACAATGAAAGTAGTAGACATTCAACTTTTAGATTTAGTTTGGTGGAATAAACCACACTATTTAAAAAGGGTATTATGTACAATTTTTAATCCGGCCCAATTTGCAAAACCTGTTTGAAAAGATGTATGAGGTATTTTTATGTTCTTTTTAACGTATTTTTACTGACCGGAATATTACGTTTTTTCCTGAACATCATACCACCAGTTGGTCATAATTGTGACCTCTATCTGACCAGATGGTCATAATTCTGACCACTATATTATGTGCTATATTAGGAAGCCTTCTGGTCATAGTTAAAGATGCAATGTGCAGAAATCGCTCTGCCATTTCCTGGTTGTTCAAATTCTAATAGTTAGCCTAATTTCAGTTTATGTGACAAAACAATCAGTCATTGTGTAGACAATCGTTGTACCATTTAAACCGCTGTGAAATTTTCCATACCCAAAAATATTGTATTTTCAGCTTTTTGAAACTGGTGTGCAAAACCGAAAGTAAAAGACACAAAACTGAAATTTAAGAACGGGGAGCATAGAAAAAGCGCACATAGAACATATCTACAGCTTCTTAGATTTGCTTTCAACTTGCTCATATACATCCTTTGCATCCTTCTCCACCATGCCAGTCAGGGGAATATTTTAGGACTTTCCAGAAGGCCTGCAACACATTAATCTCCTGAATTTTCTGACTTTTCATGACAGTAATTGTAAGCATAAAAAGATAACTAATTAAATTAAGGATTGGCATAATGTGGGCATGCAGGGCACGACAGAACAGTAACGCACAGTAAAATATCTTCAACAGTCAGAATCTACTAAAGTGGTAGCAAAGACATGTTTGCTTCTCTGTCCCTTCAAATTGAAGTGGGACATTAATTCATTGGTAATCAATCTGAAAGAAAGAGGATATCAAAATTAGACAGTGTTTGGATAATGACCATTTTTAAAAGTTGAAGTTTTGCTTAATCCTAATACATGTTGTAATATTCAAACAACTTTTTATAAACACACCGCTCCATAATCCTGAGGACGTTGTCCCGGACAGAGGTTCCCCAGTTGAGGACAGCTTGGCAGTCTTAAAAGAAGAAAGTGAAATGCAAAAGTTAAAGTACACTATATATACAAAAGTATGTGGACACACTTTCAAATTTGTGGATTTGGCTATTTCAGGCACACCCGTTGCTGACAGATGTATAAAATCGAGCACACAGCCATTCAATCTCCATGCACAAACATTGTCAGTAGAATGGCCTTACTGAAGAGCTCAGTGACTTTCAACGTGGCACCATCATAGGATGCCACCTTTCCAAGAAGTCAGTCTGTCAAATTTCTGCCCTGCTAAAGCTGCACCGGTCAACTGTAAGTGCTGTTATTGTGAAGTGGAAACATCTAGGAGCAACAACGGCTCAACCGCGAAGTGGTAGGCCACACAAGCTTACAGAACGGGACCACCGAGTGCTGAAGCGTGTAGCACATAAAAATCGTCTGTCTTCAGTTGCAACACTCACTACCAAGTTCCTGAAATGGGTTACCATGACCGAGCAGCCGCATGGCTGGAGTGGTGTAAAGCTCGATGCCATTGAACTCTGGAGGAGTGGAAACGTTCTCTGGAGTGATGAATCACGCTTCACCATCTGGCAGTCTGACGGACAAATTTGGGTTTGGTGGATGCCAGGAGAACGCTACCTGCCCGAATGCATAGTGCTAAATGTAAAGTTGGTGGAGGAGGAGTTTTGGGGCTGTTTTTCATTGTTCGGGCTAGGCCCCTTAGTTCAAGTGAAGGGAAATGTTAACGCTTCAGCATACAATGACATTCTAGAGGATTCTGTGCTTCCAACTTTGTGTCAACAGTTTGGGGAAGGCCCCCGTGCACAAAGGGAGGTCCATACAGAAATGGTTTGTCGATATCGGTGTGGAAGAACTTAACCTGTTGGGGCTAGGGGGCAGTATTTGCACGGCCGGATAAAAAACGTACCCGATTTAATCTGGTTACTACTCCTGCCCAGTAACTAGAATATGCATATAATTGTTTGATTTGCATAGAAAACACCCTAAAGTTTCTAAAACTCTTTGAATGGTGTCTGTGAGTATAACAGAACTCATTTGGCAGGCCAAAACCTGAGAAGATTCCAAACAGGAAGCGCTCTCTCTGTCCATTTCATGGCCTTCTTGACCATCTCTAACAAAAACAGGGGATCTCTGGCATGACGTGACATTTTCTAACGCTCCCATAGACTCTCAGAAGAAGCCAGAAAGCTGAATCGTGGCTTTGCAGGCCCTGGCTGAAAAACATTAGCGCATTTTGTAAGTGGTCGATCTGAGAAGAATGATACTGGAGGCGCGTGCCCGAGTCGATTCCATGTTTACTTTCTCTCTCTTTGAACGAAAACAACCACTCCCGGTCGGAAAATTATCGCTTTTTTACGAGAAAAATGGCATAAAAATTGATTTTAAACAACGGTTGACATGCTTCGAAGTACGGTAATGGAATATTTAGAATTTTTCTGTCACGAAACGCGTCGGGCGCGTAACTCTTATTTACCCTTTGGATAGTGTCTTGAACGCACGCACAAAACGCTGCTATTTGGATATAACTATGGATTATTTGGGACCAAACCAACATTTGTTATTGAAGTAGAAGTCCTGGGAGTGCATTCTGACGAAGAACAGCAAAGGTAATAACATTTTTCTTATAGTAAATCTGACTTTGGTGAGGGCTAAACTTGGTGGGTGTCTAAATAGCTAGCCCTGTTTTGCCGGGCTATCTACTTAGAATATTGCAAAATGTGCTTTCACCGAAAAGCTATTTTAAAGTCGGACATAGCGAGTGCATATAGGAGTTCTGTATCTATAATTCTTAAAATAATTGTTATGTTTTTTGTGAACGTTTATCGTGAGTAATTTAGTAAATTCACCGGAAGTGTTCGGTGGGAATGCTAGTCACATGCTAGTCACATGCTAATGTAAAAAGCTGTTTTTTGATATAAATATGAACTTGATTGAACAAAACATGCATGTATTGTATAACATAATGTCCTAGGAGTGTCATCTGATGAAGATCATCAAAGGTTAGTGCTGCATTTAGCTGTGGTTTGGGTTTATGTGACATATGCTAGCTTGAAAAATGGGTGCCTGATTATTTCTGGCTGGGTACTCTGCTGACATAATCTAATGTTTTGCTTTCGTTGTAAAGCCTTTTTGAAATCGGACAGTGTGGTTAGATTAACGAGAGTCTTGTCTTTAAAATGGTGTAAAATAGTCATATGTTTGAGAAAGCGTCCCACCTAGCCCATAGAGGTTAACAGGCCTGCACAGAGCCCTGACCTCAACCCCATGGAACACCTTTGGGATGAATTGGAACACCGACCGCAAGCCAGGCCTAATTTGCCCAACCTCACTAATGCTCCTGTGGCTGAATGGAAGCAAGTCCCCGCAGCAGTGTTCCAACATCTAGTGGAAAGCCTTCCCAGAAGAGTGCCCATTTTAATGCCCATGATTTTGGAATGAGATGTTCGACAAGAAGGGTACACATACTTTTGGTCATGTAGTGTATATGTGAAGAGGCAATAAAGAAACAAAATATTATCTTGTTCAAAAGCAACAACCAATGGGTGTAATTGGAAAATCTCTTCTTCTTCTCTGCAACTGAGCATGAGTGTAACGCACTGGCCATAGAGAGGGGTTTTTTGTTCTTTATTTTGGTTAGGCCAGGGTGTTACATTGGGTGGGCATTCTATGTTCTGTTTCTATGTGTTTGTATTTCTTTGTTTTGGGCCGTGTGTGGCTCCCAAATCAGGCACAGCTGAAGTTCGTTGCTGTTGATTGGGAGTCACACATAAGTGCATGTTTTTCCGTTGGGGTTTTGTGGGTAATTGTTTCTGTGTAGCGTAATTTCCAACAGGACTGTTCGGCTGTCTGTTTCCTTGTTTTTGTTTGAATAGTGTTCTGGCAATCATTAAATATGTTGAACACTAACTCCGCTGCGTTTTGGTCCACTCTCTCTAAAGGCAGTCGTTACAATGAGGGAGAAAACTTTACATGAATCACCAAGTGAGGTGTCTGTTGAATCAGAACACAAGGGTTTTGCACCTGGAAAAAAAGGTGAGTTAAAATAGGATTTTATTTGCTTTACAAACATATTATTAGAAACGGTGCTATTTCAATTGGATCTACTTACACTACACTCTTACAAAAAGGGGTCCAAAAGGGTTCTTCGGCTGTCCCCATAGGGGAACCCTTTTTGGTTTCAGATAGAACAATTTTTGTTTCCAGGTAGAATCCTTTTGGGTTCCATGTAGAACCCTCTGTGGAAATGGTTCTACATGGAACCCATCAATGCTGTGATGCAAAAATACTAGCAAAATGCATAGCACTCAGAATTAAAAGGGTTTTACCAGGTATTGTTCATCCTGATCAGACAGGTTTTTTACATGGACGATACATTGGAGATAATATACGACAACTACTAGAAATAATAGAACGTCATGAAACATCTAAGAAGCCAGGCCTGGTATTTATAGCGGATTTTGAAAGGCATTTGATAAAGACTGAATTTTATTTATAAATGCCTGGATTTTTTCCATTTCGGTAATTCTCTTATAAAATGGGTAAAAAATAATGTATAGCAACCCCAGGTGTAAAATAGTAAATAACAGCTACTTCTCAGAGAGTTTTGAATTGTCAAGAGGAGTTGAACAAGGGTGTCCGCAGTCACCATATATATTCGTTATGGCCATCGAACTACTAGCTATTAAAATCAGATCCAATAACAACATTATAGGATTAGAAATCCAAGGCTTAAAAACAAAGCTGTCCATGTATGCCGATGACTCAAGTTTTATATTATGTCCGCAAGCTAGATCCCTGCAATGTCTCATTGAGGATCTAGATAACTTTTCTCTACTCTCTGGACTAAAACCTAATTATGGTAAGTGTACAATATTACGTATTGGATCTTTAAAAAAAATACAACTTTTACATTACCCTGCAGTTTACCTATAAAGTGGGCTGATGGTGAAGTAGACATATTTGGTATTCATATCACAAAAGATATAAATAAGCTCTCCACAATGAATTTGAATAGACAAGATTCTGCAACCTGTCTATTTATGGAAAAATTGCCCTGATTAACTCCTTAGTCATATCTCAGTTTACTCACTTATTTATGGCGCTGCCTACTCCTAATGATTCGTTTTTCAAATCATATGATCAAAAAATATGTTGCTTTATTTGGGACGCTAAACCAGAGAAAATTAAGCGTGCATATCTATATAATGAATATGAATTAGGTGGGTTGAAATTATGAAATATAAAAGCACTAAACCTCTCTCTAAAAGCTTCACTTATTAAAAAGTTTTACTTGAACCTTAAATGTTTCTCAAGTAGATAACTAAGAAAAGCTCATCCACTGTTTAAATATGGCCTTTGCGCCTTTGTGCAGATTGCCATGTCTCATTTTCGATTCATTGAAAATGATACTTTTTTCAAAGTATCTCTCTTTTTCAAACAAGCATTGCAGAGCTGGCTACAATTTCAATTTCATCCCCCTGAAAAGATAGAACAAATATTACAGCAAATATTATGGCTGAACTCACATGTGCTGGTTGATAAAATACCTGTATTTATGGGAAAGATGTTTGAAAAGGGTATTTTGTTCTTAAATTATATTGTAAATTGGAATGGTAGTGTTATGTCCTTCATGGAGTTATCAGAATTGTATGGGAAGATCTGCTCAATCCAAGATTACAACCAATTGATTACAACATTACCCCAAAAATGGAGGAGGCAGGTGGCAGCGGGAGGAGGTAGGGAACTGGTATGTCTGCCCAATATAAAGGATCAAAACTGGCGGAGGAATAGAAATAGCATAAATAGGAAAGTATACCAGTTTAATTTGATTACCAGGATGTGGACAACTGTGCCATACAGATTGCAAAATAGTTAAGAAGAGATTTTTGATGTACCGATTCCATGGTACAGGATTGATACAGTTGAAGTCGGAAATGTACATACACCTTAGCAAATTACATTTCAACTCAGTTTTTCACAGCTCCTGACAATTAATCCCAGTAAAAATTCCTTAGGTCAGTTAGGATCACCACTTTATTTTAAGAATGTGAAATGTCAGAATAATAGTAGAGAGAATGATTTATTTTGGCTTTTATTTCTTTCATCACATTCCCAGTAGGTCAGAAGTTTACATACACTCAATTAGTATTTGGTAGCATTTCCTTTAAATTGTTTAACTTGGGTCAAACGTTTCGGTTAGCCTTCCACAAACTTCCCACAATAAGTTGGGTGAATTTTGGCCCATTTCTCCTGACAGAGCTGGTGTAACTGAGTCAGGTTTGTAGGTCTCCTTGCTCACACACTCTTTTTCAGTTCTGCCCACAAATTGTCTATAGGATTGAGGTCAGGGCTTTGTGATGGCCATTCCAATACCTTGACTTTGTTGTCCTTAAGCCATTTTGACACAACTTTGGAAGTATGCTTTGGGTCATTGTCCATTTGGAAGACGTATTTGCGACCAAGCTATAACTTCCTGACTGATGTCTTGAGATGTTGCTTCAATTTATCCACATAATTTTCCTTCCGCCATCTATTTTGTGAAGTGCACCAGTCCCTCCTACAGCAAAGCCCCCCCACAACATGATGCTGCCACACCCGTGCTTCATGGTTGGGATGGTGTTCTTCGGCTTCGGCTCCCCCTTTTTCTTCCAAACATAACGAATGGTCATTATGGCCAAACAGTTATATTTTGTTTCATCAGACCAGAGGACATTTCTCCAAAAAGTACGATCTTTGTCCTATCTGAAAGCCACTAATATTACCACTCACTTTGTTATTTTCACTAGTCTCAATGTCTGTTTCCCTCAACTAGGAACCTTCTTCCCAATAGGAAGACCTTTTCAATCTATACTGCTAATACACAGATCACTCTTAACCCATGTTCTGCTTTTCCCCCTATTGCAAGGTTTAAAACAAATCAAACATGATAACTTTCTCCATATTGGAAGGCATTGTTTTAATTTTAGCCTACCCTAACAATGTCACTCTATATATTTATTTCACATTTCTGTTGGATATTCACTTCTGCTTCACACTTACTAAATGTCTATTATTTTAAGATTAACCAGATTAACAGAAGTATGGCAGACCAGGGGGTTTGGTCAAGACGTTTATACAGATCAGACACGGACAGAGTAGGATTAGCTCGGTTTCAAGGGTGTTTATTTAAATAATAAATCAAAAAGAAAAGGATAGATCTCCCCCATGAGACCCTCTCCGGGATACTGTCTTCTGGGCTCCGGGTCTTGCTGTATCCTGTCAGGATCAAAACTGCACTCACTCCTGTTACCTCTGTAACCTTCCCCAACTATACGGGAGTCCTTTCTTCCCCCACTCTCCCTGTGTGCTGCCCTTCTGGCAGCTTTATGGGCCTTGCACAGCTGGTGAGCAATCAGCCCTTGATTACTCACAAACTCCCAATCAGCCCCAATTAGTCCTGGCCAGAGAACCGGTCGAGATCTGGCAGATCCAGCAGATGGAGCCATCGCCTCATGATGTATACACTGTCTGTCACCAGGCCTCGACGAGTCTCCCCCAGGTGGCTGACCTGCTGTACACCGTTACTTCCCCCCCAGCTCTGTCGGGGAGGGGACTGTCATCAGTGCAATGTATGTCTCCCTTCTCGATAGGGCATCCGCATTTCCATGCTTCGCCCCTGCTGTCTGCACAACAGCAACAGAGAAGCATTGAAGGGACAAGAACCACCTGGTGACCCGATCGTTTGTGTCCTTTCCCCTGGCCATCCAGACCAGGGGAGCATGGTCCGTGACCAGGGTGAAGTGGGTACCTAACAGGTAATACTTGAGAGTGTCTAGTACCCTCTTCACCGCTAGACACTCTTTCTCAACAATAGAGTACTTTTTTCTCTCGGTATCAGCTTTCAGCTGATGTACATGATGGGGTGCTCCTCCCCATTGTGTATCTGGGACAGAACAGCCCCTAGTCCCGTATCACATGCACCCGTCTGGACCCCAAGTACTCCACCTCCTCGAAACCTAGTTTGCATTTCTTGGGGTTTGCGGTCAACCCGGCTTGTCTTAACACGTCCAGCACCGCCTGATGATATCATCCAGATATGCCGCTGCGTACTGCTGGTGGAGTCGAAGCACTCTGTTCATCAGTCGCTGGAAGGTGGGCGGGGCTCCATTGAGACCAAACGGGAGCACCCGGTACTGATACAAACCGTCAGGTGTCGAGAACGTCATCTTCTCCCGGGAGGAGGCTGCCAACGGTACCTGCCAATATCCGTTGGTCAGGTCAAGGATGCTGATGTACCTTTCCCAATCGGTCGATGAGCTCGTCCACCCTCAGCATGGGGTAGGCGTCGAATAAGCTTATTTTGTTCACACCCCGGAAATCATAACAGAAGCGGAGGCTACCGTCCGGTTTGGGCACCAACACCATGGGGCTGCACCATGCACTGTGATACTCTTCAATGACCCCCATCCTCAGCATAGCCTCCACTTCTTGTTTCATGGCCTTCCTTTGGGCCTCCGGAATCCGATATGGCCTCTTTCGTACCGTTTCCCCGGGCCGGGTAGGGATGTGGTGTTCATTGAGGGTTGTGCAGCCTGGCTTCTCGGATAACACCACCATGTTCTGATCGACAAGCTCCCTGAGCTCTTGCTTCTGTGTTCTATTCATACAGGGGTTTAGATATTTTCACTAGTTGTTCTATTTAACAGCATATTTGGGAATAGTACTTCCTCCTTTCACATCTCTCACATATACAGATTCCCATTTATAATGTTACAGATCAACACCATATGTGTCTTCAATGGTTCCAGTGGTTCTCCGACCACGTCTCTTATAAATGCCTTTAGACAATTGTCAGTGTGGCCTCTCTGGCTTGCCTTCTCCTAAGACTAGTCAGTGGTTCTCAGACCACGTAGACACTTCTCTAATAAATGCCTAGAGACAATTGCCAGTGGGGCCTCTGCCCTTACACTAGCCTTCTCCTAAGACTATCTTGCTGTTACTTCCTATACATATATAATAACCGTAGGTAACGTTATAGATCACATAATTGGTTGGGGTATCCATTCAGACACACACTCAGTAATCTCACATATTACCTTTTTCACACCGAAGCCAGTCCCCTGACAGCTCTCATTCACTCAGGAGTTAATAGTAATAATTATTCTAAATTTCAATCTCTTATTATCAAAATTTCAATCCTCTTATTATCAACATTTCAATCAGCTTAACACATCCTTTCCACACTCACACAACTCTATCCTACACATTCACTTACTACTATTCCCAAACACTCTCTGTAATATCCCTTACTACCCCAAGTGCATCTATGCACCATATGTATCTTTCACATACATATATAATAACACCACATGCTATTGGTGGTGGCTGCAGGCCTCGTAGACACTTCTCTTATAAATGCCTACAGACAGCTGTCAGCGGTGCTTTCCATGGTACTGTTACGCCCTTGCTCTAGTCTTCTCATAAGACTAGTGAATAGCCTTCTTCTGTCATATGTATCACTGCCGCGGTTTCGCAATAGCAGGGGTGGGCAACTCCAGTCCTCGAGGGCCTGGCTGGTGTCACACTTTTTCTCCATCCCTAGCAAACACAGCTGATTAATCAAATTGCGTTCTAAACTGAAGATCATGATTTGGTGATTATTGGAGTCAGATGTGTTAGCTGGGGAAAAACTGTGACACCAATCAAGCCCTCGAAGACTGGAATTTCCCACCCCTGCTCTATAGAATCTACAGTCACCATAGTCTCTACAGTATCTATATTCCCTGATTATCCATAGTCCCTATAGCATCCATAGTATCCATGGTCACTATAGCATCATTGTCCCTACAGCATCTATAGTCCCTCAGCATCCATAGTATCAATAGTTTAAATAGTCATAATTGCTATGGTTCCTATAGACTCTATAGTCTTGCCGCATACATATAGAATAACACACTAACTTTAGTTAGTCAGTCCTTTAGTTAGCCAGTCAGTCAGTCCTTTAGTCAGTCAGTCAGTCCTTTTGTCAGTGAGTCAGTCAGTCAGTCCTTTAGTTAGTCAGTCAGTCCTTTAGTTAGTCAGTCTGTCAGTCAGTCCTTTAGTCAGTCAGTCAGTCAGTCCTTTAGTTAGTCAGTCAGTCAGTCAGTCAGACCTTTAGTCAGTCAGTCAGTTAGTCCTTTAGCTAGTCAGTCATTCAGTCCTTTAGTCAGTCAGTTCTTTAGTCAGTCAGTCAGTCAGTCCTTTAGTCAGTCAGTCAGTCCTTTAGTTAGTCAGTCAGTCAGTCAGTCAGACCTTTAGTCAGTCAGTCAGTTAGTCCTTTAGCTAGTCAGTCATTCAGTCCTTTAGTCAGTCAGTCCTTTAGTCAGTCAGTCAGCCCTTTAGTCAGTCCTTTAGTCAGTTCTTTAGTCAGTCAGTCCTTTCGTCAGTCCTTCAGTCAGTCAGTCAGTCCTTTAGTCAGTCAGTCAGTCCTTTAGTCAGTCAGTCAGTCCTTTAGTCAGTCAGTTAGTCCTTTAGTCAGTCCGTCAGTCAGTACTTTAGTCAGTCAGTCCTTTAGTCAGTCAGTCAGTCCTTTAGTCAGTCCTTTAGTCAGTCAGTCCTTTAGTCAATCATTTAGTCAGTCAGTCAGGCCTTTAGTCAGTCATTCAGTCAGTCCTTTAGTCAGTCAGTCCTTTAGTCAGTCAGTCCTTTAGTCAGTCAGTAAGTCCTTTAGTAAGTCCTTTAGTAAGTCCTTTAGTCAGTCAGTCTGTCCTTTAGTCAGTCAGTCTGTCCTTTAGTCAGTCCTTTAGTCAGTCAGTCAGTCCTTTAGTCAGTCAGTCAGTCAGTCAGTCCTTTAGTCAGTCAGTCAGTCCTTTAGTCAGTCCTTTAGTCAGTCCTTTAGTCAGTCAGTCAGTCAGTCAGTCAGTCCTTTAGTCAGTCAGTCCTTTAGTTGTTTAGTCGGTCACTTAGTCGGCCAGTTGTTTAGTCAGTTGTTTAGTCATTTAGTCAGTCGCTTAGTCGTTTAGTCAGTCGGTTGTTTAGTCGAGTTAGCATTTATCCAGGAAGGATTGTGCCTGCTTAGCATTCCTGGTCTCCGTTGCGTCTCTTCGGCCCAGGTTATCCTACGCCAGCTGTACGCACGGTACCCCCAGTTCACCAGCACAAACCTGTGCGACCTGTTACAACACCCCGCGCTTGCCGGGCTACGGGGGTTATCCAGCCAGGACGGGTTGTGCCAGCCATAAGCTCCAGACCTCCAGTGCGCCTCCACGGCCCAGTATACCCTGTGCCTGCTCCGCGCACCTGGCCTCCAGCGACGTTCCCTAGTCCAGAACTCCCAGCGACGTTCCCTAGTCCGGTGAGACCTACTCCAGCTCCACGAAAGAAGCCTCCAGTGATGATCTATGGTCCGAAGCCTGGAGATGATCCATAGCACGAAGCCTCCAGTGACGATCCATGGCACGAAGCCTCCAGTGACGATCCATGGCCCGGAGCCTGTAGGGATGATCCATGGCACGAAGCCTCCAGAGATAATCCATGGCCCGGAGCCTGTAGGGATAATCCATGGCCCGGAGCCTGTAGGGATGATCCATGGCACGAAGCCTGTAGAGATGATCCATGGCACGAAGCCTCCAGTGATGATCCATGGCATAAAGCCTCCAGTGATGATCCATGGCATGAAGCCTCCAGTGATGATCCATGGCACGAAGCCTCCAGTGATAATCCATGGCCCGGAGCCTCCAGTGATGATCCATGGCCCAGAGCCTCCAGTGATGATCCATGGCACGGAGCCTCCAGTGATGATCCATGGCACAGAGCCTCCAGTGATGATCCATGGCACAGAGCCTCCAGTGATGATCCATGGCACAGAGCCTCCAGTGATGATCCATGGCACAAAGCCTCCAGTGATGATCCATGGCGTGGAACCTGTAGTGATGATCCATGGCACGGAGCCTGCAGCGACGATCCCCGGCCCGGAACCTCTTGAGACGGCCTGCAGCCCAGAACCTCTTGAGACGGCCTGCAGCCCAGAGTCTTCAGCGGCGGCCTGCAGACCAGAACCTCCAGCGATGATCTACAGTCCGGTTCCTTCGACGACGATCCACGGTCCGGTGGTACTAAAGCAGAGGGATCAGCAGGTGGAGCGGAGGTTACGCCCCGAACCGGAGCCGCCTCCTCTGCTGGAGGATAAGGTTATGTGGACAGCACTAGAGCCGCCATAAACAGGAGTTACCCACCCTACCCTCCCTTTTGTTTTTTAGGAGCATTCGGAGTCTGCAACTTTGGGGGGGGGGTACTGTCACGTCCTGACCATAGTAAGATGTTATTTTATATGGTAGAGTAGGTCAGGGCGTGACAGGGGGTGTTTTGTGTTTTTCTATGTTTTCTATATCTATGTTTAGTTCTAGTTTTCTATTTCTATGTTGTTTTTTGGGATGATCTCCAATTAGAGGCAGCTGGTCCTCGTTGTCTCTAATTGGAGATCATACTTAAGTAGGGTTTTTTTCCCCCTGTGTTTGTGGGTAGTTGTATTCTGTTTAGTCTATGTACCTGACAGAACTGTGAGCTGATCGTTTTCGCTTTTGTTATTTTCTTTAGTGTTCTGTGTTAAAATACATTTCATCATGAGCAGTCAATACGCTGCGCTTTGGTCCCCTCTCTACGACAGTCATTACAACGGTTTGATTGGTTCTCTCAAATGTTTTTTTTCCCCTCTGGGTTGAGACCTCTCATTGTTTGGATTTGAAAATCCAACTATTGTAATAGAAGGGGGCGGTGCTCAGAGGCTGTGTGTGGCTGTGGCTGTTTGAGTGAGAACGACACAGAGGACAGCCAACCAGTAAAAGCACGGCCCCCGTCATTATCGATGCATTGTGCTGACAACATCAAAGAGCCATTCTAGACTCAAGTCAGGAGGACTTCATGAGTTAGGTGTTAGCTAGACTATTGATTAGCTGTAATGGAAAAGTTATTATTTGTCTGGCTACAACATAACACAATTTGAAGTCAGAGTCTCTCAATCATTAGAAACAGCATTGGGTGTGAATACAGAATACATTTGAGTCATTAAAACCTGTTGGGGCTAGGGGGCAGTATTTTCACGGCCGGATGAAAAACGTACCCAATTTAAACAGGTTTCTACTCTGGGCCAGAAAATAGAATATGCATATTATTAGTAGATTTGGATAGAAAACACTCTGAAGTTTCTAAAACTGTTTGAATGGTGTCTGTGAGTATAACAGAACTCATATGGCAGGCAAAAAAACAGAGAAAAATGTAATCAGGAAGTGGGAGAAATTAGAAATGTAGTTTTTCTTTTGAATCCCTTGAAAAACTACAGTGACATAGGATTTACGTTGCACCTCCTAACTCTTCCATTGGCTGTCAACAATCTTTAGGAACTGGTTTCATCCGTCACCTGTTACCGGGCAGAAAATTGTGTTTCAGTCAATCACTGGCCAGTCTGAGGACAGGTGTCTTATGACGCGCTTGCACGTGACTTCGTTGTTTTTTATTTTTCTTCTGGGATGAATACCTATTGCCCGGTTGTAAAATTATCGCAATTTTACGTAAAAAATACCCTATAGGATTGATTGTAAACATCGTTTGACGTGTTTCTAGAAACGGTAATGGAACTTTTGACCATTTCGTCTATGGATTTGCGTCCACGCCACATGGCATTGTAAAGTGTTCTGGATGGGTCAACAAAACAGACGTATTTGGACATAAATGATGGACTTTGCAGAACAAATTAACATTTCTTGTGGAAGTGGGTGCCCTTCCGAGTGCATTCCGCCGAAGATCATCAAAGGTAAGAAAATATTTCGAACATATTTTTTGAGATTTGTCGACGTCGTGGTTGTAGGCTAACTGTATAGCTTAGCATTGAAGGCTAAGTTCTGAACTCAGATTATTGAACAATGATTTTTCCGTAAATATATTTTGTATATCTGACAAAGTGGTTGCATAAAGGAGTAGATTATCTCTAATTCTTTAAATAATTGTTATAGATTTTGTCAACGTTTATGAGTTCTTCTGTAAATTAAATGTGCCTATTCACCGGGTGTTATGGGGAGAAAACATTTTCTGAACATCACACGCCAATGTAAAAATTGGGTTTTTGTATATAAATATGAACTTGATCAAACAAAAAATGCATGTATTGTCTAACATTATGTCCTAGGAGTGTCATCTGTTGAAGATTGTCAAAGGTTAGTGCTTAATTTTAACTGTATATCTGGTTTTGTGACGGCTATCCGTGCTAGGAAAATGGCTTGTTTTTATTTTTTTGCTAATGTGCTATGCTAAAATAATCTAATGTTTTGCTTTCACCGTAAAGCCTTTTTGACGAGTAGAGTATCTTTAAAATGCCGTAGATTAACGAGTAGAGTATCTTTAAAATGCCGTATAATACTTGAATTTTAATTTAGAGATTTTTTTTTTTTTAATTTCGCACCGTGCTATCTCACTGGTTGTTGTCCAACCAATCCCGTTAACGTGATTTTATCCTCTAGAGGTTAAGGTTTGTGGATATGTATGTAAATGTTCTCTTCTTTTTGTCAATGTATGTTTTTGTTTGTCAAAACAAGGTTAAATATAAAAATATATTTTCTGCTTAATAACTACAGAATGCTCAGGACTTCGACATTTTAAAATCTGGACTGTTGGGAAAACTCACTGGATCACGTTCTTCAAGGACAAAGAACTTTGCTTCGCCAGCCCAGAGAGAAGCAGGCCCAAGATCTTCTCTTTGAAGTGCAGGTATAGTTTGAAATGACCCTGCAGGTGGTGCCTCAGATGCTCATTTATTTTTAGCCTGAAACAATCAAGTTATTCACTAAACATTCTTCTCTCCAGATACAAGGTGACATCGCTTTAAGACTTCTGACAGTGGTCCTCCCCACACCAGTCTACAAGATGGTCAGGAAGACATTCCGACCCAGCTTCAATGAGACCAGAAAGTCCATTGACTTGCAGCCTGTAAGTTTAAATAGTGGATAGGGAGATTGATGGGGAAATTAGATGATGGCATTTTGTAAACCTTGAATGAAAGGAACAGCATTCCAAAATATGTTACACATTAACTGCTCACTTTAAGACATTAGGAAGGTTTCCATCCAATTTGTAACAGATTTTCATGCGAATGTTCTAAAATCTGCATAAAACAAGATGCACATTTTCCCATAAGAGATGTTTCCAGCAAACATACTTTTTGTGGATAAAAGGCTGTGTGTGATGACGTAGTGCACATAAAAAAAATACTTTTGCAGTTATATTCCCATCTACCGGGAAAAAATAAAAGTGAAATGGTTTTCCATCGCATTTTCAACTTTACTGATGGTTTTGTCACAAACTGTTGCGTTATATAGCAAATGTGCCCACTCTGGTCTTGGCACATGCACTCTACTCAACAGCTCGCACATGCAGTGGGCCTGGGCTGTCTATGAGATTATTATGGATAAGAGCCATATTATCTGTCAAACGGCAGCCAAGCATCGACCATCATGTCACCAGAATAAGACCCTCAATATTTATTAGAAAGGAGCATCAAGCTCATCACCTTGCACATTCACAATCCTGTGAAGTTCATAATCATTTATTTAATCTGCAGCCTAATCAACTGCATGCATTCCACTGCTATTTCTTGCATAATACATTTCAGGACACACACAAACAAATTGTCTGTAGGCATTTATAAAATTGTACCGGCATTTCATGTTTCCATCAGCCCTTTAGTGTGTCAAGTAATTAATCCGCATGAAATAGTTGGATGGAAACGTAGTTAGTGTTGTATAAATTAACCTATGAGCCCCAGCCCCAAATGAATGGAAGATATCCTCTTACATCTAGATGTTCCGCTAGTGGAACGCCTCGCCAATATCCAATGATAGAGCGTTGCGCGAATTACAAACTCCTCAAAAATCCCCAAATTTCAATTTTTCAAACATATGACTATTTTACACCATTTTAAAGACAAGACTCTCCTTTATCTAACCACATTGTCCGATTTCAAAAAGGCTTTACAATGAAAGCAAAACATTAGATTATGTCAGGAGAGTACCCAGCCAGAAATAATCGTGTGATTATTCAAAAAAAATGTCTCCCATTTTTCAAGCTAGCATATAATGTCACAAAAACCAAAACCACAGCTAAATGCAGCACTAACCTTTGATGATCTTCATCAGATGACACTCCTAGGACATTATGTTATGCAATACATGCATGTTTTGTTCAATCAAGTTCATATTTATATCAAAAAACAGCTTTTTACATTAGCATGTGACGTTCAGAACTAGCATACCCACCGAAAACTTCCGGTGAATTTACTAAATTACTCACGATAAACGTTCACAAAAAACATAACAATTATTTTAAGAATTATAGATACAGAACTCCTTTATGCAATCGCGGTGTCCGATTTTAAAATAGCTTTTCGGTGAAAGCACATTTTGCAATATTCTGAGTAGATAGCAGAGATCCTCTATTTTACAGCAGAGATTTACAGCAGAGATCCTCTATTTTCCATAAAGAGGCTATAGAAGGACAAGAAATGGTCAGAGAGGGCACTTCCTGCATGAAATCTTCTCAGGTTTTTGCCTGCCATAGGAGTTCTGTTATACTCACAGACACCATTCAAACAGTTTTAGAAACTTTAGGGTGTTTTCTATCCAAAGCCAATAATTATATGCATATTCTAGTTACTGGGCAGGAGTCGTAACCAGATTAAATCGGGTACGTTTTTTATCCGGATGTGAAAATACTGCCCCTAGCCCAAAGAAGTTAAAGCCTTATTCTAAAATGTATTAAATCGTTTTTTTCTCTCTCCTCAATTTACACACAATACACCATAATGACAAAGTAAAAACAGGTTTTTAGACAATTTTGCTAATTTATAAAAAACTAAAAAACAACTGAAATATCACATTTACTGACCCTATACTCAGTACTTTGCTGAAGAATCTTAGCAGTGATTATAGCCTCGAGTCCTTTTGGGTATGACGCTACAAGCTTGGCACACCTGTATTTGGGGAGTTTCTCCCATTCTTCTCTGCTCTGTCAGGTTCGATGGGGAGCGTCGCAGCACAGCTATTTTCAGGTCTCTCCAGAGATGTTAGATTGGGTTCAAGTTCGGGCTCTGGCTGGGCCACTCAAGGACATTCAGAGACTTGTCCTGAAGCCACTCCTGCGTTGTCTTGGCTGTGTGCTTAGGGTCTTTGTCCTGTTAGAAGGTGAACCGTTGCCCTAGTCTGAGGCCCTGGGCACTCTGGAGCAGGTTTTCATCAAGGATCTCTCTGTACTTTGCTCTGTTCATCTTTCCCTCGATCCTGACTGGTGTCCCAATCCCTGCCGCTGAAAAACATCCCCACAGCATGATGCCATCACCACCATGCTTCACCTTAGGGATGGTGCCAGGTTTCGTCCAGACGTGACGCTTTGCATCCAGGCCAAAGAGTTCAATCTTGGTTTCATCAAACCAGAGAATCTTGTTTCTCATGGTCTGAGAGTCCTTTAGGTGCCTTTTGGCAAACTCCAAGCGGGTTGTCATGTGCCTTTTACTGAGGAGTGGCTTCCATCTAGCCACTCTACCATAAAGCCCTGATTGGTGGAGTGCTGCAACGATGGTTGTCCTTCTGGAAGGTTCTCCCATCTCCACAGAGGGACTCTGAAGCTCTGTCAGTGACCATCGGGTTCTTGGTCACCTCCCTGACCAAGGCCCTTCTCCCCCGATTGCTCAGTTTGGCCAAGTGGCCAGCTCTCGGAAGAGTCTTAGTGGTTCCAAACTTCTTCCATTTAACAATGATGGAGGCCACTGTGTTCTTGGGGACCTTCAATGCTGCATACAGTTTTTGGTACCCTTCCCTAGATATGTGCCTTGACACAATCCTGTCTCAGACCTCTACGGATAATTCCTTCGACCTCATGGGTTGGTTTTTGCTCTGAAAAAATTGTGGGACCTTATATAGACAGGTGTGTGCCTTTCCAAATAATGTTGAATCAATTGATTGTAAAATTTTTTTTGAATTTTAGAATAAAAAAGTTTGTAGTTTTAGAACATTTTAGAATAAGGCTGTAACGTAAACAAAATGTTGAAAAAAGGAAGGGGTCTGAATACTTTCTGAATGCACTATATAGAAAAAAGGTACTGATTGGTACTCTTTTTGTCTCTTGGCAAGGTTAGAGATCCACAGTGCTTTTAGCTTACATATTTGACACACATGATTACATTGTGCATGTATTCAGTAATGTATACAACTCCCAAATGGTGCAGCGGTCTAAGGAACTGTATCTCAGTGCTAGAGACGTCACTACAGACCGTAGTTTGATTCCAGGCTGGATCACAACCTGATTGGGAGTCCCATAGGGCGGCACACAATTGGTACAGCGTTGTCTGGGTTTGGCCGGGGTAGACGGTCATTGTAAATAAGAAATTGTTCTTAACTGACTTGCCTAGTTAAATAAAGGTAAAATAAGTTATTATTATTCAACATTTCTTCACCTGGGATTTTAACTCACAACCTCTTGGTTCTCAGCATTCAGATATTCCTGCTACGCCACTTGCTGTGTCAGTTACCAGTTAATTTGATAATTCTCTCATCATTGATTTGATTTACTTATTTGAACAATCTAAGGGCTTTCTGTGTAGTTGTCTATTGTTGGTGGGGCATATTAACCTGTTTTAATGATACTCCTGAGTTACTATGATCAATAAAGGTTTTTCTTGAGTGTACTTCTAACAGAGCTGAGATTTACTTCAAAGTGCATTCACCATGTTGCTTACAAATATCATGTTTTTTCAGATCTACACAAGTGCCTGGGGGGTGGGGGGGGACTAGGGTTTCTTCTGGACAGTGCCCAACTATATAAATAATTGTCACATGTTCTTGCAACCTTCCCATGAAATGTGTCTTTAACATTAATATCTTATGTTTGATGGGACGTTGATGGAATATAATCCTTACCCACAGATAACTGGAGACATGATGTTCTTGCAATGTTATCTTTAACGTGTCTAGAACATTAATATCTCATATTCTGAGAACATGGCAAACACATTCTGTGTATGTTTGGTGGGACGTTGCTGGAATATTCTCCTAACCCACAGAAAACTGGACACATGAATGTTCTTGCAACGTTCTTATTTAATGTGTCTAGAACATTAAAGGCTTACGTTCTGAGAACATGACAACCATGTTCTGTGTATGTTTGGTGGGACGTTGATGGAATATTCTACTAACCCACCGAAACTGGACACATGAATGCTCTTGCAACGTTCTCATGTAATGTGTCTAGAACATTAATCTCTTATGTTCTAAGAATAGGACAACCATGTTCTGTGTATGTTTGGTGGGACAGAATATTATCCTAGACACATGGACACATGAATGTTCTTGCAACGTTCACATGAAACATATCTAGAACAATAATATGTGAAGTTCTGAGAACACGGTAACCACTATGGTGGAAAATTGCAAGATTATGTTATAATACTTTTATTGCATCAAATGGTTGTTTTATGCAACAGAATAGAGTATTCTTATAACTATTGTGTGTGTTCTACTGAGGATGGGCCTCTGGGAGATAACACTGACAGGAGATTTACGATGTCTTTGGGTGATAAAACCTAAAGAGACCACATTCCAGAGCATGAGTTAATGTTTCTGTTCTATATGGTACCAGGGAGAGAACCCCAGGGCCAGACCCTGGTCTCTATACAAAGATGACTGTTTTTACAGTAGATACTGTCTGCTATGAATTATAGGTATCTTTCCTCCAAATCTTAACCTTGTGACCCATTCTATATATCTGTTGTTCGTCATGTAGGTTGAAAGGGGTGTATCTTAGCTATAAAATACCTTTGTACTTTTGTCTCGGGGCTCTCAACCAATCATCTGAGGGTGATTCGTCGACCAGCCATTGCTATTGAAAAGCTCTCACTAATAAAGATTTAGTTTAAGTATAACTCTGACTTGTGTGATACGTTTGTCTCTCCTCATTTGATAATACAGAAATTAACCACCACACCACGTCTGGATAAGTTATTTTTGACATTAAAGGAATGGTCTCTTGAAAACAATCCTTGCTCATCACGGAAACATTTCTATGAAAATGTTGGCTAATGACCTAATGAGAGGGAATGTTTTCTAAAGTTGTGGGAATGTTTGTTGTCAGCTGGGTTACTACAGCAGGACTGCAGGCGGCTTTGGTGATGGAGATGAATTGGTTAGTAAGTCGGTACTAAAGTGCCAAAATAGTTTGTTTTGTCATGTTATGTTGCTAGTAGACGAAAATAAACAAAGATAGCCTGGTGCACTTAGATAGCTGGCTATGTAAAACGAACTGGCCCCCTCGGATGTAGCATGACTTTGGGAATGGAATAAGCTAGCAAGCAAGCTACAACAACCCCAAGATGTAGGGGAGAGCCTGGACGAAAGTAACATTGGGCGAAGGTAACACGGAAATTTTCTCAGATAACACAGAAGCTAGAATAACGTAGTGAAGAAGAAGATGGAGAAGATGGTAGGGGCTGGCAGGACGTGTGGTAAAAATTGTGCAAGGTGAAGGAAGCATGGAGAGGTCAGAGATAGCCAGACTTGTAAAATGGGCGAAGGAACAGAAGTTGGGCTTTGGAGAAACGCCATCAGAGCACTGCAAGAGCGCGGTGAACGGATAGATGTGATTATCGACAGCAAGGAAGAAGGAGAAGAGCCGAGTGTAGTGGGAAGATGTGTGTTGAGGAAGAATGGCATCAGACATGATAAAGAAGAATCTGGACCTGTAGGAATGCAATTTTTGGAGAAAGTGGACCCTTGCCTTTTGGTGGATCCATTTGTGATTACAGGGTGGGTGAGAAAGGAGTTGGGGGCAGTTGAAGGTAACCTGTAGTGGACTGTCATCAAGGCAAATCGTGGCTACTTTGAAGAATCTCAAATATAAAATATGTTTTGATTTGTTTAACACTTTTGTTGCTTACTACATGATTCCATATGTGTAATTTCATAGTTTTGATGTCTCCACTATTTTCCTACAATGTAGAAAATAGTCAAAATATTGAAAAAATGAGGTGTGTCCAAGCTTTTGACTGGTACTGCTTTTGACTGGGCCACCCCTCATAGCCTGGTTCCTCTCTAGGTTTCTTCCTAGGTTCCGGCTTTTCTAGGGAGTTTTTACTAGCCACTGTGCTTCTACACCTGCATTGCTTGCTGTTTGTGGTTTAGGCTGGGTTTCTGTACAGCGCTTTGTGACATCAGCTGATGTAAGAAGGGCTTTATAAATACATTTGATTGATTGATTGATTGATTGATTGATACTGTAGGTGTAGGGTTAATTGGTGGTGCAAGTTTTTCCTTTTAGGAACAGGAATGTTAAATTGAATATACTGTAGGTAGGCCGTGACAGGCCTCACACTTTAGTACAGTAGGTGGCATTGTATGCACCTTTAAGTTGGATGCGACCCGCCAATTCAATCCCAAAGAAGAAGACGACGTAGTGAAGTCAGCACGTCCTTAATGCAGAGATCAAGCGCCCTGCAAAAAAACTGCCCAGACAGACCATGTTTCGCCAAGTTGTCAACAAAAAGTGAGTGATGTAGGTAAATATATGGACCCTGTGAAGGGTTTTTCAGTTGTAGAGTTATGTTTAGTTTAAAGTTCCAAAAATGTAATTTTCTTAACCCATCTATAAATAACAGCATAAGTTTCAACTATCATGCTAGCTACTCTTGGGTGTTAGCCTGGGAGAAGTTACAGGAGAGATGGGTGGAACAAAAGTAACACAAGTAACACAGGCCCCTACTCCACTACCACATATCTACAACACAAAATCCATGTGCACGTGTCTGTATAGTGCATATTTGATGATGACCTGACCTGATGTGGAGTAGATTTCCATGTAGTCATGGCTCTATACAGTACTGTGTGCCTCCCATAGTCTGTTCTGGACTTGGGGACTGTGAAGAGACCTCTGGTGGCATGTCTTGTGGGGTATGCATGGGTGTCTGAGCTGTGTGCCCATCATTAAAACAGACAGCTCGGCGCTGGAGCAAAAGGCAGAGGTTTTACGTGCCCCCAAAATATTGTGTTTTTTTGTTTGTTTATCTGCGTTGTTTGTAACTTATTTTTTAGTCTTTTTGTACATAATGTTGCCACTACCGTCTCTTATGACCGAAAATAACTTCTAGACGTCAGGACTGCGATTACTCACCACTCACCTACCGAGAGAGTTTTCATCTATATTCTTTGTAGCTGTTACCATACCAGCACAGTCAGAGGCTGGCACTAAGACAGCATTGAATGAGCTGTATTTCACCATAAGCAAACAAGAAAACGCTCACCTAGAGGCGGCACTCCTAGAAGCCGGGGACTTTAATGCAGGGAAACTAAATCCGTTTTACCTCATTTCTATCAGCATGTTAAATATGCAACCAGAGGGAAAAGAACTCTGGACCACCTATATTCCACACACAGAGATGCATACAAAGCTCTCCCTCGCCCTCCATTTGGCAAATCTGACCATAATTCCATCCTCCTGATTCCGTCTTACAAAGCAAAAATTTAAGCAGGAAGCAACAGTGACTAGATCAATAAAAAAGTGTTCAGATGAAGCAGATGCTAAGCTACAGGACTGTTTTGCTAGCACAGACTGGAATATGTTCCGGGATTCCTCCAATGGTATTGAGGAGTACACCACATCTGTCATTGGCTTCATCAATAAGTGCATCGATGATGTTGTCCCCACAGTGACCGTACGTACACACCACAACCAGAAGCCATGGATTACAGGCAGCATCCAGACTGAGCTAAAGGCTAGAGCTGCCGCTTTCAAGGAGTGGGACTCCTTGAACCATCAAACAGGCAAAGCATCAATACAGGACTAAGATCGAGTCATACTACACCGGCTCTGATACTCATCAGATGTGGCAGGGACTGCAAATCATTACAGATTACAAAAGGGAAGCACAACCGAGAGCTGCCCAGTGACACGAGCCTACTGGACGAGCTAAGCTACTTCTATACTCGCTTCGAGGCCAGAGCCCTGGGAATCTGAATGCTCGGTCTGGACCACAGGCCACAGGAGGTCTAACTAGTTACCCACTTATTGACATGGATCTGTGTGGAAGTACTGAGCTAGCCCTCCCTCTGTCGCCCAACCTTCCTCCATTGTCTGGTTTATCTCCAGAGGTTGTAATCTTACAACTTCAAGGTGACATCCTTGATATGTGTCAGACTCAAAAACATCTCCAAACTCTAATCCATCATAAATTCAAATGTCTGAGTGAAGAGCAACAACAGAGTGCAATGGAATTCAGAAACTCACTGATCACTCTAACCCATATGCTGACAGAGCTCAGTGAGAGTGGAAGACGGGAAATTACTGGTGCCATGGACAGGCAGTTTGACTACCAACGAAACCAACTCACTGCCACTCTCCAACGGCGCCTGCAACATCACCACACTGAGGTCCTCAAGGACGTTAATTCTGTTTTTTCTCCTCTGGTTAACACTGTAGACCACTTGCAGACAGAGCTCTCTAAATGTGGTAAAATGTTGGATGACATGTCTGTTGACATGGCCTCCATTAGGCACAACTCCTTGCACAGAGCTTCTCTGGTGTCCACTTCTGTTCAGACCACTGAGGGCCAAAATGTCACCTCAGAACAGCCAAGACAAGGCCATGCTGCAGCCACCCCTTGCAGGATGCAATCCTCCATGCATCCTGGTGTTCATTTTCATGGTTTGATAACTCCCTCACCCTCTACTTCCTCAATCCCTCCTAGCTCTTTTTGTCATGGTGATTTGAGTAGACGTCATGTGGGGGCGATGCCTATTAAATTGCAATTTCCCACCTTTGGGGAAAAAGGATGACAGTCCTGATACGCTAATGTATCTGGAAAGATGTCGTGACTTTCTTGCCCTCAATCCCCTGGCTGACGAACTCCTTGCCACATTAAGGAATGTATTGCATGGGACAGCTCGAGACTGGTGGGATATGGCACGTCTCACCACTACCTCCTGGGCTGACTTTGAGGCCAAGTTTTCCTCTGCATTTCTGTCTGAGGACTACACCGATGAGCTGGCAGACAGAGTCAGGATTAGAGTGCAAAGAGAGAAAGAGAGTATCCGTGACTTTGCATACAGTTACCACTCCCTGTGCAGAAAGTGGAAACCTGGCATTGAGGAGGAAGAGGTCATTAAGTTGATCTTGACGATCAACCCTATACTAGCCAGTCAACTCTGAGAAAGAGTCACCACTATCGATGGACTGGTTCGACTGGGACAGCAGTTCGAGAAGGACAGAGAATGCCAACAGCAATATGAACAGAGAAAGAAACAGACACCCAAGCCAGACCATCACCAACAGCCATCACCAACAGCCAGAGTCTCTTTTTGTATATGGTATTTCATTTGTTTTGGTATGATGTATACCGTGATGATTTATGTGGTCAGTTGTAGTTGAAGACTTATTGAGATTTGATACGCTTTATGCTTCCGTGGTAAAAGAGTTGATATTTTGATTGTATGATTGAGACTGGGTTTACACTACACTTTTATGAATGGACAAACATTGCGTGACTAAGGTCACTTGAGTTCCCTGAACTCCTTTACAGGACTGGACTCTTTTAGGCCCGAGGTACAGGACTTTTCTGGAGGAACCAGAGCTCATTATTTGTTATATTATTATGTGTGTGTGTGATCATTTATGTTGGTAATACAACCCACGCAAAATAATACAGTTGTTTTGAAGTTATTTCCAATGTTTTAAGGGTTAATGAAAAGTGTATGGCCATCCTGACTTCTACATGAGTCCTTGGTATTGGTGTAGACTTGACGGACCAGATGGGACTCATTCCCTCCCAAACCAAAAGGAGAAATCAATAGTTTCTCTGGTAGGCACAACCTACCTGGCATCCCTATAAACAATAACCTCAAGTCAAAACCGTTACCACATGACTGAACAGTAGTCCAGGTGCGACAAAACTAGAGCCTATAGGACCTGCCTTGTTGATAGTGTTGTTAAGAAGGTAGAGCAACACTTTATTATGGACAGACTTTTCCCCATCTTAGCTACTGTTGTATCAACATGTTTTGACCATGACAATTTACAGTCCAGGGTTACGCCAAGCAGTTTAGTCACCTCAACTTGCTCAATTTCCACGTTATTTATTACAAGATTTAGTTGAGGTTAAGGGTTTAGTGAAGGATTTGTCCCAAATACAATGCTTTTCTTTTGTATATTTAGGACTAACTTATTTCTTGCCACACATTCTGAAACTAACTGCAACTCTTTGTTAAGTGTTGCAGTTATTTCAGTCACTGTAGTAGCTGACGTGTATAGTGTTGAGTCATCCGCATACATAGTCTCATGGAAATTCAGTACTGAGAGAGACTTGGTCATTTCTTCAAATAATCATCTTTATTTAATATTGATTCATTATTGCAATACTGAAACCGTCAGCCCAACAGTCTTGACTGACTGTTAGGCTGAGAGCCATCCCTTTACAGACAATGCACAGTTTATATAGCTAATAACCAGAATGCTTGGTTCCACCCCTCCCATATAGATTGGGGGGCACCATAAGCCACTCTGGGTTCATCTCCTGGTTATCTGCTTCTGGTGTTATTTTTAACCCCACCTTGTCTTAGTTTCCCAGATGCCTGGATAATTAGGAATACTGAGGCCTTTGTTCTGCTCCTCGAGGCCATCTCTATTTCGGCTAAACATACACCATATCTTGTCTATGGAATGCAGGGTTAATCAGACCAGAGACATATGTTTCACATGCACCACTAATCATAGAATGGAATGTGACTGTTGGTTTTTATCACTAAGATATCAATCAATTGTCAGCTCTAGCTATCTCTAGTAAAACTATACTCCCAGATTAGCTGCAGGGTGCTAGAGTGGAGACCATAAAACACAGCATTAGCAGGACAGAAATATCTTACTGTTTGTTAAGTAAATAATTGTTACATATCCAACAAATAAGGTGAATACATAATTGTTCCCTCACAATAGACACACTGGCTTTACTCAAAGCCAGTTTAATGTCGTTAGTAAGGATTGAAAAAAGGAAGGGCTCTAGACAGCTGCCCTGGGGAATTCCTGATTCTACCTGAATTATTTTGGAGAGGCTCCCATTAAAGAACACCCTCTGTGTTCTGTTAGACATGTAACTCTTTATCCACAATATAGCAGAGTTTGTAAAGCCATTAACACACGTTTTTCCAGCAGACTATGATCAATAATGTCAAAAGCCGCACTGAAGTCTAACAAAACAGCCCACACAATCTTTTTATCATCAATTTCTCTCAGCCAGTAATTTGTGTAAGTGCTGTGCTTGTTGAATGTCCTTCCCTATAGTGTGCTGAAAGTCGGCTTGTTTGCTGTAAAATAGTGTTGTTTCTAGTCAAGCACAATTTTTTCCAAAAGTTTACTAAGAGTTGTTAACAGGCTGATTGGTCGGCTATTTGAATCAGAAAAGGGGGCTTCATTATTCTTATGTAGCAGAATGACTTTTACTTCCCTCCAGGCCTGAGGGCACACACTTTCTAGTAGGCTTAAATTGAAGATAAGGCAAATAGGAGTGTCAATATCGTACGCTATTATCCTCAGTCATTTTCCATCCAAGTTGTCAGACCCCGGTGGCTTGTCAGTGTTGGTAGACAACAATCATTTTTTCACCTCTTCCACACTCACTTTACAGAATTCAAAATGACAAGTCTGGTCTTTCATAATTTGGTCAGATATACTTGGATGTGGTGTCAGTGTTTGTTGCTGGCATGTCATGTCTACGTTTGCTAATCTTGCCAATTAAAATCATTAAAGTAGTTGGCAATATCAGTCGGTTTTGTGATGAGTCATCTGATTCAATGAATGATGGAGCTGAATTTGCCTTTTTTCACAAAATGTAATTGAAGGTGCTCCAAAGCTATTTACTTTCAGTCTTTATGTCATTTATATTTGTTTCATAGTGTAGTGCCTTCTTCTTTTTATTCAGTTTAGTCACATGATTTCTCAATTTACAGTACGTTTGCCAATCGGTAGTGCAGCCAGACTTATTTGCCATTCCTTTTGCCTCATCCGTGTCAACCAAACAATTTTTAAATTCCTCATAAATCCATGGGGATTTAACAGTTTTTACAGTCATTGTATTAATGGGTGCATGCTTATTAGTAACTGGGATAAGCAATTTCATGAATGTGTAAAGTGCCGTGTCTGTTTGCTCTTCATTACCAACAAATATTCTTTACATCAGCAACATAGGAATAACTACAAAATGCATTGTTTGACCTCTTATACACTATATTAGGCCCAGCCTTTGGATCTTTGGTTTTCCTAGATATGGCTACTATAATGTGATCACTACATCCGATGGATCTGGATACTGCTTTCAAGCACATTTCTGCAGCATTAGTAAAGATGTGATCAATGCATGTTGTTGATTTCATTCCTGTGCTGTTTGTAACTACCCTGGTAGGTTGACTGATAACCTGAGCCATGTTGCAGGCACTAGTTACAGTTTGAATCTTTTTATTGACTGGGAAGCTTTATGAAAGCCAGTCAATATTTAAATCACCCAGAAAATATACCTCTCTGATATCACATACATTATCAAGCATTTCACACGTCATCCAGATACTGACTGTTAGCACCTGGTGGTCAATAGCAGCTTCCCACAAGAATGGGCTTTAGGTGAGGCAGATGAACCTGTAGCCATATCAGTTTCAGATATTGTCAGAATATGAATGTCATCTGTTACTAACAAATTATTAATTTCACAAACCTTGTTTCTTAAGCTATGTATGTTAACGTGGGCTACTTTCAGCACTTTTCTGAAATGCTTGTTTTCATTGCTTTACTGGGAAGCTTAGCAGAAGTGGATATTCACATGTTATTTATGTTAGTGAAGGGTGAGCTGCACACAGTGGACTTCCTACTAGGGCACACCGCCTCAGTGCTAACAGTATAACTCTGGCTCATAGGCACATGATTGCTGCATACAATAGCTGTAGGATCAGCAGAGGCATTCAGGGCAGTTAGAGGGACATACATTTGGTTACTTACATCGTGTCTACCAACGCCCCTAGTATAATGTGCATTTGCTAAAGCATTATGATGACTCAGCGACACAATGGTAGGGATTAACTGAGCTGGGCTTGGGTCATTGATAAGTCACTGTCTCAACGCAGCCTTATAATGCTGTGAAAGGATCCAGGAACCCAAATTATTTGAGCGGATCCCATCCTCCTTATGAAATGTGTTTTGTTTTCCCGAAGGTATCGAAATTGTCAACAAAGTTACACCCATTGAGCTTCCATCCTCTAGTTCTGCTATTCCCAAACTGGGGTATGCGTACCGCAGTGCCGTCGGGGATACGCCAAATAAAAATGTGGTTCACATTTTCAAACAGTTCATTTTCCAACAGAGCGATACATTTGGGTAATGTTTTTTTTTCGCCTGAGTAGCCTCGTTTCACTGCCAAAAATAAAATGAAACCATCTAGTGTTCAGCGAAATAACAACACAATGTCAAATACAGGTAGCCTAGTCAAATAATTAACATCCAATCACATTAACTGTTACTCTCTCGTGAGAAACCTTCACTCTTGCGCAGACATTTAGAAACGAAACATGCCAATTTGAAAAATAAGCCACAGGAGTTAAGATGACTTTCGAGTAGTAAGACATGTATAAAAGCAACATACCATGAATAAGAAGGGGCTAGAAGCGTCTTATATGGTGAGCTACCAAGTGGCTAGGACAGGCAAGCCCCATACTATTGTGGATGACTTATTTCTTCCTGCTGCCACGGATATGGCTGGGACAATGCTCGGGGAAATGGGCAAAAACATGATACAGACAATGCCTCCATCAAACAACACTGTTTCACGACACGTCAGTTACATGGCAGGAGACATTTTGAAACAATTACTGCTGCGCATACAAGCCAGTGAATTTTATGCTTTACATCTGGATGAGTCAACAGACGTGGCGGGCCTGGCACAGCTGCTGGTGAGTTTCTCACACGACTGGCCTATCTGGGTGATGTTTTTTCTTGCCTGAACGATCTGAATCTAGGTTTACAGGGACTCTCCGCAACGATATCCAAAGTGCGGGACAAAATTGAGGCTATGATTAAAAACCTGTTGGGGCTAGGGGGCAGTATTTTCACGGCCGGATGAAAAACGTACCCAATTTGAACAGGTTACTACTCTGGCCCAGAAACTAGAATATGCATATTATTAGTATATTTGGATAGAAAACACTCTGAAGTTTCTAAAACTGTTTGAATGGTGTCTGAGTATAACAGAACTCATATGGCAGGCAAAAACCTGAGAAAAAGTCAAGCAGGAAGTGAAAAATCGGAGGTTGTAGTTTTTTCAAGTGATTGCCTTGACTGTATACAGTGACTTAGGGTTCATTTTGCACTTCCTAAAGCTTCCACTAGATGTCAACAGTCTTTAGAACGGTGTTTGAAGACTCTATGGTGAATTTGATGGGAATAACAGCACAAGGAAGTAGGTGTCCCATTATAAGGCATGGGCTCAGTCACACGCAAGGACTTGGGAGCGAGCTGAGTTCATATTCACTGCTAAAGAGAACGTATAGGTCCGGTTGGAATTTTATTCAAGATATATGATAAAAACAACCTAAAGATTGATTCTATACATCGTTTGACATGTTTCTACAAACTATAACTTTTTTGACTTTTCGTCTGGACTAAGTAAGTGTGCGCGTTGTGGATTTGGATAGTGAAGCTAACGCGCGAACAAAATTGATTATTTGGACATAAATATGAACTTTATCGAACATTTATTGTGGAGCTGGGGTTCCTGCGAGTGCCTTCTGATAAAGATAATCAAAGGTAAGTGAATATTTATAATGTAATTTCTTAGTTTTATTGACTCCAAGATGGCGGGTTTCTGTTTGCTTGTTATTGGTGTCTTCTGGGCTGTACTCAGATTATTGCAAATTGTGCTTTTGCTGTAAACCTTTTTTGAAATCTGACAAAGCGGTTACATTTAGGAGAAGTGTATCTATAATTCTGTGCATAACACTTCTATATTGATCAAAGTTTATGATGAGTATTTCTGTAAATTGTGTTTAATTTAATGTTGTCTTTACATATACTAAATAATATACGTGACATACATTTTTATTTAGAATGGACCATTATCATGCACCTGTCTCACAACGGGGGCATGGGGGAAAAAATACATGTAATCTATGCACTTAAATAGCGAATGGAGGATGCTTTTCCCGTGGTTCATTTTCATGTCAGCCAGGTAGGCTATAGACCTGTTGTAACATTTACATTTTTACATTTAACCTGTCTGGGCTAGGGGGCAGTATTGAGAATTTTGGAAAAAATATGTTCCCATTTTTAACTGCCTCCTACACCAACTCAGAAGCTAGAATATGCATATTATTGTTCAGGTTTGGATAGAAAACACTCTGAATTTTCTAAAACTGTTTGAATGGTGTCTGTGAGTATAACAGAACTCCTATGGCAGGCAAAAACCTGACAAGGTTTCAAGCAGGAAGTACCCTGTCTGACAAGGAGTCGTGCGTCTTGCATCTTTTTATTGAAAAGTAAGGATCTTAGCTGTAACGTGACAATTCCCAGGGCTCCAATAGGCTCTCAGAGCCCGCGAAAAACCTGAAGGTTTACGAGGGAGCCTCAGGTTGAAACAGATTATCGCCTTTTGTAAGTGGATGCTCAGAGGACCTTTGAATGATGCGCGTGCATGAGTCGCTTCTGAGGAGAAATTTTATTCGGCTGTTTAGGCTCAATGCATACTCCCGGTCGGAATATTATCACTTCTCTACGACATAAATGGCATAAAAATTGGTTTTAAACAGCGGTTGACATGCTTCGAAGTACGGTAATGGAATATTTAGACATTTTTGACACGCCAATGCGCCATGCGCGGGACCGTGAAGAAGCATTCTAGAACTCACGAACAAAACGTCGCTGTTTGGATATAACGATGGATTATTTGGGACCAAACCAACATTTGTTATTGAAGTAGAAGTCCTGGCAGTGTATTCTGATGAAGAACAAGCAAGGTAAGAACATTTTTCTTATAGGAAATGTGATTTTGGTGGAGGCTGACCTGGGTGGGTATCTAAATAGCTAGCCCTGTAATGCCGGGCTATGTACTTAGATTATTGCAAAATGTGCTTCATCCGAAAAGCTATTTTAAAATCGGACATATCGAGTGCATAGAGGAGTAATGTATCTATAATTCTTAAAATAATTGTTATGCTTTTTGTGAACGTTTATCGTGAGTAATTTAGCAAACTGTTAGTAAATTCAACGGAAGTTTGCCGGGGGTTATGCGTTTTCTGAACGTCACATGCTAATGCAAAAAGCTGTTTTTTGATATAAATATGAACTTGATTGAACAGACATGCATGTATTGTATAACACAATGTCCTAGGTGTGTCATCTGATGAAGATCATCAAAGGTTAGTGCTGCATTTAGCTGTGGTTTGGGTTTGTGTGACATTATATGCTAGCTTGAAAAATGTCTGTCTGATTTTTTCTGGCTGGGCACTCTGCTGACATAATCTAATGTTTTGCTTTCGTTGTAAAGCCTTTTTGAAATCGGACAGTGGGGTTAGATTAACGAGATTCTTGTCTTTAAATAGCTGTAAAATAGTCATATGTTTGAGAAATTGAAGTAATAGTATTTCTAACGATTCAAAAATCGCGCCACTGGAATTTCAGTAGCTGTTACGTAGGTGGGACGAAATCGTCCCACATACCCCAGAGAGGTTAAGTCATTTAGCAGACGCTCTTATCCAGAGCGACTTACAAATTGGTGCATTCACCTTATGATATCCAGTGGAACAACCACTTTACAATAGTACATCTAAATCTTTTAGAGGGGGGGAGGTTAGAAGGATTACTTTGTCCTATCCCAGGTATTCCTTAAAGAGGTGGGGTTTCTGGTGTCTCTGGAAGGTGGTGATTGACTCCGCTGTCCTTGTAAAGCGAAACAATGCGCTTAATATTAGGAAAGTTGATAAATAAAATAAGCCTAGCCTATAGAAAGCTGATGGGATCCTCTTTTTAATAGAGGCCACCAAAACTCTCACGCAATTGCATAGCCTATAGAAATGTTACGCAAAATGAGCTCATGGGCTCTCATGAAGTGTTTTATTAGATGTTTTATTACATTTGCAATGATGTCTGTGTGAATAGAGGGACAGAGTGCTGAGTACCAGGCAGTTAGCAAGTTTGGTAGGCTACTAATGACCATAAGCAGCATCAGTGCTTGGAGAAGCCTAATTACTGTGACTAAACAGTTGTGGAGTTTAACTGCCGTCATGACTCGTAACTGCTGGTGTCACACCCTGATCTGTTTCACCTGTCTTTGTGCTTGTCTCCACTCCCCTCCAGGTGTTTCATCTTCCTCATTATCCCCAGTGTATTTATACCTGTGTTCTCTGTTTGTCTGTTTCCAGTTCATCTTGTCTTACCAGCGTGTTTTCTCATCTCCCTGCTTTCTCAAGTTCTGTTTCCTAGTTTCCCCGGTTCTGACCATTCTGTCTGCCCTGAGCCTGCCTGCCATTCTGTACCTGCCTGACTCTGACCCGTTTACGAACCTCTGCCGGTCCTGACCCCGAGCCTGCTGTTCTGTACCATATTCATCATCAAACCCACTGCTAAAGCCAACCGTTACCGACTAGCAGCGCTGTAGATACTAATACATTACAACGGAACGATTTGACTAGTGCAGTGTCAGCTAGCTAGCTACATAGTTGTCTTTGTCATAGGTTGATAATTGTGTAGTTTAGTAATTATCGAGGTTAGCTAGCCAGCTATTTCCGTCCCCCGCGACGCCATTTTTCCAAAAGTAGCCACCTATTACCGACGAGCAGCACTGTAGAAACTAAATACATTACAAAGGAACGTCTTGATTAGTATTATGTTAGCTAGCTACAAAGTTGCTTTTGTATCATAACAAGGTGTAGTACTGAAACTATCGAGGTTACCTAGCCAACTACATGTTCTAACAAAGTCAACAACGCAGCCACTGCTAGCTAGCCTACTCCACCAGCCAGCAGTACTGTACCATTTTCGTCATTTTAGTCAATAAGATTTTTGCAACGTAAGCTTAACTTTCTGAACATTCGAGACATGTAGTCCACTTGTCATTCCAATCTCCTTTGCATTAGCGTAACATCTTCTGTAGCTTGTCAACTATGTGTCTGTCTATCCCTGTTCTCTCCCCTCTGCACAGGGCATACAAACGCTTCACACCGCGTGGCCGCTGCCACTCTAACCTGGTGGTCCCAGCGCGCACGACCCACATGGAGTTCCAGGTCTCCGGCAGCCTCTGGAACTGCCGGTCTGCGGCCAACAAGGCTGAGTTCATCTCAGCCTATGCTACCCTCCAGTCCCTAGACTTCCTGGCGCTGACGGAAACATGGATTACCACAGATAACACTGCTACTCCTACTGCTCTCTCCTCGTCTGCCTACGTGTTCTCGCATACCCCTAGAGCATCGAGCCAGCGGGGTGGTGGCACTGGAATCCTCATCTCTCCCAAGTGGACATTCTCTCTTTCTCCCCTGACCCATCTGTCTATCTCCTCATTTGAATTCCATGCTGTCACAGTTACCAGCCCTTTCAAGCTTAACATCCTTATCATTTATCGCCCTCCAGGTTCCCTTGGAGAGTTCATCAATGAGCTTGACGCCTTGATAAGTTCCTTTCCTGAGGATGGCTCACCTCTCACAGTTCTGGGTGACTTTAACCTCCCCACGTCTACCTTTGACTCATTCCTCTCTGCCTCCTTTCCACTCCTCTCCTCTTTTGACCTCACCCTCTCACCTTCCCCCCCTACTCACAAGGCAGGCAATATGCTTGACCTCATCTTTACTAGATGCTGTTCTTCCACTAATCTCATTGCAACTCCCCTCCAAGTCTCCGACCACTACCTTGTATCCTTTTCCCTCTCGCTCTCATCCAACACTTCTCACTCTGCCCCTTCTCGGATGGTATTGCGCCGTCCCAACCTTCGCTCTCGCTCTCCCGCTACTCTCTCCTCTTCCATTCTATCATCTCTTCCCTCTGCTCAAACCTTCTCCAACCTATCTCCTGATTCTGCCTCCTCAACCCTCCTCTCCTCCCTTTCTGCATCCTTTGATTTTCTCTGTCCCCTATCCTCCAGGCTGGCTCGGTCCTCCCCTCCTGCTCCGTGGCTCGACGACTCACTGCGAGCTCACAGAACAGGGCTCCGGGCAGCCGAGCGGAAATGGAGGAAAACTCGCCTCCCTGCGGACCTGGCATCCTTTCACTCCCTCCTCTCTACATTCTCCTCTTCTGTCTCTGCTGCTAAAGCCACTTTCTACCACTCTAAATTCCAAGCATCTGCCTCTAACCCTAGGAAGCTCTTTGCTACCTTCTCCTCCCTCCTGAATCCTCCTCCCCCTCCCCCCCAGATGAAATCTCGCGTCTTGTGACGGCCGGCCGCCCAACAACCTGCACACTTGACCCTATCCCCTCCTCTCTTCTCCAGACCATTTCCGGAGACCTTCTCCCCTACCTCACCTCGCTCATCAACTCATCCTTGACCGCTGGCTACGTCCCTTCCATCTTCAAGAGAGCGAGAGTTGCACCCCTTCTGAAAAAACCTACACTCGATCCCTCCGATGTCAACAACTACAGACCAGTATCCCTTCTTTCTTTTCTCTCCAAAACTCTTGAACGTGCCGTCCTTGGCCAGCTCTCCTACTATCTCTCTCAGAATGACCTTCTTGATCCTAATCAGTCAGGTTTCAAGACTGGGCGTTCAACTGAGACTGCTCTTCTCTGTGTCACGGAGGCTCTCCGCACTGCTAAAGCTAACTCTCTCTCCTCTGTTCTCATCCTTCTAGACCTATCTGCTGCCTTTGATACTGTGAACCATCAGATCCTCCTCTCCACCCTCTCCGAGTTGGGCATCTCCGGCGCGGCCCACGCTTGGATTGCATCCTACCTGACAGGTCGCTCCTACCAGGTGGCATGGCGAGAATCTGTCTCCGCACCACGCGCTCTCACCACTGGTGTCCCCCAGGGCTCTGTTCTAGGCCCTCTCCTATTCTCGCTATACACCAAGTCACTTGGCTCTGTCATATCCTCACATGGTCTCTCCTATCATTGCTATGCAGACGACACACAATTAATCTTCTCCTTTCCCCCTTCTGATAACCAGGCGGCGAATCGCATCTCTGCATGTCTGGCAGACATATCAGTGTGGATGACGGATCACCACCTCAAGCTGAACCTCGGCAAGACGGAGCTGCTCTTCCTCCAGGGGAAGGACTGCCTGTTCCATGATCTCGCCATCACGGTTGACAACTCCCTTGTGTCCTCCTCCCAGAGTGCTAAGAACCTTGGCGTGATCCTGGACAACACCCTGTCGTTCTCCACTAACATCAAGGCGGTGACCCGATCCTGTAGGTTCATGCTCTACAACATTCGCAGAGTACGACCCTGCCTCACACAGGAAGCGGCGCAGGTCCTAATCCAGGCACTTGTCATCTCCCGTCTGGATTACTGCAACTCGCTGTTGGCTGGGCTCCCTGCCTGTGCCATTAAACCCCTACAACTCATCCAGAACGCCGCAGCCCGTCTGGTGTTCAACCTTCCCAAGTTCTCTCACGTCACCCCGCTCCTCCGCTCTCTCCACTGGCTTCCAGATGAAGCTCGCATCCGCTACAAGACCATGGTGCTTGCCTACGGAGCTGTGAGGGGAACGGCACCTCCGTACCTTCAGGCTCTGATCAGGCCCTACACCCTAACAAGGGCACTGCGTTCATCCACCTCTGGCCTGCTCGCCTCCCTACCTCTGAGGAAGCACAGTTCCCGCTCAGCCCAGTCAAAACTGTTCGCTGCTCTGGCACCCCAATGGTGGAACAAGCTCCCTCACGACGCCAGGACAGCGGAGTCAATCACCACCTTCCGGAGACACCTGAAACCCCACCTCTTTAAGGAATACCTGGGATAGGATAAAGTAATCCTTCTAACCCCCCCCCCCCCTTAAAAGATTTAGATGCACTATTGTAAAGTGGTTGTTCCACTGGATATCATAAGGTGAATGCACCAATTTGTAAGTCGCTCTGGATAAGAGCGTCTGCTAAATTACTTAAATGTAAATGTAAATGCAAATATTGACTCTGCCCTGGATTACAGACCTCTGCCTGCCTTTGACCTGTTTTTTTGCCTGTCCCCTGTTTGGGTCAATAAACATCTGACTCTATGACTCTTCCCAATATTCCCTGGTTTTCTAGAAATCCTGGTTCCAGGAATCCTCCTGATTCCAAAATATCTTCCAACTGGGAATTCTGGAAAACCTTGAGAGGTTGGGAATGTTCCTTGAATTTTGCAACACTATATTGGATACACTTATCCAATTTTTTTCAGGTCTACAGAAGTGTCTACCCACTGGGCACAAACTGGTTGAATCAACCTTGTTTCAACGTAATTGGTCAAATTATTGTGATGTGGAAACAACGTGGAAAATGCATTGCATTTGAAAAACGTTATCAACTGTTTGGAGCGTGAAATTTCAACCACAGTAGTATGTCATGGTAACCAAATGTCAACATCAACAAACCTTTTATAAAATAAGTTGAATTTGTACCTTTAAAACTGTCAGATCTTCAACATATCTACTATCAATAAAAAAAACTGTCTGGGCAGCACTTCCTACTGTATAATTGATATATCTACAGCTACGCTTTGGTCTCGCATCCAGGGTTTTAACCAAGCTCATCTTTGAGTTTTGTCACTGACTATTACCAATGTGCGATCACAAGAATGACTGTTCAGAGAACTCCCCTTAAACAAAATAAGTAATCCAAGATGGCAACATGTCAAGTCATTTGTCTGTGACTAGTATATTTTAACCTACTAACCTATTCATTTATGCTGGAGTAAATCTACAATTTCCTTGTTTGTATTTTTTTACTTGAAGTTTACCAAAGTAACCCTCTCTCTGGCTGGCCTGGGTTCTATCATCAGCTTTCCTCCCTGGAGTGTCTCGCCCAAGCTGCTCCTCTTCCCTCCGCCTGGCAGCTCAACAATCCCCAACCCATTCTCTCAATCAACCCCCACACCCAATCTATGCACACACTCACATACAGACTCATACATACACCCAGTCTCTCTCTCCCCTTACCTTTCCTTGGCCTCTTTGTTACATCTCTCAGAGAAAATGACAATTTTCGTGGTATTGCTTTGTGCACTGACTTTACTGAACTCTGGAGAAAACGAACATTGTCGCTGGGTGAGTACATCTGACAATGTGCTCTCCCGTCCATTAGACATTTTGTCTGCGGGAACTCGTTCTTTTTCACTCTGTCCACTCGTCCAAGTGCCAATGCCAAATTACTGTTTTGTATTGTCTGGAAACTCACTTGTAGAATTTGTTTGCAGTAGGTCTCTTAAAAAAGAGAAGCTGTGCAAGGTTATTAAACCGAAGTGCCTAGTTATTATTTTTTTGCAATGTCTCCAAACCCCCTCTGATGATTTTAAATCTCGATCTGGTTTTGGTATTTTTCATTTAAATGTACGTAGCCTGTTGTCAAAAATTGATGGGGTTAGGATTTGGGCTAAATCAACTGAAGCTGATGTAATTGTGTTTTCTGAAACCTGACTCAGCAAGTCTGTTCTTGATAAGGATATTTGTATAAATGGTCACAATGTGTATCTCACTGATCGAGTTAAGGTGGGAGTGTGGCTATATATGTAAAGACAAAATTCCTTGTAAATGTGGCAAAGTCTGAAACTATATGTAAACAGTTGTAATTTCTTGCTTTGAATATTGAGGTTTCAAAGGATCTCTCTATAACTGTGATTGGCTGTTATAGACACCCCTCTGCTCTCTATAACTATGATTGGCTGTTATAGACCCCCCCTCTGCTCTCGGTGATGCATTTTCTTCTCTGATACACCTTATGTCTAAACTTCTTTACAGTGAAATGATCTTGATTGGTGATCTCAACAGGTGTTGGTTAAAGCCAGTGTCTGATTTTAAAATGTTTTGTAATTCTATGAATCTTACCCAGTTGATTAACTCACCCACCCGCCCAAATCTCAAATGTCCAGAGAAATCTACCCTGATTGATTTGATATTGACAAATGTTTCACACAAATATTCTGCAGTTGGTGTTTTTAGAAGTGATTTAAGTGACCATTGTGCTGTTGTTGTTGTTAGAAATACTAAGGTTCCTACGACAAACCCACACTTTATTTGTAAGAGAAATTGTACGAGTTTTAATGAGCAGCCTTTCTTTCATGATTTGTTTTAGTTTGACTGGAGCAAGATTGAGCTTATTCCTGATGTGGAAACTGTCTGGAAATTCATTCATGATGTTTTTTTCCAAATGGTAAACAAACATGCCCCAAACTGAAATACTGAATTGTTTCAAGTCAATATTATGGCAAGAACGGCTCAAATAAGCAAAGAGAAATGACAGTCCATGATTACTTTAAGACGTGAAAGTCAGTTAATATGGAACATTTCAAGAACTTTGAAAGTTTCTTCAATTGCAGTCTCCAACACCATCAAGTGCTATGATGAAACTGGTTCTCATGAGGACCGCCACAGGAAAGAAAGTCCCAGAGTTACCTCTGCTGCAGAGGATAGGCTCATTAAAGTTACTAGCCTTAGAAATTGCAGCCCAAATAAATGCTTTAGAGTTCAAGTAACAGACACATCTCAACATCAACTGTTCAGAGGAGACTGTGAATCAGGCCTTCATGGTCAAATTGCTGAAAAGAAACCACTACTCAAGGACACCAATAATAAGAAGAGACTTGCTTGGGCCAAGAAACATGAGCAATGGACATTAGAATTTGTCCTTTGGTCTGGAGTCCAAATTGGAGATTTTTGGCTCCAACCGCCGTGTCTTTGTGAGACGCGGTGTGGGTGAATGGATGATCTCCACGTGTATTTCCCACTGTAAAGCATGGAGGAGGAGGTGTTATCGTGTGGGGGTGCTTTGCTGGTGACACTGTCTGATTTATTTAGAATTCAAGGCACACTTAACCAGCATGGCTCCTGTATCACAGCATTCTGCAGCGATACGTCATCCCATCTGGTTTGGGCTTAGTGGGACTATCATTTCTTTTTCAACAGGACAATAACCCAACACACCTCCAGGCTGTGTAAGGGCTATTTTAAGAAGGAGAGTGATGGAGTGCTGCATCAGATGACCTGGTCTCTACAATCCCCCGACCTCAACCAAATTGAGATGATTTGGGATGAGTCGGACAGCAGAGTGATGGAAAAGCAGCCAGCAAGTGCTCAGCATTTGTGGGACCTCCTTCAAGACTGTTGGAAAAGCATTCCAGGTGAAGCTGGTTGAGAGAATGCCAAGCTTGTGCAAAGCTGTCAAGGCAAAGGGTGGCTATTTGAAGAATCTCAAATATCAAATAACACTTTTTTTGGTTACTACATGTTTCCATATGTGTTATTTCATAGTTTTGATGTCTTCACTATTATTCTACAATGTAGAAAGTAGTAAAAATAAAGAAAAACGCTTGAATGAGTAGGTGTTCTAAAAATGTTGACCAGTAGTGTACGCAGCACGTGAGTTTCAAGTTTGGGGAAGATAATTTTCACCATAAAAATACACCTTTATAATAAAAGCTTTACATGCATAATTGCATTTGTGGTCACTTTTGAGAATACTATTTTCCCACTAATGGAACATTCATGCTTAGCATACTGCTGTTTGCGCATTGCTGAGCTTATGTGAAGAAATAGCCTAATACTTTATCAAAATTTTTGAGATCAACGTTCTGATCTGTTGCCCCAGCCTCACTGTGTAAAATTGTTTGGGGGATGCTACTGGTTGTTTTAATTTGGGATCTTTCGCCTCCCACAAACCGTCCCAGACTATGTTTGTAATTTTCATTTCTCAAACAGAATAGAAAAGGTCATCTTTTGCACTATTGGGGATAGTAGATTGACATAGGCTAGTGCTTTTGCTGTTCATTAGGCTTACTCATCTTGTTGGCTGACAAAGTAAATGTGGGCAGTTCTTCTTATATCTTCAATTTGCGCCTCTGAATTGGATAAGGACACGCGCAGTTGCGTCCCCGATGTTTGTCTTCACTTGTAGCCTGTGAGAAAGACCCGATCACGTGACAGAGAGCCATGTGAGTGGGAAGTGCTTCGAGCACGCAGCCGGGAGAAGAGAATTATATTCAGCCCAAGGGCACAACGGTCACTGGCCTCAAAAAGCATGGATTTTTTTAGGGGGCATTACGGCCACACAACAGGGATGCCAGCCAGGAAATTCGAGGCAATATGAAGTGCTTGTCAAATTGTGAACGAAAGACTGATGAAGTGTACAGCCTCCGCAAAAAACAAAGGAGAGCATTGGGCTATATATGACATGCCTTTCATGTGACTTTTTTCAAACCGTCATTAGAGTCGTATCATGCAGCCTCAGAATGTATTATACATCAAAACATATAGCCCAATGTTTGTATCACAACTGCAGTTACGTAAATAACTCTAAATTAAGCATATAGGAGTACCTGTTTCTTTATTAACTGCTCAACACAGAATAGCTGCATGTGCGCACTCCCTCAAATCGTTTGGAGAAAATAACCTTTCTATTTTATTCAGTTTTGCTCAATTGTATTCCTCAAACTATAAAATAATATAAAATGCCACAGAATACTAAGCAAATCTTGTCTGATAAATGAACTAGTGTATCCCACAGCCATTTGGTATAGCCAGATCAAGGACGAACATAAGGACAACTCAGAGTATGCTATTCTGTTCTTCTGACATAGACTACATTTTCTTCATATCATGTTTCTTTAGACCTGTCTAAAATAAATAATAGATTTATTGTGAAGGTGTAAGCTACATTACATGGATTTATTAGATTTGTAAAAATGTATATTTTCCAAAGGTCTGTATCAGTGGATGGTAGGATATGTGTGGAAGCCAGGAGATTCTAAATGTGTTTGTTAGTTAAACTTAAAGAATAGGACTAAATTAAATCAAACTTTATTTAAAGTACATTCAAATTTTGGGGGGCTGAGATTGAGTCGTGAATGCAACAATTTTTTTTTTTTTTATCTGTAGACAAAGTTGAATTAAAGCCAGATTAAGTCAGTGGCACAGATATCCAAGCAGTAGATACATCTCCTTTAAATATTGATATTTGGTTGTGTTGTCAACCAAACACAATTCAATATTACCTTTGTAATACAGTAAATAGTTTTATTACAAACTAATGTAACGTTCAACCTTAAAATTAGTAACAAATGTCTTATGTAATCGTATAAAGTGTGCATGTTCAAGATAGCATATGCAAAGGTCATCGCAGATCTTCACAATTGCTGTAATAATCTGCACAGAATCTCAAACGGCATTGATCACTTGCACCATGTACTTTGAGTGTAATCTCAACTACAATGCAGGTCACTTGGTCCTGCTATTAGATGAAACACGGAGATAACACAATCTGTTGTATAAATAAACAAAAATATCTGACATTGTATTCCCATTGGAACTTTTCTGTACTTTTAAATGGTTGAAAGTGCAGTGATAGACAATTGGTTGACAACTTAACAAAACGTCAAATTGTTTTTCCATTGGAATTTGATTGTGCTTTTTAGATGGTTGAAAGCATAGTGATCACACATCGGAAATTCAACTAACTTTTGGCTGTCTTTTTGAGGGGTGAATATACATTGTACAAAATACTAGGAACACCATCCTAATATTGAGTTGCACCCCCTTTTGTCCACAGAACAGCCTCAATTTGTCGGGGTATGGACTCTACAAGGTGTCGAAAGCATACCACAGGGATTCTGGCCCGTGTTGACTCCAATGCTTTCCACAGTTGTGTCAAGTTGGCTGGATGTCCATTGGGTGGTGGACCATTCTTGATACACACAGGAAACTGTTGAGCATGAAAAACTCAGCAGCATTGCAGTTCTTGACACACTCAAACCGGTGCGCCTGGCAGCCACTACCATACCCCATTCAAAGGGACTGAAATCGTATCCTCAATGGCACACATACAAAATCCATGTCTCAATTGTCTTAAGGCTTAAAAATCATTTTTTTAACCCGTCTCCTCCCCTTCATCTACTCTGATTGAAATGGATTTAAAAAGTGACATCTATAAGTGGAATTACCTGGTCAGTCTAGGCCTATTCGCATGGGACTAGTATTACTTTAGAACATCGGTTACGTCATTATTTCACCAGCATGTCAGTTTTTCCAGTGGACGATTCGGACAGGATTAGTTTTACCAAATTGACCCTGTAATAAAAAAAATTCCCCTCATTATGATGAAAGCCTCAAATGTCTAGGGATGGCCTAATATTGGAGAAAGTCAAAATAATCATGCACATCCTTAAGAACCATGAACTGTAACCTATGCAGACATTTAATTAACTGACGTATTTGGCAAATTATCTATTCATTGGCACAATATCGTCCACTTCAAGTATGGCACTAGGAAAGTTGATATGTGAAAAAACTATCTGTATGCCACGTGCTTTGTTTTAGGCATCAATTTGTTCCCATGTTCTTACCCAAACTTGGTGACGCACCAGGGATAATAACCTTGAAAAATAAAAAGGAGAGCTGCACACTCTAGGAGCTCGGATTCAATAATTTAATAACCAACGTTTCAACAGCCAAGCTGTCAGGGTATAAAATAAAAATTACCGACATGGCAGATTCGGACAGGACTAAAATCACAGATGTGGGGATATGTGCTTGTGCACATAATTACATTACCTGAGCTGCCCAGTAAAACTTATAAGCCCTATTCGGACGGGATGTCATGGAAAGAGCAGGTGTTCCTAATGTTTTGTATTACCCAATTATCCACATTGAAAAGAAGTTGTGTGCCCAGTGGATAAGAATAGGGCTCCAAATGGAATTCAGAATACTGGTCACCAATCATGCTTCTCCATGCAGCAAATACCTGGATTGTTACCAGTGCTTGTAGTGGAATTAAAAAGGTGCCGGTAGTACTCGCTATAATTTAACCGTGCCAGGTTTCGTATTTTATAGCCAGTATTGTATAAGAGGTGCCGGTACTCAATTAGTATGTCATAAGCAGTAGAGCATGAAAAGTGCCAGTTCTCAGAAGAGACCCACTTTAAACAATGGGCATTTGTCCCAAATGGAACCCTATTCCCTATGTAGTGCACTACTTTTGACCAGGGCAAATAGGGTGCCATTTGGGACACTCTGAATGTTAACCACAAAATGTGAAAACACCAGCAGCGTAGTAACATTACCTCCAGAAATGACAAACCACACAACATGTTCATGTTTAGGCAATAAAACTATGTTTATAAATAAAAAACCTTTGTTTGTTTTTCATGTAATAAATGTAAGGTTTACAAGGTAGGAGACGTTAATACAGTAAATGATACAGAATGTTGATGTTAATGAGGAAAAAGACTAACATATTGCAATGTATTGAGAGATATGAAGAAACATAAGCAACATAAGGCTTCTCAACTTTCCTTTACTAAAATGGCCCTGTGTTGGGGTGACTGTCATTGAAACTCTGTGGACCCTCCATTGCAACCCCTCTTTGAAAATCAACACAGTCCATTCTAGATGGGAGGAGGCTCAGAGAGAGAGCGAAAGACTGTAGAGATCCTATTAACTTACTATTAAAAAAAATGTATATATATATTCTATACTGTGGACAGGGTCGTGTTCATTATCTATCTATCTATCTATATATATATATATATATATATATATATATATTCTATACTGTGGACAGGGTCGTGTTCATTAGGGCATGCAACAGTTTTAAAACGTTTAGCAACAGGAAACTAAAATGAGCATTTCTTATTGGAGAAATATGTTCAAGTAGTCCCTCTGTCTATTTTATTCCGTTTGGTGCCTAATGAACATGACCCAGGTCCCAGGACTGTGTTAAGGATGTTGGTGGTTCTCTCTGTGAGTCTTCTCTGCGCTGCACAGTGGGGCGAAACGGAATGTTCACTCAAATGAACGTCTGAAAAAAAACGGTTTTATTTTCCATCTTTCCATATTGAGTTTCTCAGAAGCTATCTGTATATAAGGAGAGAGATAGAGAAAATTAGAAAGCATAGATGAAAAGGAATTAAGAGGGATAGACATATTTCAACATTAATTTGGGAATTGATCACGTTTCTGTCCAAATTCCAATCAAAGCGAATATGTACTGCAAGTCCATGCATATAGGTATACATTTGTTAGGTCTATCATATCTGACAGATGTAATGGTACTTCTCATTGCTGTACACTAAGCAGCAGCCATGTTAATTGTGATCATAATCCGCTCTAACTAATCAGTGCAATCAATATTGTAAGATGAAGGGTATACAAGCTGAAACTTGCACCAATATATTACACGACACCAGGGTTGGGGTCAATTCCATTTCAATTCGGAAAGTAAACTGAAATCAAAGCTCATCTATGTGGAAAAAATGTGAATTGGAATTTCAATTTACTTCCTGAATTGAACATATTTCTCCAATAAGAAATGCTAATTTTAGTTTCCTGTTGCTAAACGTTTTAAAACTGTTGCATGCCCTAATGAACACGACCCTGTCCACAGTATAGAAAATATATATATATATAGATAGATAGATAAAAACTTTTGAAAGTAATTTAATAGGATGTCCACAGTCTCTCGCTCTCTCTCGGAGCCTCCTCCCATCTAGAATGGACTGTGTTGATTTTTAAAGAGGGGTTGCAATGGAGGGTCCACAGAGATTCAATGACAGTTGAGTGGGACGGGAGAAAATGACAAAAAGAAAACATTCCAACCACATATTGACACACTCATATACACACACACAAACTGATGTGGAAAAGAACATTAACAAAATTGTCTATTTAATGGGGACAAAGGAGAGAGAGCTGCATCCACTCCGATTTTCTTCACTGACGAAAGTACAGGTGCCACAGAACTGGCGACAGACTGAAGAAGAGCTATGCAGTTACACCCACGTTTCTCTCAGAACCACCTGTCTTTCTCTTAGCCTCTATATCCTTTCCTCCTCCTCCACCTCCTTTCTCTCCATACCAGGAAGTTCTGAACACCTGCAGTGAGGATCCGCCCTCTGGATCACCTAACGGACACATCACATGACATCGACAAAGAACTCGCTGGGGTTGCCCATGGCCATGCGGAACGATTGACGCGAGGCGGTGAGTTCGGGGGGCACAGAGGCTAGGTCTCGGCCCGGGGGCGACCCAGGGGGGGCCGTGGTGGGTAGGGAGGGCGGGGGCTGGGCCGGCAGGCCAGGGGGGCCGTACACCAGGCTACCTCTGTGGGAGTGGGTGCTGTGGACACTTTGGGCCAAGCTGTTCAGGCTGTGTGTGCTGCGCATGCTGTGCTCGCTAAGGGGCACCACCACTGAGCGCTCGCTGGGGGGCTTCTCCCTCCTCAGCTCTGATTCGCTGCCGCTTCCTGTCGACTTGGACTCCCCACCGCCTGCCCCCCCAGCAGCTGCTTCCTTCTTACTGCCACTGCGGTTGGACCCGCTGCTACAACTCCCTGCAAAGGAGAGAGAAAGGGAGAGAGGTTGAGAGTTACAGGTTTAAAGACTACACAGGGTATTAATGTGTGTATGTCAGTCCAGACATTTGGTTTGCGTTTCAGTTCTGCGCGTGTTTCTCTGTTAGTTTCCGCGTGTGTCTATGTGTACCGGAGCATCTCACCTTCGCTGTGCTGGCTGCCTGCACTGCCACCCCCTCCAGGTTGGCTTCGGGGGGGCTCGTGCAGAGGGTGTGGGTTGTAGGGGTGTGGGATGGGGTACTGGTAGGGGAAGACCAGGGGCCAGGGGGCAGCCCCAGGATGGGGCAGGGGAGCAAGGGTGTCCTGGTCGGACGCCCCACTCGACCCATCGTGGTCTCCCAGGGAGAGGTTAGCCATATCTGAGAGAGATGGGAGGAGAGAAAATGGGAGGAGGGGAAGGGAGAGAGTAGAGGAGAAGACGAGGGAGAGGAGAGAAAGTAGGATAGGTGGAAGGAGTAAAAAAGATAAACATTACTCTTAACTTCAATATAAATATATGTTGTTAAAGAAGAAAGAGTAAAGGAGAGGTGAAGAGTCATAAAGAAAGCCATCTTGTGGAAGAGAAAGAGATAATAAGACTCACTGCCACAGAGGTCTCCGAAGATGTAGTAGCACTGCTCAGAGAAGGTGATCTTGTTGACGGTGTGCCGGATGTAGCCGGCCTTCAGCAGGTTGCTGGCGTACTTCCTGGCCTCACGGCGGTCAGTGAAGCCCTCCATGTGATGGTAGAGCCAGTCCACCACATCCGAGCCTGGGATGGAGACAGACAGATGGAGAGGGTGAGAGAGACCTTAACAAGAGACCCTATGAAAGCGAGACAATACAGACAGAAGAGAGCAGAGTAAAGAGAGAAAGAATACCTATGAAGGCAGAGGGGATTGTGATCTTGAGCCACATCCTGTCTCGCACTTCCAGGCCAGACTCTAGATTGGCCATCGCTTTGGCAATTGTTGCCATGTCGCTGTGAATGGATAGATGAAAGTCATCAAACCCTGGGAGGGAAAGAAGGAAAGAGAGCAACAGTCAGATAGCTACAGTAGTGAAACAACCCAGCAGGCAAAACTGAGCAAAACTGGTTGAAATTACATCATAACAACATTATTTCAACCAGTTTCGTCCACTGGGAAACACAAAGGGAGCCTTTCATTCATTCAGCAGGAGCAGCAAGAGGGAATTGAGGTAAGCAGAAGTGGCGGTCGTGCAGCGACCCAGCAGGCATTTATTTTATTTGTTATGTCATCATGGTCAGGTTATACTGACTGAAACAGGACATGTTTTTCTACATGTCTTTTTAGAGACCAGAAAAATACATCTTGCCTGATTGTGATCTTGACGTTGCTTTGACCAAAAAACTACCAAAATGTGTTTTTCCACCAGGGGTCGATGTCGTGGTGAAAATTACATTTTTATCTGGTTGTAATCTGGTTAACTGACGTCACAACCACATTTCAACCACAACCTTTTGTAATTAGGTTGTCCAATGCCAACTTTTGCCTGCTGGGGAGGGTGGAGAGGGAAAGGGAGGGGTGACTTACGCTCAGTCTCAGGGATGGAGCTTGACATGGAGGAGCTGATGGTGCTCATAGAAGGATTTGTACCGTACACTGGGTACGCCCCTGTCATTGCTGCAGTGTGGGACACCCAGGCAGCAGGGTCTATGGGACGGATCGGCTCACCTACACAGAGAAAGGGGTGTATCGTCTCTGTGAAACATGATCTAGCTCGAAGACTTTAAGTAATGCTAAAACACATTTACATCGACTTTCCCCCCATGAAAGCAAATGAAAGAATGTCAAATCTTAGAGGTGACATTTGATCTTCCCAAGAGGAAAATATATCCATCTGAGGAAGTGTTTAAAAAGTCATTAAATCTAATAACATGAGTACTCACTTCTCGGCAGTGTGAAGCATCCTCGAGGGTTAGGATCCCAGCACTTAGCCACAGTCAGAGTAATAGGACTGTCAACAATTACACACAGCAGACACTCAGTTAACACACTGTTTATAACACACACACAAACATACCAGAAGCAATGTGTGATCCTCAGTACGTACCAGTGTGTAGGTTTCAGTGTGTGAGAGACTGCTCCTTACCCTGGCTTGTGCACAATCTCCCTCAGTACTCTTACTGCATCATCATTGTGTGATCCTCAGTACGTACCAGCGTGTAGGTTTCAGTGTGTGAGAGACTGCTCCTTACCCTGGCTTGTGCACAATTTCCCTCAGTACACTTACTGCATCATCACTGTGTGATCCTCAGTACGTACCAGTGTGTAGGTTTCAGTGTGAGAGAGACTGCTCCTTACCCTGGCTTGTGCACAATCTCCCTCAGTACACTTACTGCATCATCACTGTGTGATCCTCAGTACGTACCAGTGTGTAGGTTTCAGTGTGTGAGAGACTGCTCCTTACCCTGGCTTGTGCACAATCTCCCTCAGTACTCTTACTGCATCATCACTGTGTGATCCTCAGTACGTACCAGTGTGTAGGTTTCAGTGTGAGAGAGACTGCTCCTTACCCTGGCTTGTGCACAATCTCCCTCAGTACTCTTACTGCATCATCACTGTGTGATCCTCAGTACGTATCAGCGTGTAGGTTTCAGTGTGAGAGAGACTGCTCCTTACCCTGGCTTGTGCACAATCTCCCTCAGTACTCTTACTGCATCATCATTGCTCATGTTCTCAAAGTTAATGTCATTCACCTGGAGAAGAGAGGGAATGAGAGATGGGGGATGTAGAAAAGGGAGAGAAAGAAAGCAGGCAATCCTACCAAACAAGTCCAATTCAAGACCTCAAACCATCCCTCTTATTCTCACTATCTTGTCACTTAAACACCAGTGGAATAAAGTACTTAAGTACAACTACTTTAAAGCACTACTTAAATCGTTTCTGTACTTTCTGTACTTTACTATTCTTTTTTTTTTTTTACCTTCATTTTTACTTCACTACATTCCTAACGAAAATAATGTACTTTTTACTCCATGCATTTTCCCTGAAACCCAAAATTACATTTTGAATGCTTAGCAGGACAGGAAAATGGTCCAATTCACACATTTATCAAGAGAACATCCCTTGTCATCCCTACTGCCTCTGATCTGGCAGACTCACTAAACACAAATGTTTTGTTTGTAAATTATGTCTGAATGTTGGAGTGTACCCCTGGCTGTCTGTAAATTATGTCTGAGTGTTGGAGTGTACCCCTGGCTGTCTGTAAATTAAAAAACAACAACATTGTGCAGTCTCGTTTGCATAATATAAGGATTTTGAAATGATTTATAGTTTGATACTTCAATATATTTTATCAATTACATTTACTTGTGGTACTTAAGTAGTATTTTACTGGGTGACTTAATTTTACTTAAGTCATTTTCTGTTAAGGTATCTTTTCTTTTACTCAAGTATGACAATTGGGTACTTTTCCCACCACTGTTAAACATACACACTCTTAACACACACCTGCAGCAGCATGTCTCCAGGCTCGATGCGTCCATCGGCGGCCACCGCCCCTCCCTTCATGATAGAGCCGATGTAGATTCCTCCATCTCCTTTCTCATTACTCTGACCCACAATACTGATGCCCAGGAAGTTATACTTCTCTGCACGGAGGGAGGAGGAGAGGAGGAAGGATAAGTAATGACAAGAGAAAGAAAGAGTGTTGAACAAAAAAAAGGATACCTTCACTACAGAGTGAAGGAGAAGTATGAATCCCTCTTCAAAAAGGGAGAGGCCTCTGGTCTCTTCTTGGCCTCTGGTCTCGTATTCACAAAGCTTCTCGGCGAAGGAGTTCTGATCTACTGGTTGAATCAACATTGTTTCCACGTCATTCAACCCCAAAAAACAATGTGATGACATTGAAACAATGTGGAAAGGGCATTTAGTCTTTTTTTCACCCAACTTTTAACCTAAATCCTGGTGAAATGGTGAAATGTGTTGTTGATTTCAGGTTAAATTCATGGTAGTTGACAGCTCAACCAAATCTAAATCAAAATTAGACGTTAAGCTGACGTCTGTGCCCAGTGTGTGGTCTTTGAATCTTTAAGTCAAGGCATAAGTCACTAGATATACAGTGGGGAGAACAAGTATTTGATACACTGCCGATTTTGCAAAGCATGTAGAGGTCTGTAATTTTTATCATAGGTACACTTCAACTGTGAGAGACGGAATCTAAAACAAAAATCCAGAAAATCACATTGTATGATTTTTAAGTAATTAATTTGCATTTTATTGCATGGCATAAGTATTTGATACATCAGAAAAGCAGAACTTAATATTTGGTACAGAAACCTTTGTTTGCAATTACAGAGATCATACGTTTCCTGTAGTTCTTGACCAGGTTTGCACACACAGCAGCAGGGATTTTGGCCCACTCCTCCATACAGACCTTCTCCAGATCCTTCAGGTTTCGGGGCTGTCGCTGGGCAATACGGACTTTCAGCTCCCTCCAAAGATTTTCTATTGGGTTCAGGTCTGGAGACTGGCTAGGCCACTCCAGGACCCTGAGATGCTTCTTACGGAGCCACTGCTTAGTTGCCCTGGCTGTGTGTTTTGGGTCGTTGTCATGCTGGAAGACCCAGCCACGACCCATCTTCAATGCTCTTACTGAGGGAAGGAGGTTGTTGGCCAAGATCTCGCGATACATGGCCCCATCCATCCTCCCCTCAATACGGTGCAGTCGTCCTGTCCCCTTTGCAGAAAAGCATCCCCAAAGAATGATGTTTCCACCTCCATGCTTCACGGTTGGGATGGTGTTCTTGGGGTTGTACTCATCCTTCTTCTTCTTCCAAACACGGCGAGTGGAGTTTAGACCAAAAAGCTCTATTTTTGTCTCATCAGACCACATGACCTTCTCCCATTCCTTCTCTGGATCATCCACATGGTCATTGGCAAACTTCAGACGGGCCTGGACATGCACTGGCTTGAGCAGGGGGACCTTGCGTGCACTGCAGGATTTTAATCTATGACAGCGTAGTGTGTTACTAATGGTTTTCTTTGAGACTGTGGTCCCAGCTCTCTTCAGGTCATTGACCAGGTCCTGCCGTGTAGTTCTGGGCTGATCCCTCACCTTCCTCATGATCATTGATGCCCCACGAGGTGAGATCTTGCATGGAGCCCCAGACCGAGGGTGATTGACCGTCATCTTGAACTTCTTCCATTTTCTAATAATTGCGCCAACAGTTGTTGCCTTCTCACCAAGCTGCTTGCCTATTGTCCTGTAGCCCATCCCAGCTTTGTGCAGGTCTACAATTTTATCCCTGATGTCCTTACACAGCTCTCTGGTCTTGGCCATTGTGGAGAGGTTGGAGTCTGTTTGATTGAGTGTGTGGACAGGTGTCTTTTATACAGGTAACGAGTTCAAACAGGTGCAGTTAATACAGGTAATGAGTGGAGAACAGGAGGGCTTCTTAAAGAAAAACTAACAGGTCTGTGAGAGCCGGAATTCTTACTGGTTGGTAGGTGATCAAATACTTATGTCATGCAATAAAATGCAAATGAATTACTTAAAAATCATACAATGTGATTTTCTGGATTTTTGTTTTAGATTCCGTCTCTCACAGTTGAAGTGTACCTATGATAAAAATTACAGACCTCTACATGATTTGTAAGTAGGAAAACCTGCAAAATCGGCAGTGTATCAAATACTTGTTCTCCCCCCTGTATATAATATATCATATAGATGTAAACTTATATACTTTATACAGATATAGGCTAACTGTACTACTCACCCATATTTAAAGTGACAGTGATGATGTTCAGTGACATGGTGGAATCTGTGACGCTGCTGAAAGAGGACGACTGGACAGAAAGAGAGGGAGGAGTAGAGGAATGACTGAAAGAGATCGAGGTGAGGACATGCACAAGGACCACTGAACACAAAGCAAACTGGCATCTATGTGGTCTGTGTGTGTGTGTCTTACCCTCTCCATCCGTGGCGCTTTGGGTTTCCGCCGTCGCCGCCGATGTCGTCTCACGAGCCTCGACGACGTGCTCTGCTCCGTGGAGCCACTGAACCTGTGGGTGATGACATCACAGAGGTGACATTACTCACTCCGGTGTCATGACACACAACGCACACTCATCTGCCAGTGGTTAAATTGCTGCATGTGATTCCATACATTTGAGCCAACCATAAATGTGGCCATTGAGCTGAAAGAGAAAAACAACAGTATTTAGTGTGGGTTTTCTAGAGCATATGATGTGTGGGAGCTTAAATAAGAATTGTTAGCGATCATGTAGAGTGTATACATCGAGTGGATGCGCAACGTGGTCCATTTTTTCATGTGAGAGAACACATTTCTTTGTGTCTTGGGTACATGTATGTGAGTGTGAGTATAAATGAATGAGTAGTCAATCCCCTCCCTACCACTTCCTCTTGGCTCTAACCCTTCAGGGCCTATTGCAACCAACATTGGCAGCAATGAACAACCTTGAGGTGATCTCTACGTGTTAAAGGGAGGTTCCACTCAAAATACAACCCAACATGATTTTTTTATTTATGGTGGCTGTAGTTGATTTGCCAAGTTTGGGGATATTTAGTCCCCTTACTGAGATAATTAAAAGCCATATTTTGTTGATTCATCAGTGTTTGTGTGTGGTGCTCACCGACTGGGTGCATCATCGTCTTCAGAGTCGAAGAAGCTTGTCGTTTCCAGCTCAGAACTCATCAGCGTTGACGAGCTCTCGTAGCCCGGCAGCTCCGGACGCGTGTGACCATTCAACCTGCCACCTGAGGAGGACGCCAGACAAGCGGAAGAGAGGAGGTCAACCGGGTAGTATTCAGTAGGCACCAAATGGAAGAAAAAGGACTGAAATAGGAAGGGAGTACCTGGACTTGTCCAATAAGAAACACAAATTATTTTTCAAAACACCAGTTTTTTTTGTAAGCAAAATATTTTGCTATGGTGTGTCCTAATAACAATATCAATACTCTGGCCTCCCGGGTGGCGCAGTGGTTCAACCCAGAATCTCTGTGCCACCAGAGATTCTGGGTTCGAGCCCAGGCTCTGCCGCAGCCGGCTGCGACCGGGAGGTCCATGGGGCGACGCACAATTGGCCCAGCGTCTTGGTTAGGGAGAGTTTGGCCGGCAGGGATATCCTTGTCTCATCGTGCACTAGCGACTTCTGTGGCGGGCCAGGTGCAGTGCATGCTGACCAGGTCGCCAGGTGTACGGTGTTTCCTCCGACACATTGGTGCGGCTGGCTTCCGGGTTGGATGTGCATTGTGTCAAGAAGCAGTGTGGCTAGGTTGGGTTGTGTTTCGGAGGATGCATGGCTCTCGACCTTCGCCTCTCTCAAGTCCGTACGGGAGTTGCAGCGATGAGACAAGACAGAGAAAAACCTACTACCAATTGGATACCACAAAAAAGGGGTAAAATAATAATTTTAAAAAACAAACAATATCAATGATGTCACACAGTACATAATTACCTTTTCACACAATGTGCCGACCTGAACTAAACTGTGCTGGTTCCGATATTTTCTTTTCAACATGGTTCAACTATGGTGGTTGTGTAACCAGGCCACCTCAGTATGGCTCTGCTCAAGGTTCAGAATCACTTCTCTTTGATTTCTCACAACCTTTCTTTGCCTACTTCATAGTGTCAGAGTGACGTTTACAGAGCATTGGAGTAAAGACCTCGCCCCCCTCTGACATTTCGAGGAGGCGGGGAGAGAGGATGCAAGGAATCGAGGAAAAACCTTTGAGGTTCACCCATTGACTCTTTGGGGTCAGGTGCCCTAAAAATAGTGGACTGGACCTTCAACATCAAAATAACACATATGGCCACCCATGATTCAAACCCTGCCCTTAGGCACAGATCGAGGATCAGCTTACTCTCCCAACATCCTTTAAAATAAATATTCTTCAGGATTGGTGGGTCCCCTGCGAGACGGTTGAGCTAACGTAGGCTAATGCAATTAGCATGCAGTTGAAAGTAACAAAAACATTTCCCAGGACATAGACATATCTGATATTGGCAGAAAGCTTAAATTCTTGTTAATCTAACTGCACTGTCCAATTTACAGTAGCTATTACAGTGAAATAATACCATGCTATTGTTTGAGGAGAGTGCACAGTTTTGAACATGAACAGTTATTAATAAACAAATTAGGCAAATTCTGGCAGTCTTAATACAATATTTTGAACAGAAATGCAATGGTTCATTGATTCAGACTAAAACTTTGCACATACACTGCTGCCATCTAGTGGCCAATATCTGAATTGCAACTGGGCTGGAATAATACATGTTGGCCTTTCTCTTGTATTTCAAAGATGGTACAAAAAAAATACAAAAAAACGTTTTTTTTATTTTCTTTGTATTATATTTTACCAGATCTAATGTGTTATATTCTCCTGCATTCCTTTCACATTTACACAAACTTCAAAGTGTTTCCTTTCACATGGTACCAAGAAAATGCATATCCTTTCTTCAGGGAAAGAGCTACAGGCAGTTAGATTTAGGTATGTCATTTTAGGGAAAAATTGAAAAAAGGGGCCAATCGTTAAGAGTTTTTAAGGAGAATGCAAAAACAATTCTAGATCAGCATCCATGAGCAACCTCCTCCTATTCCTCCAATAATAAATGGCAGTATCAAAAGTGCTCTGTGTCAATATATGCAGGGATACTGGATATGATATAAAATCTAGTAGTGAGAAAGGAATTCTATTTTTTGGTGGGCATAATAGTCCATGGGCCAGAGGGCCACATTTGTCCACTTTGTTGCGGAAGGTAGCCCAGTGGTTAGAGTGTTGGACTAGTAACCGAAAGGTTGCAAGATCGAATCCCCAAGCTGACAAGGTAAAACTCTGTCGTTCCGCCCCTGAACAAGGCAGTTAACCCACTAGGGTCATTGAAAATAAGAATTTGTTATTAACTGACTTGCCTAATTAAATAAAGGTAAAATAAAAATTATTTAAACAAATAAAAAAAGTATAATGTTGATTCTGTGGATTATATTTTGGTATGATTACCACTTATCGAAGGTAGCTAAAATGTGGTTATCACTGTATTATTATATGTTATGACACCTAAACAATGAGTTGGGCCAACAGGATTGAGATGACATTTTCTCATACTAAGGTAATTTATATACAGTATTATTAACTTCATAATACAACAATAACTAAGGTATGAATCCAATGAATTCGTAATGACATCTGTGGGCTCACCTTGGGGGGTTCAAAGGTAATACATGTATGCATTTTGGGGTACATCGAGACAGAATGGGCAGTATTGGGATGGACTCTATGATCACATGGTACCCTACATGATAACTACACCAAATTTCACACAGAACAAGGGACCCACTGGGAAAGTTTTTTTTGCCATACAGTGATAGTAGATTTTGCCTATAATCAGTCCCAGCAGCCTATTTTCAGGATGGCCGCCATTAACTTATTAAATGGGGATAAACTGCATTGATTTTGCATGACCATAACTGAATAAATAATTGGTGTAATAAGACCAACAATTGCTTAAAACGTGTGTTACAATGATAACTAAATGATGGCCCAAGTATGTCAGTTATATTCATTTAGCAAAATATTACCAGAATAGTGGTAAAAATAAGTTAAAAAAATTGTCTGAATTGCGAAGTCGTTTCATTTTACATTAAAACTCACATTCACTGATGTCTATTGATAAAAATTATGATTCTATAAATTGTTAACATCAAGAAATGTGATGTGAAACTCACCCCTTACATTGCATTCTATATGAAATCCCATAGGAATGGATAACATTGAGCAAAGAAGTACAGGTAACCCATTTTCTCAAAATGCCTTCATAATGAGTGCACCAAACTTTACATAAAGCTGGGAAATGTCTAAACAATGATGCCTAGCTATTGCTGGTTTATCCATAGGGTACACATTTTCCAATATGACCATCAACAGGCTCTATTGGATTGGTCTGACATTGCCAGAACCCTCAATAATGTTTGTATTTACAATGTATCCCCATTAGCTGCTGCCAAGGCAGCAGCTACTCTTCCTGGGGTCCATAAAAATTAAGGCAGTTATACAATTTTAAAACATTACAATTCATTCACAACACATTAAGTGTGTGCCCTCAGGCCCCTTCTCTACTACCACATATCTACAATACAAAATCCATGTGTACGTGTGTGTATAGTGCGTAAGTTATCGTGTATTTGTTTGTGTTGCTTCACAGTCCCCGCTGTTCCATTAGGTGTATCTGTTTTTTAAATCTAATTTTACTGCTTGCATGAGTTACTTGATGTGGAATAAAGTTCAATGTAGTCATGGCTCTATGTAGTACTGTGTGCCTACCGTAGTCTGTTCTGACTGTGAAGAGACCTCTGGTGGCATGTCTTGTGGGGTATGCATGGGTGTCTGAGCTGTGTGCCAGTAGTTCAAACAGACAGCTCAGTGCATTCAACATGTCAACACCTCTCACAAATACAAGCAGTGATGACGTCAATCTCTCCTCCACTTTGAGCCAGGAGAGATTGACATGCATGTTATTAATATTAGCTCTCTTCGTACATCGAAGGGCCAGCCGTGCTGCCACTGAATTTTGGCCCATTCCTCCTGACAGAGCTGGTGTAACTGAGTCAGGTTTGTAGGCCTCCTTGCTCGCACACACTTTTTAGTTCTGCACAAAAATTTTCTGTGGGATTGAGGTCAGGGCTTTGTGATGACCACTCCAATACCTTGACTTTGTGTCCTTAAGCCATTTTCCACAACTTTGGAAGTATGCTTGGGGTCATTGTCCATTTAGAAGACCCATTTGCAACCAAGCTTTAACTTCCTGACTGATGTCTTGAGATGTTGCTTCATTATATCCACAATTTTCCGCCTCATGATGCCATCTATTTTGTGAAGTGCAGCAGTCCCTAATGCAGCAAAACACCCCCACGACATGATGCTGCCACTCCCGTGCTTCACGGTTGGGATGGTGTTCTTCGGCTTGCAAGCCTCCCCCTTTTTCCTCCAAACATAATGATGTTCATTACGGCCAAACAGTTCTATTTTTCTTTCATCAGACCAGAGGACATTTCTCCAAAAAGTACAATCTTTGTCCCCATGTGCAGTTGCAAACCGTAGTCTGGCTTTTTTATCGCGGTTTTGGAGCAGTGGCTTCTTCCTTGCTGAGCAGCCTTTCAGGTTATGACGATATAGGACTCATTTTACTGTGGATATAGATACTTTGTACCTGTTTCCTCCAGCATCTTCACAATGCCCTTTGCTGTTGTCCTGGGATTGATTTGCACTTTTCGCATCAAAGTACGTTCATCTCTAGGAGACAGAATGCGTCTCCTTCCTGAGCGGTATGACGGCTGCGTGGTCCCATGGTGTTTATACTTGTTTACTATTGTTTGTACAGATGAACATGGTACCTTCAGGCGTTTGGAAATTGATCCCAAGGATGAACCGGACTTGTGGAGGTCTACAATTTTCTTTCTGAGGTCTTGGCTGATTTCTTTTGATTTTCCCATGATGTCAAGCAAAGAGGCACTGAGTTTGAAGGTAGGCCTTGAAATACATCCACAGGTACACCTCCAATTGACTCAAATGATGTCAATAAGCCTATCAGAAGCTTCGAAAGCCATGACATCATTTTATGGAATTTCCCAAGCTGTTTAAAAGGCACAGTCAACTTAGTGTATGTAAACTTCTGACCCACTGGAATTGTGATATAGTGAATTATAAGTGAAATAATCTGTCTGTAAACAATTGTTGGAAAAATGACTTGTGTCATGCACAAAGTAGATGTCCTAACTGACTTGCCAAAACTATAGTTTGTTAACAAGAAATGTGTGGAGTGGTTGAAAAACGAGTTTTAATGACTCCAACCTAAGTGTATGTAAACTTCCGACTTCAACTGTACATACAAACATTTGCAAAAAACATATATGGGGGATTGAAAGTGATGCAGACAATTACATTGATGGAAGCTACAATCTATCTGCAAGATTAAAGCTGATCCACCCCTAAAAAATTATTAAAACAAATAAAAACATTACGGAGTGGTCACATTAACATTACAGAGTAATCACATTAACATTACATAGTGGTAACATTAACATTACAGAGCAGTCACATTAACATTACTGAGTAGTCACATTTACACTACAAATTAGTCACATGAACATTACAGTGGTTACATTAACATAACAAAGTAGTCACATTAACATAAAGTAGTCACATTAACATTAGAGTGGTTACATTAACATTACAGTGGTTACATTAACATAACAAAGTAGTAACATTAACATAAAGTAGTCACATTAACATTAGAGTGGTTACATTAACATTAGAGTGGTTACATTAACATTACACAGAGCAGTCACATTAACATTACAACGTAGTCACATTAACATTACAACGTGGTGACATTAGCATTACAAAGTGGTGACATTAGCATTACAAAGTGGAACATTAGCATTACAAAGTGGAACATTAGCATTACAAAGTGGTGACATTAGCGTTACAAAGTGGTGACATTAGCATTACAGCGTGGTGACATTAGCATTACAAAGTGGTGACATTAACATGACAGAATAGTCACATTAAGAAACAGAGATTTCATTAACATTACAGAGTGGTTACATTAACATTACAGAGTAGTCACATTAACATTACAGAGCGGTCACATTAACATTACAGAGCGGTCACATTAACATTACAGAGTGGTCACATTAACATTACAGAGCGGTCACATTAACATTACAGAGTGGTCACATTAACATTACAGAGTGGTCACATTAACATTACAGAGCGGTCACATTAACATTACAGTGCAGTCACATTAACATTACAGAGCGGTCACATTAACATTACAGAGTGGTCACATTAACATTACAGAGCAGTCACATTAACATTACAGAATGGTCACATTAACATTACATAGCAGTCACATTAACATTACAGAGTGGTCACATTAACATTACAGAGCAGTCACATTAACATTACAGAATGGTCACATTAACATTACAGAGCAGTCACATTAACATTACAGAGCGGTCACATTAACATTACAGAGCAGTCACATTAACATTACAGAGTGGTCACATTAACATTACAGAGCAGTCACATTAACATTACAGAATGGTCACATTAACATTACAGAGCAGTCACATTAACATTACAGAGCGGTCACATTAACATTACAGAGCAGTCACATTAACATTACAGAGTGGTCACATTAACATTACAGAGCAGTCACATTAACATTACAGAATGGTCACATTAACATTACATAGCAGTGACATTAACATTACAGAGTGGTTACATTAACATTACAGAGTGGTTACATTAACATTACAGAGTGGTTACATTAACATTACAGAGCGGTTACATTAACATTACATAGCAGTCACATTAACATTACAGAGTGGTCACATTAACATTACATAGCAGTCACATTAACATTACAGAGTGGTTACATTAACATTACAGAGTGGTTACATTAACATTACATTTTATGTGGACTCCAGGAAGAGTAGGTGCTGCATGTGCAGTAGCTAATGGGGGCGTTTTGTGGTCAAATCTCATTCAAACCCTGCACTTATTAGGTCATTCGCCCTGACCTCAATAAAAGGTCAATTTTTTATATTATGAGTCACTAAACTACTATATAGTGAGGACACCAAATCCAGGGAGAAAATATGCTTTTCAGATCTTGAAAGGAACGAAGCCCTTGCAGGTTGAAAATATCCTTTAAAAAAATAGACCAACGAGGGAATATAAAGGGCATAGATCCAGATAAAAAAAAAAAATAACATCGTTATTCCAAATAGTATATAACTCATGAAAATTACAAATTGTGCCCAGATAATTATTGACTTGGTAAAAGTCTATAAAAAAAATTCCCCAATAGATCCCATAAAAGAATAAGCAGGGTTTTTTTTTGCTTCATGGCAGAAAGAAGGTCTGGAATTCTAATTGGGTGGGACTTGGCCTCCTCTATTATTTCCCAGTATGACTAATTTCCCTAAAACAGTTCTGCTATTTGTAACATTGTTTTTTCAATGATGAGTCAGTCTAGTTAAATCATTAGATGTGATAGCAAAAAAAGACCAAATCCCATGGTTTTTAAGATGAGATCCAACCATTTAACATTCCAACTTGTCTCTACATTATTTTATCAGCGAGTGAACATTCTATTGCATCAACTCCCATACAACAAGATATATAAAGGTGTTAAACACATAGAAAGGGGTTATCATATATCAATTTGATCAGGGGCTTGTGGGGAACAATTTAATACCATCAAACCTTAATACCATCAAACTGGACACATTTTTCAGCTGGCCCATGGAGTATAAGTGGGATAGGCTGAGGAATGAAGGCAGATGGACAGACCAAGTCTTACCATGGTCATGAGTGTCTTTCTCTTTCCATCGCGGCCTCTCTCTCTCCCTCTCCCTGCCCCGGTCTCTCTCCCACTCCCTCTCTCTCTGTACCAACACGACCGACTCCATCTCTGTCTCGTTGTCCAGGTTGTCCTGACTGCCAGCAGCGTTCGCACTGATGGGCAGGTGGGAAAAAAGTCAAAGGAGGAGTAAAAAAGAAGGAAGAGATGAAAGAGAAACATTTTATTCAAAGGGATTATATTTAAAAAAGATTTGTCTCTTTTCCCTTCTCCTACACACAACTGTTTGACAGATGATAGACCAGCAAGTTCCAGACCCCTGCCGTTTAAGTGTCAAGTGCTGGTATCAGAATGTCAGTGTGTTTTAATGTCAGCCTCACCAGAGCATGCCGGGAGCTAGCTACAAAGAGAACGTGAGCGCCTGTCTGTGTGTGTGTGTGTATCTGCTGCATGCGTGTGCACACTGTCTGTGGTTGCGTACATGCATGTATATGTGTGCGCATGCATACACGAACACATGCGTGTATGTGTGCATAATAGGATGTGCATGTGAGCACTGCAGTGAGCCAAGTTGCCGTAACCAGTGCTGACCAGCAGAGGGAAAAGGCTGTTCTCTCTGTGTTGTGGTTGTCAGATAAAGACCTGCCCAGCTGGCTGATTTAATATTGCCATCTAGTTCTCAGGGGGAACATGGTCTTACAGCCCAACACCGTGCAGGACGTTTGGCATTTGCCAGAGAACACCAAGATTGGCAAATTCGCCACTGGCACACTGTGCTCTTCACAGATGAAAGCAGGTTCACACTGAGCACGTGACAGACGTGACAGAGTCTGGAGATCCCGTGGAGAACGTTCTGCTGCCTGCAACATCCTCCAGCATGACCGGTTTGGCGGTGGGTCAGTCATGGTGTGGGGTGGCATTTCTTTGGGGGGCCGCACAGCCCTCCATGTGCTCGCCAGAGGTAGCCTGACTGCCATTAGGTAACGAGATAAGATCCTCAGACCCCTTGTGAGACCATATGCTGGTGCTGTTGGCCCTGGGTTCCTCCTAATGCAAGACAATGCTAGACCTCATGTGGCTGGAGTGTGTCAGCAGTTCCTGCAAGAGGAAGGCATTGATGCTATGGACTGGCCCGCCCGTTCCCCAGACCTGAATCCAATTGAGCACATCTGGGACATCATGTCTCGCTCCATCCACCAACGCCACGTTGCACCAGACTGTCCAGGAGTTGGCGGATGCTTTAGTCCAGGTCTGGGAGGAGATCCCTCAGGAGACCATCCGCCACCTCATCAGGAGCATGCCCAGGCGTTGTAGGGAGGTCATACAGGCACGTGGAGGCCACACACACTACTGAGCCTCATTTTGACTTGTTTTAAGGACATTAAATCAAAGTTGGATCAGCCTTTAGTGTGGTTTTCCACTTTAATTTTGAGTGTGACTCCAAATCCAGACCTCCATGGGTTGATAAATTGGATTTCCATTGATTATTTTTGTGTGATTTTGTTGTCAGCACATTCAACTATGTAAAGAAAAAAGTATTTAATGAGATTATTTCATTCATTCAGATCTAGGATGTGTTATTTTAGTGTTCCCTTTATTTTTTTTGAGCAGTGTATATACCCCCTGAGAACTAGATGGCAATATTAAATCAGCCAGCTGGGCAGGTCTTTATCTGACAACCACAACACAGAGAGAACAGCCTTTTCCCTCTGCTGGTCAGCACTGGTTACGGCAACATGGCTCACTGCAGCGCTCACATGCACATCCTATTATGCACACATACACGCATGTGTTCGTGCATGCATGCGCACACATATACATGCATGTACGCAACCACACACACACACACACACACACAGTGTGCACACGCATGCAGCAGATACACATTACAGAGTGGTGATCTATCGATCGATCGAGACACAGACAGACAGACAGACAGACAGACAGACAGACAGACAGACAGACAGACAGACAGACAGACAGACAGACAGACAGACAGACAGACAGACAGACAGACAGACAGACAGACAGACAGACAGACAGACAGACAGACACAGACAGACAGACAGACAGACAGACAGACAGACAGACACAGACAGACAGACAGACAGAGACAGACAGACAGACAGACAGAAACTAGATTTGATTTGGATAAAATGAAAAATGCATATAAGGAAATCACACACAGAGCCACAGACACACACACACAGTAAGTATTTAGCTCTACACCTCACCATAGCTAAGCCAACGCCACAATGATCAATAGAAGCGCTGAGAAACATTTATTGGCATGTCTGATTAGATGTCTGGGAAGGTTGATTAGGTTTAAAGTAAATGGAGCCTGGTCGCTATTAGTGCGTGTTTTTGTTTAACTATCCTTTTGGGGAAATTTTGCCGATCCCTACGAGGACAAATGCTACTTTAGGCTTGGGGGTTAGGTTTAGGGTTACAGTTTAGTTTAGTATTAGGTTTAGTATTAGTGTTAGAGGTTAAGGTTAGGTTTAGGGTTAAGGTAAGGCTTAGGTTAAGGGTAAGGGAAAATAGGATTTTGGATGGATAGCAATACAAAACTGTGTATGTGTGTGTGTGAGGGGGGGGGGGGCTGGCAAGAGGACAGAGGTCTCTACCTCTGTTACTGAATATACAAGAAGCACAGGATTTTGTTCAGCCCAGAATCAGGTGTGTAGTTGCTGGGATAGAACAGAAGGCTGCAACCCTGTAGCCCTGCTGGACTGGAGTTTAACAACCCCTGACAGTCAAAGGCATAGAGTTTGAACTGTCACTAGTATCTACCCATCTCTATGCCAGATGGATCAACTAGCCACACAGACACACACACACACACACACACACACCACTTTTCAGATACTGACTGGAAAGAGGGGGGTCTTGAGTCTCCGATGCCACCGGTCCTCTCCAAAGGGAGTGGCAGCTCTGCCTGGCTGTTTGCACACGTAGAACCCCCATCTGAACCGCCGTGAGAACCATCTGCTGACACCAACTGGGGAGAAAGAGTATTATTATTCCTTGTGTTTACTTTGACAATATAAAGTGCATTCAGACCTCTTGACTTTTACCACATTTTGTTGCATTACAGCCTTATTTTGAAATGGATTAAATCGTTTTTCCCCCTCATCAATCTACACACAATACCCCATAACGACAGAGTGAAAACAGGTTTTTAGAAATGTTTGGTAATTTATCAAAAAAACTAAATACCTTATTTACATAAGTATTCAGACCCTCTGCTATGAGAGTCGAAATTGAGCTCAGGGGCATCCTGTTTCCATTTATCATCCTTGAGATGTTTCTACAACTTGATTGGAGTCCACCTAATCCATTTTAGAATAAGGCTGTAACGTAACAAAATGTGGAAAAAGTCAAGGGGTCTGAATACTTTACGAATACACTGTAAGTGCTTTAACTTTCCATGTCTAAAAAGTATATTGAATTGAGAGAGAGAAAGTGAGAGAGTAAGATAACGATAAAGAGAGAGGTGAAGGGGTTTAGACAAACCTCAAATAACACCCTATTCCCCATTATATTGCACTACTTTTGACCAGAATCCTATGTTTGTCATTATACTACTAACTTGATTCTAGGGCTCTATTCAAAAGTAGTGCACTACATGAGGAAATGGGCATAATTTGAGACACATTCAGATTGTAAGTAACAAAGTCATGATTTTGGGAATTAGTCTGTATGCGTAACAGTCTGTCGGAATTGTAAATGTGCTCATTGACTAGGTGGACACAAGACAGACACAAATACAGTCCATCATTTACACAGACGTACACACACACACACACACACACACACACACACACACCCTTGCTCTTATGATGGACAATTGTATGTTTGTGCTTTTCTAATAACCAATTTGGGTTCTACGTTTGTGCTTTTCTAATAACCAATTTCTGTGTTTTACGTTTGTGCTTTTCTAATAACCAATTTCTGTGTTCTACGTTTGTGCTTTTCTAATAACCAATTTCTGTGTTCTACGTTTGTGGTTTTCTGATAACCAATTTCTGTGTTCTACGTTTGTGCTTTTCTGATAACCAATTTCTGTGTTCTATGTTTGTGCTTTTCTAATAACCAATTTCTGTGTTCTGTTTGTGCTTTTCTAATAACCAATTTCTGTGTTCTACGTTTGTGCTTTTCTAATAACCAATTTCTGTGTTCTATGTTTATTCTTTTCTATTAACCAATTTCTGTGTTCATGCATGTGACTGATTGAACGACTCCTCACTATCAGTATCTGCAATTTGGCAGTACGACCAGACCCTTGTTTTGAGAACGAAAGATATCTCAGTTTCAAGGTCTCATGAGGTATTGGTCTGTCACATGGATGAACCACTATTGGTCGGTCACATGAATGAAGCAAACTTTAATGATTAATTAATTATGAATGATGAATAAGCTAAATCATGCAAATATAACTTGTCTGCAGTATATAAGAAATCTAATGGGACTGCCCCAATAGAGCTCCTTATCGACATGTGTACTTGGTGCATTGAGTTGGTTGGAACCTCTCCAGCATGCTGATAATAAACAATGATTAATTTAAGATTGACTTCAAGTGTCCCTGTGTAGAATTTCCACGACAATTTGCTGTCATGAACCGAATGATTGATTCTGCCTGTGGAGCTTTCTAGTGGGGGTCTGCTAGGAAAACAGGTGGCACATTTTATGAAACGTGAGGGAAATTCCTGTCTGACCAAAAGAGGACGAGACCCGCCCAGACCAGACACTTACTGTGAGTTTCCCAGGAGACACATCATCCGCAAACAATTGAGGGACATGTCTTCTGATTTCAGTAAGTCAATTTAAATGAATTTGTATAAAACAAAACATAAAAGTGGAGGAGGATACCACTAGTCCTAAGTCAAGTAACAGTGTGAAGTGAATGTGGATGTGAGTTGTGTGAGTGTAGAGAATGATGACGTGAAAGTTGTGTGAATGTGGAAAGTATTAAGCTGATTGAAATTGGGATAATAACAGGGTTGAAATGTGTCTATAAAGGTGATTGAAATTTGGATAATACATTTTTAAATTTTGATATTAAGAAATATTAGTTAAGTGATTTAAATTTGGATAATAAGTTCTACTTGAAAGTGTGTGTGTTATTCTATATGTATGCGGCAAGACTATAGAGTCTATAGGGACCATAGCAATTATGACTATACAGTCGTGGCCAAAAGTTTTGAGAATTGCACAAATATTAATTTTCACAAAGTCTGCTGCCTCAGTTTGTATGATGGCAATTTGCATATACTCCAGAATGTTATGAAGAGTGATCAGATGAATTGCAATTAATTGCAGTCCCTCTTTGCCATGCAAATTAACTGAATCCCCCAAAAAACATTTCCAATGCATTTCAGCCCTGACACAAAAGGACCAGCTGACATGTCAGTGATTCTCTCGTTAACACAGGTGTGAGTGTTGACGAGGACAAGGCTGGAGATCACTCTGTCATGCTGATTGAGTTCGAATAACAGACTGGAAGCTTCAAAAGGAGGGTGGTGCTTGGAATCATTGTTCTTCCTCTGTCAACTATGGTCACCTGCAAGGAAACACGTGCCGTCATCATTGCTTTGCACAAAAAGGGCTTCACAGGCAAGGGTATTGCTGCCAGTAAGATTGCACCTAAATCAACCATTTATCGGATCATCAAGAACTTCAAGGAGAGCGGTTCAATTGTTGTGAAGAAGGCTTCAGGGTGCCCAAGAAAGTCCAGCAAGCACCAGAACTGTCTCCTAAAGTTTATTCAGCTGCGGGATCGGGGCACCACCAGTACAGAGCTTGCTCAGGAATGGCAGCAGGCAGGTGTGAGTGCATCTGCACGCACAGTGAGGCGAAGACTTTTGGAGGATGGCCTGGTGTCAAGAAGGGCAGCAAAGAAGCCACTTATCTCCAGGAAAAACATCAGGGACAGACTGATATTCTGCAAAAGGTACAGGGATTGGACTGCTGAGGACTGGGGTAAAGTCATTTTCTCTGATGAATCCCCTTTCCCATTGTTTGCGGCATCCGGAATAAAGCTTGTCCGGAGAAGACAAGGTGAGCGCTACCATCAGTCCTGTGTCATGCCAACAGTAAAGCATCTTGAGACCATTCATGTGTGGGGATGCTTCTCAGCCAAGGGAGTGGGCTCACTCGCAATTTTGCTTAAGAACACAGCCATGAATAAAGAATGGTACCAACACATCCTCCGAGAGCAACTTCTCCCAACCATCCAGGAACAGTTTGGTGATGAACAATGCCTTTTCCAGCATGATGGAGCACCTTGCCATAAGGCAAAAGTGATAACTAAGTGGCTCGGGGAAATAAAACATCCATATTTTGGGTCCATGGCCAGGAAACTCCCCAGACCTTAATCCCATTGAGATTTTGTGGTCAATCCTCAAGAGGCGGGTGGACAAAAGAAAAAACACAAATTCTGACACACTCCAAGCATTGATTATGCAAGAATGGGCTGCCATCAGTCAGGATGTGGCCCAGAAGTTAATTGACAGCATGCCAGGGCGGATTGCAGAGGTCTTGAAAAAGAAGGGTCAACACTGCAAATATTGACTCTTTGCATCAACTTTATGTAATTGTCAATAAAAGCCTTTGACACTTATGAAACGCTTGTAATTATACTTCAGTATTCCATAGTAACATCTGACAAAAATATCTAAAGACACTGAAGCAGCAAACTTTGTGGAAATTAATATTTGTGTCATTCTCCAAACTTTTGGCCACGACTGTATAAACTATTGATACTGAGGGACTATAGATGCTGTAGGGACAATGATGCTATAGTGACCATGGATACTATGGATGCTATAGGGACTATGGATAATCAGGGACTATAGATACTGTAGAGAATATGGTGATTGTAGAGACTATAGAGGAACCTTGGCCGTGATACATATGACAGAAGAAAGCTAGAGCTAGTCTTAGAGAGAAGACTAGAGCGAGGGCAAGTAACGGTACCATGCCCCGCTGACATCTGTCTGTAGGCATTTATAAGAGAAGCGTCTACGTCTGTCTGCAGCCACTATTAATAGCACGTGTCTAACGATAGTCTATGGGGTCTGAGAACCACTGATAATAGCACAAAGTGTTATTGTAGGCATTTAGAGTCATTGATGCACATGAGTGGTGTGGATGTCTGTAGGCATTTATGATCTGTAACGTTATATAGGGAATCTGTGTATGTGAGAGATATGAAAGTAGAAAGTACTATTCTCGAATATGCCGTTAAATAGAACAACTTTAGTAAATATATAAACCCCTGTATGAATAGCACACTCGTCTAAAGGCGGAATTGGTGAAGAAAAGTATACTGGGTTACTAGAGATTTGATAAAGTAGCAATGGAGAAAAATAACAATAATATACAACTTGCACACCCACACATAGACGTATGTAAGTGGTGTAAAAAGTATTCTGAGAAATTTTCAGAGTGGTCACTTTCTGGATCATTTGATAAAGTTAAAGCATTGTTTGACTGTCTAAATGGTCTGGGAAATAGAGTCTCAGACAAAGTTTGGTGTATATCCACTTTTGGTAAAGGTAGAGGACTTGACATACCCCTAACCAATAAAACTAGAAATAGAACCAATGAATGTTGAACATGATTTTCTGTTAACTAAACTTAAGGCTAAAATGTATTGTACTCCCGATGGAGTTTTCACTGATATCCCAAATGATGATGTTCTAAACCAATTTGTGAGTATGCAAAATCGAAACTGCCTCTATTTCCCTGTCTATGCTGTCTCAGGTGCCAGACTTATTAGGGACAGAGCACACCATCTGCAGGGGACTGCTAGTGCCAGCCCAGTTATTGTGAAAGTTGATCCCAGAAAGAGACTGGTCTTGAGAGCTACATTAAAAAAGAAGCTCCCTCCAAAGTGTCTCTCTTCCCTTCTGAATTGGCCAATGTATTTTATAAATTCAGAGCAATACATGTTAATCTTAAAATAATAGAGATTAAATAAGTATGAAGCAGAAAGTGAATATGTGAACAGAAATGTGAAATAAATATATAGAGTAACCATGTTAGGGTAGACTCAAATAAAACAATGCCTTCCAATATGGAGAAAGTTATCATGTTTGTTTTGTTTTAAACCTTGCAATAGGGGGAAAAGAAGAACATTGTTTGAGAGTCCTAGTTGAGGGAAACAGATATATATAGAGACTAGTGAAAGTAACAAAGTGAATTGTAATATTAAATGGCTTTCAGGTAGCACTCTAATAACGCAATATCTTAGTAATTTGAATAGTAAATGTTTCAATACAAGGTCACATGATGAACAGAGCATTGGGACTGATATTAAATTAGAGGCCGCCATCTGGTGTTTGGGTTAGAGATAAGTTTCTTGTGGAACAATAGATAGCAGCCAGTACTAACTGAACTTAAACAGGCTGTAAGGGACACAGTGGGAAAATTTGGGACAGAGGTATAAATAATTGAATAAGACACGTAGTTGACAATTCCCAATTATTATTAATCAATTCTATAGTTTGGGTAGCACCAGTGATCTAAGTAAGAAGGTAATGTCATCTAAAACAATCTGTTTCCATTGCGTGGAAATGTGTCCAGAATTGAAGCAGATTCAAATAAATGTTTTTAGTAGCGAATATTGAGCTGATAAACCAGCATCAACATTTTGAAGGTCCTAGCAGATTTGTTGAACAACAGGTTTCATATTTTGACTAGTTTATGTCCCAGCGACAGTTTGTACAGAACTGTATGTCAATGCAACAGGTCAAACCGATTAAGATTACAAGAGAGGGGCTCTGGGATTGTTTACTTCAGAAGGTGCCTATTAAGCTTTATGGGAAACCGTGTCATCTGATGTGTCTGAAGTACAATTCTGTATATGCATGGTTTTATCAAAACTTCCTGCCCAAGATGCAGTAGGACTGATTAAAATTTAAGATAGTGAAAACTAAGAGCATGTTTATTTTCTTTCTTCCAGGACTGATGGAATGTCCTCTACCAAGTTTTTTTTTTTACAAGTATTATCAATGATTCTGTATCTCTCCCTTTGAAATGCTTTCTGAGGCAGGTGCCTTGGGAGTTAGTATAAAGGTACACAAATCCAGCTGTTAAAGGGGCCCCAAATTAAGTAAGGCCTGGCCATTTTGTTTGTTTTTACTTGTTATTGAATATTTTCTAGTGGTGTTAATACTGATTTATTGTGTGGGGTCATTTTATTTTTGGTTTTAGAGGGTTTTTCACTGGTTAGAAAGAATGCACCTTGAAGGGCACACAAATGACATTTTCTTAATTATCTATTGTCAGAGTTTTGGTTGCACACATGTAAATTCTCTTGATAAAAAACGTACTGAAAAATCCAATGTAAACCTGATACACAAAATGTTTGAAATTATTGAAATATCTTTAAATAATGTCTGAGGTACAGGGAAAGAAACACTCACTTAATGGGGCTGAATGACCTGTGACCTTTGTTCAGACACTCTGGTGAGGCCTGATTACTCTCACTAAAAAGACTAGAGATAATGGGTGAGATTTAAATGGGCTTTGTAAACACTAATAATTAGGAAGCAGTTTAAAATGTATCAACTGTTTTATGTGTGATTCAGAACACGAAAAGGTCTATGGAGATTGCATGGCTGTGTGCTCAATTGTATACACCTGTCAGCAAGGGTGTGCCTAAATAGCCAAATCCACTAATTTGAAAGGTTGTCCATACTTTTTTATATGTTATGTATGTCAACCAATGTCTTTCTGCCTCTCTGGGAGAGAGAGGCACACAGACAGGCAAATGGACAGACAGCTAGAGAATGAGAGCTGTAGAGAAAGAAGCAGGGAGAGAGGGAGAGATATGAAAAGCCTCCTCCTGTTTCTCTCTTTAGGATTAGATGGGATTTCCACACAAGAGGCTGCTGTGCATGACTATGAATGGATTTGGATGTGGAAGTGTGCATGTGTTGGACAGAGATTAACTTGTGGAACACAGAGAATGTATGTATGTGAGTGAATAAGTGAGTGAGAGTGTAGGGAAGTGAGAGTAGGTGAGTGAGTGTGTAGGTTAGTGAGTGTTATAAAGGAGAAGAAATCGATGGACTTCGGTTTCTACAGCACAACAGAAAGTATACAAATGAATGTCAACAACCATCTAACTACACATACAGTTGAAGTCGGAAGTTTACATACACCTTAGCCAAACAGATTTAAACTCAGTTTCACAATTCCTGACATTTAATCCTAGTAAAAATTCCCTGTTTTAGGTCAGTTAGGATCACCACTTTATTTTAAGAACGTGAAATGTCAGAATAATAGTAGAGAGAATGATTTATTTCAGCTTTTATTTCTTTCATCACATTACCAGTGGGTCAGAAGTTTACATACATTCAATTAGTATTTGGTAGCAATGCCTTTAAATTGTTTAAATTGGGTGAAACGTTTCGGGTAGCCTTCCACAAGCTTCCCACAATAAATTGGGTGAATTTTGGCCCATTCCTCCTGACAGAGCTGGTGTAACTGAGTCAGGTTTGTAGGCCTCCTTGCTCACGCACGCCTTTTCAGTTCTGCCCACAAATGTTCTATAGGAATGAGGTCAGGGTTTGTGATGGCCACTCCAATACCTTGACTTTGTTGTCCTTAAGCCATTTTGCCACAACTTTGGAAGTATGCTTGGGGTCATTGTCCATTTGGAAGACCCATTTGTGACCAAGCTTTAACTTCCTGACTGATGTCTTCAGATGTTGCTTCAATATATCCACATAATTTTCCTCCTCATGATGCCATTATTACTGCATGGTCGGAACTAGAAGCACCAGCATTTCGCTACACTTGCATTAACACCTGCTAACCATGTGTATGTGACGAATTACATTTGATTTGATCTATTTTGTGATGTGCACCAGCCCCTCCTGCAGCAAAGCACCCCCACAACATGATGCTGCCACCCCCGTGCTTCACGGTTGGGATGGTGTTCTTCGGCTTGCAAGCCTTTTTCCTCCAAACATGACGATGGTCATTATGTTAAAAACTATTGTTTGTTAACAAGACAAATGTGGAGTGGTTGAAAAACGAGTTTTAATGACTCCAACCTAAATGTATGTAAACCTCCGACTTCAACTGTACAATCACAAATGCATCCACAAAGGCATCCCCACACACAGTTGCCAACACACAGCAGCACAGACACACAGCTCCCAAATGAGCGAACCAACTGAAGCCAAAACAGATCCTACCAAAACTCAATTAAACAAGTCTGTTGGCTGTTCCCTAGCTAGTAAACAGTCACACACACACACACACACACACACACACACGAACTAGACACACATACGTACTCTGCTCCTCTCAATCCACAATTCCACACACGCATCCTATCCAGTAGTGTGTTACGGCTCAATTCTGATCATAGTTGTGAGTTACACCGTCATGTAACTTTTACATACAGTAACACCCCGGTGTGATGTATTTCAAGTGTTGAGAGTGTTAACATACAATATCTAGCACTTGGGTGATGCAGTTGGTGACACACTGCAGTGAAGTGAACACATACACGGGCCTCTTCTCAACACTGATGAGGGACGTCTGCATACAGAGGGGTCATGCAGATATACAGAGAGAAAGACAGAGAGGGAGAAAGAGAAAGGGAGAAAGAGAAAGAGAGCAAGAGGGAGGCAGATGGAAAGAACAAAAAAAATGGACTGGCAGAAATGAGCGAGAGAGAGAGAGAGAAATAGAGGGGGAGAGAGAGAAAAACACTAGACTGCGGTGGAATTGAGATGGGGATAGGTGATGACGGTGATAAACATAAAGAACAGTTGCTCACCCATGACACGACTCGGCCATTGAAAAAGGGCAGTTTGGCATTGTCGTCTGAGATCTCCTCTTTCACCACCCTGAGGGGAAAAAGAATAGAGTCAAAATCCACCGGGTTACACACATCACAACATTAAAGGCAACCTCAGCAATGTGTATAAAAAAAAAATACCCTAGGCCAGTATATTAGGTACACCACCCAGTTCACGAAACTGGTTTGCTCCTACAGACTGAGTCACTGCTGTGGCTTGCTATCTAATGCAGACAGACAGGCATCCAGTTACTGTTCGATTGAGCGATAGAATGGGAAAAACAAGTGAGCTAAGCAACTTTGAGAGTGGTATTATCGTCGGTGCCAGGCGCGTCGGCATCCAGGGCACTTCACGCATGACAGTGTCTAGGGTTTACCGAGAATGGCGCGACAAACAAAAAGCATCCAGTCGGTCTGTGGGTGAAACCAGCTCGTTGATGTTAGAAGTGGAGGGAGAAGGTCAAGAATCGTGAAAGTTAACAGGCCGGTCACAGACAAATAACGGCGCAGTACAACAGTGGTGTGCAGAACGGCATCTCGGAACGCACAACTCGTCAATCCTTTAATGGGCTATTGCAGCAGACGACCACACCGGGTTCCACCCCTATCAGCTAAAAACAAGAAGTGGCTCCAGTGGGCAGGCAATCACCAACACTGGACAATTGAGGAGTGGAAAAACATTGCCTGGTACATGACAGCGAGTTCAGTTTTCTTGAGTGGCCTGCGCAGTCCCCAGACCTCAACCCAGTAGAGCATCTTTGGGATGAGATGTAATGGGCTATTCGCAGCATAAGTGTACCGCCGTCCATTTTGCTTGATGCCATCATGTCAGCATGGTCCAACAACCCTATGGAATGTTTCTGACACCTTGAAGAATGCCCAGAAGAATTCAGATTGTTATGGAGGCGAAGGGGAGGTCCGACCTGGTACAAGTTGGGTGTACTTAATAAACTGTCCAGTGAATGTATACACTGTGTTCTGAAATTATGACACCCTTGATAAAGATGAGCAAAAATGACCATAAAATTCAATATTCAAATACTGAGCTATATTGAATGCTCCAAAAATTGGGATATTCTATAGTAGTACAATTGCTCAAAGAGGTTTTGTTTAACATCAAAATCACAAAGGTAGCAGTCAAATTATTGACACCCCTGTTTTCAATACCTCACCTTGTGAGGATAATGGCACCGAGCCTTTTTCAGTGCTGTTATCCTCGCAAGGTGAAGTATTGAAAGGTATTGAAAACAGAACTTCCGGTTCCGGTGGCATGCATTGAAATGCATGGCTTTCTTTTGCAAAATATGAGTTAACAGGTTTACTTTCAAATAATTGTCAACATAACACCATATTAAGATGTGGGACGTTCACTGTATTATAAGGAACAACTAGCAGCTCTATTTCGCTCCAGCAGCTAGCATAATCTGTCCGTTCACAATTCACCTGTGGGAACACGGTGGCTCTCAACACCCGACAACAGAAAGAGTTGACCGCTACCATCAGGAAATTACCTCTGCCCTCGACTTGCAATTAAAACCGGAAAATGAATATGTTGCAGTGCTCACTTCTAAAGTGGATAACTACTCAACTAAAGCGGAAAGTTTGGAGACAGCGGCCAATGTGACAGAGTAACAACTTCATGACCTGCAAACAACGCAAACTAACCCTTTACAGCCTGAGCGAAATATTCAATTTCTTGCTGGATCGGCACTGAGCAAATTTCAGGTCTGCTGAGCGCGAACTTGAACATTCTGAAAATTCTGTGCAACTTCCAGCGTGCGTTTACTGTGAAGACTGAGGCTGTACCCGCTTTAAGTTACAGTTTTAACAGTGGCCAAGTAGGATAGTGTGGCTATATGATCATAATGTAGGCATACTAGAGTGGCCTACCATCAAAAACAGTGTACAAAATGCATCCCATAACATTTTAACATGGAAATAGCTGTTCTATCATTCAGCCTACAGCAGCAGCCAATGTGTGGTGTTCAATCTAGGCCTACATTCCATGACACTTTTGAAAAAAATAAAAACATACTGGCTTAACATTAACCTGTTATGCACTTGTCCTTCAGACAAGGTGACTGAAAATGTTGTGTTGTTTTGATGCAAGAAATAACTTTACAAAATAAACCCATTATTATTCCCATTCCATTATTACAGAAAATCAGAGAAATTATGCTACCCTCTGTCTATTGGCTACTTAGCTTATTCAAGTCAGTCTCAAAATACAACACTGCCCCTTAAGACCAAAAAAAGCTCTTTCCCCGACTCGCTTTTCAAAGATGTCTAGAAATGTACACGTTCTATTTGCATATACAGTGCAGTCGGAAAGTATTCAGACCCCTAGACTTTAAATTAAATTTAAAAAAACATCCTCACCAATCTACACATAATGAGATGACAAAAACAGGTTTTTAGAAATGTTTGCAAATTTATTACAATTATAAAACAGAAATAACTTATTTAGTAAGTATTCAGACCCTTTGCTATGAGACTTGATTATAGTCCACCTGTGGTAGGTAAATTCAATTGATAACAAAAAAAAGGAGAGAAGCACACTAGAAGCTCAAATGCAATAATTGAATAACCTAATAACCAACGTTTCGACAGACAAGCTGTCTTCATCATGCTGTCTACTCTGATGACAGCTTGTCTGTCGAAACGTTGGTTATTCAATTATTGCATCTGAGCTCCTAGTGTGTGGCGCTCCTTTTCATTTTCAAGTGTTCTACTCTGCTGGCCAGCACCTCGCCTAAACAGGTGTGCGTTTCTTTCGCCTCCAAATTCAATGGATTGGACATGATTTGGAAAGGCACAAACCTGTTTATATAAGGTCCCACAGTTTACAGTGCATGTCAGAGCAAAAACCAAGTCATGAGGTCGAAGGAATTGTCAGTAGAGCGCCGAGAAAAGATTGTGTCGAGGCACAGATCTGGGGAAGGGTACCAAAAAAATGTCTGCAGCATTGAAGTTCTCCAAGAACACAATGGCCTCCACCATTCTTAAATGGAAGAAGTTTGGAACCACCAAGAGACTCTTCCTAGAGCTGGCTGCCTGGCCAAACTGGGCAATCGGGGGAGAAGGGCCTTGGTCAGGGAGGTGACCAAGAACCCAATGGTCACTCTGATAGAGCTCCCGAGTTCCTCTGTGGAGATGGGAGAACCTTCCAGAAAGACAAGCATCTAGGCAGCGCGCCACCAATCAGGCCTTTATGGTAGTGGCCAGACGGAAGCCACTCCTCAGTAAAAGGCACATCACAGCCCACTTGGAGTTTGCCAAAAGGCACCCAAAGGACTTTCAGACAAGATTCTCTGGTCTGATGAAACCAAGATTGAACTCTTTAGCCTTAATGCCAAGCGTCACGTCTGGATGAAACCTGGCATCATCCCCATGGTGAAGCATGGTTGTGTCAGCATCATGCTGTGGTGATGTTTTTCAGAGGCGTGGACTGGGAGACTAGTCAGGATTGAGGGGAAAGATGAACAGAGCAATGTACAGAAAGTTCCTGGATGAAAACCTGCTCCAGAGCGGTGCTCAGGACCTAAGACTGGGGACAAAGATTCACCTTCCAACAGGACAATGATCCTAAGCACACAATCAATACAACGCAGGAGTGGCTCGGGACAAGTCTCTGAATGTCCGGACATTAACCTGATCAAACATCTCTGGAAAGACCTGAAAATAGCTCTGCAACAACACTCCCCATCCAACCTGACAGAGCTTGAGAGGATCTGCAGAGAAGAATGGGAGAAACTCCCCAAATACAGGTGTGCCAAGCTTGCAGCATCATACCCAAGAAGACTCAAGGCTGTAATCGCTGCCAAAGGTGCTTCAGCAAAGTACTGAGTAAAACGGTCAGAATACTTATGTAAATGTAATAGTTTAATTTGAATAACTGCAAAAATGTTTAAAAAAAATATGTTTTTGCTTTGTCATTATGAGGTATTGTGTAGGATAATAAGGATGTAATGTAACAAGATGTGGAAAAGGTAAAGGGGTCTGAATATTTTCCAAATGCGCTGTAGGACTACTGCTGCTCTGATTGGTTTACGGCGCACCGGTTTGCGCACAGTACTGGAGACTTGCGCAATAGAATCGATAAGCTACAACAAAATCTCTTGCATAGTTATTTTTATTTCGGTATGTTGCATTGAAAGTGGCTAATATTGCTTTGATTCGATCACAACTGCCACAGTAAAGGGAAACATTGACGGTGTTAACGGGGAAAACTCTAGAAAGTTGAGTGAAGTTCAATCTCGCGCTTCTCCCGGTCACTCTGTGCGGCAGTCCAGGGGGAGCTGTGCGGCAGTCTCGGGGCTACTGCACGCCAGCAGCTTAGAGGGAACATTGATCATGACCTTTGCCTGCATTAATGAGTATAAATACCTTTTACTGTGAACAAGTTACAGCTGTTTTAGTGCCCGAAGGTATTTTTCTATGGCATGATCTTTGATCAGACATTTTCTAATCTGGATAGTAGTATTTTAAACACAAATCTGCACCAAAACAAATTACAAATAGCATTTAGTCTTACATTTGATAAGGAAAGACAAACAAGTAATATAATATTAATGAAACAAAAACTTTATTGAAAGAATAAGGTTAGAGGAATACATTGTCTCATTCAAACCTGTAACCATCATAGCCATTATATACAACATTCATCTCAGGGATATTCTCATCAAAATGGATCTGGACAGGGAGCAACGCTGGGCAGTATCTTACACCTGGAGGGGTGGGGGAGGGGGACAGGCATCAGTTGGCATGGCATCAAGCGTAATGTATTTATATAACCTCCCTAAACCAGCCTGATCTTGGAAGCACATATTCTGTTTCTCTGCAAGTGAAGAGAAACCAGTCTGAGCAAAGTGGTCAATCTATTTGATTCAACATCAATATGGAGTATATTCTTTAATATTTGCATCATGTGTTTGGACATACTGAGCCATCTGCTCGTGGGATGCCTTCCTCAGGATCTCAGTCTGTTTGACAGCCAGACCTCTGACACGACCCAGCTCCTGTAGTAGAGAGAGATTTATTGCTAAGGCAACACAGAGGAATTCTTGTATAAATATAATAAGAGTCCCTTTGGGGGCTGGGCTGCCCTACACTCCTCTGTCAGCTCAGTGTAGCCCACGCCAGGTTCACCCTGCACAGGAGGAACAAAGGTTTATTATATTTCAATGCTAGGGCTGCGTTCCAAATGGCATCCTAATCCATAGAGAGGGCATCAGTGTGGACATATTTGACAGTTACCTTTACTAGTGCCTCTGTCCGCAATGAATCACACTATCTGGAGTGCCTCAACCTACAACAATTTTGGTCCCCTACTACGCATAACTGCTTGCCCTCGCATTCAGGTGCTACTCAAACAAACCACATCCTATTCTCCTTTCTATCTTTCCTGTAACAAAGCCAATGATTTCTACAGTAGTCCTCAAGTACATTTAAGTTTCACTCTTTCTGCTCTGACTTTCAGCCAAATGTTAGTGTGGTCTTCCAACAGATTGTGCCACATAGCCAACTCCTATGTATAGCCAACTTCTATGGTAACATAGCATGACAACTATCATACAACAGGATGAACAGATCTGGGACCAGGCTAGCCAAATGTTGATTATTCGCCACAATGTTCACCTTCCTGTCCTGTGTGTGTGTTCTGTTACCCTGGCTTATCATATCGTGCTCACCTGGGCTGTGAGGGTATGTCCTGTGAGGGTGTGATTGTCCCTCAGCCCTTTCTTCAGCCTCAGCAGCATGTTGTCCCTGCCAGTCCTTGTCACCGTGGGGACAACTTCTACAGTGTCCTCCTCACGAAGGTTTGAGAGCCGACAGTCCACCCCACTGTCCTATAGAAAGAGAGAGAATTTCAAAATGATAGACCTAATAATAATAATAAATACATATACATTCAGTTCCTTCAGAAAAGTATTCAGAACATGACTTTTTCCACATTTTGTTATGTTACAGCCTTATTCTAAAATGGATTAAATAGTTTTTCCCCCCCGCATGAATCTAAACAAAATACCACAATGACAAAGCGAAAACAATTTTTTTTAAATATTTGCAAATGTATTTACATAAGTATTCAGACCCTTTACTCAGTACTTTGTTAATGCACCTTTGGCAGTGATTACAGCCTTGATTATTCTTGGGTATGACGCTACAAGCTTGGCACACGTGTATTTGGGGAGTTTCTCCCATTCTTCTCTGCAGATCCTCTCAAGCTCTGTCAGGTTGGATGGGGAGTGTCGCTGCACAGCCATTTTCAGGTCTCTCCAGAGATGTTTGATCAGGTTCAAGTCCGGGCTCTGGCTGGGCCACTCAAGGACATTCAGAGACTTGTCCCAAAGCCACTCCTATTGTTATCCTGTTGGAAGGTGAACATTTGTGCCAGTCTGAGGTCCTGAGCGCTGTGGAGCAGATTTTCATCAAGGATCTCTCTGTACCTTGTTTGCTCCATTGATATTTTCCTGACTAGTCTCCCAGTCCCTGCAGCTGAAAAATGTCACCACAGCATGATGCTGCCACCCCCATGCTTCACAGTAGGGATGGTATTGGCCAGGTTAATGAGCGGTGCCTGGTTTCCTCCAGACGTGACACTTGGCATTCAGGCCAAGGAGTTCAATCTTGGTTTCATCAGACCAGAGAATATTGTTTCTCATGGTCTGAGAGTCCTTTAAGGTTATTTTTGGCAAACTCCAAGCAGGCTGAGGAGTTGCTTCCGTCTGGCCAACATAAAGGCCTGATTGGTGGAATGCTGCAGAGATGGTTGTTTTTCTGGAAGGTTCTCCCATCTCCACAGAGCACTGTCAGAGTGACCATCAGGTTCTTGGTCACCTCCCTGACCAAGGCCCTTCTCCCCCGATTGCTCAGTTTGGCCAGGGGGCCAGCTCTAGGAAGAGTCTTAGTGGTTCCAAACTTTTTCCCTTTAAAAATGGAGGATAAAAGATAAGTCAAAATACAACAAAACAAAAATTAAGTTTAAATGAACTGATGGGCAGTGTTGTTACAGCTCATGTCCGTTTGCCTGAGGCTGATGTCGCGCAGGTGTTTGTACACATGTATATACACACACACACACTCTCATTCAAATGCACACATGCATGGACACACGTAAATACTGCCATATATGCACTCAAACATAATCAGTGTTATGATATTTGTTGTCCTTGAGATCTTTTGTTTTTTGTATTGTTGTTTCCATTTGTCTCTCTTTTTTATCTTTTGTTGGTGCATTGGGGGATGGGGGCTTGTAGGGGAGGGGGGGTAATGAGCGTGGGGAGAGGAATTATTTCATTTTTCTTGGGGGGGAGGGATGGTTGAGGGGAAGCTCTTGGAGAACTGTGTATGGGATATTGAAGGGCTGGTGGCCTGGCGTTTGGGAGCTTGGGCAAGTGGCTGATAGGTCGCTGGTTGGGGTCCCCGTTTTTGACCTTGTGTGAGATCTGTCGACGTGCCCTTGAGCAGGGCGTTGACCCTGGTTGCTTCTGTGCGTTGCTCTGGGTGGGAGTCTGTTAGATTAAAATGTAATGTAGATGTTGAGTGGCTTCACTGCAAGTAGATTGCATGTTTTAATATTCAAAAAAAAAAAAAAGAAGGCCACTGTGTTCTTCGGGACCTTCAATGCTACAGAAAAGTTTTGGTACCCTTCCCCAGATCTGTGCCTCGACACAATCCTGTCGCCAACCTCATGGCTTGGTTTTTGCTCTGATATGCACTGTCAACTGTGGGACCTTATTTAGACAGGTGTGTGCCTTTCCAAATCATGTCCAAACAGTTGAATTTACCACAGGTGGACTCCAATAAAGTTGTAGAAACATTATTAGATAATGATAATAGATTTCAATAAGCATATTTCAAAGGCTGGCCATGATGTTCCACCTGGCTACCCTACCCCGGCCAACATCTCAGCAACATCTCAGCACCCCCTGACCCAAACTGTTATAGACCTATATCCATCCTGCCTTTCTAAAATCTTCGAAAGCCAAGTTAATAGATTACCGACCATTGAATACCATCCTTCTCCGCTATGCATTCTGGTTTCCGAGCTGGTCATGGGTGCACCTCAGCCATGCTCAAGGTCCTAAACGATATCATAACCGCCATCGATAAAAGACAGTACTGTGCAGCCTTCTTCATCGACCTGGCCAAGGCTTTCGACTCTGTCAATCACCACATTCTTATCGGCAGACTCAATAGCCTTAGCTTCTCAAATGACAGCCTCGCCTGGTTCACCAACTACTTCTCAGATAAAGTTCAGTGCGTCAAATCGGAGGGCCTGTTGTCCAGACCTCTGGCAGTCTCTATGGGGGTACCACAGGGTTCAATTCTCGGGCTGACTCTTTCTCTGTATATAATCAATGATGTCGCTCTTGCTGCCGGTGATTCTCTGATCCACCTCTACGCAGACGACAGCATTCTGTATACATCTGGCCCTTCTTTGGACACTGTGCTAACAAACTTCCAAACGAGCTTCAACACCATACACTCCTTCCATGTCCTCCAACTGCTTTTAAATGCTAGTAAAACTAAGTGCATGCACTTCAATCGATTGTTGCACACACCCTCCTGCCCGTCCAGCATCACTACTCCGGACAGTTCTGACCTAGAATATGTGGACAACTACAAATACCTAGGTGTCTGGTTAGACTGTAAACTCTCCTTACAGACTCACATTAAGTATCTCCAATCCAAAATTAAATCTAGAATCGGCTTCCTATTTCACAACAAAGCCTCCTTCACTCATGCTGCCAAACATGCCCTCGTAAAACTGACTATCCTACCGATCCTTGACATCAGCGATGTAATTTACAAAATAGCCCCCAACACTCTACTCAGCAAACTGGATGTAGTCTATCACAGTGCCATCCGTTTTGTCACCAAAGCCCCATATACTACCCACCACTGCGACCTGTCTGCTCTCGTTGGCTAGCCCTCGCTTCATATCCGTCGCCAAACCCACTGGCTCCAGGTCATCTATAAGTCTTTGCTAGGTAAAGCCCCGCCTTATCTCAGCTCACTGGTCACCATAGCAACACCCACCCGTAGCACCTGCTCCAGCAGGTATATTGCACTGGTCATCCCCAAAGCCAACACTTCCTTTGGCCGCCTTTCCTTCCAGTTCTCTGCTGCCAATGACTGGAACGAATTGCAAAAATCACTGAAGCTGGAGACTTATATCTTCCTCTAACTTCAAGCATCAGCTGTCAGAGCAGCTTACCGATCACTGTACACAGCCAATCTGTAAATAGCACATCCAACTACCTCATTCCCATATTATTACTTACCCTCTTGCACCCCAGTATCTCTACTTGCACATCATCATCTGCACATCTAATCACTCCAGTATTAATGCTAAATTGTAATTATTTCACCTCCATATTGCCTACCTCCCTACTCTTCTACATTTGCACACACTGTACATAGATTTTATATTATATTTTTCTTGTCTATTGTGTTGACTGTACGTTTGTTTATGTGCAACTCTGTTTTTGTCGCACTACTTTGCTTTAGCTTGGCCAGGTCGCAGTTGTAAATGAGAACTTGTTCTCAACTGGCCTACCTGGTTAAATAAAGGTGAAATAAAAAATGGAAAATCTATGGAAACAGGATGCACCAGAGCTCAATTTGGAGTCTCATAGAAAAGGAACTTAATACTTAAGTAAATAAAGGTATTTCTGTTTTAATTTGTAATAAATCTTCCAAAATGTCTAAAAACCTGTTTTCGCATTGTTATTATGGGGTGGTGTAGATTGTTCAGAATTACTTCTTTATTTAATGCATTTTAGAATAAGCCTATAAAGTAACAAAATATGGAAAAAGCAAAGGGGTCTGAATACTTTCCGAATGCACTGTACTTTTGTATATACACTGACCCTAAACTTTTGAACGGTACTTAGAAATGCCCTTGTTTTTGAAAGAAAAGCACATTTTTTGTCCATTAAAATAACATCAAATTGATCAGAAATATAGTGTAGACATTGTTAATGTTGTAAATGACTATTGTAGCTGGAAATGGCTGATTTTTTATGGAATATCCACACAGGCATACAGAAGCCCATTATCAGCAACCATCACTCCTGTGTTCCAATGGCACCTTTTGTTAGGTAATCCAAGTTATTCCTTTTAAAAGGCTAATTGATCATTAGAAAACCCTTTTGCAATTATGTTAGCACAGCTGAAAACTGTCATTCTGATTAAAGACGCAATAAAACTGGCCTTCTTCAGACTAGTTGAGTATCTGGAGTATCAGCATTTGTGGGTTCGATTACAGGCTCAAATTGGCCAGAAACAAAGACCTTCCTTCTCACTTGTCAGTCTATTCTTGTTCTGAGAAATGAAGGCTATTCCATGCGAGAAAATGCCAAGAAACTGAAGATCTCGTACAACACGGTGTAGTACTCTCTTCACAGAAGAGCGCAAACTGTCTCTAACCAGAATAGAAGGAGCAGTGGGAGGCCCCGGTGCACAACTGAGAAAGAGGACAAGTACATTAGAGTGTCTAGTTTGAGAAACAGACGCCTCACAAGTCCTGAAATGTTGACTGTCCAGTGGCTGTCTCTTCTTTGCTCATCTTAATCTTTTATTTTTATTGGCCAGTCTGAGATATGGCTTTTTCTTTGCAACTCTGCCAAGAAGGCTAGCATGTTGGCTGTTGAGCACTTGTTGGCTGTCACAAGCAAAGCACCCCCACACCATTTCCTCCATGCATCACGGTGGCAACCACACATGGGGAGATCATCCGTTCACCTACTCTGCGTCTCACAAAGACACGGCGGTTGGAACCAAAAATCTCACATTTGGAATCATCAGACCAAAGTACAGATTTCCACCGGTCTAATGTCCATTGCTCGTGTTTCCTGGCACAACAACTTTCTCCTTCTTATTGGTGTCCCTTAGTAGTGGTTTCTTTGCAGCAATTCCACCATGAAGGCCTGATTCACGCAGTCTCCTCTGAACAGATGATGTTGAGATGTGTCTGTTACTTGAACTCCGTGAAGCATTTATTTTGCCTGCAATCTGAGGTGCAGTTAACTCTAATGAACTTATTCTCTGCAGCAGAGGTAATTCTGGGTCTTCCTTTCCAGTGGTGGTCCTCATGAGAGCCAGTTTCATCATAGCGCTTGATGGCTTGGCGATTGCACTTGAAGAAACTTTCAAAGTCCTTGACATTTTCTGGAATGAATGACCTTCATGTCTTAAAGAAATGATGGACTGTCATTTCTCTTTGCTTATTTAAGCTGTTCTTGATCTTTTGCCAAAATAGGGCTCTTCTGTATACCACACCTACCTTGTCACAACACAACTTATTGGCGCAAACGCATTAAGAAGGAAAGAAATTACCTTTTAACAAGGCACACCTGTTAATTGAAATGCATTGGTTGAGAGAATGCCAAGTGTGCAAAGCTGCAATCTAGGCAAAGGGTGGCTACTTTGAAGAATCTCAAATATAAAATATATTTAGATTTTTTCAACACTTTTTGGGTTACTACATGATTCCATATATGTTATTTCATAGTTTTGACATCTTCACTATTACTCTACAATTTGGGACTTAATACCCTTGTCATTTTAATCTCCACATCCTTGGCTTTCATTGGCGATCAATCTACTTTGAGCGTGGCCGTTTCTACGGGGATTTAAAGGGAAATACTCCGAAATGCATCATGAAAACAGGAACAGTGTGTCTTCGGGGTCGGTGGATATTGAAATTAAGTCTGTTAGCTTTGTAAATAAATATTTAGTCCCTATTTTGTTTTTCATTCTGTGGATTTTAATTTAGAAAAAGCCCATGTGTTCACTCACGAACTTGCAGACACTAACTTGTCAGATGACGTCTGAGGTTAGCGCTGTTCTGCCATGGAGGAGTGCCACAGAGTTCTATTGAGCAGTGACAACTTTTTGATCATGCCTGTTCCATTCACTCGAAACACTCTAAATTCTCAGAGTAACCTTTGAATCAAAAATGGTAGAAACAATGATAGAAACACTGTTTTTGACGCAATTCTCTATTGAATGAACATATTTCTACAAACCTTGAATTAATTCATACTTTTATGGGTGAACACCCTAAATTCTTTCCTCCAGTTCCCTCACCCCGGTTTTAGCTTGCAGCTTTCACTGTCTAGGTTTAGGATATTTACTAGCTCATACCAGCGAGAAACTCAGCTATGTTATCGACATATGACAGTACACAAAGAAAATCTAGCTCACTTATTTTGCCAGCTAGAAAAAAAATTGCCACAAATTCAGAAAAGGAAGGAAAGGATAGCTAGTTAGCTAGAATGACAGCTAACGCTACCTGCTGCTTCTTCAAACAGCATTGCAACCAACATTATTCAAATGTTGGTTGCTGCAAATAGACATTAACAAAATAGACATTAACAAAATAGACATTAACAAAATAATTTAGTCTTTCAAGTCACATTATTGATAAAACATTGTTATATCCAATTTAACAACTTTCTTACCTCAACTGATCCACCTGGTTTCCACTTTGAAGCTGTCAAAATAGCACTCGAGATCCACCCTCCTTCCAGTCAGTAACCGGGACACTGCAGCAAAGGGAGGATTTGCTCCATGACATTCATTGAAATGAAAAACCTAAACCAATTACAGTGCATTCGCCAAGTATTCAGACCCCTTGACTTTTTCCACAGTTTCTTAGGTTACAGCCATATGATTCTGTAAATAGCCCACCCAACTACCGCATCCCCATATTGTTATTTTCTTTGTTGCTCTTTTGCACCCCAGTATCTCTGCTTGCACATTCATCTTCTGCACATCTATCACTCCAGTGTTTAATTGCTAAATTGTAATTATTTTGCCACTATGGCCTATTTATTACCTTACCTCCCTAATCGTACTACATTTGCACACACTGTATATACATTTTTTTCTATTGTGTTATTGACTGTACGTTTGCTTGTCCCATGTGTAACTCTGTTGTTTATGTCGCACTGCTTTGCTTTATCTTCGCCAGGTCGCAGTTGTAAATGAGAACTTGTTCTCAACTGGCCTACCTGGTTAAATAAAGGTGAAATAATAAAAAAAATGAGTAAATCATTTTCCCCTCAATCAATACACAATACCCCATAATGACAAAGCAAAAACAGATTTCTAGAAATCTTTGCAAATTTATTACAAATAAAAAACTGAAATACCTTATTTACATAAGTATTGCTATGAGACTCAAAGTTGAGCTCAGGTGCATCCTGTTTCCATTGATCATCCTTGAGATGTTTCTATAACTTGACTGGAATCCACCTGTGGTAAATTCAATTAATTGGACATGATTTGGAAAGGCACACACCAGTCTATATAAGGTGCCACAGTTGACAGTGCATGTCAGTGCACAAACCAAGCCATGAGGTCAAAGGAATTGTCCGTAGAGCTCCAAGATAGGATTGTGTCGAGGCACAGATCTGGGGAAGGGTACCAAAGAAATTCTGCAGCATTGACGTTCCACATGATTCCATGTGTTATTTCATAAAAAGAAAGAAAAACCCTTGAATGTGTCCAAGCTTTTGACTGGTACTGTATATATTTGTAGCTCATGTTGTGTAAATGTCAGTTTCAGAAATACAATTGGTGATTTGATGGCAGTGTTATTAAGGCTTTAAAGCTGCATTATGTAAACTTCAGTTTCAGCTGATCTATGACCCCAGCACGCTGTGTGGTCAGAAACGTGTTTTCCCTCATGCTGAACTTTTTCTCCTGTGGACTGAATCCCTGTGTCTGATGTTTAATTGTGCATGTGTAACCGGTGTGAAATGGCTTGCGTGAAATGGCGCGCTAATAGCGTTTCAAAATCGGTGACGCCACTCGCTCAGACCTTGAAGTAGTTGTTCCCCTTGCTATGCAAGGGCAGCGGCTTTTGTAGAGCGATGGGTAACAATACTTCGTGGGAGGCAGTTGTTGATGTGTGCTGAGAGTCCCTGGTTCGAGCCCAGGTAGGGGCGAGGAGTGGGACGGAAGCTATACTGTTACACGTGCATCTAAACGACCACATAGTCAATGTCAGTTCTCACTTGACATGAGTGATCAGATGTATGTGTAAATCTTCTTCCATTAAACTCCCATTAACCTGGACATCCGCCTCATCCTTGTTCTGACCGGACCTTCTTGTCGTTGCTACTGGCCTTACGCCAGCACCTAAAATTTCTTATTACACTCATGGTCCTTCGATTCTCTACAACCCTCCCCTATTTTTCGTGTATCATTAAAACAGGTTAATATGCCCCACCAACATACAGATAGCCCCCTTCAATTGCTAAAATAAGTAAATCAAATCAATGATGAGAAGAGTCAGATTAACTGATACCGGACAAGGAAATGGTGAACAAAAAGGGTATTGAGTTCAAAGCCCAGGTGAGAACATGATGAATAATAATTACTGTATAAAATGACCATGCAATGTAATCATGTATGCCAAATATGTAAGTTGAAAACACTATATTAAAAGCACTGTGTGTGCGCTCATCCCTAACCTTGCCAACAGACAAAGAGCTATGAACGGATCAGAGGTTCACCAATCAGGGCCTTGATTGTCTCGGCAACAGTAAGATAAAGTTTAAAAAAAAAAAATGTATCTTTGGACACATAGATTTTCTTGCAATGTTCCCACGAAACGTGTCTAGAACATAAATATGTTATGTTCTGAGTACATGGCAACCATGTTCTGTGGGACGTTGACGGAAAATTATCCTAACCCACAGAAAACTGGACACATGAATGTTCTTGCAACGTTCCCATGAAATATGTCTCTAACATTAATATCTTAAGTTCTGAGAACATGGTAACCAAGTTCTGAGTAAGTTCTATTTGACATTAAGGGAATAGTCTCTTGGAAACATTCCTTGCACATCACCGGAACATTCCTATTAAAACGTTAACGACCTAATGAGAAGGAAAAGGAACGTTCTCAAACGTTCCCACAACTTTAGTTGTTAGCTGGGATGTTACTTATGATCATAGCTCCTTGAATCTCATAATCAGAGACGATTACTGCTGGCAGCTAGCACTGCCATACTTTAATTAATACGTTTTCTTCTGAGTGGCAGCTCACATGCACAATGTGGGAAATAATTGATATGAATTTAAATATTTTACCTGTAACCCCCCCACAAAAATAAAACGTTGGTCACAAAACTATAAAAGGCTCAATGCCGTTATCCTTGCAAAGGTTAGGTAAAAATGAAAGGAATTGAAACAATTTGACCCTCTCCTTTTTGAGGAAAAAAACCCATTACTTGTTTAACGAAAACTCTTTCGATGAGCAATTGTATTAATATAAAGTAATTTCCCATTTTTAGCATACAATATAGCTCAGTAATTGAATTATTTCTTTCATACACTCATTTTTGCTCATCTTTATCAAGGGTGTCAATTTCGGACCCCACTGTACCATCAGAGTGGGCACGTGCGAAAATCTAAACAATGGAGAAAGTCAATTACATTCTTACAAATTACAAGTAATTCTTGAAAATAAATTAACAGTATATTACATTAGTTGAAAGGACTGAAAATCTTACAGATTGTGGCTTTTACATAATAACCTACTCCCTACATGGAGGCCAGGGTAGTGTTCATTAGGGCATACAACGTTAGCTGTTTTAAAAAGATGATCAGAAAATGAAATTAAGCTGCTCTTACTGGACAATACAACTCCATTTCAGTCATTTTCTTCTGTTCTGTGCAAAATGAACATGACCCGGCCGATGAGACACAGGAATTTCTCTTAAAGGCCCAGTGCAGTCAAAAATGTGATTTTCCGGTATTTTATATACACTGAGTGAACAAAACATTAGGATATTGAGTTGCACCCCATTTTGCCCTCAGAACAGCCTCAATTTGTCAGGGCATGGCCTTTACAAGGTGTCAAAAGCGTTCCACGGGGATGCTGGCCCATGTTGACTCCAACGCTTCCCACACTTGTGTCAAGTTGACTGGATGTCCTTTGGGTGGTGGACCATTCTTGATGCACATGGGAAACTTAAGTGTGAAAACCCAGCAGAGTTGCAGTTCAGGTGCACACTCAAACCGGTGCGCCTGGAACCTACTACCATACCCCGTTCAAATGCACTTAAATCTTTTGTCTTGCCCATTCATCCTCTGAATGGCACACATACACAATCCATGTCTCAAGGCTTAAAAATCCTTCTTTAACCGGTCTCCTTCCCTTCATCTACACTGATTGAAGTAGATTTAACAAGTGAGACATCAATAAGAGATGATAGCCTTCACCTGGAAAGCACAGGTGTTCCTAATGTTTTGTACACTCAGTAAATATTTCCACACTATGATGTTGGAATAATACTGTGAAACAATACACACCAGTCTTCACAATATCACACATTTGTCTCAGTGCATCTCTCAAACATTAACACACACTTACAAAAAGTTCACCCACGCCCCTAGCCCCTCCCCAGCTGCTCCCTGAAAAGGTACTGACTCCAAGTGAACCCTGTTGCCATAAAAAAACACTAAGAGGAAGGGGAGACAGACAGCTGTTTAGATAGTTGTTAGAGGTGAAGAGCATAACATATAAGAAAAAGAAAACATTTGAATAGAAAGAAGTATGTCTGGTTTAATACATCATTTAAAATGTCTTCCACACTTAACTGAAATCCTTTACACAAACATGTCTTACACACGAGTACAAACAAGAGTAGACAATCATGAGCAGGTACAGGCGCACACACCCAAGGTTCTGATGGACATCCACAGACAGAAGGTGTGCCATGGCTGTATATATCGGACTCTCTTCCTCTGTTGGACACATGATGTGATGTGCGTCTGTCTGTCTGTCCGTCCATCTGTGTGCGTGCGTTTTAAGAAAGGGAGCAGCAAACAGTGAGTAGACATTTACCTGACCTAGTTTTGTCCTTCTCCTGAGCCACGTTTGGATGTGTGTAAAAATACTATACAGATCTGTGATCTTAAATTGATCATTCTGATGTGCCGCACAGAATATTCCTCCGAATTAGGAAATGCTAACTTGTAGTGTATTCAAGGTTTAAAAAGGCTTCTGTAGTTTGTAATTTCCACTTAAAAATGTCAGACTTGATTTGCCCTAACAAAAAAATGTATACTATACAAAAATATAAAAACGCAACATGTCTGGTGAGTAAGCAGGCCATGGAAGAACTGGGACATTTTCAGCTTCCAGGAATTGTGTACAGATCGTTGTGGCATTATCATGCTGAAACATGAGGTGATGGAGGTGGATGAATGGCATGACAATTGGCCTCAGGATCTCATCAATGAGACAGTGTCTGTACCTCGATCTAGGGTGGGCAAAACTAACATGGCGGTGTTAACCTTAGCAATCTCACTGGAATAAAGACGTCCTCCATTCCTGTCATTATTGAAAGAGATTGTGATCTCACATCTCAAAAATAGGGCTACTTAATGTTAGATCCCTCACTTCCAAGGCAGTCATAGTCAATTAACTAAACACTGATCATAACCTTGATGTGATTGGCCTGACTGAAACATGGCTCAAGCCTGATGAATTTACTGTGTTAAATGAGGCCTCTCCTCCTGGTTACGCTAGTGACCATATCCCGTGTATCCAGGCTTTGGGGATGACCAGTGCAATATACCTGCTGGAGCGCGTGCTACGGGTGGGTGTTGCTATGGTGACCAGTGAGCTGAGATTAGGCGGGGCTTTACCTAGCAGAGACTTATAGATGACCTGGAGCCAGTGGGTTTGGCTACGGATATGAAGCGAGGGCCAGCCAACGAGAGCATACAGGTCGCAGTAGTGACATCGCCGATGTCAAGGATCGGTAGGATAGTCAGTTTTACGAGGGTATGTTTGGCAGCATGAGTGAAGGAGGCTTTGTTGCAAAATAGGAAGCCGATTCTAGATTTAATTTTGGATTGGAGATGCTTAATGTGAGTCTGTAAGGAGAGTTTACAGTCTAACCAGACACCTAGGTATTTGTAGTTGTCCACATATTCTAGGTCAGAACCGTCCAGAGTAGTGATGCTAGTCGGGCGGGCGGGTGCGGGCAACAACCGGTTGAAGAGCATGCACTTAGTTTTACTAGCATTTAAAAGCAGTTGAATGCCACGGAAGGAGTGTTGTATGGCGTTGAAGCTTGTTTGGAGGTTTGTTAGCACAGTGTCCAAAGAAGGGCCAGATGTTTACAGAATGGTGTCGTCTGCGTAGAGGTGGATCAGAGACTCACCAGCAGCAAGAGCGACATCATTGATATATACATAGAAAAGAGTCAGCCTGAGAATTGAACCCTGTGGCACCCCCATAGAGACTGCCAGAGGTCCGGACAGCAGGCCCTCCGATTTGACACACTGAACTCTAAGAAGTAGTTGGTGAACCAGGCGAGGCAGTCATTTGAGAAGCCAAGGCTATGGAGTCAGCCGATAAGAATGTGGTGATTGACAGAGTGGAAAGCCTTGGCCAGGTCAATGAAGACGGCTGCACAGTACTGTTTTGTCGATGGCGATTATGATATCGCTTAGGACCTTGAGCGTGGCTGAGGTGCACCCATGACCAGCTCAGAAACCAGATTGCATAGTGGAGAAAGGTAAGGTGGGATTCGAAATGGTCGGCGATCTGTTTATTAACTTGGGTTTCGAAGATTTTAGAAAGGCAGGGCAGGATGGATATAGGTCTATAACAGTTTGGGTCTAGTGTCTCCCCCTTTGAAGAGGGGGATGACCGCGGCAGCTTTCCAATCTTTGGGGATCTCAGACGATACGAAAGAGAGGTTGAATAGGCTTGTAATATAGGTTGCAACAATTCTGCAATAATTTTAGAATGAAAGGGTCCAGATTATCTAGCCCAGCTGATTTGTAGGGATCCAGATTTTGCAGCTCTTTCAGAACATCAGCTGTCTGGATTTGGGTGAAGGAGAAGCGGGTGGTGATTGGGCAAGTTGCTGCAGGGGGTGCTGAGATGTTGGCCGGGGTAGGGGTAGCCAGGTGGAAAGCATAGCCAGCCTTTGAAAAACGCTTATTGAAATTAGAGGTCGACCGATTATGATTTGATTTTTCAACGCCGATACCGATACTGATTGGAGGACCAAAAAAGGCCGATACCGATTAATCGGCCGATTTGTTTTTTATTTATATATTTGTAATAATGACAATTACAACAATACTGAATGAACACTTATTTTAACTTAATATAATACATCAAAATTTAGCCTCAAATAAATAATGAAACATGTTCAATTTGGTTTAAATAATGCAAAACAATGTGTTGGAGAAGAAAGTAGAAGTGCAATATGTGCCATGTAAAAAAGCTAACGTTTAAGTTCCTTGCTCAGAACATGAGAACATATGAAAGCTGGTGGTTCCTTTTAACATGAGTCTTCAATATTCCCAGGTAAGAAGTTTTAGGTTGTAGTTATTATAGGCCACCCTCGAAGCAGCGTTACCCATGTAGAGGAAGGGGAACAACTACTCCAAGTCTCAGAGCGAGTGACGTTTGAAACACTATTAGCGCGCACCCCGCTAACTAGCTAGCCGTTTCACATCGGTTACACCAGCCTCATCTCGGGAGTTGATAGGCTTGAAGGGGTTGTCCATAGGCAACCAGAGTGAGGACAGACATTTTTCAGAATAAACGTGATGACTGAAAAACGCAATGAAATAGACCACTCACTACCCGGTATCTTATTCTGCCGCTATACAACTTTGTATGCGTTGTTTTTTGGCAACCTTGTTATTTACGAAGTTTTTGGAACAGATTCCTGTTGGAACGTTCCACAAATTATACCCACCCATTGGTGCAACGACAGTGCTTTTTTCACAAATGTGCTTGTTAAATCAACACCCGTTTGGCAAAGTAGGTTGTGATTCAATGATAAATTAACAGGCACCGCATCGATTATATGCAACGCAGGACACGTTAGATAAACTAGTAATATCATCAACCATGTGTAGTTAACTAGTGATTATGTTAAGATTGATTGTTTTTTATAAGATAAGTTTAATGCTAGCTAGCACCTTACCTTGGCTTCTTGCTGCCCTCGCGTAACAGGTAGTCAGCCTGCCATGCAGGCTCCTCGTGGAGTGCAATGTAAGGCAGGTTGTTAGAGCGTTGGACTAGTAACCGTAAGGTTGCAAAAACGAATCCCCCCTGAACAAGGCAGAACCTGTTGGGGATAGGGGGCAGTATTTGCACGGCCGGATAAAAAAACGTACCCAATTTAATCTGGTTACTACTCCTGCCCAGTAACTAGAATATGCATATAATTGTTTGATTTGGATAGAAAACATCCTAAAGTTTCTAAAACTGTTTGAATGGTGTCGGTGAGTATAACAGAACTCATATGGCAGTCAAAACCCTGAGACAAATCCTGACAGGAAACTGAAATCTGATGTGTGGATATCACTTCAAACATTTGCCATTGAAACACACAGGTGCTTGTGAATCATTTAGCACTTCCTATGGCTTCCACTAGATGTCCCCAGTCTTTACAAAGTGGTTTGAGTCTCCTATGGTAGTAACTGACCCAAAGAGAGGCTGTGGCACTTGGTCACAGGGGATGGGCCATTACCATTGTGACGTCGGCGCCCATGACTACTCTCCCTTTCCGAAACGTTTTGAAAAACAATGCAACCGTCCCAATGGAATATTATTTAAGCCCTGGTTGAAAAGGCCCCTAAAGATTTATGTTATACAACGTTTGACATGTTGGAACGAACTTAAATATATATTTTTTGCTCATTCCTGACGACAAGTCAGACGCACACGGTACATTTTCACTAGCCTTCGGAGCGCGCTAACACTATTGGGACATAAATTATTAACTTTTTTGAACAAAACTACATTTGTTATGGTCCTGGGATTCCTAGAAGTGCCTTCTGATAAAGATAATCAAAGGTAAGGTATTATTTACAATAGTATTTTTGATGGTTGATCGTTCCAAGTTGGCTCCAACATGTATAGCCTAGACTTTTTTTCTGGGCATACCACATCGTTTATTGCAAAGTGTGATTTCCCAGTAAAGTTATTTTTAAATCTGGCAAAGCGATGGCATTCAAGACATGTTAATCTATAAGTCTTTGAATGACAATATTACATTTTAACAATGTTTTCGAATAGTAATTTTGTAAATTGTAGCGCTAATTCACCGGAAGCATTTGAGGGAAAAGATTTTCTGAACGTCATGCGCCGATGTAAAATGCTGTTTTTATATATAAATATGAACTTTATCGAACAAAAAATGCATGTATTGTGTAACATGATGTCCTAGGAGTGTCATCTGATGAAGGTTGTCAAAGGTTAGTGCTGCATTTAGCTGTGTTTTGGGTATTTGTGATGCATGCTAGTTGCTTTGAAAATAGCTGTGTGATTATTTCTGGCTGGGTACTCTGCTGACATAATCTAATGTTTTGCTGTAAAGCCTTTTTGAAAATCGGACAACGTGGTTCGATTCAGGAGAGGTGTATCTATAAAACGGTGTAAAATAGTCATATGTTTGAGAAATTGAAGTTATAGCATTTATGAGGTTTTGCATTTAGCGCGACGCGATTCCACTGGCTGTTGATTAGGGTGGGACGCAAGTCCCACTGGCCCAGACAGGTTAACCCCCGTTCCTAGACCGTCATTGAAAATAAGAATGTGATCTTAATCTGACTTGCCTAGTTAAATAAAGGTGTCAAAAAACAAAAAAAAAGTATTTTTATTTATTATTTTTTTTCAATGAAAATACATCTTCTATTTTTATGTAAAAAAAAAAAAAAAAATGTACAAAAAAATTAACAATTTTTTAAATAAATGTAAAAAATAATATTTAAGACAAAAAAAAATAAATAAAAATAAATAAAATAGGCAAATCGGTGGCCAAAAATACCGATAACCGATTGTTATGAAAACTTGAAATCGGCCCTAATTAATCGTCCATTCCGATTAAAATCGGTCGACCTCTAATTGAAATGATCGATTATTATAGATTTGTTTGAAAGAAAAAAAAAAAAAAACTTGCTGACTGACAGTTCCTGACTTCCCTGAAAAGTTGCATATCACGGGGGCTATTCAATGCTAATGCAGAACACCACAGGATATTTTTGTGCTGGTCAAGGGCAGTCAAGTCTGGGGTGAACCAAGGGCTATATCTGTTCTAAGTTCTACATTTTTTGAATGGGGCATGCTTATTTAAGGTGGAGAGGAAAGCACTTTTGAAGAGCAACCAGGCATACTCTACTGATGGAATGAGGTCAATATCCTTCCAGGATACCCGGGCCAGGTCGATTAGAAAGGCCTGCTCACTGAAGTGTTTTAGGGAGCGTTTGACAGTGATGAGGCGTGGTCGTTTTACCGCGGACCCATTATGCACCCAGGCAATGAGGCAGTGATCGCTGAGATCCTGGTTGAAGACAGTAGAGGTGTATTTAGAGGGCACGTTGACAGCACGAGCTCTGAAGGTAGATGGGGGGGCGATCAATTCACATATGGTGTCCAGGGCACAGCTGGGGGCAGAAGGTGGTCTATAACAAGCGGCAACGGTGAGAGACTTGTTTCTGGAAAGGTGGATTTTTAAAAGTAGAAGCTCAAATTGTTTGGGCACAGACCTGAATAGTATGACAGAACTCTGCAGGCTCTCTCTGCAGTAGATTGCAACTCCGCCCCCTTTGGCAGTTGTATCTTGTCGGAAAATGTTATCGTTAGGGATGGAAATTTCAGGATTTTTGGTGGCCTTCCTAAGCCAGGATTCAGACACGGCTAGGACATCCGGGTTGGCGGAGTGTGCTAAAGCAGTGAATAAAACAAACTTAGGGAGGAGGCTTCTAATGTTAACATGCATGAAACCAATGCTTTTACAGTTACAGAAGTCTCCAAATGATAGCGCCTGGGGAATGGGAGTGATGCTGGGGGCTACAGGGCCTGGGTTAGTGGGCTATACTCAGCCTTGTCTCAGGGTAGTAAGTTGGTGGTCTGTTGATATCCCTGTAGTGGTGTGGGGGCTGTGCTTTGGCAAAGTGGGTGGGGTTATATCCTGCCTGGTTGGCCCTGTCCGTGGGTATCGTTGGACGAGGCCACAGTGTCCCCCGCCCCCTCCTGTCTCAGCCTCCAGTATCTATGCTGCAATAGTCTATTTGCCGGGGGGCTAGGGTCAGTCTTATATCTGGTGTAATTCTGTCTTATCTGGTGTCCTGGGTGAATTTAAGTATGCTCCCTCTAATTCTCTCCCTCTCCTCCCGGAAGACCTGAGCCCTAGGACCATGCCTCAGGATTACCTGGCCTGATGACTCCTAGCTGTCCCCAGTCCACCTGGTCATGCTGCTGCTCCAGTTTCTGCCTGCGGCTATGGAACCCTGACATGTTCACCAGACATGCTACCTTGTCCAGGAGCTGCTGTTTTCGACTCGCTCTCTCTACTGCACCTGCTGTCTCTAACTCTGAATGCTCGGCTATGAAAAGCCAACTGACATTTACTCCTGAGGCACTGACCTGTTGCACCCTCTACAACCACTTTGATAATTATTTGACCCTGCTGGTCATCTATGAACAATCTGGCCTTAAATGGTCATGTACTGTTATAATCTCCACCCGGCACAGCCAGAAGAGGACTGGCTACCCCTCAGAACCTGGTTCCTCTCTAGGTTTCTTCCTAGGTTCCTGCCTTTCTAGGGAGTTTTTCCTAGCCACCGTGATACTACATCTGCATTGATTGCGGTTTAGGGTTTTAGGCTGGGTTTCTGTATAAGCACTTTGTGACATCTGCTGATGTAAAAAAGAGCTTTAGAAATACATTTGATTGATGGCATCTCTGTGCATTCAAATTGCCATTGATAAAATTAAATTGTGTTCATTGTCCGTTGCCTGCCCATACTATAACCCCACCGCCACCATGGGGCACTCTGTTCACAACGTTGACATCAGCAAACCACTCGCCCACGCAACACCATACATGTGGTCTGCAGTTGTGAGGCCAGTTGGACGTACTGCCAAGTTCTCTAAAATGATGTTGAAGGAAGCTTATGGTAGAGGAGGTAACGTTGAATTCTCTGGCAAAAGCTTTAGGTGGACATTCCTGCAGTCATTTGTGACATTGTGTTGTGTGACAACTGAACATTTTAGAGTGGTCTTTTATTGCCCCCCAGCACAAGGTGCACCTGTGTAATCAGCTTTTTGATATGCCACACTTGTCAGGTGGATGGATTATCTTGGCAAAGAAGAAATGCTCACTAACAGGGATGTAAACACATTTATGTACAACATTTGACAGAAAAAAGTTCTGCGTATGGAAGAAAAAAAAAAACTGCTCATGAAACATGTGACCTCCACTTCACATGTTGTGTTCATATATTGGTTCAGTGTATAAACCAATACAAAAAAAAAAGTGTCCATGAATTATTATCCACATAATAATTCAAATCAAATTCACATTTCCTGTTGCTGCAGGATTATTTTCCTGCTGTGAGAAACTTAAAATGAAGATAGCACATCGATATATTTTTGTAATCTGACAGGAACTCTACTATATCACACACACACACACACACACACACACACACCTGGAGATTTATTCAGACAAAGATGCTTTGAATAATGAGTTTACCATTTGTCCTAGCGGACGAAGAGACGAAGAACACAGTGTGTGTGTGTAATGCAGAAACTCTGGGGCTAAATCCTAAATGGCACCTATTCCCTACATAGTGCCCTACTTTTGAGGGCTCGAGTCAAATGTAATGTAATGTGAAATGAATAAAGTGCCATTTAGGAAGCACCCTATGGCTGTCCCAAGCGGTGGTGGCCATCCCCTGCGGATAATTTTATTAAGCACTGGAATAACAATAATAATAATAATAATAATAATAATCTCTCTGCATCTCTATCCATCCCTCCCTCTGCATCTCGATTACTCTTTTAATGCTTTTCTTCTCTGCCTCCCACTACCATTCTCTCCCTCTGCTTCTGTCTCCCTTCCTCTCTGCATCTCTAGCACTCATCTCATGCAAAGCCATGATTCAAACACAACATCTGCATATTCACCTCTGTAATAGGTAGAAAACGGTGCGACTGAGTGAGGCCACACAATGACATGAAACATGTTTTAATTAACTCCAAAGTGCCCCAGCAAGGTTTTCAATATGCACATGGATGCGCACACACAGGCTGCTACTGCTGCCTAAATTACATGGGGCAGGCAGATGAAATTAGATGCTTAAGAACTGATTATCCCCCATTCACTTTCTCTCTCACTACCCTGAGACCCCTGTGCCTGAGCAAGCTGTGATCTCATTCTCCCTCCTTCTGTTTCTCCCCCTCTATGTCTCATCTAGATTCTCCTCCATCTCATGCTCCCTTTCTTTGACACTCACTCGCTCCGTTTCTCCTATTTCCAGAATAAGACCAGCAGAAGAGCAAACTGTGCGTGAGCCGTGTGCACGTAAATCGGTGTGTGTGTTAATGTGTGTGTCCATGGGATTACATGTGACTCCAAGTTAACAGCAGCAGCGGTGAGGGATATTAACTCTCCATTGACATTGACTCAGCCTCTGAACCCACTGATATGCTGGGAGGTTTAGGGCCTCCATGTACTTGTAAAAGAGGTCAGAAGCACTAATCCAGCAGCAGCACAGGATTTACCATTGTTCTAGCACTGAGTGAGCACTAATCCCACAGCAGCACAAGCCATAGCCATCAAAACACAGATTATATTACATAAACTCACCATGATTTTACATACATTTTTACCTTGACGCTGCTGGATCATTCTCTAAATGCATGTCAATGGATGACACAACAACCCATGGGTGATCAATATGAACACTAGCATACTACTTAGAATGAAGTAATGTATTGGGCATGCATTGTAAGTAGTATGCTTGTATGGATATTGGATCGTAGTACATGTTTCTCTGCCTAACCTTAACCTTTCTCATCACACGTCTGTCTCACAAGATGTCCAGACATCTTCGGTTCGGTCCACACGTTTCCTCTCATCCCAACTACCCTTCTCCTTCTCTCAATCCCTTTGCTCCTCTTGGTTTGTCCCTGAAACCCTCCACCAACAACCTCTGTCCTCTACGGCCTCTCCTCCCTGATTCCTCACCAACTGACATGACCTGAAAAAATAGTAGTATTGATCCGTAGTTGGGTTTGATAGCCTATATAAATAGAGAGCGGAGTTGTTCCTGGTCAGGTCCCATGGACCTCTCACAACACCAAAAGGACAACAAATGGAACTCAGGCAACACATCTGCATAGACACACTCTCCCAGTCACACATACCAAGACAAGAAGAGGACACATGAACGTGTGGTTTATTACATTGGCACTTTAAAGTCAAAATTAACTACACAATGTTATTTTGTAACTATTGTATTTCAATTACCCTCATTGCAATTCTGATTGTAAAACTGCTTGATTCAGAATGACAAACAAAGGAAAAAGTCACATTTTATTATTTTAGGACACCAGCTAATAGCCATCACCCATGTGTAACCTCATGGCCTCTGCTGTGGGTTATAATAATAATAATAATAATAATAATAAGCCATTTAGCATCTGTTTTCCATAGTACCCTACAGTAGTGCATGCACACATTTTGGAATGGGTGGCCCCAGCAGGAATGGAACATATGATCCTGGCGTTGCAATCGCCATGCTCTACAAACTGTGCCACACAGGACAGCGTGCTATGGGTTGTTTGACTGGTTTATCTATCTATCTATCTATCCATCCAGGTCTGCAGGTGCAGACTGCTCCACTGATGTAGCAAAGCAGTGAAGCTCTAATAACTAGGCCCTGCATCTTCATAGCCCTCCCTGATTAGATTTACTACTGACATAAGACAGATGCTGCTCTGGATATACTGTACACGGATGGAGAGAGGGAGAAGGGAAGTGCTAGGAAAAAGAGGGAGGATGAAAGAGAGACTGAAGGGATGGGAAAGACAGCAGGAGGGAAGGGAGAGAGTTGAAAGGGGGGAAAAGGAAGGGAGGGTAATAATCTCAGAGGTTCAGAGTCTGCATCCTTTTATCTTCCCAGCCGTGAACAACCCAAATAGGACTGAGAGACCGATTAAAAATCCACAGAGACCAGACACAGCTAACATATTCCCCAGTACATGCTCACACATCTAATATGCAAATAGTCTCATGTAGACAGAGAAGAAAGAGGTGAGGACAAGAAAATAAAAAACAGGAAAGTAGGTCAGCTTCCTTAAAGAAAGAAAGACACACACAGAGAGAATAGAAAAGGCCAGGGGCTGCATTTATACCCAGAGTCAATTTCATTGCGTAAAGTTCACACCAAATATCTACGTGCACCATTTCTCAAAAGAATACAAATGTAAAAAAAAGATATTTATAAACCGTTATCAAATCAGACCTGTCGTAAAACTGTCCAAATATTCTAAAATCCGCATCAATAAAATATGCGCATATTCCAACCAGAGATGCGTTTCCATCAAATTCACTTGTTCCGGATTTTAAAAAAAAGTCTGTGCGTGATGACGTAGTGCACATAATAACTTTTGGGGTTAAATTCCTATGTACCGAATAAAAAATAAAAAACACTAGTTAAATGGGTTTACTGATGGGTTTTGTCACTAAAGATGTTGCGTTATATAGAGAATGTGACCACTCTGTTATTGGCACGTGCGCTCTAGTCAATAGCTCGCAGATGCAGTGCGGGTATAGCCTAAATGACTAGATTATTATGGACAAAAGAGCGAGATTATTTTAATTTGTCAAAATGGCAGCCAAGCATCGATCATCATGTCAACAAAATAATACCCTCGATATTCATTGGAAAGGAGAATCAAGCTCACCACCTTGCCTTTTCGCCACCCTCCCCTAACCCGGATGACGCTGGGCCAATTGTGCGCCGCCCTATGGGTCTCCTGGTCGCGGCCAGCTGCGACAGAGCCTGGACTCAAACCAGGATTTCTACACCACTGCGCCACTCAGGAGGCACATATTATATCAATATTTGCGCCTACTATGCTTATCCGCCGACCATTTCTCGCATAATACATTTTTGCGACAAAAAATGATCCCACCTTTGTCTAGCACATTTTGTTTTGTCGACATTTGGAAAGTCTTCCGACAAATGAGTAATTTCCATCAGGCCTGTCGTGAAATGTTTTATCCGACATACTTAACTCGCATAAAAATGTTAGATGGAAACCTGGTTAGCAACGTCCTTTATTTGCAGTATAATTTGGCAGTTTGTAAAAGAAAGAGCCATGGCATATTTAAAATCACATTTCTGCAGAGGAGTGGGCAGAATGAAAAAGTCTCTGCAAAATATCTAAACAAACTACCGTAAATTCCGGACTATAAGCCGCAACTTATTTACCACGCTTTGAACCTCGCGGCTTAAACAATGACGCGGCTAATATATAGATTTTTCCCGCTTTAAATTAAAAAAAAAATTTTAAAAAAACATTCTGTGACGTGCTCAGTTTTTGGCGTCATGAAGCTTTCATTAGACCAATGAAATTGCCGAACGGGTTAAGGTCAAACAACTTTTTTGTTTACTGTTTAGATTAAATCGAGCGCTCTCAAACTTCCCATCATTCTGATTTCGGTAGTCATTTTGTCACCCTCATCATGGCAAAGACACGGAGAAATGCATATGATGCAGCTTTCAAATTGAAGGCGATTGATCTGGCTGTTGGAAAAGGAAATAGAGCTGTTGCACGGGAGCTTGGTCTTAATGAGTCGATGACAAGACGTTGGAAACAGCAGCGTGAGGAATTGACTCAGGGCAAAAAGACAACTAAAGCTTACTGCTAATTTTTTATTTTTTGTTACAAGCCGTGTTTCGTTAAAGCCTGTGTAAAGTTAATTTGTTTCAATGTACCGGTAGGCACCTGCGGCTTATAGACATGTGCGGCTTATGTTCAAAATAATATATATTTTTTAAATTCAGTGGGTGCGGCTTATATTCAGGTGCGCTTAATAGTCCGGAAATTACGGTAAACATGTATGCTGCCTATAGCGAGTGCCTGTCCGCACATTCCGCAAGATTGATTGCATATTGGAAACAATTTAAAAGTAGGCTAGAGCCCACACTTCTATGCAAAGGACAAATTGTTGTTGAATATTTTGTTCATGTCCTGCCTCAGTATAGCCTCAGATTAAATAGGTTTATGATGTCACGCTCCCATCGCACAGCAATACTGTAGCCTATACATACTGTCAAATATTTCACATAAAGATACCAGTCTATTTAGTGTGTAGGCAAAATAAAATAAATTATGCTGTATTTGGCAAAGGACTGTGACAGATTCTGAAATGGAAAACGATCGGTTAGCAGAACGTTTGAATTCAACAATGTTTTGCATCAACTTTCCCCCCAAACTAAATATGCTGGACTGCCCACGATTTCTGAAACATTGTCTAGGCCACTCAAAACAAATTGAAATGAATAAATACTAGGTTACATACAATAGTAGCATACATACTTCAAAGTAAAAGATCAACTGTCTTGATGTTCACCTGTTAAATTTGTCTGTGGGCTATAAAGCACGCTGCCTATGGCATTACATACAGCAAAACCTTAAACACATAGCCTATTTATTTACATAGGCCCAATTAAATGAGAGAAGTGCATAGAGCTGGGCGATATATCAAATTCATTTGATTAATTCAAATGTATGTATTTGTGCGATATTCCAAATGCCTGTATCGCAGAATCAAATTTTTTTTATTGCATTTTTCATTTTGGAGCGTTTGTCTGCTTGTTCTCATGTCTTTTTGGTCTTGTCTGCTCCTTCTGTGCTGTGCACCTTCCCATTTACACCCGAGATCTGTATACAGCGCATTTTCCACGTTTTGTTACGTTACAGCCTTATTCTAAAATGTATAATAGTTTTTTTCCCTTCATCAGACCCTTTACTCAGTACTTTGTTGAAGCACCTTTGGCATTGGATTACAGCCTCGAGTCTTCTTGGGTATGACTCTACAAGCTTGGCACACCTATATTTCGGGAGGTTCTCCCATTCTTCTCTGAAGATCCTCTCACGTTCTGTCAGGTTGATTGGGGAGCGTCGCCGCACAGCTATTCTCAGGTCTCTACATAGATGTTTGATCGGGTTCAAGTCCGGGCTCTGGCTGGGCCACTCAAGGACATTCAGAGACTTGTCCCAAAGTCACTCCTGCGTTGTCTTGGCTGTGTGCTTAGGGTCATTGTCCTGTTGGAAGATGAATCTTTGCGCCCAGTCTGAGGTCCTGAGTGCTCTGGAGCAGGTTTTAATCAAGGATCTCTGTACTTTGCTCCATTTATCTTTCCCAAGATCCTGACTAGCCTCCCAGTCCCTGTCACTGAAAAACATGCACACAGCAAGATGCTGCCACCACCATTCTTCACCGTAGGGATAGCACCAGGTTTCTTCCAGACGTGATACTTGGCATTCAGGCCATAGAGCTCAATATTGGTTTCATGAGACCAGAGAATCTTGTTTCTCATGGTCTGAGAGTCCTTTAGGTGCCTTTAGGCAAACTGCCTTTTACTGAGGAGTGGCTTTGGTCTGTCCACTCTACCATAAAAGCCTGATTGGTGGAGTACTTCAGAGATGGTTGTCCTTCTGGAAGATTCTCCCATCCCCACAGAGGAACTCTGGAGCTCAGTCAGAGTGAACATCAGATTCTTGATCACCTCCCTGACTAAGGTCCTTCTCCCCCGTTTGCTCAGTTTGGCCAGGCAGCCAGTTCTAGGAAGAGTCTTGGTGGTTCCAAACTTCTTCCATTTAAGAATGATGGAGGCCACTGTGTTCTTGGGGACCTTCAACGCAGCAGAAATGTTTTGGTACCCTTCCCCAGATCTGTGCCTTGACACAATCCTGTCTCGAAGCTCTACAGACAATTCCTTCGACCTCATGGCTTGGTTTTTGCTCTGACATGCACTGTCAACTGTGGGACCTTACATAGACAGGTGAGTGCCTTTAACAAATCATGTCCAATCAATTGAATTTACCACAGATGAACTCCAGTGAAGTTGTAGAAACATCTCAAGGATGATCAATGGAAACAGGATGCATCTGAGCTCAATTTCGAGTCTCATAGCAAAGGGTCTGAATACTTATGTAAATAAGGTATATAAACTCAGCAAAAAAAGAAAAGTCCTGTCACTGTCAACTGTGTTTACTTTCAGCAATCTTAACATGTGTAAATATTTGTATGAACATAAAACAAGATTCTACAGGCATAAACTGAACAAGTTCCACAGACAAGTGACTAACAGAAATGGAATAATGTGTCCCTGAACAAAGGGGGGGGGGGTCAAAATCAAAAGTAACAGTCAGTATCTGGTGTGGCCACCAGCTGCATTAAGTACTGCAGTGCATCTCCTCCTCATTGACCAGTTCTTGCTGTTAGATGTTACCCCACTCTTCCACAAAGGCACCTGCAAGTTCCAAGACATTTCTGGGGTGGAATGGCCCTAGCCCTCAACAGGTCCCAGACGTGCTCAATGGGATTGAAATCCGGGCTCGTCGCTGGCCATGGCAGAACACTAACATTCCTGTCTTACAGGAAATTATGCACAGAATGAGCAGTATGGCTGGTGGCACTGTCATGCTGCAGGGTCATGTCAGGATGAGCTGGCAGGAAGGGTACCATGAGGGAGGAGGATGTCTCCCCTGTAACGCACAGCGTTGAGATTGCATGCAATGACAAGTTCAGTCCGATGATGCTGTGACACACCGCCCCAGACCATGACGGACCATCCACCTCGATTCCGCTCCAGAGTACAGGCCTCGGTGTAACGCTCATTCCTTCGACGATAAACGTGAATCCGACCATCACCCCTGGTAAGACAAAACCGTGACTCGTCAGTGAAGAGCACTTTTTGCCAGTCCTGTCTGGTCCAGCGACGGTGGGTTTGTGCCCATAGGCGACGTTGTTGCCGGTGATGTCTGGTGAAGAACTGCCTTACAACAGGCCTACAAGCCCTCAGTCCAGCCTCACTCAGCCTATTGTGGACAGTCTGAGCACTGATGGAGGGATAGTGCATTCCTGGTGTAACTCGGGCAGTTGTTGTTGCCATCCTGTACCTGTCCCGCAGGTGTGACGTTCGGATGTACCGATCCTGTGCAAGTGTTGTTACACGTGGTCTGCCACTGCGAGGACGATTAGCTGCCCGTCCCATCTCCCTGTAGCGCCGTCTTAGGCATCTCACAGTACGGACATTGCAATTTATTGCCCTGGCCACATCTGCAGTCCTCATGCCTCCTTGCAGCATGCCTAAGGCACGTTCACGCAGATGATCAGGGACCCTGGGCATCTTTCTTTTGGTGTTTTTCAGAGTCAGTAGAAAGGCCTCTTTAGTGTCCTACGTTTTCAGAACTGTGACCTTAATTGCCTACCGTCTGTAAGCTGTTAGTGTCTTAACGACTGTTCCACAGGTGCATGTTCATTAATTGTTTATGGTTCATTGAACAAGCATGGGAAACAGTGTTTAAACAGTGTTTAGGCCAGTTTTATAGCTTTTTTAAATCAGAACAGTTTTCAGCTGTGCTAACATAATTGCAAAAGGGTTTTCTAATGATCAAGTAGCCTTATAAAATGATAAACTTGGATTAGCTAACACAACGTGCCATTGGAACACAGGCGTGATGCTTGTTGATAATGGGCCTCTGTACGCCTATGTAGATATTCCATTAAAAAAAAATGTAAAAGCAGTTTCCAGCTACAATAGTCATTTACACCATTAACATTGTCTACACTGTAGTTCTGATCAATTTGATGTTAGTTTAAATGGACACAATTTTGCTTCTTTCAAAAACAAGGACATTTCTAAGTGACCCCAAACTTTTGAACGGTAGTGTAATATTTGAGACACACAGATTAACTAAAAACACGAGCACTGCAAACACTCAGAACCAAAAGACACTCAGAACCAAGAGAGCAGCAGTGCCTGGACTTTGCACTCTCCCTTATCAAGTCCCAATTACAAGACTGGCTGCCTGTTGAAAACAAGTGACAGGCAGAACCTCCCACCCACTTTCTCTCTTTTCAACACACCATCTGTGAAAATAAATTAAATGACAACTGTACCAAAAAAAGATCCAAGTTTAAATATTTAAATCTGAAATATTGCAAGGTTGGTTTTCACAGCCGTTTCATAAGGTGTTCATTGTTGTAAATTGCTCGGTATCCCTTGATGGTATTAGTTCAACATTAATCATTGTTGTATCCTGGGACCTACAATAGATACATATATATTCAACCACAAGGGTGTACTAATGATCTATGTGAGATTAATCATAATAGAGGACTACTGAAATGATATTAGTTCAGTGTAGATAAGGGAAGGGCAGGTTAAACTAAAAACATGACAGCCAGACAAGCCAGTTTATGAATCAAATGGATCTGCATATGAATGGAGTGGAAATTTGCTGACTTTGTGGTCTCTAAGGTCAGGGGCATAAATTACTTAAGTAGTACTTTTTAAAGTATTTTTACTTAAGTAATTTTGGGGGATATTTGTACTTTATTTTGGAATGTAGTGAAGTAATCTACATTTTACTCTAAACATTTTCCCTGACACCCAAAAGTACTTGTTACATTTTGAATGTTTCGCAGGACATGAAAATTGTCCAATTCAAGCACTTATCAAGAGAACACCACTGGTCATCCTACTGCCTCTGATCTGGCGGAATCACGAAATACACATGCTTCGTTTTTAAATTGTCTGAGTGCTGGAGTGTGCCCCTGGCTATCCGTAAATTAAAACAGAAAATAGTGCCGTTTGGTTAATATAAGGAATTTTGAATGATTTATGCATTTAAATTCTTAAGTACATTTTAGCAATTATATTTACTTTTGATAAGTATGTTTAAAACCAAACACTTCTACTGAAGTAGTATTTTAAGTGAGTCATTTTCTATTAAGGTATCTTTACTTTTCGACCACAGTGTAAGGTAAGTAACAATGTGACAAGCAAATTACACATTTTTCGTTGCTATTTCTGAAACATAGCAACGTTTAAGACTTGGATTTCATGTTTAAATGCTAACAAGGTAACCATAATACATCACAGTGATGTCTATGATGGCGCCGGAGGAAATGGCTGCTGTTTTACGGGCTCCTAACTAATTGTGCTATTATGTGTTTATTCACGCAGTCTGCAATACCAATCTCTATTGCACTCCACACTGCCCTTTCCCACCTGAATAAAAAGGAACACCTACATGAGAATGCTATTCATTGACTACAGCTCAGCGTTCAACCCCATAGTGCCCTCAAAGTTCATCAATAAGCTAAGGACCCTGGGACTAAACACCTCCCTCTGCAACTGGATCCTGGACTTCCTGACGGCCAGCCCCCAGGTGGTAAGGGTAGGTAACAACACATATGCCACGCTGATCCTCAACACGGGGGCCCCTCAGGGGTGCGTGCTCAGGTCCCTCCTGTTAACCTATGACTGCATGGCCAAGCATGACTCCAACACCATCATTACATTTTCCAAAGACATATCAGTGGTAGGCCTGATCACCGACAATGAGACAGCCTAGAGGTCAGAGACCTGGCCGTGTGGTGCCAGGATAACAACCTCTCTCAATGTGATCAAGACAAAGGAGATAATTGTGGACTACAAGAAAAAGAGGACCGAGCACACCCCCATCGACAGGGCTGTAGTGGAGCAGGTTGAGAGCTTCAAGTTCCTTGGTGTCCACATCACCAACGAACTATCACAGTCCAAACACACCAAAACAGTCGTGAAGAGGCCACAACAACACCTATTCCCCCTCAGGAGACTGAAAAGATTTGGCATGGGTCCCCAGATCCACAAAAAGTTCTACAGCTGCACCATTGAGAGCATCCTGACTGGTTGCATCACCGCCTGGTATGGCAACTGCTCGACCTCCGACCGCAAGGCGCTACAGAGGGTGGTGAGTATGGCCCAGTACATCACTACCTACCATCTAGGAACTCTATACCAGGCGGTGTCAGAGGAAGGCCCAATTTTTTTTTTTTTTTTATAATAATAAAAAAAAAAAAAAAAAAAAAAAAAAGACTCCAGCCACCCAACCATAGACTGTTCTCTTTGCTACGGCACCAAGTCTGGAACCAACAGGACCCTGAACAGCTTCTACCCCCAAGCCATAAGACTGCTAAACAAGACTGCTAAATATCTAATTAAATAGCTACCCAGACTACCTACATTGACCCTTCTTTGCATTAATTCTCTTGCACTGACTCTATGCACACACACTGGACTTTGTCTGCACCTCCCAGGGCATTTGAACTGATTCCAGAGGCCGACCCAAAACAACCCTGTCGGAGGAGAGGGTGCCACCAAGCGGCTGTCATGTGCCTTTTACTGAGGAGTGGCTTCCATCTGGCCACTCTACCATAAAGGCCTGATTGGTGGAGTGCTGCAGAGATGGTTGTCCTTCTGGGAGGTTCTCCCATCTCCACAGAGGAACTCTGGAGCTTTGTCAGAGTGACCATTGGTCTCCTCCCTGACCAAGGCCCTTCTCCCCCGATTGCTCAGTTTGGCCGAGTGGCCAGCTCTAGGAAGAGTCTTGGTGGTTCCAAACTTTTTCCACTTAAGAATGATGGAAGCCACTGTGTTCTTGGGGACCTTCAGTGCTGCAAAAATGTTTTGGTACCCCTCCCCAGATGTATGCCTGGACACAATCCTGTCTCGGAGATCTACGGACAATTCCTAAACCTCATGGCTTGGTTTTTGCTCTGACATGCACTGTCAACTGTGGGACGTTATATAGACAGGTGTGTTCCTTTCCAAATCATGTCCAATCAATTGAATTTACCACAGATGGAACCCATCTCAAGGATGTTAAATGGAAACAGCATGCACCTGAGGTCAATTTCGAGTCTCATAGCAAATGGTCTGAATACTCATGTAAATAAGGTATTTATTTTCATACATTTGCTAAAATGTCTAAAAACCTGTTTTCGCTTTGTCATTATGGGGTATTGTGTGTAGATTGATGAGGAAAAATGTATTTAATACATTTTAGAATAAGGCTGTAACGTAACAAAATGTGGAAAAGTGAAGGGGTCTGAATACTTTCAGAATACACTGTATATGTACATAACTACCTCAATTACCTCGTACCCCTGCACGTCGACTCGGTATTGGTACTCACTGTATTTATAGCCATGTCATTTGTTACTATTCAATGTGTATTTATTCCTCGTCACTATTAACTTTAACTCTGCACTGTTGGAAAAGGACCCGTAAGTAAGTATTCCAATGTTAGTCTATACCTGTTGTTTACGAAGCATGTGACAAATAACATTTGATTTGTATTATTGAACTTTGTATTTCTGCTACAATTCTGTTGTATGCAAAAAGCGATAGGTGCTTAGAAGAACATCCTAAGAGTGATTTTTTGCTTTCTCTCACCGTAAATAGTCCAAGGCCGCATAGTAACATCACATGCACACATCTGTAAGTCCTAATGAACGCGCCTTACAATAGCCACATTGCCGTCAGCACAGATCACATTTATTTTATCGCTCTCCGACACATTCAAGCTAAGCTCTCTCACACACACTGTAACGACGGTTAAATGTATGACGGCAAGGAAATTAAACCTCATTTTCACAAAAGAGCCTGACACGTCAAACTTCTCCGTGGTCCCAAGAAAAAATAAAGGCAGTGGGAATGGACACTATCAAGTTCATACTCTGCCAAGCATTTTATTGGACACAAGCACAACGTTTCCTTACTACTTAGAAACTTATTATGCTCGAAAATGATCTGAACAGCCGGCCGCGCTTCTGAGAAAACGCAAAGCCTTGCGCTTTAGTAACTCAGTCGACTGACAGGTTTTCCACCCTCTAACCTCCCCAAAGCATAGTTTTTTTTTTAGTGGGGGTTGAGTTTGGAGAGCCTGAATTCCTGCTATGTGACAAATTGAAAAGCACCAATTTGGAACAACTCGGTCATTCCTTAAAAAAAAAAAATCGGACTTCCAACCGCACCACTGCCCCCACCCCTCTCGCCAGTGCTGCCAATAACCGGAGTCCTCCATTTCCAAAATGGACGTTCTTGCAACATGAAAGAAACTACAATGTATTCCATTTGATCAGATAACATATTTCTAACCTATTCAAAACACTGGTGGGAAAGCTATTTTCAGCAATGCGTAAAGGCGCCCTTAAAGTCCTAGGCTATCAAGTGACATTGACAAGAGCAAGGCAGGGCGCAGAGAATCAGTACGTGAATGTAAAATCATATCTTTGCAACTGTATAAATCACATGAAAGATAAACACACCACTTCTACGCCCCATATGTACATAGAAGAGCAGCAAAATAAGTTACTTTGCCTATTTTGCACAAAAGTCTTACCCGAAATCATCGTCCATGGATTTGAAGAAAAACGTATAGTTGGGTTTATTGAGGACATTTTTGAAGTCTGCAAGAGTAACCCTGTCGGCAGCGATGGGCAGCTTGACCAGGTACGGAGTTTCCTGGTCGTCCAAATGATATATAATTTTGGTATCCCCCATGGCGAGCCTCTGGGGAGGGTAAGGCCGGGTACATCCAGCCCCGGGTCCACACTCTGCCTCCCTGGCGCTGGGTCTTCCACAGCGTCTCCTCTTGCCTGTATCTCGGCTGTTGTCAACTCTTCGCTCTGCTGCGCTTTAAACGATCCTCGCACGACGCGGACTGATGTGTCCAAATAAAATACGTTTAAAATAAAATGACATCTACAGTTACAACTTGGTATTGTTTTTGTTCGTTGCAGTCTCTCATTACACAATAATGGATTTGGGTTAATTTGCGCCTGTTATGAGCCTCAGATTGCGCTCTATGTAGCGTCAGAGAGTGCTTTTCCTGCACGTTGTAACAGCTGTCCGCCGATGTGTAAGAATAGCCCCTTCTATCGACTTTACAATGAAACTCCCTCTAGAGGACTGGGAATGAAATTAACAAAAAAATTGGTGCAAGACAATATGATTGAACTCTTGAAGATTTAAGAAAATACGGATAGATCAAAAATATAAACGCAACATGCAACAATTTCAAAGATTTTACAATTTATTTCAATTGACTGATTTCTTTATATGACCTGTACAGTTCATATAAAGAAATCAGTCAATTGAAATAAATTCATTAGGTCCTAATCTATGGTTTTCACACGATGGCTCAGCCACATGGGGAGCCAGGCCCATCCAATTCGAATGAGTGTTTCCCTACAAAAGGGCTTCATTATATACATAAATACACCTCAGCACCCCCTCAGACAATCTCACAGTTGAAGAAGCCGGATGTGGAGGTCCTGGGGTGGCGTTGTTACATGTGGTCTGTGGTTGTGAGGCCACATATATATTTGACATACTCCCAAATTCTCTAAAACGACGTTGTGTCGAGAAACTAACTTTCAATTACCTGGCAACAGCTCTGGTGGACATTCCTGCAGTCAGCATGCCAATTGCACGCTTCCTCAAAACTTGAGACATCTGTAACAAAACTGCACATTTTAGAGTGGCCTTTTATTGTCCTCAGCACACGGTGCACCTGTGTAATGATCATGCTGTTTAATCAGCTTCTTGATATGCCACACCTGTCAGGTGGTTGGATTATCTTGGCAAAGGAGAAATGCTCACTAACAAGGATGTAAACAAATTTGTGCACAACATTTGACGAGGTGGTGGTTCTCCTCTCTCCTTTCCCTGGGATGTGGCAGAATAGGTCACTGGTAACTGAGTGGGTGGCTAAGCACTCCTGTAGAGGCCATGCATCAGGTCATTGACATATTTCAGGAACTGTAAAGACAGAGACGATCATGAATAACCATTACCTAAGGTCTTCACTAAGTTAGGCTTAGCCTAGCAAGTACATTGACTATGTTGCCCCTCAGCAGTCAGGCAGACATATATAGAGAGATAGCAAAGCATAGTCCATTTACATTTCTTAGTCAGCAGGCTGGATAACTTCTGTACTCATTCCCTTTGTTCCCTCCACCATCCAAGCTAGAAGATTCCGGAAAAAACAGAGAATCAAGAATTGACTAAGGCAGTTGATAGGCAGTTGAGGGTTGGCCACCCATCATTCAAGGCAGAGCCCCACAATTCTTGCAACAAAAAACATGGCCTTCCTGTTCTGCACGTTAATACGTGTCACATATCAGTTTGCAAACAATGTATAAAAAAAACATATCATTGAGCCGCATACAAACATGGACTCTTTTTTGTTTTCTTGAGTAAGGCAGCTCCAAAATGCAGGTGTTTCAGCCTAGCGCAGTGCTTTCTGTGGTGGTGGGGCAAGCCAGCAGAAAATACAGGGCATTGCACCGTGATTGGCTCAGTGTTCAGTCACTCATGGGGACACTATGTCACCACCAGGGTAGAGCTCGAAAATTCAAGCCCCTTGGGTGCTGCATAGAGTTACATTAGAAGTGCCCATTCAAGAAGGCTCAAGGTCATTTGCCACAGATAAAATGATGTCAAATCACATATTTACAGTAGCTTTGATTGTGTAACTATGTGCTGTTGTTTGTGTCGCACTGCTTTGCTTCATCTTGGCCAGGTCACAGTTGTAAATGAGAACTTGTTCTCAACTAGCTTACCTGGTTAAATGAAAGGTGAAATAATAAATAAAAAAATAAAAAAATTGGACTGATACTTTCAAAATCTTAGCTAGCAATCATCATCATGAATCAAGTCGACAATCTACTGGCAAATCCTTTTTAATCCTTGTCATACCAAGAGAAATAATGAAGAGAAATTATAGATAAAACGTATTGGTGCTCATCGACCATTGGACATAAACATTACACAACAAGTTGGAAATCGCAAATTCAACAATGAGTGGTTTGGAAGGAATCAGTGGCAAACTGCAAGCATTGCAAAGCAATCATTAGTCTGCTATTCAGTGGAGTGGCTGTGTGGTCCCAATTCTTGGTTTATTCTAAATCAAAACGAATTTCACACATATTATTTAGTATATGTAAAGACAAGATTACATCAAGAATAGTCTGATGTGTGACAATGCGTTGGACAATATTAGCATATTACTTGTGAATTATATAATTTGTGAATGATGCCCAGCAAAAGGCAAGAAACAATACATTTTTGTTTGACTTTTTCGAATCATAGTTGCACACCTCATGTAGCCTAGCCCATAGGCCTATATGTTTTGTTAAGGTTAGAATCACAACTAAAGTGGCCTAACAACTTCTTAATAAAAAATTAAGCACATTAATCAGCTTTACAAGGGGTGTAGAGCCTAACTGGCATACATAAGCAGCGCATGAGTTTCAAGTTTGGGGAAGATAATTTTCACCATAAAATGCACCTTTATAATAAAAGCATTACATGGAAAATTGCATTTGCGGTCACGGTCACTTTTGATAATGTTTTTTTCGCTAACGCAACATGTGTGCTTATAGCCTACTGCCGTGTGCGCATTGCTGTGCTTATAATGTGAAGCAAAAGCCTAATAGTTTATAAAAATGTTAAGCTACACTTTCTGAACTGTTGTATCAACCTCATTAAATAAAAAAGTTTGTTTGATTCTAGTGGTTGTATTCATTTGGGATCTATCGTATCCCACAACTGTCCCAGACTATGCTTGGAATATTTATTTCTCGCACAGAATAGAATAGGTACGTTTTTGTACTATGGGGGATAGTAGATTGACATAGGCTAGTGCTTTTGCTGTTCGTTAGGCCTATTCATCTTGTTGGCTGACGAAAAGTAAAATGTGGACAGTTCTTCCAGTATCTAAACTATGCACCTCGGAATTGGATAAGGAGACGCGCAGTTCCGTGCCGGATGTGTCCGTCTTCAATTGTAGCCTGTGAGAAAGGCCCGATCACGTGATGGAGAGCCTCGGAGCTGGCAGGCATGGTTTGTTTAGGGTGCATTATGGCCACACAACCCGGATGCCATGGGGAAATTCGAGGCATTATCAAGGGCTTCTCAAATTGTGAATGAGAGACTGACGAAATGTGTACAGCCTGCGCAAAAAAACAAAGCAGAGCTCATGCCTTTCAAGATACTTTTTTTCAAATCATCATTAGATTCGCATCATGCAGCCTTATAATGTATTAAACATTTAAAAAATATATCCCAATGTTTGTAGAACAACTAAAGTTACATTAATAACTCTAAATTAAGCATATACAGTTGAAGTCGGAAGTTTACATACACCTTAGCCAAATACATTTAAACTCAGTTTTTCACAATTCCTGACATTTAATCCTAGTAAAAATCCCCTGTCTAAGGTCAGTTAGGATCACCACTTTATTTTAAGAATTTGAAATGTCAGAATAAAAGTAGAGATAATGATTTATTTCAGCTTTTATTTATTTCATCACATTCCCAGTGGGTCAGAAGTTTACGTTTACATACACTCAATTAGTATTTGGTAGCATTTCCTTTAAATTGTTTAACTTGGGTCAAAGTTTATTTATTTCATCACATTCCCAGTGGGTCAGAAGTTTACATACACTCAATTAGTATTTGGTAGCATTTCCTTTAAATTGTTTAACTTGGGTCAAAGTTTAGGGTAGCCTTCCACAAGCTTCCCACAATAAATTCAATGAATTTTGTCCCATTCCTCCTGACAGAGCTGGTGTAACTGAGTCAGGTTTGTAGGCCTCCTTGCTCCTTGCTATTTTCTAAAGGATATTTTCAAATTTTCTATACAACTTTGGAAGTATGCTTGGGGTCAATGTCCATTTGGAAGACCCATTTGCGACCAAGGTTTAACTTCCTGACTGATGTCTTGAGATGTTGCTTCAATATATCCACATAATTTTCCTACCTTATGATGCCATCTATTTTGTGAAGTGCACAAGTCCCTCCTGCAGCAAAGCAACCCCACAACCTGATGCTGCCACCCCCGTGTTTCACGGTTGGGATGGTGTTCTTCGGCTTGCAAGCGTCCCTCTTTTTCCTCCAAACATAACGATGGTCATTATGGCCAAACAGTTATATACTGCTCAAAAAAATAAACGGAACACTTAAACAACACATCCTAGATCTGAATGAAAGAAATAATCTTATTAAATACTTTTTTCTTTACATAGTTGAATGTGCTGACAACAAAATCACACAAAAATAATGAATGGAAATCCAATTTATCAACCCATGGAGGTCTGGATTTGGAGTCACACAAAATTAAAGTGGAAAACCACACTACAGGCTGATCCAACTTTGATGTAATGTCCTTAAAACAAGTCAAAATGAGGCTCAGTAGTGTGTGTGGCCTCCACGTGCCTGTATGACCTCCCTACAATGCCTGGGCATGCTCCTGATGAGGTGGCGGATGGTCTCCTGAGGGATCTCCTCCCAGACCTGGACTAAAGCATCCGCCAACTCCTGGACAGTCTGTGGTGCAACGTGGCGTTGGTGGATGGAGTGAGACATGATATCCCAGATGTGCTCAATTGGATTCAGGTCTGGGGAACAGGCGGGCCAGTCCATAGCATCAAAGCCTTCCTCTTGCAGGATCTGCTGACACACTCCAGCCACATGAGGTCTAGCATTGTCTTGCATTAGGAGGAACCCAGGGCCAACCGCACCAGCATATGGTCTCACAAGGGGTCTGAGGATCTCATCTCGGTACCTAATGGCAGTCAGGTTACCTCTGGCGAGCACATGGAGGGCTGTGCGGCCCCCCAAAGAAATGCCACCCCACACCATGACTGACCCACCGCCAAACCGGTCATGCTGGAGGATGTTGCAGGCAGCAGAACGTTCTCCACGGTGTCTCCAGACTCTGTCACGTCTGTCACGTGCTCAGTGTGAACCTGCTTTCATCTGTGAAGAGCACAGGGCGCCAGTGGCGAATTTGCCAATCTTGGTGTTCTCTGGCAAATGCCAAACGTCCTGCACGGTGTTGGGCTGTAAGCACAACCCCCCCCTGTGGACGTCGGGCCCTCATACCACCCTCATGGAGTCTGTTTCTGACCGTTTGAGCAGACACATGCACATTTTTGGCCTGCTGGAGGTCATTTTGCAGGGCTCTGGCAGTGCTTCTCCTGCTCCTCCTTGCACAAAGGCGGAGGTAGCGGTCCTGCTGCTGGCTTGTTGCCCTCCTACGGCCTCCTCCACGTCTCCTGATGTACTGGCCTGTCTCCTGGTAGCGTCTCCATGCTCTGGACACTACGCTGACAGACACAGCAAACCTTCTTGCCACAGCTCGCATTGATGTGCCATCCTGGATGAGCTGCACTACCTGAGCCACTTGTGTGGGTTGTAGACTCCGTCTCATGCTACCACTAGAGTGAAAGCACCGCCAGCATTCAAAAGTGACCAAAACATCAGCCAGGAAGCATAGGAACTGAGAAGTGGTCTGTGGTCCCCACCTGTAGAACCACTCCTTTATTGGGGGTGTCTTGCTAATTGCCTATAATTTCCACCTGTTGTCTACTCCATTTGCACAACAGCATGTGAAATTTATTGTCAATCAGTGTTGCTTCCTAAGTGGACAGTTTGATTTCACAGAAGTGTGATTGACTTGGAGTTACATTGTGTTGTTTAAGTGTCCCCTTTATTTTTTTGAGCAGTGTATTTCTGTTTCATGAGATCAGAGGACATTTCTCCAAAAAGTACGATCTTTGTCCCCATGTGCAGTTGCAAACCGTAGTCTGGCTTTTTTTATGGCAATTTTAGAGCAGTGGCTTCTTCCTTGCTGAGCGGCCTTTCAGGTTATGTCGATATTGGACTTGTTTTACTGTGGATATAGATACTTGTGTACCTGTTTCCTCCAGCATCTTCACAAGGTCCTTTGCTGTTGTTCTGGGATTGATTTGCACTTTTCGCACCAAAGTACGTTCATCTCTAGGAGACAGAACACGTCTCCTTCCTGAGTGGTATGACGGCTGCGTGGTCCCATGGTGTTTATACAGATGAATGTGGTACCTTAAGGCATTTGAACATTTCTCCCAAGGATGATCCAGACTTGTGGAGGTCTACAAGTTTTTTTCTGAGGTCTTGGCTGATTTCTTTTGATTTTCCCATGATGTCAAGCAAAGAGGCACTGAGTTTGAAGGTAGGTCTTGAAATACATCCACAGGTACACCTCCAACTGACTCAAATGATGTCAATTAGCCTATCAGAAGCTTCTAAAGCCATGACATAATTTTCTGGAATATTCCAAGCTGTTTAAAGGCACAGTCAACTTAGTGTATGTAAACTTCTGACCCACTGGAATTGTGATAGTGAAATATAAGTGAAATAATCTCTGTAAACAATTGTTGGAAAAATGACTTGTGTCATGCACAAAGTAGATGTCCTAACCGACTTGCCAAAACTATAGTTTGTTAAGAAGAAATTTGTGGAGTAGTTGAAAAATGAGTTTTAATGACTCCAACATAAGTGTATGTAAACTTCCGACTTCAACTGTATATAGCATTCTGTTTGTGGCCAGAATTTTATATTATAATTGAACAACCTTAAGTGTTAAATCAAGTGTCGTTTTTTTTGTACCATATGCCATGGAATTGGTACATCGAAAATCTCCTCCCATTTGTTTTGCAACCTCCTTTTCTATTTATGCCAGTTCCTTTCAGCCAATTTCTATCTTTAATATATGGCAGGCAAACAAGTTCCCTACCTTCTCCCTTTTGCACTTGCCTCCTCCATTTTTGTGGTAGTGCTGCTATCAGTTGGTTGTAAATTTGGATTGAGCAGATATTACCATATATTTTCGATAACTCCTCCATTTCTATTCATAATATCATTAATAAATATAATACAATTTGCAAAACAAAATCCATAAAGTATATTTTTTTATTAAATCAGTGTATTTGAGTTTACAACATTTGTTGTAATATTTGTTCTATCTTTTATGGAGGATTAAACTGAAATTGTAACCAGCTTTGTATGGCTTGTTTAAGAAAGGGCGATACTTTAAAACAAAGTTTTATTTTACATTTGTCAGAAATTAGAAGTTGTAATCCGTATAAAGGCAAAAAGGCCATTTTTGAACAAAGGATGAGCCTTAATAATAATCTGCTGGAGAACCGTTTTTGTTTTAAGTATAATTTGTATGAGTGAAGCTTTTAGTGAGAAGTTTAAAGCTTAATTATTTAATAATTTTAGCCCCCCAAACTCATATTTTGTCTGTCTTAGCATTCCAAATAAAATTAAATATTTTTTGCTCATATGATTTAAAAAAATCATCTGGAGTAGGCAGTGCCATTAGTAAGTAAACTGTGACCAAAGAGTTAATCAATATGATTTTTCCATAAATAGACAAGTATTTAGCTGTCAGGGCAGCTCACAGATCACTGCACCTGTACATAGCCCATCTATAATTTAGCCCAAACAACGACCTCTTCCCCTACTGTATTTATTTATTTTGCTCCTTTGCACCCCATTATTTCTATTTCTACTTGCACTTTCTTCCACTGCAAATCTACCAAATCTACCATTCCAGTGTTTTACTTGCTACATTGTATTTACTTCACCACAATGGCCTTGTTTTGCCTTTACCTCCCTAATCTCACCTCATTTGCTCACATTGTATATAGACTTATTTTTCTACTATATTATTTACTGTATGTTTGTTTTACTCCATGTGTAACTCTGTGTTGTTGTATGTGTCGAACTGCTTCGCTTTATCTTGGCCAGGTCGCAATTGTAAATGAAAACTTGTTCTCAACTTGCCTACCTGGTTAAATAAAGGTGAAATAAAAAAATAAAAAATGTACTTCTCCATGGTTTCAGAATCTATTTTTGCTAACTTTCTATTGAAATTAATTGTGGTAAGTTAATTTATATTTTTTGAGATGTGAATACCAAGTACACTAAGGGTCAAAAGTTTTAGAATACCTACTCATTCAAGGGTGTTTCTTTATTTTTACTATTTTCTACATTACAAACCAGATGGGATGGTGTATCGCTGAAGAATACTGTGGTAGCCATGCTGGTTAAGCGTTCCTTGAATTCTAAATAAATCAGACAGTGTCACCAGCAAAGCACCCCCACACCACAACACCTCCTCCTCCATGCTTTACGGTGGGAAATACACATGTGGAGATCATCCGTTCACCGACACCGTGTATCACAAAGACACAGCGTTTGGAACCAAAAATCTCCAACTTGGACTACAGACCAAAGGACAAATTTCCACAGTCTAATGTCCATTGCTCGTGTTTCTTGGCCCAAGCAAGTCTCTTTTTCCTATTGGTGTCCTTTAGTAGTGGTTTCTTTGCCATTTCTGAGGCTGGTAACTCTAATGAACTTATCCTCTGCAGCAGAGGTAACTCTGGGTCTTCCATTCCTGGCGGTCCTCATAAGCCAGCTTCATCATAGCGCTTGATGGTTTTTGCGACTGCACTTTCAAAGTTCTTGAAATGTTCCGCATTGACTGACCTTCATGTCTTAAAGTAAAGATGAACTGTCGTTTCTCTTTGCTTATTTGAGCTGTTCTTCCAATAATATGGATTTGGTTTGTTACCAAATTGGGCTTTCTTCTGTATACCACCCCTACCTTGTCACATCACAACTGATTGGCTCACATGCATTAAGGAAAGAAACACCACAAAGTAACTTTTAAGAAGGCACACCTGTTAATTGAAATGTATTCCAGCTGACTACCTCATGAAGCTGATTGAGAGAATGCAAAGCTGTCATCAAGGCAAAGGGTGGCTATTTGAAGAATCTCAAATATAAAATTTATTTTGATTTGTTAACACTTTTGATTACTACATTATTCTATATGTGTTATTTCACAATTTTGATGTCTTCACTATTATTTTTGTAGATGTAGAAAAGTAGAAAATAGTTAAAATAAAGAAAAACTTTTGACCGGTAGTGTATGTCTACTTCATCATCCGCCCATTTTAAGGGTAAACTACAAGGTAGTGTAAACATTGCTTTAACGATCCAATACGTAATATGGTACACTTGTCATAATTAGGTTTTAATCCAGAGACACTAGAAAAGGGATCAAGATCTTCAATGAGACTGTGCAGGGATCCAGATTGCGGACTTAAGAAAAAACTAGAATCATTGGCATACATTGACACTTTTGTTTTTATCCCCTGGATTTCTAACCCCTTAATGTTCTTGTTGGATCTAATTCTAATAGCTCCATTTCAATGGCCATAATACATAGATATGGAGACAACAGATAGCCTTGTTTCACTCCTCTTAAAAGCTCAATACTTTCTGAGAAGTAACCATTATTTACATCTGTGGTTTCCGTACATACCTTTAACCCATTGTATAAGCAATTCACAAAAATTAAAGTAATCCAGGCATTTATATATAAATTCTAGTCGTACGTCATCAAACGCCTTTTCAAAATCTGCTAAGAAGACCAGGCCTGGTGTCTTCAATGTTTAAGAATGTTACATTTTTTCAAGTAATTGTCGTACATTATCTCCAATATATCGTCCATGTAAAAAACTGAAATCAGACCTTCTTGTTGCGTACCTGAAAGTCTACCATTTGTATAAGAGTAATTAAAACATGCTAATGATGGATCCTTGAGTGCATCAAAAAAGGTCTGATATACCTCTACTGGTGTTTTTCCAGACTGAATAGATTTTATTGCCTCAAAAAAGTTCCTCTTCTGTATGTTGGCCTTCACACAGGTCTTTCTGTAAATAATATTATTATTACTAGGAAAGAAATCTTAACAGTTAACATCATTCAGTTGAAATGGAGGAGACTGAAAACATATGCTTAAAATATTTTGCTTCCTCTTTCAAAATATAATTTGGTGAATCATGGATAACTCCATTTGTAACAAGTTCTGTAAATTATTTTTGGTAGAATTTCTATGTTGAAGAATCAAGAAACATTTTGTGCATTTTTCACAATTTTCCATCCAATTCGCTTTATTTTTGTAATACACTTGATCATTCTTGAATAAGTACTTCCAATTCTTTTTGTTTTTCCTCTAACCTATGTTGTGGCTCTATAGTACAGTTTCCAATACCATCTACCTGCGCTGTTACTTCCTCTCTTTCCTTTATTAGTCTAATCTCTTGACCTAAACTGCTTTAGTTTTAATGATCAGTATTGTATTTAATGGCATCTAGAAGTACATTTGAAAGTGTCCCATACAATAAGGGGATCTATGTTGTACAAAAAAAGTCAATTATGAATTATTTTGTATTAGTTAAGAACAAATTGTCATCCAATAGGCTTTGATAAAATTTCCAATATTCCCATCCACGTGGGAATTCTGTAAGCGTTATATGAAGGCCAATTAGTTTGTGGTCTGATCACATTCTGTTTCCTACTAATACTTTGACTTTTGATGCAAGCAAGAACGAGACTAGGAAGTAATCAAGACTGCAAGCTTGATGAAGCCTCCATCTATATCTCACTAGGTCAGGGTTTTTCAACCTCCATTTATCCACTTGTTTTAATGTATCCATGATCTTTGTGATCTCCTTAAGTGCTTGAGGGTGATAGTTTGTAGAGTGATTTCCTTTAGGATCTATTGAGGTACTTAAAACCGTATTATCATCTCCCACCATAATAATAGATTCATATGTTGCTTGTGAGCTCAATAGATTATTATATACATTTCCAAAAAGTGTGGATCATCATTATTTGGCCCATTTCGATTAATTAGCCAGATCTGTTTTCGGTTCAATAGCCTAAAATAATCCATCTTCCTTGCTATTCTGTTTCCACAGTTTGCACAATCCGATCAACATTTTTTAATTAGTATAATCACAACTTTTGAGTTTCTTTGCACATGACAAAAATATATTTCTCCCTCTGAGTCCTTTTTCCACCCAACCTCATCTATATTTGTAGAAGGAGTTTCCTCTAAATAGATGTTATATTTTTACATGGCTAAAAGAGAAAGAATATATCTTCTTTTTTATAATCTGCAAAGCCATTACAATTATAACTTGCTATACTTATTTCCCCACTTACCATAATGGTACCCACGTTTCAATTATACTTACCACAATCAATGTTTGTAAATTTACCATTAAAAAGCACCATGATGATTAAGTGTCCATATAGCTGTACCATAATAATTTTCGCTTTTAAGCATACTGTATCTTCAACTGTGTAAGCCTCCAATTCTCCTAATATTCCACCCACTAAAACCTCCCCCCATTACTAGGTCTGTTGTCACTAAGACCATCTCCCTGACTATTGACGCACATTTGTGTCCTAAGTCAAACCCTTGGCCGACAATTGGCGTTGGCCAGAGGGAAATATGAGCAGTCCCATGATAACATAAATATCTGAGGCTGCTTAAGACAACTAACCAAATAACATGGAAAACAAAACAAAAATTGTTCCAATAATAGATCATATGAATAGAAATAATAACAGTACAATCTTATAAATGCATGCTCATATTAGAAAGTCCTAGCAAGGCTATAAGCATGTCAGCCCAGTCTGCTCAGTTCATTGGATTCAATTGTTTGAAAATTTTTGGATAAAATGAAGACAAAACAACCTAAATATATCGCAAGACCAGTCCTTTTTTTAATGTCGATTACATGCAAGACATATGTCATGTAGTCCTCATTATATCCTGTTGTATTCCGACCAAAAGAAGGAAAAAATGTTCTAACGGCCGCTAATGGCTGCAAGTAAAAATTCGTTTTAGGCATCACATTATATCCTATTGTATTCCTGTTGTATCGTGCCATGGCTGTGCCAAAGCTGACCTGGGCACCTGGGCACCCCTTCATGGAAAGGCATACCCAAGTTCAACTCACAATCGACTCCAACACAGCCATGGCACGACAGCCAAGAACACCTGCAGTACTGACTATCCAGAGCGAGTAAACCTGTAAAACCAAGCCTCTCTCCATCCATACACATTTAGTTTTTTTATTCCAGGGTCGTTGCTCTATCAGCTCGGTTGTTTTACACCTAGGCCTATATTATTAGGATAAAGAATATAAAAAAGGTAGCATAAATAGCTTATATAGAAATATATAATATACCTTTCTCTCGCTTAGAGAAGTGCTTCCATAATCCAGTTATTGTATTAGTTCTACCGTTAACTTTAATCACTTGATCACAGTGTTAACCAGCCCGCCACACACTATAGACAACAACCCTGTCGACAATACCTAATCCATCTATTTGCCTGTGTGTATCCGAAGAATAATCATTTACATTTTTAAATAGAGAATTATTTTTTAAATGTAAAATGGTAATAACACCAATTATTTTAGGATCATATAGGCCTATTCCAATAGAGAACCTATGCAGGTTTTTAATTATATAATCATTTAACCTAACCCTATAATACATCTATTCATATTTATTACGTTTTATCTTTAAAAGCGAATCGTTCCGATTCACATCGGCGAACAAGGGCCGCACTATATAACAGCTTTTAAGTCATAATATACCCGACCTCTACAATTAGGCCATATCATATTCAACTAAAAAAACAACCTTGGTATTTCTAATGTACAATCTTCAAATTAAATAAAAAAATCATAAAGAAAAAAAGGTCAGCCTTACCCATCTTCGCCTTCCTCTAAATCAAAACCTGATATTACGTCCATATAGTCCAAAGTTCCATATTGCCTAAATAGAAAAAGGTCAAATTCATCATACCCATTCTACATTACCATAAATCAAACCATATTTTAAGTCCACGGCTCCATACTGCATGAATGTACAACATTTATATAAAAATAATAATAATAACCTAGTTCATGCTAAAAAAATATGGGTAAAAAAACAAATGAATCCATAATTGTACTGTGTAATGCGGTGCAAATATGTATCGGGGACTACTTCAACAGGAGGTAGCTACTCAGCAACGTTGTAATCTTCGTGTCCTTGAACATTTGCTCGTTTACATATAATTTATCGAGGACTAGACGAACTAAGGCCTCAACCTCCCCCAGTAGCCCAGGCAATAGATGATCTAGTTTTTTTTAACTGCTCGCCTCATGCTTGTAAGCAATGCTCCATCTTCTGGAGACATGGTTATAAAAACAGTCCCCCTCCAATGTTAAGTTTGACATTTTAGACCACCGCTTCCCTCCGGTTTCGCTCGCAGAACTCGAGGAAAGGTCACGCTGCCACCTATGACGTCTTCACCTTGTCTTAGCAAACCAACTGACTAGCCAGTCTGTGATATGTTATGATAACCACTGTTTGCCTGGATTTAATTAGTTATCGTTTTTCTAGAGCTCCGACCTGAAAATCACTGACGTCATGAATCGACCTTGTTTTTTTCGAGTTCCCAGTTGTCTTGACCTCACTGAAGTCGTGCTGGATTGACCAATGTATTCCAATTCCAATGTATGCCAATGTATTCCAATTTCTTTGACCCATGGTGTTGCATGTTTATCCAGAGAATGCCAGACTTTGCTAACAAAATTTGCCCACAAGGACCACTGCCCCAAATTTCCTGTTCAAGTGAGCACAGCACAACAAGTCCAAAATGTCTTGTATTTTACTGCATAAATTATGTAATATGCCAGGGAGATATGTATAATGTAGCTAAGAAAGTAATACTAAGTGTATGTTGTGTAGTAAGCTGTTAGTAGCCCATGTGCCTCACCCAAATAATTTGGTCGCTATCCCCCTCATAATTCCGCCTACTGTTCTGACATGGTGGTGCACGTGTAGCCTATAGCCTGTTTTAGAGAAATGTCATCATCAAATATTGTAAGAGCTTTCATTGTCTGCTTATATGACCCCTTTATTTAAGTGCAGCTTTACTAACAATGGTTTTAGGAAACAGCTCGAAGATTTAACTATGCTCCGACGAAGGTTCTAACAATGAATTTAAGGCTAAGATGCTTTTGGGTAACTGGGCCCAAGTGCCATACAGATGCCAACACAAGGCCTATAGGATAAAACCCATCAGTGCGCCCTCTTGTGGACTAATAGGCCTACATAACCTGAGTTGACACGTTTTCCTTTTCCCTCACAATATCAACGCAGTTTGTTTTAAAAAGCACCAGTCTAGAGGCAAACGTCAATGTTGAGTCTCGATGCTTTTTTATTACTTGTAAAACATTGGAGACAAACCTGCTAGTCTATCCCCTCTGTGTTGTACAGTAACAATATTGTACATTAAATTAAGGCATCGGAGGATAGCTGAAGACTGCCAGTGCAGTCACTGTTTAACAATGTAATCTCATGTTATCATCAAAAACACAAACATTCTGCCCCTCACATTTCTATGCTTTTGTGAACGGTACAGCCCGTTCACAATTCATAAATAATAATGTTGGGAGGAAACGTTAAAACAAAATCATTGTTAACATTTCAGCCCAGCTATTCATTAATACGTCATTGACATACACACACACACCCCACCCCTCTCTTTAGTCAATCACAGAATCAAAATTATCTGTAGCTTTGGAAATGGCAATCAGGCCTGAACGAGAGAAGTCCAGAAGGCAGACACTGTCACTGTTGACAAGGGTCGCGTTCAGGAGGGTGCCACGTTCTTTATAGCCGACAACGATTCCCTATTCTTCAGGGCAAAGAAGCATGTCTGTTCAATAAATTCCTATCTGAAGGTCCTGTAAAGTTGCACGCCACCTGGGTAGGTGGATGCACGTTACAGGACTGAACGTGACCCAGATGAATAGCAGAGCTCCAGTTTGAAGGCACATGTGGCCTTACCCTCTCCCTTCTCACAACATCCCTACGGGAGAGGGTTTTGCACTGTGGGGGCTGCGTCTCAATAGTGTAAAGTAGTAGGCCTACCAACCTTCCCTACTTAAGAGAGTTGATAAGTAAAAGCAAAGTTGTCAAAGAAGCCCAATCCATCATTGATCCGACTGGACTTTCATTTCAGTAAATGTTCAATTCTTTCAGATAAGTGCAGATGAGGGCAAGGAGACGAGGTGAGGAAGGCTGTTTAGACTACTGAGACACAGCCCAGGTGTAAAGGGAAGAGAGTGAGCGGGGAATTCCACTTCTATTCCTGGATAAGCCTTCCTGTTGGATATTCCAAATGTGGAAATAATCAATTGTAATTATTAAAAGGCAGGGTTAAAGTGTGTAGTGTTGAACGGAGCAAACAGAGGCTTGCGTCCCAAATGCTATGGGCTCTGGGTTCCATAGTGCCATTCCTATGTAGTGTACTACTTTTGACCATAGCCCCATCTATGGTAGCGGTTTTCAAACCTATCCGCAGGGACCCCCAGCCATTCTATGCATTTGATATTTTCCACACCTAGCACACCTGACTCAACTTGTCAACTAACCATCAAGCCCTTGACTATGTCAATCAGGTGAGCTAGTTCAGGGCTACAACAAATTTGTGAGATGTCTGGGGGTCCCCGAAAAGAGGTTTGAGAACCACTGCCCTACGCAGTCTGATCAAAAGGAGTGCAATATGTAGGGAATAGAGTGCCATTTGGGGCCAGCAGGGCTCTCCTCTCTCAGACTACAGACTGGGCAGAGGGACATTTTGTGGCTCACTCTCCCTGTAAATTAGTCTAGGGCACAAGTTGCAGGCTCATGAAGCCATAATCACCGCGCTAAGCAGGACACACAACATGTGTGCAAACAGTCAATAGATGGTTACCTCCATTCATGAAGTGCATGCGCGCACACACACACACACACACACACCATTGTCCTTCCCAGAGAGGCTTCAAAGTTTAGCTTACAAAAATCAGAATCAATATATAAATACGCATATACAGTGCATTCAGAAAGTATTCAGACCCCTTGACTATTCCACATTTTGTTACGTTACAGCCTTAAATCTAAAATGTATTAAGTAAAATGTTTTCCTCATCAATCTACACACAATAACCCATAATGACAAAGCGAAAAAAGATTTTGGGGATTTTTTTGCAAATAAAAAAAAATTAACAGAAATACCTCATTCGGACCCTTTGCTATAAGACTCGAAATTGAGCTCAGGTGCATCCTGTTTCCATTGATCATCCTTGAGATGTTTCTACAACTTGGGAGTCCACCTGTGGTAAGTTAAATTGATTGGAAAGGCACACACCTGTCTATGTAAGGTCCCACAGGTGACAGTGCATGTCAGAGCAAAAACTAAGCCATGAAGTCGAAGGAATTGTCCGTAAAGCTCAGAGACAGGATTATGTCGGTGCACAGATCTGGGGAAGGGTACCAACAAATGTCTGCAGTATTGAAGGTCCCCAAGAACACAGTGGACTCCATCATTCTTAAATGGAAGAATTTGGGAAGCACTAATAGTCTTCCTAGAGCTGGCTGCCCGGCCAAACTGAGCAATCGGGAGAGAAAGGCCTTGGTCAGGGAGGTGACCAAGAACCAGACAAAAGCCACTCATTAAAAGGCACATGACAGCACGCTTGGATTCTCTGGTCTGATGAAAACAAAATTGAACTATTTTGCCTGAATGCCAAGCGACACATCTGGAGGAAACCTGGCATCATCCCTACGCTGAAGCACAGTGGTGGCAGCATCATGCTGTGGTGATGTTTTTCAGCGGCAGGGACTGGGAGACTAGTCAGGATCAAGGGAAAGATGAACGGAGCAAAGTACAGAGATCCCCTTAATGAAAACCTGCTCCAGATCTCTCAGGACCTCAGACTGGGGCAACGGTTCACCTTCCAACAGGACAACGACTCTAAGAACACAGCCAAAACAACACAGGAGTGGCGTCATGACAAGTATCTGAATGTCCTTGAGTGGCCCATCCAGAGCCCGGATTTGATCCCGATCTAACATCTCTGGAGAGACCTGAAAATAACTGTTCAGCAACGCTCCCCATCCAACATGACAGAGCTTGAGAGGATCTCCAGAGAAGAACGGGAGAAACTCCCCAAATACAGGTGTCAATCTTGTAGCGCCATACCCAAGAAGACTCAATGCTGTAAACACTGCCAACGGTGCTTCAACAAAGTACTGAGTAAAGGGTCTGAATAGCTATGTTTTTAATACATTTGCAAAAATGTCAAAAAAAAACTTTTTGCTTTGTCATTATGGGGTATTGTGTGTAGATAGATGAGAGAAAAAAAACAATTGAAACAATTTTAGAATAAGGCTGTAACGTAACAAAAGGTGGAAAAAGTCAAGGTGTCTGAATACTTTCTGAATGCATTATACACACACAGTGTGCATATGTGTCTAACTGTGTGTGCATGTGTATGAACCCGGTGGTCCTTTGCCACTCATTGTTAGTCTCAGTCAAGCACAGATGATGTTTCTTCACCTTTTTCAACATGCCACCCCCCTCTCTCTCTGTCTCTCTCACAGTGTATGTATGTCTCTCTTCTCTTCTACCGGCCGCTCAGGCGGACACGTTGACGTCACGTAGCGCGATAGTACCAGTCGTGGGGGGGTCGGCGGGCCCCAGTTGGTCCCTGGGGGTGGGGCTGGGTGACGAGGCGGTGGGGTGTTGTAGGGAGGGGACAGAGCCTGTGGGAGTGGGTAAGGCGCTGGTCTGGAACAGGATCTGCTGGAGTGTCCGTCGGAGGTTGGGGTGGAGGCGGGCCTGTGTCTGGTAGAACACCTCAGCTGCAAAGCACTTCATCACCCCGGAACAAAGGTCCTCGTACAACGGGACCGTGTACATCCTCGACGTCTGATGAGATAAAAAATACCAGCTAAAGTTTAAATTGTATTGCTGTGCGTTACATTTTTTTTTTAAATTGTCATTTATCTTTGGCACTTACAGGTAGGTAAAAGGTAAAAAGTGACATAAAAACTCTGCCGCCTGGAGGTCGACACGTAAGCTTGAATACATATTTTTATAAAATATTGGCAAGATATTACCAAATGACTCCCATGCACCTGCTAAAAGCTGACACAGATGTGCAAGTGCATAAAAAAATTATAATATTAGACATACAACATACATACAAGCATTACACACAGTGTCATTATATACAGATTAGTCCAGCAAACCCTTATAGAGAATGTTAACAGCTGAGGGGAGACGTCATTTGGCCATGACACGAGTGTCTGGCCTGCTCCACTATACTCCTAACTTTTGCAGAGTGGGAGACGTCCCTATTGATTTAAATAATTCCTGCCCTGCCTTTCTAAAAAGTCTTCGAAAGCCAAGTGAACAAACAGAACACTGACCATTTCGAATCCCACCGTACCTTCTCCGCTATGCGCTAATCTGGTTTCTGAGCTGGTCACGGGTGCACCTCAGCCACGCTCAAGGTACTAAACGATATCATAACCGCCATCGATAAAAGACAGTACTGTGCAGCCGTCTTCATCGACCTGGCCAAGGCTTTCGACTCTGTCAATCACCGTATTCTTATCAACAGCCTTGGTTTCTCTAATGACTGCCTCGCCTGGTTTACTAACTACTCAGATAGAGTTCAGTGTGTGAAATCAGAGGGCCTGTTGTCCGGACCTCTGGCAGTCTATGGGTGTGCCACAGGGTTCAATTCTCGGGCCGACTCTTTTCTCTGTATATATCAATGATGTTGCTCTTGCTGCTGGTGATTCTTTGAGCCACCTCTACGCAGATGACACCATTCTGTATACATCTGGCCCTTCTTTGGACACTGTGTTAACAAACCTCCAAACGAGCTTCAACGCCATTCAACACTCCTTCCGTGGCTCCAACTGCTCTTAAATGCAAATAAAACTAAATACATGCTTTTCAACCGTTCGCTGCCCGCACCCACCCGCCCGAAAAGCATCACTACTTTGGACGGTTCTGACTAAGAATATGTGGGCAACTATAAATACCTAGGTGTCTGGTTAGACTATACTCTCCTTCCAGACTCCAATCTCCAATCCAAAGTTAAATCTAGAATCAGCTTCCTATTTCAAAACAAAGCCTCCTTCACTCATGCTGCCAAACATACCCTCATAAAACTGACTATCCTACCGATCCTTGACTTCGGCGATGTTATTTACAAAACAGCCTCCAACACTCTACTTAGCAAATCGGATGCAGTCTATCACAGTGCCATCCGTTTTGACACCAAAGCCCATATACTACCCACCACTGTGACCTGTATGCTCTCGTTGGCTGGTCCTCGCCACATATTCATTGCCAAACCCACTGGCTCCAGGTAATCTAAGTCTTTGCTCGGTAAAGCTCCGCCTTATCTCATCTCACTGGTCACCATAGCAACACCCACCCGTAGCACGCGCTCCAGCAGGTATACTTCACTGGTCATCCCCAAATTCAACGCCGCCTTTCCTTCCAGTTCTCTGCTGCAAAATGACTGGAACGAATTGCAAAAATCCCTGAAGTTGGAGACTTATACCTCCCTCACTAACTTTAAGTGTCAGCTGTCAGAGCAGCTTACTGATCACTGCAGCTGTACACAGCCCATCTGTAAATTGCCCATCCAACCATCTACCTACAGTTGAAGTCGGAAGTTTACATACACTCAGGTTGGAGTAATTAAAAACTTGTTTTTCAACCACTCCACAAATTTCTTGTTAACAAACTATAGTTTTGGCAAGTCGGTTAGGACAGATTATTTCACTTATAATTTACTGTATCACAATTCCAGTGGGTCAGAAGTTCACATACACTAAGTTGACTGTGCCTTTAAACAGCTTGGAGAATTCCAGAAAAGGATGTCATGGCTTTAGAAGCTTCTGAAACACCTGAAGGTATCACATTCATCTGTACAAACAATAGTATGCAAGTATTAACACCATGGGACCACGCAGCCGTCATACCGCTCAGGAAAGAGACGCGTCCTGTCTCCTAGAGATGAACGTACTTTGGTGCAAAAACTACAAATCAATCCCAGAACAACAGCAAAGGACCTTGTGAAGATGCTGGAGGACACAGGTACAAAATAATCTATATCCACAGTAAAGCAAGTCCTATATCGACATAACCTGAAAGGCCGCTCAGCAAGGAAGAAGCCACTGCTCCAAAACCTCCATAAAAAAGCCAGACTACGGTTTGCAACTGCCCATGGGGAAAAAGATTGTACTTTTTGGAGAAATGTCCTCTGGTCTGATGAAACAAAAATATAACTGTTTGGCCATAATGACCATCATTATGTTTGGAGGAAAAAGGGGGAGGCTTGCAAGCAGAAAAACATCATCCCAACCGTGAAGCACAAGTGTGGCAGTATCATGTTGTGGGGGTGCTTTGCTGCAGGAGGGACTTGTGCACTTCACAAAATAGATGGCATCATGAGGAGGAAAATTATGTGGATATATTAAAGCAACATCTCAAGACATCAGTCAGGAAGTTAAACCTTGGTCGCAAATGGGTCTTCCAAATGGACAATGACTCCAAACATACTTCCAAGGCTATGGCAAAATGGCTTAAGGACAACAAAGTCAAGGTATTGGAGTGGCCATCACAAAGCCCTGACCTTAATTCCATAGAAGATTTGTGGGCAGAAATGAAAAAGCGTGTGCGAGCAAGACGGCCTACAAACCTGACTCAGTTACACCATCTCTGTCAGGAAGAATTGGCCAAAATTCACCCAACTTATTGTGGGATGTTGTGGAAGGGTACCCGAAACGTTTGACCCAAGTTAAACAATTTAAAAGGCAATGCTACCAAATACTAATTGAGTGTATGTAAACTTCTGACCCACTGGGCATGTGATGAAAGAAATAATAGCTGAAATAAAGCACTCTCTCTACTATTATTCTGACATTTCACATTCATAAAATAAAGTGGTGATCCTAACTGACCTAAAACAGGGAATTTTTACTGGAATTAAATGTCAGAAATTGTAAATGTATTTGGCTAAGGTGTATATAAACCTCCGACTTCAACTGTACCTCATCCCCATATGTTTTTCTGCTCTGCTTTGTACACCAGTATTTCTACTTGCACATCCTCATCTGCACATATATCACTCCAGTGTAAATTGCTAAATTGTAATTCCTTCGCCACTATTGGCCTATTTATTGCTTTACCTCCTTACTTAATTTGCACACACTGTATACAGATTTGTTCTATTGTGTTATTGACTGTACGTTTGTTTATCCCATGTCTAACTCTGTGTTGTTGTTTTTGTCGCACTGCTTTGCTTTATCTTGGCCAGGTCGCAGTTGTAAATTTACACTCATACAAAGAAATACTTAAGTGTCCACAGCCTGCATGATAGTGGTAATTTCACTGCTTCTGCTTTGAGTTCCTAAAACTGGAGTGAATGGCCTGGGTCACTCGGCTTGCATTTTTTAAGAAAAGGCTCAACTGAAAATGAAGGGATGTGTGTTGTTGTAATACATTTAAAGTTACATTTTAATAAATAAACGCTACATTTAATCCAAAATTTGTTTCTGAATGGAGAATAGTGTAATCTAAGTCAATCTTCTAGAAAGCATTAGTTTACATCTTCCCTCCATCCCCATCCCTCCCCTTTAATACTCTCATTACATTTATTTCATTTGGCGCGGCAGGTAGCCTAGAGGTTAAGAGGGTTGGACAAGGACCAGTAACCGAAAGGTCGTTGGTTCGAATCCCCGAGATGATTAGGTGAAAAGTCTGTGTAGTCACTATTGTATTAACATGTTGTTACATAGTAAATCAGTAATTGCACAGTAATAGAGTGAGTGGAAAAATAAATACAAACTCGGTCCTGGGGCCTCCCAGGGGTGCATGTTTTGGTTTTTGCCTTAGAACTACACAGCTGATTCAAATAATCAACGTATCATCAAGCTATGATTATTTGAATCAGCTGTGTTGTGCTAGTGCAAAAACTAAAATGTGCACACCTGGTAGGACCCATGATTGAGTTTGGTCCTGCCTTACATGTATTTATTTTTCCACTCACTCTATAAAACCCTGATGTTTATCATTTGTCTTTTTTTAACCTTTATGTAACTAGGCAAGTCAGTTAAGAACAAATTCTTATTTTACAGTTGACGGCCTACCCCGGCCAAACCCTCCCCTAACCCAGACGACGTTGGGCCAATTGTGCGCTGCCCTATGGGACGCCCGATCCCAGCCGGTTGTGATACAGCCCGGGATCAAACCAGGGTCTGTAGTGACATCTCTAGCACTGAGATGCAGTGCCTTAGACTGCTGCACCACTCGGGAGCCCGATTAGATGACTTACAAAAAATCTAGCTGCAGATTCTACCTTATTGAATTAATTACAGATCTTGAATGGATAATGGTCATTGTAGTTAATTACCTTTACTGCGCTAAACTGTGGACACCCCTTCAAATGAGTGGATTTGGCTACTTCAGCCACACCCGTTGCTGACGGGCAAGGGCACAACTGTCACTGGCGCTGCTTAAACATTCTGAAATTGCATTTTTGTCCACCCCACTTTTATCATTGGAATGTGATACAAAACTAAGCAATGGTGTGCTTTAGGACCATGCGGACGGCTCCAATTGGTCGGGAAGGATGTTTGGAGTGTTGAGCCGACTGGACACACCTACTCATTCAAGGGTTTTCCTTATTTTTACTATTTTCTACATTGTAGAATACTAGTGAAGACATCAAAACTATGACATGACACATATGGAATCATGTATTAACCAAAAAAGTGTTAAACAAATCTAAATATATTTTATATTTGAGATTTTTAAAAGTAGCCACCCTTTGCCTTGATGACCGCTTTGCACACTCTTGGCATTCTCTCAACCAGCTTCATGAGGAATGCTTTTCCAACAGTCATGAAGGAGTTGTTGGCTGCTTTTCCTTCACTCTGCGGTCCAACTCATCCCAAACCATCTGAATTGGGTTGGTCATCTGGAGTGATGCAACTCTCCTTCTTGGTCAAATAGCCCTTACACAGCCTGGAGGTGTGACTTGGGTCATTGTCCTGTTGAAAAACAAATAATAGCGGCACTAAGCGCAAACCAGATGGGATGGCGTATCGCTGCAGAATGCTGTGGTAGCCATGCTGGTTAAGTGTGCCTTGAATTCTAAATAAATCACTGAGTGTCACCAGCAAAGCACCCCACACAATCACACCTCCATGCTTCACGGTAGGGACCGCAAATGTGGAGATCATCCATTCACCTACTCTGGGTCTCACAAAGACACGGCAGTTGGAACCAAAAATATCAAATTTGGATATATCAAAAAGGACAGATTTCCACCATTCTAATGTCCATTGCTCGTGTTTCTTGGCCCAATCAAGTCTCTTCTTATTGGTGTCCTTTAGTAGTGGTTTCTTTGCAGCAAAATCAACCATGAAGGCCTGATTCACGCAGTCTCCTCTGCACAGTTGATGTTGAGATGTGTCTGTTACTTGAGCATTTATTTGGGCTGCAGTCTGAAGTGCAGTTAACTCTAATGAACTTATCCTCTGCAGCAGAGTTAACTCTGGGTCTTCCTTTCCAGAGGCGGTCCTCATGAGAGCCAGTTTTTTCATAGCGCTTGATGGTTTTTGCAACTGTTCTTGAAATTTTCCGCATTGACTGACCTTCATGTCTTAAAGTAATGATGGTTTCTCTTTGCTTATTTGAACTGTTCTTGCCAAATATGGACTTGGTCTTTTACCAAATAGGGCTGTCTTCTGTATACCATCCCTACCTTATCACAACACAACTGATTGGCTCAAACACATTAAGGAAATAAATTCCACTATTTAACTTATAACAAGGCACACCTGTTAATTGAAATTCATTCCAGGTGACTACCTCATGAAGCTGGTTGAGAGAATGCCAAGTGTGTACAAAGCCGTCATCAAGGCAAAGGGTGGCTACTTTGAATAATCTAAAATATATTTAGATTTGTTTAACAGTTTTTTGGTTACTACATGATTTCATAGTTTTGATGTCTTATTATTCTACAATGTAGAAAATAGTACAAATAAAGAAAAACCCTTGAATGAGTAGGTGTGTTCAAACTTTCGAATGGTACTGTATATTATTATTATTATTATGTCCCCCCCACTTCTGAAACCAAAGTTGCACCTCTGGTGACAGGTGTATAAAATTGAGGACACAGTCATCACATCTCCATAGATAAATATTGGCAGTAGAGTGGCCTTACTAAAGAGCTAAGTGACTTCAACGTGGCAACGTCATAGGATGCCACCTTTCCAACAAGTCAGTTCATCAAATGTCTGCCCTGCTAGAGCTGCCCCGGTCAACTGTAAGTGTTGTTATTGTGAAGTGGAAACGTCTAGTAGCAAGAACGGCTCAGCCGCGAAGTGGTAGGCCACACAAGCTCACAGAACAGGACCGCCGAGTGAGTAAAAATCGTCTGTCCTCAGTTGCAACACTCACTACCGAGTTCCAAACTGCCTCTGGAAGCAACGTCAACATAACAACTGTTCGACGGGAGCATCATGAAATGGGTTTCCATGGCGGGGCAGCCGCACACAAGCCTAAGATCACCATGTGCAATGCCAAGCGTTGGCTGGAGTGGTGTAAAGCTCGCCGCCAATAGACTCTGGTAACGCGTTCTGGAGTGATAAATCATGCTTCAAAATCTGACAATCCGACAGACGAATCTGGGTTTGGCGGATGAACGCTACCTGCCCGAATGCATAGTGCCAAATCTAAAGATTGGTGGAGGAAAAATAATGTTTTTTATGGGTCTAGCTAAGCCCCTTAGTCCCAGTGAAGGGAAATCTTAACACTACAGCATACAATGCCATTCTAGAAGATTATTTGCGTCCAACTTTTTTTAATTTATTTTTTATTTCACCTTTATTTAACCAGGTAGGCTAGTTGAGAACAAGTTCTCATTTGCAACTGCGACCTGGCCAAGATAAAGCATAGTAATTTGACACATACAACAACAACACAGTTACACATGGAATAAACAAAACATAGTCAATAATACAGTAGAACAAAAGAAAAGAAAAAGTATATATACAGTGAGTGCAAATGAGGTATGTTAAGGCAATAAATAGGCCATTGTGGCGAAGTAATTACAATATAGCAATTAAACACTGCAATGGTAGATGTGCAGAAGATGCAAGTAGAGATACTGGGGTGCAAAGGAGCAAGATAAATAAATAAATACAGTATAGGGATGAGGTAGGTAGATAGATGGGCTGATTACAGATGGGCTATGTACAGGTGCAGTGATCTGTGAGCTGCTCTGACAGCTGGTGCTTAAAGATAGTGAGGGAGATATGAGTCTCCAGCTTCAGAGATTTTTGCAGTTCTTTCCAGTCATTGGCAGCAGAGAACTGGAAGGAAAGACGACCAAAGGAGGAATTGGTTTTGGGGGTGATCAGTGAAATATACCTGCTGGAGCGCGTGCTACGAGTGGGTGCTGCTATGGTGACCAGTGAGCTGAGATAAGGCTGAGCTTTACCTAGCAGAGACTTGTAGATAACCTGTAGCCAGTGGGTTTGGCGACGAGTATGAAGCGAGGGCCAACCAACGAGAGCGTATAGGTCGCAATGGTGGGTAGTGTATGGGGCTTTGGTGACAAAACGGATGGCACTGTGATAGACTGCATCCAGTTTGTTGAGTAGAGTGTTGGAGGCTATTTTATAGATGACATCACCGAAGTCGAGGATCGGTAGGATGGTCAGTTTTACGAGGGTATGTTTGGCAGCATGAGTGAAGGATGCTTTGTTGCAATATAGGAGGCCGATTCTAGATTTAATTTTGGATTGGAGGTGCTTAATGTGAGTCTGGAAGGAGAGTTTACAGTCTAACCAGACACCCGGATATTTGTAGTTGTCCACATATTCTAAGTCAGAGCCATCCAGAGTAGTGATGCTGGACGGCCGAGCAGGTGCGGGCAGTGATCGATTGAAGAGCATGCATTTAGTTTTACTTGCGTTTAAGAGCAGTTGGAGGCCACGGAAGGAGAGTTGTATGGCATTGAAGCTCGTCTGGAGGTTAGGTAACACAGTGTCAAAGAGGGGCCAGAAGTATACAGAATGGTGTCGTCTGCATAGAGGTGGATCAGAAAATCAGCAGCAGCAAGAGCAACATCATTGATGGATACAGAGAAGAGAGTCGGCCCGAGAATTGAACCCTGTGGCACACCGATAGAGACTGCCAGAGGTCCGGACAACAGGCCCTCCGATTTGACACACTGAACTCTATCAGAGAAGTAGTTGGTAAACCAGGCGAGGCAATCATTTGAGAAACCAAGGCTGTCGAGTCTGCCAATAAGAATGTGGTGATTGACAGAGTCGAAAGCCTTGGCCAGGTCGATGAATACGGCTGCACAGTAATGTCTCTTATCGATGGCGGTTATGATGTGGTTTAGGACCTTGAGCGTGGCTGAGGTACACCCATGACCAGCTCTGAAACCAGATTGCATAGCGGAGAGGGTACAGTGGGATTCGAAATGGTCGGTAATCTGTTTGTTAACTTGGCTTTCGAAAGACCTTTAAAAGACAGGGTAGGATAGATATAGGTCTGTAGCAGTTTGGGTCTAGAGTGTCACCCCCTTTGAAGAGGGGGATGACCGCAGCAGCTTTCCAATCTTTGGGAATCTCAGACGATACGAAAGAGAGGTTGAACAGGCTAGTAATAGGGGTTGCAACAATTTCTGCAGATAATTTTAGAAAGAGAGGGTCCAGATTGTTTAGCCCGGCTGATTTGTATGGGTCCAGATTTTGCAGCTCTTTCAGAACATCAGCTATCTGGATTTGGGTGAAGGAGAAATGGTGGGGGCTTTGGCGGGTTGCTGTGGAGGGTGCCGGGCAGTTGATCGGGGTAGGGGTAGCAAGGTGGAAAGCATGTTCAGCCGTAGAGAAATGCTTATTGAAATTCTCAATTATAGTGGATTTATCAGTGGTAACAGTGTTTCCTAGCCTCAGAGCAGTGGGCAGCTGAGAGGAGGTGCTCTTATTCTCCATGGACTTTACAGTGTCCCAGAACTTTTTGAGTTAGTACTACAGGATGCAAATTTCTGTTTGAAAAAGCTAGCCTTAGCTTTTCTAACTGCCTGTGTATATTTGTTCCTAACTTCCCTGAAAAGTTGCATATCACGGGGGCTATTCGATGCTAATGCAGAACACCACAGATGTTTTTGTGCTGGTCAAGGGCAGACAGGTATGAAGTGAACCAAGGACTATATCTATTCCTAGTTCAAATTTTTGGGGCATGCTTATTTAAGATGGTGAGGAAGGCACTTTTAAAGAATAGCCAGGCATCATCTACTGACGGGATGAGGTCAATGTCATTCCAGGATACCCCGGCCAGGTCGATTAGAAAGGCCTGCACGCAGAAGTGTTTTAGGGAGTGTTTGACAGTGATAAGGGGTCGTCGTTTGGTCGCAGACCCATTACGGATGCAGGCAATGAGGCAGCGATCGCTGAGATCTTGATTGAAAACAGCAGAGGTGTATTTGGAGGGCGAGTTAGTTAGGACGACATCTATGAGGGTGCCAGTGTTTACGTATTTGGGGTTGTACCTGGTAGGTTCATTGATAATTTGTGTGAGATTGAGGGCATCAAGTTTAGATTGTAGGATGGCGGGGTGTTAAAACCTGTTGGGGCTAGGGGGCAGTATTTGCACGTCCGGAAAAAAAAACGTACCCGATTTAAACTGGTTACTACTCTTGCCCAGAAACGAGAATATGCATATAATTAGTAGATTTGGATAGAAAACACTCTAACGTTTCTAAAACTGTTTGAATGGTGTCTGTGAGTATAACAGAACTCATATGGCAGGCCTAAACCTGAGAAGGTTCCATACAGGAAGTGCCCTGTCTGACAATTTGTTGTCCTTCTGTTGCATCTCTATCGAAAATACAGCATCTGTGCTGTAACGTGGCACTTTCTAAGGCTCCCATTGGCTCTCTAAAGCCGCCAGAAAGTGGAATGGGGTGTCTGCTGTCTCTGGGCAAAGTACAACAGCTCTGTTTGTGAGTGGTCAGCCTGGGGACAGTGAGACTGAGATGCGCGTTCACGAGAATTCTCCATTTTTTCTCTTTCAGCCTTTGAATGAATACAACGTTGCCCGGTTGGAATATTATCACTATTTTACGAGAAAAATAGCATAAAAATGTATTTTAAACAGCGTTTGACATGCTTCTAAGTACGGTAATGGAATATTTTGACATTTTTTGTCACGAAATGCGCTCGCGCGTCACCCTTCGGAGTGTGACCTCAACGCACGAACAAAACGGAGCTATTTGAAAATAACTATGGATTATTTGGAACCAAAACAACATTTGTTGTTGAAGTAGAAGTCCTGGGAGTGCATTCTGACGAAGAACAGCAAAGGTAATCCAATTTTTCTAATAGTAATTCTGAGTTTAGTGAGTCCCAAACTTGGTGGGTATCAAAATAGCTAGCCGTGATGGCCGAGCTATGTACTCAGAATATTGCAAAATGTGCTTTCGCCGAAAAGCTATTTTAGAATCTGACACCGCGATTGCATAAAGGAGTTCTGTATCTATAATTCTTAAAATATTTGTTGTGTATTTTGTGAACGTTTATCATGAGTAATTTAGTAAAGTCACCGGAAGTTTTCAGTGGGTATGCTAGTTCTGAACATCACATGCTAATGTAAAAAGCTGTTTTTTGCTATAAATATGAACTTGATTGAACAAAACATGCATGTATTGTATAACATAATGTCCTAGGAGTGTCATCTGATGAAGATCAAAGGTTAGTGCTGCATTTAGCTGTGGTTTTGGTTTTTGTGACATATATGCTTGCTTTGAAAATGGCTGTGTGATTATTTTTGGCAGGGTACTCTCCTGACATAATCTAATGTTTTGCTTTTGCTGTAAAGCGTTTTTGAAATCGGACAATGTGGTTAGATTAACGAGTCTTGTCTTTAAAATGGTGTAAAATAGTCATATGTTTGAGAAATTGAAGTTATAGCATTTGAGGTATTTGTATTTCGCGCCACATGATTCCACTGGCTGTTGACTAGGGTGGGACGCTTGAAGTTAAGCATGTCCCAGTTTAGGTCACCTAGTAGCACGAGCTCAGAAGATAGATGGGGGCAATCAATTCACATATGGTATCGAGGGCACAGCTGGGGGCAGAGGGAGGTCTATAGCAAGCGGCATCAGTGAGAGACTTATTTCTGGAAAGGTGCATTTTTAGAAGTAGAAGCTCCAATTGTTTGTGTACAGACTTGGATAGTAATACAGAACTCTGCAGGCTATCTTTGCAGTAGATTGCAACACCGCCCCCTTTGGCAGTTCTATCTTGGCGGAAAATGTTATAGTTAGCGATGGAGATTTCAGGGTTTTTGATGGTTTTCCTGAGCCAGGATTCAGACACGGCTAAGACATCCGGGTTGGGAGAGTGTGCTAAAGCAGAGAGTAAAACAAACTTAGGGAGTAGGCTTCTAATGTTAACATGCATGAAACCAAGGCTTTTACGGTTACAGAAGTCAACAAATGAGAGCACCTGGGGAGTAGGAGTGGAGCTAGGCACTGCAGGACCTGGATTAACCTCCACATCACCAGAGGAACAGAGGAGAAGTAGGATAAGGGTACGGCTAAAGGCTATACGAACTGGCCGTCTAGCAGGTTTCTGGCCACGATAGCATAGATTCAACTCATAGTGTACAGACTAAGGTAAGGTAGGATGTGAGTACATTGGAGGTAAACCTAGGCATTGAGTAATGATGAGAGAGATATAGTCTCTAGAGACGTTTAAACCAGGTGATGTCATCGCATATGTAGGAGGTGGAACAACACGGTTGGTTAAGGCATATTGAGCAGGGCTAGAGGCTCTACAGTGAAATAAGACAGTAATCACTAACCAGGACAGTAATGGACGAGGCATATTGATATTAGAGAGAGGCATGCGTAGCCAAGTGAACATATGGGTCCAGTGAGTGCTTGGGCTGACTGGGAACACGGCGATTCAGACAGTTAGCAGGCCGATGCTAACAAGCTAACAGTTAGTAGGCCGGGGCTAAGCAAGCTTAGCAGTTAGCAGACCGGGGCTGGCAAGCTAGCAGTTAGCAGACCGGGTAAGCAAGCAAGCAGTTGGCAGACCGGGGCTAGCAATTAGCAGACCGGGGCAGGCAAGCTAGCAGTTAGCAGACCGGGGCAAGCAAGCTAGCAGTTAGCAGACCGGGGCAAGCAAGCTAGCAGTTAGCAGACCGGTGCTAGCAAGTTAGCCTTTGGAGGACGTCGCGATGGAGGCAAGTCTGTTTTTTCGTCTTCGTGCAGTGACGTCGATAGACCAGTTGTGGAATTAGTAGGGTTCCAAGTAGCTCTAGGTAGCTAGTAGGCCACGGTTAGCAGAATGGGCCTTCAGCGGACGTCGCGCCTGAGGGGCCTGTTGGAATCTTCAGGCAGATTGTCAGTATTCCAGTCGTAGAGGATCGGCGGGGTTCCGTGCCCCGTACCGGCAGTAGAAGGGATCCGGATCTTGTAGCCCAGGAGTGGGCTTCGGTGGTAGCACAGGAACCCTGGCCGGGCTAGCTTCAGTCTAATTGGTGCTTGCTCCGGGATGGAAACGCTAACCAGGAGTAGTCACCCGGGATTGAGGTTAGCTAGTTGCGAAGATCCAGATGAAAACGTGGTAACAGTTTGGGGAAGTCCTTCACCTGTTTCAGCATGACAATGCCCCCGTGCACAAACCGAGGTCTATACAGAAATGGTTTGTCGAGATTGGTGTAGAAGAACTTGACTGGCCTACAGACAGCCCTGACCTCAACTCCATTCAACACCTTTGGGGTGAATTGGAACGCCGACTGCGAACCAGGCACTATTCGCACAATATCAGTGCCCGACCTCACTAAATGCTCGTGGCTGAATGGAAGCAAGTCCCTGCAGCCATGTTCTAACGTCTAGTTGAAAACCTTCCCAGAAGAGTGGAGGCTGTTATAGCAGCAAAGGAGGACCAACTCCATATTAATGCCCATGATTTTGGAAGGAGATGTTGGATGAGCAGGTGTCCATATACTTTTGGTCATGTAGTGTATGTAGAATATTGGCCTGTTGGAAACTACAACTCCTTACTACTTTACTGACTTTATTGTCCCTATGGGGAAATTTTGCCGCAGTGTCATGTACACATTTAAAGTGGCGTTTAAATACAAAACAAAATTGACAATACAACTTTCATAAGTTACATACCAATAAAAAATTTAATAATTTTAATAAATAAAGAAATACAACTTTAAAAAAAAAAGACTACCCTGCTGGCCTTACGGAGTCGATGGGAACATTAGCCCGAGCTATTTAGAAGGGATATCACACCTGGCACAAATTATTGTCTAGTTCTGTTTTTCCTGCTGAGGGGTGCCCTATACCTGCGCCCAGAGGGTAGTAGTTTAAAGTCCAGGTACAGGGGGTGGCTTGGGTCTAAAATGATTTTATGAGCCTTACGGAGGGCCCTGACCTTAAAGATTTCATCCAGGCTTGTCTGTTTGACTCCAAGTACTTTGCTTGCTGTGGTAATAATCCTTCTCAACATATTTCTCTGGCTGACAGTGGCATTGCCAAACCAACAAGCAATACAAAAAGTTAAAATACTCTCAATAAAAGATTTGTAAAACAGAGTCAATATAGTACAGTCTACATTAAAAGACCCCAGCTTGGCTTTTTGTAGATCAGGTCTGTACATTTACTCCACTGAAGCTTATTGTCCAAAAGGACACCCAGATATTTGTATTCCTCTACAATTTCTATATTCTGACCTCTGATGTTGCAGAGGTCGGTGTTGTACGCTTCCTGAAGTCTATGCACATCTCTTTGCTGTTGTTGGTATTGAGGACCAAGTGTGATTCCTCACACCACTCTACAAAGTCATCTAGGACCGGGCCGTGATGTTCCTCGTCATCATGCAGCAGGCTGATCAAGGCAGTGTCATCAGCGAACTTAACGAGGCGTCTGTCAGTATGGGAACTAGTACAACTATTAGTGTACAAGATGTACAGGAGTGGGGACAAAACACATCCCTGAGGAGAGCCTGTGTTGGTATTGCGTATATCCGACACGTGGGGACCTATTTTGACTCGCTGTGAGCGTTGGCTCAGGAAGTCCAACAGCCACAAAACCAGCCCCCCATCTAAGGAGAGGTCCCAAATGAGTCTTAGTGCCAGAATGTAAGGCTGGATTGTGTTGAAGGCAGAAGAAAAGTCAACAAACAGTACCCTGACATGGGATTTGGCACCGTCTAGATGTCTATAGACCATGTTAAGAAGGGTAAGAATGGCATCATCAACTCCTCTGCTAGGCTGATAGGCAAACTGAAATGGGTCGAGAAGCTTCTGGGTGACACTGAGAATATGACTTTTCACAAGTTTCTCAAGGCATTTCATTACTAAGGATGTCAAGGCAACAGGGCAGTAGTCATTCAGCACAGAGGGATTAGATGCTTTAGGAATTGGTATAACTATTGAGTTTTTCCACAATACTGGCATGTGCTGCTGGTCGAGGGAGGATTGGAAAATGTCTGTAAAAACACCAGCCAATTGTTCAGCACAGTGCTTTAACACATGTCCACTTATTTTGTCTGGGCCTGGGCTTTTGTATGCATTACATCCCCTGAACAACTTTAAAACATCAGACTGTTTAACAACTCTCTCAAACATTTGTAATGATGCTTCCATTTGTTTTACCTCCGACACAAAGTTGTCTATTTCAAATCTTGAGAAGAAAACATTCAGTTCATTAGCCATGTTCTGGCCCTCATATCCCCCAAGGTCAACACCGGTTTTTCCCCTGCCTACGTGGGGGGGCACTAGCCATGGATTTAATCCCTTGCCAGGCCACCCTTGCGTTTCCTGAGGAGAGGGTCCTCTCCACCCTTTGCTTGTATGCCTCCTTGTATGCCTCCACCAGTATCTGCCTTTTGATCTCACATTGTACATCTCTTAAAGCCTGTCTATCAACCTCAGCATAAACTGCCTTCTTCCTATCAAGTAGTGATTTTAGATGTTTTGATACCCAAGGCTTATTGTTAGGGAAGATTTTACAGGTTTTAGTAGGCACAACTGACTCAACACAGAAGTTTACATAGTCTGAAATAACATCTGTGAGTTCATCAAGATCAGAGCTGCTGTCCTCAAATACCTCCCATATAGTACAGTCAAAACACCCCTGGAGACAAGTGATACTGTTGTCATTCCAGATCTGGACAGTTTTAACTGTGGGTTTCTCCCTCTCCAGGAGCCGACAGTAGATTGGCCTGAGGTAGACCACATTGTGGTCTGATGTCCCCAGGGGAGGTCTGTTGGTAGCAGAGAACGCCTTTGGTATTGTCCCATAGCACAAATCAAGAGTCCTATTTTTCCTAGTGTGACATTTCACATACTGGTGGTATGTGCGCTGGACTTTGTGCAAGGTACAGTTGTTAAAATCCCCTAAAATAAATTTGAGTGCGTCGGGGGAGATGGATTCCAGTTTCTGTGATGCCTTTGTTATATTAGCTTTCGGTTGAATGTACACAACGGTAACAAACAATTGGGGGAACTCACGGGGCAGATAGTAGGGTTGCAGTGACACAGAAAGCAGTTCAACGTCGGGGGTACAGAGTCTCTCTCTTACCAGGATCCATTTACATCACTGGTCCCTGACAAGCAGGCAGACGCCCCCCGCCGTGAAGATCCATTTACACCACTGGTCCCTGACAAGCAGGCAGACGCCCCCCGCCGTGAAGATCCATTTACACCACTGGTCCCTGACAAGCAGGCAGACGCCCCCCGCCGTGAAGATCCATTTACACCACTGGTCCCTGACAAGCAGGCAGACGCCCCCGCCGTGAAGATCCATTTACACCACTGGTCCCTGACAAGCAGGCAGACGCCCCTCGCCGTGAAGATCCATTTACACCACTGGTCCCTGACAAGCAGGGAGACGCCCCTCGCCGTGAAAATCCATTTACACCACTGGTCCCTGACAAGCAGGCAGACGCCCCCGCCGTGAAGATCCATTTACACCACTGATCCCTGACAAGCAGGCAGACGCCCCCGCCGTGAAGATCCATTTACACCACTGGTCCCTGACAAGCAGGCAGACGCCCCCGCCGTGAAGATCCATTTACACCACTGGTCCCTGACAAGCAGGCAGACGCCCCCGACATGAAGATCCATTTACACCACTGGTCCCTGACAAGCAGGCAGACGCCCCCACCGTGAAGTTACCCTGAGACTGTCAGATCACGGTCCGCTCTGACCAGAGTGAAGCCGGCCGGCTCCACTTCTCTGTTCGGGACTCTGTCATCCAGCCAAGTCTCAGTAAATGCCAGCAAACAGGCCTCCCGATATTCATGTTGGAAGCGCAGATTCGCTTTCCCCCTCAGTGACTGGGCATTAAATCAGCAAGGTGGTAAGTAAGGGAAGTTTGTTCTTACATTTTTTAAGTCTGTCCGATTCCACCGCGTTTTCCACGTTTGCATTTGGGTTTGTAATCCACTCGCAGACAATCAGGGATTAGATGGGCCATTGGGATATCCATCGCGTTTGTATTTGAGTTGCATTGTAGTAAGAACTCCCTGCTGTATTGGATTCCGCTGCCAGCAGCATCGCTCAGTTTGGAATTTGTTCAGATTTCTCTCTAGAGAAACTGCACATTGAGCTCACAGAAAAAAACTGAATGAAATGGAATTCAAATAATTGAACCGACGTCGGTCAATTTGTAAAAATTGAAATAGGGTGCCATTTGGGACGTTCCCTCTCCGTCTGGTTCAGTCACCACTCACGTGTTTGTGCAGGAAGCCGCGGATGCGGGGCAGGTCCGGGTAGAAGCTGTTCCGCACCACGATCTGCAGCCAGCGGATCCGCACCTCAGCGTTCATCTCATCCAGCTGGGCCGAGTAGCAGCGTGACAACTGACCCATAACATCTGACACACACACACAAACATCCCATCACTCTCTGGGGTAGCTTGATTTACGCAACATTTTACTTGGTACAACGGAACCAATGGAATAGTCCCACAAAAAATGCAGAAATTCACAGCGCTCATGTATTTGAAGCCAGGGCCCATATAAATAAAGCATCTCAGAGTAGGAGTGCTGATCAAGGATCAGGTCCCCCTCTCCAAGTCTTATTATTATCTGAAAGGAAAAGCATATCCTAAATCAGCACTCCTACAGTAACACGCTTGATACATATGGCTCATGGTCTGGTACCTACCGTGTGAGAGGGGCGAGCGATCCAACAGTCTGTCCAGGAAGAGAACGGTCTGGAAGGTGTTCCAAGAGGAGAGGTTAAAGTTTGCGATGGCCTCAGGGTCCGGGGGTTCGCTGGCCCACAGGTCACACAGACTCTGGACGGGACCGGTCAGAACCCCCCCGGCCGAGAGGTCCGGTTCGCACAGAGGGGGGCCACAACCGTTCAGCCACCGCTCAAACTCCAACCCTGAGAGGGAGAAGAAGAGAGAGGAACAGGTATGTACCTTTTCAGTTCTGTGGGTTCACACAAAAACAGAGAATAATTTGACAATGCTATCCAGCACTTGAACAAGTTGGGTGGATGTAAATGTCCTTTTCCCATGAACTGGTAATGTGAGTGACAGACTCACCCTCTCTCTGTGCCACACAGCTCTCCTTCAGCTCCGGGAAGAAGCCCAAGAAGAAATCGAGCAGGTCCTGGGCCACAACACTGCTGAACTTAAACTGCTCTATGTAGGCCTGAGAGAACATGACACACTTTCAAGTGATGTGGTGTGTCTGTGTCTGTGTGTGTGTGTGTGTGTGTGTGTGTGTGTGTGTGTGTGTGTGTGTGTGTGTGTGTGTGTGTGTATCTGTGTGTTCATGCTCTTACCCTCAGGAAGCTGTCGAAGCGCTTGACATTGCCACAGAGTTGAGAGAGGTACGAGACGAAGCAAAAGCCTTTCTCATAAGTGAACAAGTTCATCAGACTACTGGGATTAATACCTAAGGGAAGAAAAGAAACAGATGAGGGAGAGAGAATGAAAGACAAGAAAACAGAGTAGTCCTCATTTTAAAAAATAACATTTTATTTGTGAAGCACAATTACAGACTATTTGTGTGTGTGCGTGCGTTTATCCATCTTTCACCCGTACCTGGCTCAAATTTGACCTGCAGCTTGCTGACAGGGTTGTTGTCTCCTAGGAGACGCATCTGTCTGTGCAGGGCGTCTAGACGGAACACCGTCTCCAGACAGGTGAAGGCCTCACCTTGGGAAACACAGGGACGAGGGATTAGCTGTTGGCATGTGTGTGTGTGTGTGTGTGTGTGTGTGTAGTGATACACCTCTGTACTTAGGTGTGTATGCTATATATACACACCATATGCACCACGTGGTGCGGCAGGTAGCCTAGTGGTTAGAGCATTGGGCCAGTAACCGAAAGGTTGCTGGATCAAATCCCCGAGATGACAAGGTAAACATTGATTGTTCTGCGCCTGAACAAGGCAGTTTACCCACTGTTCCCCGGTAGGCCATCATTGTAAATAAGAATTTGTTCTTAAGTTATATATATATATTTTTATATTAATATAACATATATATATATAAAACTTATATATATGTATATATATATATATATATATATATATAACTTATATATATATATATATATGCCTTTGTGCCTAGGTGTGTGTGTGAGCGTGCGTATGTATACACACCGTAGGCCTCGGTAGTGATGCGTCTCTGTGCGTAGGTGGCCAGTCCCTCGCTCAGCCACATCTCTTCCCAGGTGGCGTTGGTGACCGCGTTGCCGAACCAGCCATGGGCAATCTCGTGGATGACGTCGATCAGCAGGAACTCCCGGCTCTCCAGGATGGAGGAGATGATGAAGGTGAGGCAGGGGTTCTCCATGGCCACGATGGGGAACGACGGAGGCAGGAACACTATGTCGTACCTGTGTGTGACCAGGGTGGCGGAATGATACGAGGGTTGTCATGTGGTCAATTCAGGGCTGCTTACCAAATTACACACTCTTCCTTATAGGGTGCAATACTTTTGATGTCAAACGAAGTGCACTATACAAGGAATAGGGTGAAAGTAGTGCACTATATAGGGAATACGGTGCCATTTGGGACGCAGACAGGGAAGTGCATTAAAATTCAATTTATGAATTGTACAACTCTCATTAGGACAAAACAGAACTTTTTGACATGAAATGTACCTCCTCAATTGACTGAGTGGGACAGTTTTCTGGTTTGTTCTCTTTTATAGCATGTTTTGTATGGTTTCAGTTCCATCTTCCCTCTCCCTAGCATGACTTAAAAGCCCTGTAAAGTTAACAATTCATGTAAACTTGTAGATATGGAGAATTTGTATCGGTAACTGCGAACACTGTACAATTTCAATCTGAAGACTGTCTACCCATGTGAATTTGGCACTTAAGTGTATTTTGGGGATTGTGTGTGTTCTGTCTGTACTCTATATTATTAATTGGTATGGCTAGCTAACCAAATCAACTCGACCAAATACTACAGAGGCCGTGGATAAACATAAACACTCCAACTCACCCAGGCCTTGAGACAGAGTATCTGAAGTGTGTGTATGCATAAGTATGTCACAAAAACTTGACCTGTACCCTCATGCATTGTTCTATATTTGATGTTGAGATTCTTGTGTGAGGCAAAAATAAATATATTGCTCTAACCTTCCCCACACATAGGGTCCGAAGAGGTCCTCGGCCACATTCAGCCAACGCTCCACGCTACCCCCTAGCTTGCTCACAGCACAGGTCAGTATACACGGCTCTGCCCAAACCCGGCTCCTGCCAGAGGAAGATAACAGGGATGTATTCATTAGTGCAAACCATAGCAAAAACCTTTGCAACAAAAACGTTTCTTATTGTACAAGTTCAGGTAGGTCCTTCCCAGTTTCGGACCATTTGCTTCCATTTGGTTCCTAGTGAGGTGAAACATTTCCCCTATAGATAGATAATAAAAATTACATGCTAGTTGGGTGATTCCACACCAGCCCACTCTGGAAATGTGATGTACTTGTAGAGTTTATCTTTTTAAACAATATGTCTAAAAATTAACAAAATCAAAACGGGTAGTTGAGATGTTCCTATTTTTAAAAAGTTGAATACATTTATGTGAAACATTTCAGGATCTAGACATACTCCATATTTTAGAGCACACTATAAGGAGTATATTGACTCCAAGATGTTGTCTGTATCATGTATGGTTCACAGATCATAGGGTCTTACAGGAGGCATGTATCGGTCTAAAATGCCACTTACATCATGATTTAAAAAAAAAAAATGGTTTGTGATACAGATGTAAAAAGCATATTGAACATCCTTCCTCCCAATTAAGTTTTTATGTGAGAATTGCCAGAACAATCTGAGATACCAAAAATATTTCCCGCCCACGCTGGCGTGGAATCGGCCCCTTGCATGTGAAAATCTCATGTGATGCTGCTGATTAGGTCACTATGGCAACTATGTGAAGGTCTGGACATTGACACATGATAATATGTAGAAGCATAGCACCAGTACAGGGGCGTCAAACTCAAGTCCTGGAGTGCCACAGTGTCAGCTGGATGTTGTTCTTTCCTTTATATTGGTGTCCGATTTAGACCTCAGGAACAATGGTGTGTGGACTTCCTCGCTAATCAATGACTTAGTTTATCAATTAAAGGTAAGGGAGGAACGACAACCAACAGTAACTGCAGGCCTCAAGGTCTGGAGTTAGACACATTCATGACAAAGGTTGCATCGCAATAATATCTCTAATACATTATCTTTCTCCTGAAGTCTACACTCCTCATTCACTACTTCTCACAAATCTTAAAGCTTTGGATTGGTGGAGGCATTGGCTAGTTGGAGTGTCCACTATATATGCCAGTCATTTCTTTTCAAATCAGTGAAGGGATGGGAAATACTGTTGCTTTAATATTCATGTACTGGATCTAGGTCAGGTCACTCCCACTGACCTGGGGCCGATGTCGACGTGCTGCAGGTCTCCTGCCACCAGTGCCACCAGGTAGGCTGGGACGGGGTACTCCATGGAGAACTGGAACACCCTGTCCTGCTTGGAGTAGGCACTACGGGAGGCACTCATCAACACCGTCACACCTTCCGGCACCTGCACACACACACACACACAAACAGGCTCACAGACATGTACGTACACACACAGACATGTATGTACACACACAGACATGTATGTACACACGCTCGCACAGAAACATATTATGAAACTCATTTTGACAAAGGGAGATTATGTTAAAGCAGGAGTTTCACAGGAAAAGGGGTGCTAACGAGACTACAGAAGGGAAAGTGAGATGTAGATTGTGAAAAGCAGAGTGAGATTAAAGAAACAGTGGTGTAATTCTATAAAAGCCATTTTATTTAGACAAAACAGATTAAAATGGAGAGAAACCAAGACAGAGGGTGAGAGCAAATAAACCAGATTAAGATTACAACAAAGTGAGATTAACGGGGTGGAAGGGAGATTATAACAAGAGATTAGCATTGAGAATTATATTAAAACGCCAAGTGAGATTTACAGTATTTTTTTTCTTTATTGAACTTTTACTTATTTAGGGAAACCCATTGAGACCAGTGTCTCATTTACAATGGCGCCCTGAGGACAACAATACAACAAATACAAAAATTAAATCAGCAAAAATGTAATGAACTACAAATTACAGAATCAACACTACAGTTTGAAACACCACAAATACAATTATTTACATTCAATCAAAAACAGTGAGGTGAATGAGAATGAAAAACGTAGAGAGAGACAGGCAGACAGAGACAGATCAATGCAAAGCTGATATCACAGAGCCAGGGTTTTCTTCCCAGTGATATAGTGGTAAAAAAAAGGCGATTGACCACCCCAGTGGCCCACCAACAAATTCTTAGATTTGATAGGTCGTCTCTGAATATATTGATCATTTTGACCAAGGTGCACACCGACAGCAAGACTCAATCTCACCGGAGAAAGCATCAGAGCGAGTGAAACAGTGCCCCTCCGTCTTAGTATGTGTAGCCCATGTATCTGATGTCGTCAGATGCATTGGCTACAGATACTAAGACAGAAGGGTGCCGTTTGCCTCGCTCGAGGCTTTCTCTGGTGAAATAGATTCAGCCTCTTGCGAATTCAAGGAAAATTATGAAACGCAGAGAGACACAAATAAGAAATTATTTTATACTTATATTTTTATTCTTAAGTTTTGGAGAAACCTGGTTTCCCTTGGCATTCATTAATGCACACCACTTTGTTGGCTGAATTTCATTACACTTATGGTATTTGTAATACAGTTGAAGTCGGAAGTTTACATACACTTAGGTTGGAGTCATTAAAACTCGTTTTTCAACCACTCCACAAATTTCTTTTTAACAAACTGTAGTTTTGGCAAGTCGGTTAGGACATCTACTTTGTGCATGACAAGTAATTTTCCAACAATTGTTTACAGACAGATTATTTGACTTATAATTCACTGTATGGCAATTCCAGTGGGTAAGAAGTTTACATACACTAAGTTGACTGTGCCTTTAAACAGCTTGGAAAATTCCAGAAAATTATGTCATGGCTTTAGAAGCTTCTGTTAGGCTAATTGACATAATTTGAGTCAATTGGAGGTGTACCTGTTGATGTGTTTCAAGGCCTACCTTCAAACTCAGTGCCTCTTTGTTTGACATCATGGGAAAATCAAAAGAAATCAGCCAAGACCTCAGAAAAAAAAAAAAACTTGTAGACCTCCACAAATCTGGTTCATCCAATTTCCAAATGCCAGGTACCACGTTCATCTGTACAAACAATAGTACGCAAGTATAAACACCATGGGACCACGCAGCCATCATACCGCTCAGGAAGGAGACGCGTTCTGTCTCCTAGAGATGAACATACTTTGGTGCGAACAGTGCAAATCAATCCCAGAACAACAGCATAGGACCTTGTGAAGATGCTGGAGGAAACAGGTACAAAGTATCTATATCCACAGTAAAACGAGTCCTATATCGACATAACCTGAAAGGCCACTCAGCAAGGAAGAAGCCACTGCTCCAAAACCGCCACAAAAAAGCCAGACTATGGTTTGCAACTGCACATGGGGACAAAGATCGTACTTTTTGGAGAAACGTCCTCTGGTGTGATGAAACAAAAATATAACTGTTTGGCCATAATGACCATCGTTATGTTTGGAGGAAAAAGGGGGAGGCTTGCAAGCCGAAGAACACCATCCCAACCGTGAAGCACGGGGGTGGCAGTATCATGTTGTGGGGGTGCTTTGCTGCATAGATGGCATCATGAGGAGGGAAATTATGTGGATATATTGAAGCAACATCTCAAGACATAAAGTTTGGTCGCAAATGGGTCTTCGAAATGGACAATGACCCCAAGCATACTTCCAAAGTTGTGGCAAAATGGCTTTAGGACAACAAAGTCAAGGTATTGGAGTGGCCATCCCAAAGCCCTGACCTCAATCCTATAGAACATTTGTGGGCAGAATTGAAAAAGCGTGTGCGAGCAAGGAGGCCTATAAACCTGACTCAGTTACACCAGCTCTGTCAGGAGGAATGGGCCAAAATTTACCCAACTAATTGTGGGAAGCTTGTGGAAGGATACCCGAAACATTTGACCCAAGTTAAACAATTTAAAGGCAATGCTACCAAATACTAATTCAGTGTATGTAAACTTCTGACCCACTGGGAATGTGATGAAAGAAATTATAGCTGAAATAAATATTTCTCTACTATTATTCAGACATTTCACATTCTTAAAATAAAAGTAGTGATCCTATCTGACCTAAGAAAGGGAATTTTTTACTAGGATTAAATGTCAGGAATTGTGAAAAACTGAGTTTAAATGTATTTGGCTAAGATGTATGTAAACTTCCGACTTCAACTGTAGATGTCCCTTTCCATTCAAATGGCAGGTGCACAGTGCACTGTTCGAATGCTGGACTTATTTTGGAGTAGATGAACATGAGCAGGTAATCTACTTAACCTACTTTTTGAACTGATTTGTTTGACAATCTGATGAAAGCATCATGACTGGTTGTCTTCATAACTAATTAAAAGGAAATACATTTTTACAGTTAAATTACAGGTTTTTAGTATAAAGCCCATAAAAATTGTGCGCACACATAAGAGGTCCCATTAAAAGAATAATTTGCACTTTGGATAGTTCTTTCAAGTGAATTTACTGCTGTGTGCTAATACCCTTATATTGAATCCTGACCTTGAATGCAAACACTATAAGAAGACTTGATTTAGAATTGATTTATGATTTATTTGAACAGGGGAATGTACCAAACCTAAACTGAAGCATTTAATGTGTTGAACCATTATAATTATATTGAAAAAAAATCCGCCATGCATCGATTAAGGTTCAACATTTTATGGCCCCTCTAAACTGAGTCAGTGCCCCACTTTGGCCACCCCATTCAAAATGTTCTGGACACGCCACTGCACTACACCACTGTTTCTTCCATAGGCACAAAACAAGAGAACACATTTAAATGACACAAGGTATTACTTGAACAAACAAAATACTTTTTTGTTTTCTTTTTTCCCACTTTTATGCCTATTGTACGTAACGCCTTGGTTAATTCCCGGTATGACCAACCCTTTCTAGTAGTTCAGGTCTCAGGGACAGGGAGGGTGAATGACGTCATGACACCGTGGGCAAGCAAACACACCCTAGCTTTCTCACATCTATTAGAGAAACGGACATCAGTGTGCTGCTAACAGCATAGCTTCCTCGATTGTCCCTGTCCCCATTCCGGGCTCAAACCAGTGGTCCTACGCTTGCAAACACACATTACCGTGACAACTTTGAGCTATCGAATTCGATAGCTCCATCGGGGACATTTGAAGCTAGCTGTGGAGTGAGCTTATGGTATGTTCTTAACTATGTTACGTTACCCAATAAATTTGAGCTTCTGGTTGTAGACGTGTCCATAAACTTGAATACACATGTATTTGTTGCTGGGATTTACCACCGCCACTGCTGCCATGGAGGATGCTATTGGTGCTATATCTGAGTGTTTAACCCCTTTTCTGTCCCCCAAGTTTTTTAGCGGATTTGAATCGGGATTTGCTATCCCCGGGCCAGATCAATTTAAGGGTATATGCATAGAATTTTATCTGACTCAATTGATCTCGAAACCCACATGGTTAAATGTGAGAAAAAAAACTTAACTCTTCATTGATTGATTTAATTCCTACTAATAACCCCCATAAATATTTGTCTAGTGGAGTATTCTCATATAATCTCAGTGATCATTGTCCCATAGTATGGTATTAGATACGAAACAGCAACATACTAATCCTCATTTAATTAAGAAGAGACATTTTAAAAAGATTCTACATGTTCTACTCTGATTTAGCCACTGTCTACTGTATTCCTGACCTTGAGTTGGGTCTAGAAAATGTATCCTCCATATTTATTCCTCTGGAAGATAAACATGCCCCTTTTAAACAATTCAGAGTCAAAGATAGATTGAACCTTTGGTTTTCTTTGGAATTTTCTGTGCTCATTCAGAAGAGAAATCAGGCCTGGGCCAAAGCAAAGAAAACTGACTAGTGAACTGGCAATCTTTCAGACAATTCAGAAAAAGATGTACCATCTCAATTAACAAAGCTAAATCAAGCTTATTTTTAAGCTCACTCTCTGACTCTGCTGGTGATCCTACATTTTGGAAAACAGTAAATGCACTGAAGAGTACAAATTCCTCTTCTTACCTGCCTAAGCAAGTTCTGTCTGACTCTGGCATCATAACTGAGAAGAAAGAGATAAAATTATGATTTTAAAAGCATAACTTATCTCGGCAGGCTTTCTATTTGAGAGAAACGGTGGTGTAGTTGACTCTAGGTCAGTCAATCGACTGCTCTACCCTCTGCCAGCCTCTACTAGATGGTTCAATGGTTAACCTGTCAACTTCTAGTAAATCTTTGTTTTCATTTCAACAATTTACTATCTATGATGTGCTAGATGCCTTGCTTAAGATTGATGTAAAAAAATAGTAATAAATCAGCTGAAGCTGATAAGCTTGATGCAGTTTTGCTGCAACTCTCTGCCCCCAATTGATGAATCATTAACCAATGTTTTTACCTGACGATTATATCTGGTACTATCCCCAAGGTTTGGAAGGTGGCCTATGTACTCCCCCTTCACAAAAAGGTGCTGACATCTGTGACCTAATAATTATCGGCCTATTTCTAAACTTTCTTACCCAGCTAAAATATTAGAATCTTTGATTAATTCTCAGCTAAGATCTTTCTTATCTTTGAAATGTATTGTAAATGTACATCAGTTGGGTTTTAGACCAGATCTCTGTTGCATCCCTAGTTTTAAATGTGGTTTTAGTTTTAACTGTATGGATAAAAGAAACATTGTGCTGCCCTCGATACTGTTGATCCCTCACCGCTAATTCAGAGGCTTTCCTTAAATGGCCTAGAACAGACTGCATGTAACTGGTTTAAAAATGACTTGACAGATAGAACTCAATGTATATCTACTTACGGCGTTAAATCAGGTTTCCTGGATATTACGAAAGGTGTCCCACAGGGGTCAATTCTGGGTCCTGTACTTTTTACATTAACAATATCAACGTGTCTGTAAAAAACAATGTACCTGCACTTGTATGCCGATTCCATTCCTTTACTTTAGCTTTGTGCATTGTTGTGAAATAGTTAGATATTACTTGTTAGATATTACTGCACTGTTGGAGCTAGAAACGTAAGTACTTTGCTTCACCCGCAATAACATCTGCTAAACACATGTATGTGACCAATATAATTTGATGCCGATGATAGTGTTGTGTATGCTATTGCTCCCACAGTTTACCAGGCTCTATCTGAACTATAGTCTGCCTTCAGAAATTAGTACTGAATACAGGTAAAACTAAGTATATGTTCTCTACAGAGCATACAAATAATTCTGATGATTGAAGCATATGTACTTTGGATGGTGTCCATATTGATCATGTTCGTGCTTACAAATATCTGGGCATCTGGATAGATGAAAAGCTGTCTTTTAAAATGCATATTGGTGAGTTAGTTAAGAAGCTGAGAATAATAATGTGCTTCTTCTATAGAAATAGGTCCTGCCTCTCGCTAAATAATAGAAAGCAGATTATTCAGTCGACGTTTCTATTGGTCCTAGACTATGGCGACGTCATCTATATGAATGCAGCTGCCACTTCATTAAAGCCGTTAAATGCAGTTTATCGTAGTGCACTGTGCTTTATTACAGGTGACAGTTTTAGTACTCATCACTGCATTCTCTACCAGAAAGTTGGTTGGCCCTCTTTGATGTCACGTAGATAGATACATTGCTATGTTTTCATGTATAAAGCCCTTTTACAAAAAGTCCCACTGTACCTAGCATCATTACTAAACTTTAGACATAAGGAGTTACCACACCTGGTCTCAGGGAAGGCCAACTCTGGATATTCTTTTGGTCTCTACCGAGGTAGGTAAATCAGCTTTTAGTTTTCGTGCACCTTACTTGTGGAACAATCTTTAAAAAAAAAATTCATTTGATATTCTGTGAACTGATTGCCCCCCATCTATCTTCAGAGCTCGTGCTACTAGGCGACCTAAACTGGGACATGCTTAACACCCCAGCCATTCTACAATCCAAGCTTGATGCCCTCAATCTCACACAAATTATTAATGAACCCACCAGGTACAACCCCAAAGCCGCAAACTCTGGCACCCTCATAGATATCATCCTAACCAATGTGCCCTCTAATTACACCTCTGCTGTTTTCAACCAAGATCTCAGCGATCACTGCCTCATTGCCTGCACCCGTAATGGTTCAGCGGTCAAACGACCTCCACTCATCACTGTCAAACGCTCCCTGAAACATTTCAACGAGCAAGCCTTTCTAATCGACCTGGCCCTGGTATCCTGGAAGGATATTGACCTCATCCCGTCAGTAGAGGATGCCTGGTTATATTTTAAAAATGCCTTCCTCTCCATCTTAAATAAGCATGCCCCTTTCAAGAAATTTAGAACCAGGAACAGATATAGCCCTTGGTTCTCCCCAGACCTGACTGCCCTTAACCAACACAAAAATATCCTGTGGCGTTCTGCATTAGCATCGAACTGCCCCCGCGATATGCAACTTTTTAGGGAAGTTAGAAACCAATACACACAGGCAGTTAGAAACGCCAAGGCTAGCTTTTTCAAACAAAAATTTGCTTCGTGCAACTCCAACTCTAAAAAGTTCTGGGACATTGTAAAGTCCATGGAGAATAAGAACACCTCCTCCCAACTGCCCACTGCACTGAGGATAGGAAACTCTGTCACCACCGATAAGCCCACTATAATTGAGAATTTCAATAAGCATTTTTCTACGGCTGGCCATGCTTTCCACCTAACTACCCCTACTGCATTCAACAGCACTGCACCCCCCACAGCTACTCGCCCAAACCTCCCCCATTTCTCCTTCTCCCAAATCCATTCAGCTGATGTTCTGAAAGAGCTGCAAAATCTGGACCCCTACAAATCAGCTGGGCTTGACAATCTGGACCCTTTCTTTCTAAAATTATCTGCCGAAATTATTGCAACCCCTATTACTAGCCTGTTCAACCTCTCTTTCGTGTCGTCTGAGATTCCCTTAGATTGGAAAGCAGCTGCTGTCATCCCCCTCTTCAAAGGAGGTGACACTCTTGACCCAAATTGCTACAGACCTATATCCATCCTACCCTGCCTTTCTAAGGTCTTCGAAAGCCAAGTCAACAAACAGATTACCGACTATTTCGAATCCCACCGCACCCTCTCCGCTATGCAATCTGGTTTCAGAGCTGGTCATGGGTGCACCTCAGCCACGCTCAAGGTCCTAAACGACATCGTAACCGCCATCGATAAGAAACAATACTGTGCTGCCGTATTCATTGACCTGGCCAAAGCTTTTGACTCTGTTAATCACCACATCCTCATCGGCAGACTTAGTAGCCTTGGTTTCTCAAACGATTGCGTCGCCTGGTTCACCAACTACTTCTCTGACAGAGTTCAGTGTGTCAAATCGGAGGGCCTACTGTCTGGACCTCTGGCAGTCTCTATGGGGGTACCACAGGGTTCAATTCTTGGGCCAACTCTTTTCTCTGTATACATAAATGATGTCGCTCTTGCTGCTGGTGAATCTCTGATCCACCTCTATGCAGACGACACCATTCTGTATACTTCTGGCCCTTCTTTGGACACTGTGTTAACAACCCTCCAGACGAGCTTCAATGCCATTCAACTCTCCTTCCGTGGCCTCCAACTGCTCCTAAACACAAGTAAAACTAAATGCATGCTCTTCAACCGATCGCTGCCTGCACCTGCCCGCCCATCCAGCATAACTTCTCTGGACGGTTCTAACTTAGAATTTGTGGACAACTACAAATACCTAGGTGTCTGGTTAGACTGTAAACTTTCCTTCCAGACTCACATCAATCATCTCCAATCCAAAGTGAAATCTAGAATTGGCTTCCTATTTCGCAACAAAGCATCCTTCACTCATGCTGCCAAACATACCCTCGTAAAACTGACCATCCTACCAATCCTCGACTTCGGCGATGTCATTTACAAAATAGCCTCCAATACCCTACTCAACAAGCTGGATGCAGTCTATCACAGTGCCATCCGTTTTGTCACCAAAGCCCCATATACAACCCACCACTGCGATCTGTATGCTCTCGTTGGCTGGCCTTCACTTCATAATCGTCGCCAAACACATTGGCTCCAGGTCATCTACAAGACCCTGCTAGGTAAAGTCCCCCCTTATCTCCGCTCACTGGTCACCATAGCAGCACCCACCTGTAGCACGCGCTCCAGCAGGTATATCTCTCTGGTCACCCCTAAAGCCAACTCCTCCTTTGGTCGTCTCTCCTTCCAGTTCTCTGCTGCCAACGACTGGAACGAACTACAAAAATCTCTGAAATTGGAAACACTTATCTCCCTCACTAGCTTTAAGCACCAGCTGTCAGAGCAGCTCACAGATCACTGCACCTGTACATAGCCCATCTATAATTTAGCCCAAACTACTACCTCTTCCCCTACTGTATTTATTTATTTTATTTATTTTGCTCATTTGCACCATATTATTTATATTTGAACTTTGAACTTTCTTCAAACTACAAATCTACCATTCCAGTGTTTTTCTTGCTATACTTTATTTACTTTGCCACCATGGCATTTTTTTGCTTTTACCTCCCTTATCTCACATCATTTGCTCACATTGTATATAGTCTTATTTTTATTTTTTTTCTACTGTATTATTGACTGTATGTTGTTTACTCCATGTGTAACTCTGTGTTGTTGTATGTTGTCGAACTGCTTTGCTTTATCTTGGCCAGGTCGCAATTGTAAATGAGAACTTGTTCTCAACTTGCCTACCTGGTTAAATAAAGGTGAAATAAAAAAATAAAAATGAAATTCTGGTGCTTCTAGGGCAATTCAGAAAGCTAATTGAGGACCTTATGATGAATGTGTTTTATGACTGTTTTTTTCTTTCTGCTTGCATTATGTATTTATATTTTGATGTGTGTATTTTCAGTAATTTCTGTAATTCAGGGCTCATCGGTAAAAGAGACCTTGGTTTCAGCTCCTGGTAAAATAAAGGTTAAATAAACAATATCTACATCAACATAACCCAGGTTTGAGAGGTGACTTGCCCTGACAGTAGCGGTGTAGGTGCTCTTGACAGCCGATGTGTATTACATTAACATTTTAAACACACAGGTTTATGTTATGTTAATATCAAAACAATAGGGTCAGGTTTCTCTGGAAACCGGCACTAGAGGTGTGACAGTTGGCACTCACTCTGACAGTAGCGGTGTAGGTGCTCTTGACAGCGGGGGTGTCGAAGCAGGGGAAGAAGGATCGGTTGCAGACAGAGTGGCCCTGAGTGAAGACTAGCGGGCGAGTCTGGCCACACGTCAGCTCTGCGTCCAGCCACCAGATCTAGAGGGACCAGGAACCAATCAGAAACATAAATTTGTTAAACTTAAAGTGATCGTACACTCTCAAGCTTTGTCTATTTCCAGCTATATACTGAAAATATAGACACCGAATTAAATCAGGAAATTAGACTACAAGCCTATCTTCCCATTTCATTTGGCATATAGCTCAATGCAACAGATGCCGTGCAACATGGACATGTATCAACATTAGACCACTTCTGATGTCTGAAAATGCGTGACAGACTTTGATTTTAGAGTGAACTGTCCCTTTAAAGAGGCATTGCAGACGACATTAAGAAAATTGTAAATTATGGGTTCTAGGCTGACTACATTGCAGAAGCATGCAAGATCTCACAATCCTTGATAGGTGTTTAACATGATAGACATGGTGCACAACCATTCTGGCGGCGAAGGCAAGGGTGGGCAGTTTCCCCACACTCATTCACAACAAACAAACAAACCTCCTGCACGTTGAGTTCAATAACTACAGACCAATGTATGGTGCGATGTTGGAGGAACCATTGAATATGAGTGGCCAACAGAGTAATATGAGAATAATGCGATTGCTGAATTGATGTAGTGATTCGAAACTAAGTGTTTTGATAACTTTCAAATGTAGTAACAGGTCCCTGTAGAATAAACAACCCTTTACATAAAACCATAGAAGCAGTGTTCTGCTAATATAACAATGTGCACCTTTCATATTTCATTGTCATTCCCAGCCGATAGAGATACTGTGCCTATCGACATTTTGTCTCATGATAATGGGGCTACCTTGTCAAACATGTCAGAGTGGTCATACAGTACCTTCCTGTGTGGTGTACCATATACAACAGGAGTTCCCTGATCCTAGTGCACAATACACAAGGTTTCTCCCTCCCCATAATGACTGATATCAACCAATTCAATCATTTAAAAAAAAGACAATGCAAGTAAAAGTTGTGTCTAGTAAAATGTTTATGGTGAGTGCCAGGTTTCTCTCCGTTCAGACACATCAGGATCAAGCCCGTCTGGACTTCATCACATCATCTTAGAAGTCTCCATGTACTGGCTCCATACATGTTTCTGTGAACACATACACACATAGGTCACTGTTATATTACCAATGGCAGTTAGGGATAGGTGATATCTGACACACAAACAGGTACTATGTTGAAGTTTGAACAGGTCAGACTAAACCTACCTAATTCTGTTCTCCCCATTGAGGTGAGGTCTTTGCCAGAGCCCTATTGATGGGCATAGCAGCAAAGATCAGCTCCTAGTCCCTCATCAAAGATACTGGTCGGTCACACACAAACACACACAGAGCACTGATTACATTATAAATGGTGGTTATGAGTAGCCTGGGGGAACCAACCTGACGGCTGCATTCACCTTTCTATTTCACTTCAGATATTATTAAATGTGAAGTGAGATAGAATGGTGAACACAGCAATCAGGCTGGTTCCACCAGGCTAGGTTGTGCCCTGGACATCATATGCATGTATGTCAGTTTACATAAATTACGTTTGACAATTGTTTTATCAAATGTATCAAAGTAATTTAGTGGGTTACCTTGTGTATTTGTACAAATAATGAGCCTATAAAAGCTGTTGCCGCTGAAAGGTGAAGGGTGCTGTTGCAAACATGTGGCTGACTTCATAAGAACGCTCACAGCGAGGGCATGTCAGCATGATGCTGATAAGGGCCCACTTGCTTGTCTTCAGCTGTAACTGGAAATCTCTCGAACCACTGCAGCAGGCAATCTCATGAGGTGGTGTTGACTGCAAGGGCCTGTAACAGGGTGATATAATAGACAGCCAAGTGATGAATTGTTTTTTGTTCTAAAGAAAGGATAACGCCTTTTGCTAATGCACTCCACGACCAAAATGACTCTACTGGTTGTTTCTGCTTGGCTGGGGAATTAGCTTACTAGTTTATCAAGCTAAGAATTCTCACATAACACACATTACCTGTTGTTGTTTATGAAGCCGTCTGTGCCACCAGGGCAGTATCTCCTGTCACTATTAGAGGCCTCATGATGGCATGCCCTTTTCATAAGAGTCAAGGGAGACTGCAACAAGGGAGACGGCAACAACATAGGAGGTGTCACAAGGGTACTTGTGTCGCATGACACACTTTTATTCTGAGGTCTTGCCTGACAAGCTGTGAAAATAGCAAGTGAACAGTGGATGAAATCATTTTTTGGAGGTCCCTAAACCATTCCAATCACATTGCTGGACATGTTATGATAGCCAACTTTGCTCCTTTTGGTAGGTCCCAGCATCCGTTCATGGCCAGGGGATCAGTTTGGCACCCAACTGTGCACTTGGTCTAAGAGAAAAACAGGGTCAAAGATTATCGTCCCTCAATTATAAACATGATTACGTTATTTCTTAAGCTGCGGTTGGAAGCTAATTCTATGCTTTACAGATGTAGACAGACTGGCTCCAGATTGGATTAGATTGACACCGGTGACGGTGCTAGTGATGATAGTGATAATGATTGGTCTAGCTACCGGTATACTCACTTTTCAGTCTCAAACGGCTGTGATCCTTTGATTTGAACGGTCTGGTGGCGATGAAACAATGGCATCCCATCCAATGAGGAGGTTCATTTATCTGGCCCAGGTTACCCCGGTGGCAGGAGTTTGACCCGGGTGAAAAGTGATTGCATTCATTTCAGAACCGGGCTGCCTCCCGGGCACTATAATAAATGTCTGACTCATATCGATGCCACATAGGCCGTTTCAAAAGGGATTAGTTGCTTTTTAGGGGCAGTTGCTCTTAACTTTTTTGGGATGGTGGTTAGCGTTCTTGTCTGGAATTGGGCCAGTTAATGTAGCCATGGCATGACTAAACCAGTGTTGTGTTTGTACAGACAACAGAGCAATAAATGGAAGAAGGGAGTCGGGCAGGAAAAAGGAGAGGGATGTGAGAGAAAAGATCGACATTTTGAACAAAAACTAACAAACAAGACAAAAGCAAATGGATTAGGCTGCAGTCACATACAGAAATCTGATAAATAACCCAATGTCAAAACACAGTATTAAAGTGTCCAAATCAATAACCAATATGCAGAATTAGTTTGTGATAAAACTAACAGCTCAAAAACCAGACGGAATCTGGGAATAATGGGTACATCACTTTTCAGCTGTGCTAACATAATTCAAAAGGGTTTTCTAATGATCAATTAGCCTTATAAAATGATAAACTTGGATTAGCTAACACAATGTGCCATTGGAACACAGGAGTGATGGTTGTTGATAATCAGCCTATGTAGATATTCCATTTAGTGTAGATTGATGAGGGAAAAAAATAAACAATTGAATCTATTTTAGAATAAGACTGTAACCTAACAAAATGTGGGGAAAAAATCCAGGGGTCTGAATACTTTCCAAAGGCACTGTAGGTGTTTTTATGCTGTTGTTCAAAAGTGAAATAGGTGTATTCATGCTGTTGTTCAAACGCACTTATCGGTTTTATATAAGTAGTTCGAAAACTTCATATTTCTGTCATGCTGCTTTGTTGATAACTCCAACCACCTTGTGTCCCGGGAATTCAGCCAATCAGCGGCCGCCACTGGCATCTTTTTAATTGTATTTTTAAATCATCACTGTATGTGTTAATTTCCTGAAAATAACTCCAAATATATATGTTTTATAATTTATTTCCCTGAGCCTCCTTTTGCCATTGAAATGCTCAGTCTAAACGTGTGGGCGTGTTGATGCATATTTAAATATATTCATATACACACAGCCCTGATTGACGGATAGGATCATAGACACAAGAGAGCCTAATTTTTACATCACTGGTTAGAAGAGAATTTGTTGAAGACAGATGGAGATTCTGGGAGGCTGCTGAAATGGGGCAGAAACAAATCAGTTGCTATGTTACTTTACTTCAACGAATTACGACCCGGCATAGGATATCAACACTGACTAGTGTTGGCTGTTATTTAGGTGATAGTTTGAACCTGAAATCGGTGTATTGTCGTGCGGCTATCGGCTTTTATACAGAGAGTGCCCAAAATTTTCTGTGCCATTTTGAGCTTAAAAATTATAACGGCGTTCTAAGTCCTGCCAAGGACAGATGCGTACAAAATCAACAGTATCAAACCAAATATACAGTTGAAGTCTGAAGTTTACATACACTTAGGTTGGAGTCATTAAAACTCGTTTTTCAACCAGTCCACAAATTTCTTGTTAACAAACTATAGTTTTGGCAAGTCGGTTAGGACATCTACTTTGTGCATGACACAAGTAATTTTTCCAACAATTGTTTACAGACAGATTATTTCACTTATAATTGACTGTATCACAATTCTAGTGGGTCAGAAGTTTACATACACTAAGTTGACTGTGCTTTTAGACCTCCACAAGTCTGGTTCATCCTTGGGAGCAATTTCCAAACGCCTGAAGGTACCACACTGATCTGTACAAACTATAGTACGCAAGTATAAACACCATGGGACCACACAGCCATCATACCGCTCAGTAAGGAGACGCATTCTGTCTCCTAGAGATGAACGTACTTTGGTGCGGAAAGTGCAAATCAATCCCAGAACAGCAAAGGACCTTGTGAAGATGCTGGAGGAAACAGGTACAAAAGTATCTATATCTACAGTAAAACGAGTCCTATATCGACATAACCTGAAAGGCCGCTCAGCAAGGAAGAAGCCACTGCTCCAAAACCGCCATAAAAAAAGCCAGACTACAGTTTGCAACTGCACATGGGGACAAAGATCATACTTTTTGGAGAAACATCCTCTGGTCTGATGAAACAAAAATATAACTGTTTGGTCATAATGACCATCGTTATGTTTGGAGGAAAAAGGGGGAGGCTTGCAAGCCGAAGAACACCATCCCAACTGTGAAGCACGAGGGTGGCAGCATCATGTTGTGGGGGTGCTTTGCTGCAGGAGGGACTGGTGCATTTCACAAAATAGATGGCATCATGAGGGAAATTATGTGGGTATATTGAAGAACATCTCAAGACATCAGTCAGGATGTTAAAGCTTGGTCGCAAATGGGTCTTCCAAATGGACAATGACCCCAAGCATACTTCCAAAGTTGTGGCAAAATGGCTTAAGGACAACAAAGTCAAGGTATTGGAGTGGCCATCACAAAGCCCAGACCACAATCCCATATAAAATTTGTGGGCAGAACTGAAAAAGTGTGTGCGAGCAAGGAGGCCTACAAACATGACTCAGTTACACCAGCTCTGTTTAGAGGAATGGGCCAAAATTCACCCAATTTATTGTGAGAAGCTTGTGGAAGGCTACTCTAAACGTTTGACCCAAGTTAAAAAATTTAAAAGGCAATTCTACCAAATAGTAATTGAGTGTATGTAAACTTCTGACCCACTGGGAATGTGATGAAAGAAATAAAAGTTGAAATAAATCACTCTTTACTATTATTCAGACATTTCAAATTCTTAAAATAAAGTGCTGATCCTATCTGACCTAAGAAATTGAAAATTTACTAGGATTAAATGAGTTTACATTTATTTGGCTAAGATGTATGTAAACTTCCGACTTCAACTGTATGAATCTGTTTAAAGCAATCAATTCAATATACTCGTGATGACTAAAAACGTATATAAAGAAGCAAAAAATTGTGTAATTCCACAACATTTTATGTGGTAAAAATGTGAGCTTGTATAATGTAGTAACTGTCCACATTGGGCAAATTGGTGTAATATAAAATAAAGAATGTACCACAAGCAGACATTCACTTTTTTTTACTGAAAGATGATCCCAAGCGATTACCCACGATGTTAACTAACAATTGAATTCAATAATTAATTGTTTGAGACGACAGTACAACCATCAAGATTAGGGATGCACGATATATCGGTAAGCATATCAGAATCGGCCGATATTAGCTGAAAATGCCAACATCGGCATGGGCCCAATGTCTAGTAGAGGTCGACCGATTATGATTTTTCACCGCCGATACCGATTATTGGAGGACCAAAAAGGCCGATACCGATTAATCGGCCGTTTTTTTTATTTCTTTATTTGTAATAATGACAATTACAACAATACTTAATGAACACTTATTTTAACTTAATATAATACATCAATAAAAATCTATTTAGCCTCAAATAAATAATGAAACATGTTCAATTTGGTTTAAATAATGCAAAAACAAATTGTTGGAGAAGCAAGTAAAAGTGCAATATGTGCCATGTAAATAAGCTAACATTTAAGTTCCTTGCTCAGAACATGAGAACATATGAAAGCTGGTGGTTCCTTTTAACATGAGTCTTCAATATTCCCAGGTAAGATGTTTTAGGTTGTAGTTATTATAGGAATTATAGGACTATTTCTCTCTATATGACTTGTATTCCCTGTGGCTCAGTTGGTAGAGCATGGTGTGTGCAACGCCAGGGTTGTGGGTTCGATTCCCACGGGGGGCCAGTACAAAAAAAAAATGCATGAAATGAAATGTATGCATTCACTACTGTAAGTCGCTCTGGATAAGAGCGTCTGCTAAATGACTAAAATGTAAATTTAAAATGTATTTCATATACCTTTGACTATTGGATGTTCTTAAAGGCACTTTATTATTGCCAGTGTAACAGTATAGCTTCCGTCCCTCTCCTCGCTCCTACCTGGGCTTGAACCAGGAACACATCGACAACAGCCACCCTCGATGCAGCTTTACCCATGTAGAGCAAGGGAAACAACTACTCCAAGTCTCAGAGTGAGTGACCTTTGAAACGCTATTAGCGAGCACCCGGCTAACTAGCTAACCATTTCACATCGGTTACACCAGCCTAATCTCAGGAATAGATAGGCTTGAAGTCATAAACAGCGCAATGCATTGCGATGGGCTGCTGGCAAAACGCACGAAAGTGCTATTTTGAATGAACGCTTACGAGCCTGCTGGTGCCTACCACCGCTCAGTCAGACGGCTCTATCAAATCATAGACTTAATTATAACATAATAACACACAGAAACACGAGCCTTAGGTCATTAATATGGTAGAATCCGGAAACTATCATCTCGAAAACAAAACATTCCTGTTACATTGCACAATCTTCAATGTTATGTCATAATTACGTAAAATTCTGGCAAATTAGTTCGCAACGAGCCAGGCGGCCCAAACTGTTGCATATACCCTGACTGCGTGCAATGAATGCAAAATGACACAATTTCATCTGGTTAATATTGCCTGCTAACCTGGATTTCTTTTAGCTAAATATGCAGGTTTAAAAATATATACTTCTGAGTATTGATTTTAAGAAAGCCATTGATGTTTATGGTTGGGTACAGTCGTGCAACGGTTGTGCTTTTTTTGCAAATGCGCTTTTGTTAAATCATCCCCGTTTGGCGAAGTCGGCTGTCTTTGTTAGGAAGAAATAGTCTTCACAGTTCGCAACGAGCCAGGCGGCCCAAACTGCTGCATATACCCTGACTCTGTTTGCAGAGACACACTTTCCCTAGTTAAAAGAAATTCATGTTAGCAGGCAATATTAACTAAATATGCAGGTTTCAAAATATATACTTGTGTATTGATTTTAATTAAGGCATTGATGTTTATGGTTGGAGCAACATGTACCTAAGCGATTATATGCAACGCAGGACAGGCTAGATAAACTAGTAATATCATCAACCATGTGTAGTTAACTAGTGATTATGATTGATTGATTGATTGTTTTTTATAAGATAAGTTTAATGCTAGCTAGCAACTTACCTTGGCTTCTTACTGCATTCGCGTAACCTCGTGGAGTGCAATGTAAAGCAGGTGGTTAGAGCGTTGGACTAGTTAACCGTAAGGTTGCAAGATTGAATCCCTGAGCTGACAAGGTAAAAATCTGTCGTTCTGCCCCTGAACAAGGCAGTTAACCCACCGTTCCTAGGCCGTCATTGAAAATAAGAATGTGTTCTTAACTGACTTGCCTAGTTAAATAAAGGTCTAAAAAATAAAAAATAAAATAAATTTAAAAAATCGGACAAATCGGCGTCCAAAAATATCGATTTCCGATTGTTATGAAAACTTGAAATCAGCCATAATTAATCGGCCATTCCGATTAATCGGTCGACCTCTAATGTCTAGTTTAACGCCGATGTGCAAAACCGATGTCAAAGCTGACGTGCATACCTATATAACGTAGGTAGATGACGTAATGACGCCACGAAAAATAAAGCTCCACACGTGTAACACAGCATTCCAAACCTAGCCCACAATTTCTGCTGTGTGGATCGAGCAGTAAACAAGTCGAGCAGTTATTTGAAAGAGTAAGAAAATTTCAGCGAGACAACTCAAAGTTGAAATCCATTATCGCCAAGATAATAGAATTCATTGCCCTTGACAATCAACCATTCTCTGACGTGAATGATGTTGGCTTTCGCCGACTGGTCGAGCACCTCGAGCCCCGGTACACACTACCAAGTAGGCGCTATTTTTCAGATGTTGCCCTACCGGAGTTACACAGTACTGTTGAAACGCACATCCGTGAGCTTCTTGCTATGGGCGTCACTGCTATTAGCGTCACTGCTATTAGCTTCACGACTGACATTTGGACCAGTGATGTCAGCCCCATGAGCATGCTGACAACTGGCTCGAGAAATAAGCTCATCAACTGCATCTGTATCAGACATAATACCCTCTGTCATGGCATTGAAACACCTGCTCAACAAAACCCCACTGTCTATGTCAGAAATTAACTTGGAAAAGTACTCTACTAGAGGCTGTGAACAAGCAATTCGGTGGCATTCTCTCTGAGCTTCTACTGTGTCGCCACCATACTTGATGCTAGGTACAAGGACCGCTACTTCGATGCAGACAAGAAACATGGTTTACGTGAAATGTTAGACACAGCTGGACAAGATGGAAACGGACACAGTGACAGTGCGCATGAGAAAGAAAGGCCACAGACAGACAAAGCTGAAACTTCACTGCTTGATATGTATGATGAAATCCTGGTTGAGAATGAACCGACTGAACAACGAAACAGCACAGCAAGTAAGTAAAATAAATAGGTTTTGATTATGTTTTACTGGCAATGGGGACATACATAAATTCCAACAAAATAACTTTTTGGTCAGTGTGTGTGTGTGTATGTTTCAACTATTTAATTGTACTCGAATGCTTAAAAGGCCGCTAAAATTGTAAACATCGGTCATCGGTATCAGATTTTTTGGCAAGGAAGATATTGGATATATCGGTATCGGCCAAAAATGTCATATCGGTGCATCCCTAATCAGGATTAATTGTCAGATCCAACAGCAGATCTCTTAGTTTCGTGGGTCCTGGAACTAGTATCTCTGTTTTGTCGGAGTTTAAAAGTAAACTCGGACAAAACAGAGATGCTAGTTCTAGGTCCCAAGAAACAAAGAGATCTGCTGTTGGATCTGACAATTAATCTTGATGGTTGAACAGTCATCTAAAAAAAACTGAAGGCCCTCGGTCTTACTCTGGACAATGATCTCTCCATTGACGAAACTATCAATATTTCATGGACAGCTTTTTTCAAATTTTGTAACATTGCAAAAATCCGAAACTTTTTGTCCAAAAATTATGCAGAAAAGCTAATCCATGCTTTTTTCACTTCTAGATTAGACTACTGCAATGCTCTACTCTTCGGCTACCCGGATAAAGCACTAAATAAAATTCAGTTAGTACTAAACACGGCTGCTAGACTCCTGAACAGAAGCAAAACATTTCTACGCAAACAGCTGGAGGCAGGGCTTTCTCCTATATAGCTCCATTTTTATGGAATGGTCTGCCTATCCATGTGAGAGACGCAGACTCGATCTCGACCATTAAGTCTTTCCTGAAGACTCATCTCTTCAGGTGGTCCTATGATTGAGTGTAGTCTGGCCAAGGGGTGCAATGTGAACGGCAAGGCACTGGAGCGACGAACTCCCCTTGCTGTCTCTACCTGGCCTGCTGAGTCACTCACTGGCTTTCTAGTGCTCTTCCATGCCGTCCCTAGGAGGGGTGCGTCACTTGAGTGGCTTGAGTCACAGACATGATCTTCCTGTCCGGTTTTGCCTCCCCTTGGGCTCGTGCAGTGGAGAAGATCTTCGTGGGCTTTACTCAGCCTTGTCTCAGGGTAGTAAGTTTGTGGTCTGTTGATATCCCTCTAGTGGTGTGGGGGCTTGTGCTTTGGCAAAGTGGATGGGGTTATATCCTGCCTGGTTGGCCCTGTCCGGGGGTATCGTCGGACGGGACCAGTTTCCCCCGACCCACCCCTGGTCTCAGTCTCCAGTATCTATGCTGCAATAGTCTATTTGCCAGAGGGCTAGGGTCAGTGTGTTATATCTGGTGTAATTCTCCTGTCTTATCTGGTGTCCTGTGTGAATTTAAGTATGCTCTCTTTAATTCTCTCTCTCCCCTCCCGGAGGACCTGAGCCCTAGGACTACCTGGCCTGATGACTCCTGGCTGTCCCCAGTCCACCTGGGTGTGCTGCTGCTCAGTTTCAACTGTTCTGCCTGCAGCTAGGGAACCCTGACCATGACCTGTTCACCGGACGTGCTAGGCTGGGTTTCTGTATAGCACTTTAACCTCTGCTGATGTAAAAAGGGCTTTATAAACAAATGATTACATTTGATGGATTGTGTTAGTCAAAGTATGATACTATATTTGGGCTTGAAGTGGGAAATCCGATGTCGGGACCTGGAATTTTTTTATGTTTCAATGTCGTGACATTTTACTTGAAAATGTACATAATCCATTGGATATTTTTGTTAATTTTCACTTATTGTTTAGCTAGTCTAGTCTGTATAAAATTATGACCATTTTATAATGGTTTAATTGCATGATATGATTGCATTAGTCGCCCCAAGATGAATGGTTTTGACCACTAAAGTCATGCCTCACTGCTATAATTAGTGCAGCTAAACCAAAGTGTGAAATGATAGGCCTCTCTTCTATAATGAACAGGGACCCGCAAAAAAATATTAAAAAGGGACTTCTTTATTTATTTTGTTTTGCTGTTACATTTGGGTTTCGTGAACGATGTGCTCTGGGTGTTTTCACGTCATTTGCAATGTGTATCATGAGAAAAGTTATTGTATGCCTATCATTTCACTTCCCCTGTGAGAACCCTGAACACGGGCTGACTGTTTGCTGTACTGCAGAAAAGCCTGCCAGCAGCCTACCTACTCAAGGTTGCGCCTTGTCCATTACAATGTAGAAAGACACATGCATCTTATTGAAGATGCCAATACTTTGGAGATAACAATAAATGGCAAAGCTAAATATACTGGTTTGGTTTCCATCTATGGCAAAGTTTTCCCAAAATGCTTATGACAAATCCAGCTCCAGAACCAGCCTAGCCAGATGGCTAATCTTTTGAATCGTAAAAAAACAAAAAACAACAATAGCTAGATAAGTTTAGGAAGATAGCTGTCAGTTCCCTATTTGTTGATGTTTCTCCACTCCACGTGGAAATCACCATGAAGTTCTTTCCCCACCCCAATTCGTGAATATGTATAAGTAGCCTACTTATTCTTTGGAAGTCGAACCTAAACAAGCATTTCCGTTCTAGGGCAAAAATGACGTTGAAATAGGGGCGGCATTGCCCTCTGGTGGGCGCCTTCAAAATATGACAATGAAGCACAGTAAATTAAGCTTACTCATTAAATTGTTTAAAAAATATATACAATTACATATATTGCTTACTTAGTGAGCCTTACTACTTTAACAATGGAGAGTTTAAAAATGCCCCTAAGTTAAATTTAACCGTGCGCTCTAGACTGTGCAGTAGCCTGAACCTTTAAAGTGACCTTACCGCAGGACCGTCTGTCGTTGTGTAGCGAACGGTGATCTGGAAAGCCCGATGCGGCCGTATCACATAGGCTGGGAGGCTGATATTCAGCGAAGATCCATAGTCTGTGAATGGGTCTACCCGGTAGGTGAGCGACGGGGAAATGTCCTGGGCACCGGTGGAGCCAGGCACCTTGCAGTCTATGGAATGAATTAGCAAGGATGGGTGAGTGTCCAAAACCAAAGTCTGCACTCCTGGTTGGAGAGCCACAAGTTCCAGGACTTGCCACCCAGTGATCTCCTTTACGGCAAAGTTGAGGCGGAGGTCGAGATGGAAGTGGCGAAGCTTGAAGCAGTGGAAGTTGGACGCAGAGGCGATGTCGACAAGGCGACACTGACCCAGACCTTGGCCGCCCTCACACGACTTGCTAGGCACTGTGAGCACTTTGCGGCAGCAACACAGTGTCGGACGCTGGAATTGGGCCATTATAACCTCCAGGGAGGAATAAATGACCGCGCAAAAAGGAACAACAACCGTAGTTGAAGCGTATAAAATGTGCAAATTAGCTAGATATGTCAGCTCCAGAGTAGCTGCCACATAGCTAATGAGCTAGCTGCCGACATGTTACTTTGTAGAAAAGGGCCTTTGGTTGGGCAACTACTTCCAGAGTGACATTACGAACAAAAAACATTAGAAAAAAAGTGTTTCAGAAAAGGACATCAAAACAAAAACAATATGTAAAATCCATCGGGACCGAAGTTGAACGAGTTCTGCATTTCCAAGTCTTAGACTTACGCAAAGAGAGAAGATTCTGGGCGACTGTTAGACAGACTTGTGAGAAACAATGTTGCGCGAATAAATAATAAGAAAAGGGTGAACATACAGAAGAGGGGAAAAGTTTAAATGAAAGGAGCTTGGGCTATGTGACTCCCGTAGAAAACAGGAAGTAAAAAAAAAAACTGGGAGGAAATATTTGAGACAGGAAAGTTTTAAAGCTGTAGAATGTAGGGGGGCGCTACAGAGACGAGTGGACTCAGCAAGGTAGCCTATACATAGCCTATAGCAACATGTAGCCTAATTAGCCTTAGCATCAGCTCTAACTCGACGTTAACAAAACGCATATATTTCTGTAGCCTTCTTCCACGGAGCGAATAGTCATTGAATGTAAAACAAATTGGCGTTGCACAAGTGACATGCATTATGCTGGAAACTGCGTGAAACTGATACATATTTCACACTCATGGCAGAGAAAGGTAGACGGCCATAGTGTAAATGTGATACTTTGTATCAATGGGTATCCGTTTGCATAGCCGGAAACCACCATCCCCTGAGAGTAGTTACAATGTATAACCTTTATTCGTAATTGTTTCCTCGTTGCCCTGGATATGTTGTTGGTGTCCTTGGCTTGCGCTCAGCGGTTTGTAGGGGGCAAGCGGGGGGAGGGGTGTTCCCGACCCGGAATTCTACAGGAGGACGATGGAGGGGATGCCGCCGTGCGCATGACGACAAACGTGCAGTTGCTCCATGTGAACCAGATGATGCCCCAGTTTGTCCACAATCCACATTCAAGCCCATGTTTGCACTAGCAGTTCTGGTGGTGGTGGTGGTGGTGGTGGGGGGGGGGGGGGGGGCAGTGCCCCATGACAATTTTGGACCCCCTTGTGGCCCCCCCTAAATGTGGAGTATGAAATCATTTTTACATAACAAATTTTTGCTATCTTTCTTTTTTTTACATCCTTTATTAGACAGTGGCAACAGGGAACATGGTCTTTTGCCTGCAATGCAGTGAAGAAAACGATATGACAACAATAACATGAAATTTAACTGGCCCCTCTAACAGTACAACTGGCCCCAGCTTGGCTCCCCCCCCAGTTGAAATGTTCTAGAACCACCACTGCATGTTTGAACATTTTCAAGGCAAACAACATATGGTGGTTGTTGTATCACATTGCAACTGTAGCTGTGATGAAATGTGAGACCCCTTTCGGGCGTCCCAGCTAATTACAATAGCTAAAATGTCACATGGACCCTATTGATAAATTACACTGAACAAAAATATAAACGCAACATGTAAAGTGTTGGTCCCATTTTTCATGAGCTGAAAAAAAAGATCCCAGACATTTTCCATATGCACAAAATGCGTATTCTACTTTTAAACTCGGACAAAACAGAGATGCTAGTTCTAGGTCCCAAGAAACAAAGAGATCTTCTGTTGAATCTGACAATTAATCATGATGGTTGTACAGTCGTCTCAAATAAAACTGTGAAGGACCTCAGCGTTAATCTGGACTCTGATCTCTTTTGACGAACATATCAAGACTGTTTCAAGGACAGAATTTTTTCCATCTAGATAACATTGCAAAAATCAGAAACCTTTTGTCCAAAAATTATGCTGAAAAATTCATCCATGCTTTTGTCACTTCTATGTTAGACTACTGCAATGCTCTACTTTCCGGCTACCTGGATAAAGCACAAAATAAAGTTCAGTTAGTGCTAAACATGGCTGCTAGAATCTTGACTAGAACCCCCAAAAATGTATCATATTACTCCAGTGCTAGCCACTACACTGGCTTCCTTTTAAGGCTAGGGCTGATTTCATTGTTTTTCTGCAAACCTACAAAGGCCTCCTTACTGTCCCTAGAATTTCTAAGCAAACAGCTGGAGGCAGGGCTTTCTCCTATAGAGCTCAATTTTTATGGAATGGCCTGCCTATCCATGTGAGAGACGCAGACTCGGTCTCAACCTTTAAGTTTTTACTGAAGACTCATCTCTTCAGTAGGTCCTATGATTGAGTGTAGTCTGGCCCAGGAGTGTGAAGGTGAACGGAAAGGCACTGGAGCAACGAACTGCCCTTGCTGTCTCTGCCTGGCCTGCTGAGTCACTCACTGGCTTTCTAGTGCTCTTCCATGCCGTCCCTAGGAGGGGTGCGTCACTTGAGTGGCTTGAGTCACAGACATGATCTTCCTGTCCGGTTTTGCCCCCCCTTGGGGTCATGCTGTGGGGGAGATCTTCGTGGGCTATACTCGGCCTTGTCTCAGGATAGTAAGTTGGTGGTTGAAGACATGCCTCTAGTGGTGTGGGGGCTGTGCTTTGGCAAAGTGGGTGGGGTTATATCCTGCCTATTTGGCCCTGTTCGGAGGTATCGTCGGACGGGGCCACAGTGTCTCCCGACCCCTCCTGTCTCAGCCTCCAGTATTTATGCTGCAATAGTTTATGTGTCGGGTGGCTAGGGTCAGTCTGTTATATATGGAGAATTTCTCCTGTCTTATCCGGTGTCCTGTGTGAATTTCAGTTTTTGCTCTCTCTCTGAGACCTAGGACCATGCCTCAGGACTACTTGGCGTGATGACTCCTTGCTGTCCATCTGGTCGTGCTGCTGCTCCATTTTAAACTGTTCTGCCTGCGGCTATGGAACCCTGACCTGTTCACTGGACGTGCTACCTTGTCCCAGACCTGCTGTTTTCAACTCTCTAGAGACAGCAGGAGCGGTAAAGATACTCTGAATGATCGGCTATGAAAAGCCAACTGACGTTTACTCCTGAGGCACAACCACTGTGATTATTATTATTTGACCCTGCTGGTCATCTATGAACATTTGAACATCTTGGCCATGTTCTCCACCCGGCACAGCCGGAAAAGGACTGGCCACCCCTCATAGCCTGGTTCCTCTCTAGGTTTCTTCCTAGGTTCTGGCCTTTCTAGGGAGTTTTTCCTAGCCACCATGCTTCTACACCTGCATTGCTTGCTGTTTGGGGTTTTAGGCTGGGTGTCTATACAGCACTTTGTGACATCCGCTGATGTAAGAAGGGCTTTATAAATACATTTGATTGATATTTATCTCAAGTTTTGTGCACAAATTCTTTTGCATCCCTGTTTGTGAGCATTTCTCATTTGCCAAGATCTATCCACCTGACAGGTGTGGCATCTCAAGAGCTGATTAAACAGCATGATCATATCGCAGGTGTACCTTGTGCTTGGGACAATAAAAGGCCACTTAAGCAGTTTTGTCATAGTTGGCAGTACGTCCAACTGGCCTCAACACCGCAGATCATGTGTAACCACGCCAGCCCAGGACCTCCCAAGTAGGTGGGCATACCTATACCCTATACCCATCCATGGCTGCACCCCTGCACGGTCATGTGAAATCCATAGATTAGGGCCTAATGAATTTATTTCAATTGACTGATGTCCTCATAAGAACTCAGTACAATCGTTGAAATTGTTGCATGTTGCGTTTATATTTTTGTTCAGTATACATCAAACATGGATACAGGCACAACTGTCTTCACCGGCATAATGAATGAGGCACCAAATATTCTGGACATTCCTCGCAAAATATTTCTTCCAGCACCTGGGCTTTTGTTGCATTGCATGCACTATCACAACAGCTGTTCATCACTTGATTTAGGAAAATTCCTTGATGGATCAAATGATGATGTGTGAAAATATGGCGTAACTAATCAGCTTGACACCAAATGCACATCCAACAAGTATTATGCATAATTATTGAAGAACCACATTAATGACAGTATCAATTTATCTTTTAAGCATCAAGGTAAGGTGAGTGGGGCCAAGCTTCCTGCCATTCAGGACCTCTATACCAGGCGGTGTCAGAGGAAAGCCCAAAAAAATTGCCAAAGACTCCAGCCACCCTAGTCATAGACTGTTCTCTCTGCTACCGCACGGCAAGCAGTACCGGAGCGCCAAGCCTAGGTCCAAAAGGCTTCTTAACAGCTTCTACCCCCAAGCCATGAGACTCCTGAACAGCTAATCAAGTGGCTACCTGGACTATTTGCATTGTCCCCCACCCCCCATTTTTACGCTGCTGCTACTTTCTGTTTATTATTCATGCATAGTCACTTTACCTCTACCTACATGTACATATTACCTCAATTACCTCGACTAACCAGTGCCCCTACACATTGACTCTGTACCGGTACCCCCTGTAGATAGCCTCGCTACTGTTATTTAATTGTTGCTCCTTAATTATTTGTTATTTTTCTTATTTTTAATTTGATTTATTTTTTACTTCAGTTCATTTTAGTAAATACTTTAAAACATTTTTACTTAACTGCATTGTTGGTTGAGGACTTGTAAGCATTTCACTGTAAGATGATTTCACTGTAACAAATACGATTTGATTTGATTTGACTCTTTCGGTTAGAAGCATTCAATTTTGCAATCACATTTATTATTTTGGATTTGTGTGCCCATTAATGTTTTTTCACCCTGTAACATAAGGAGACACAATGTTATCTAGTTACACTGCATTTCTGAGATCTCTAAACAAAAAAACTGTCCGTCAGCTAGATCCAGGATTCTTACAGGGTTCAAGTTCAATGTCTTATTTAACTGATTAATGCTTGATATATGATATAATGACATCTTACACTGACGTAAATGCAAGGACAGAAAAGTAATGTTTTATGTCACATGATTTTGGAGATATCCATTAAGACACCAACCATCATAATGGGTTAAACAGGTTTTAACTCAACTCGGGAATTTGATTGAATATAGCTATTGATTGTGTGTGTGCATTTGTGTTGTCAGTATTAATGTGTGTGCATGTTATGTGTGTGTGTGAGCAAATGTCTGTGTATTGGAGTGTCTGTGTGAGTGTGCATCACCACCCTCTGTAGCGTTATACGATCGAGGACGGGGAAGTTGCCATACCAAGTAGTGATGCAGCCAGTCAAGATGCTAACAGTGGTGCAGCTGTAGAACGTTTTGAGGAGAAAGAGGCGCTGTCACGCCTTCATGACTGTGCGTGTGGACCATTTTAAGCCCTTAGAGAAACTTGAAGCTCTCGCCCTGCTCCACTGCAGCCCTGTCGATGTGGATGGGGCATACTCGTTTCCTGGAGTCCACGATCAGCTCCTGGCTCTTACTGACGTTGAGGGAGAGGTTTTTGTCCTGGCACAACACTACCAGGTCACTGTCTGTAAACAGCGGCATAGGCAGAAATTGCTGTGTGGCTGGGCATAAGTAAAAGTGACTGGGCCAACATTATCCAGCAAAAATACCCTGACATATTTACGTGAACATTTTTGCAATCAAATAGCATAATTTAACACATAACACAGGATACATTTTACATTTACATTTACGTCAGACGCTCTTATCCAGACCAAGAAACACCACAAATTTCCCTTGAGAAGCAAGCCCGTTAGTAGCAGTAGTGTAGGCCTAGTGATATTTCTTTAGGCACTGGTGTGTTTTTTGTGTGTTTTTATTTGCAACAGGCCTACAAAACAGGCCGACTGTCCGACTCCAACAGTAAACAAACATAATGAAATAGGCTACAATATCATAGATGACTTTCATGTTTGGGGAAGCAGCTCAGCCCCAGCTAGATTATAGATTTTTTGCCTTTTATAAACACATTTCATGCTATTCTCAAACCAAATGTTATTAGTCACATGCGCCGAATACAACAGGTGTAGACCTTGCAGTGAAATGCTTACTTACGAGCCCCTAACCAACAATGCAGTTAAAAAAAACATGAATAAGAATTAGAAATAAAAGTAACAAGTAATTAAAGAGCAGCAGTAAAATAACAATAGCAAGACTATATACAGGGGGTACCGGTACAGAGTCAATGTGCGGGGGCACCGGTTAGTTTAGGTAATATGTACATGTAGGTAGAGTTATTAAAGTGACTTTGCATCGATGATAACAACAGAGAGTAGCAGCGGTGTAAAAGATGGGGGCAATGCAAGTAGTCTGGGTAGAAATTTGATTAGATGTTAAGGAGTCTTATGGCTTGGGGGTTGTTGGTCAATTTCTTCAACAGATGATCAGGTCTATATAACTATCAAACATACATTAGTAAAGGAAAGGAAACACAGACTCTTTGTTTAAGTATTAAAATTCTCCGTTAGTAATATAATTGTAGGCAGAAGTTAGTACAGAATACAGTATATGTGTCACGAGCGGATAGAACTGTTTTAGGGTGAGTCAAGCGCAGGAGACTGAGGTCCGTTGGAACAAACTTGATTTAATAAATCCAAGGTCAAAATCCATATACGGCTGGGAGCACAACAGTCAAAAAGACTAAAAGAAACTTCGTTCAAAAAGGGCAGACGGGGCGCAGCCCGGCAACCCTACTGCCTATACAATAAGTCGTAACCCAAACAATATAACACCACACGTAACAAAGAACAATCCCGCACGAATCCTAACTAAACACAGACAGACTAAATACCCCCCCACTAATGACAAACACGAAACAGGTGCAATCAAAAAACAGACATAACTAACAGACACTGAAACACAGATCGGTGGCAGCTAGTAGGCCGGCGACGACGAACGCCGAGCACCGCCCGACCGAGGAGAGGCGCCACCTTCTGTGGACGTTGTGACAATATGATAGCTCTCCCCAGGTTCTGCAAAATGTCTAAGACATCCTGTAACTCATAAAGCCTCTCCCAGTCCTCCTTGCATGAGTTTCCCTGGCAACAAATATTTTAATAAATCTAACCTCCCCCTGACAGCAGCAACCATCTTGTCAGCAATTAAAAGCTCAGAACTGGGTTTGACCAAAACTTGACCTTTCATCACAAGTATAGGTTCATAATAAGGTGAACGAGTCCAAGCATCTTCTGACAGGTGACTGTTTTCATCAGGCCTGCGGCAGCCTTGTGTTCTCAGAAAACCAGTCATATTCTCAGAACCTCAGATAGCCAGGTGGGGCCCAGACAGGAGGAGTATGTATGAATGTAGGCGGTTTCCGCCATTTAATAGTGTCTGAAGGGCACAACACTCAAAACAGGTGTTAATACACACACAGAGGTCTCCTAGAAGTGTATGACTAGGGTGGCTGGAGTCTTTGACAACTTTTAGGGCCTTCCTCTGACACTGCCTGGTATAGAGGTCCTGGATGGCAGAAAGCTTGGCCCTGTGATGTACTGGGCCATACGCACTACCCTCTGTAGTGCCTTACGGTCGGAGGCCGAGCAGGTACCATACCAGGGTGTGATGCAACCAGTCAGGAGGCTCTCGATGGTGCAGCTGTAGAACTTTTTGAGGATCTGAGGACCCATGCCAAACCTTTTCAGTCTCTTGAGGGGGAATAGGCTTTGTCGTGCCCTCTTCATGACTGTCTTGGTGTGTTTGGACCATGATAGTTTGTTGGTGATGTGGACACCAAGGAACTTGAAGCTCTCAACCTGCTCCACTACAGCCTCGTCGATGAGAATGGGGGCCTGCTCTGTCCTCCTTTTCCTGTAGTCAACAATCAGGAAGTTCTGTCGGTCTGTATCACCACCTGGTATGGAAACTGCACCGCCCACAACCGCAGGGCTCTCCAGAGGGTGGTGCGGTGTGTCGTCCGGAACAGCTGATGCTCTCATGCATGCTTCAGTGTTGCTTGCCTTGAAGCGAGCATAGAAGTCATTTAGCTCGTCTGGTAGGCTTGTGTCACTGGGCAGCTCGCGGCTGTGCTTCACTTTTAGTCTGTAATAGTTTGCGAGCCCTGCTACATCCGACGAGTGTCGGAGCCGGTGCAGTACGATTCAATCTTAATCCTGTATTGACGCTTTGCCTGTTTGATGGTTCGTCGGAGGGCATAGCGGGCTTTCTTATAAGGGTTAGAGTCCCGCCGGGTTAGAGTCCCGCTCCTTGAAAGCGGCAGCTCTACCCTTTAGCTCAGTGCGGATGTTGCCTGTAATCCATGGCTTCTGGTTCGGGTATGTACGTACGGTCACTGTGGGGACGACATCATCAATGCACTTATTGATGAAGCCAGTGACTGATGTGGTGTACTCCTCAATGCCATCGGAAGAATCCTGGGTCATATTCCAGTCTGTGCTAGCAAAACAGTTCTGAAGCTTAGCACTTCTTTATTGACCGAGTCACTGGTGCTTCCTGCTTTAATTTTTGCTTGTAAGTGGGAATCAGGAGGATATAATTATGGTCGGATTTGCCAAATGGAGGCCGAGGGAGAGCTTTGTGTCTCTGTGTGTGGAGTAAAAGTGGTCCAGAGTCTTTTTCCCTTTGGTTGCACATTAACATGCTGGTATAAACGAGGTAAAACAGATTTAAGTTTCCCTGCATTAAAGTCCCCGACCATGAGGAGTGCCGCCTCTGGATGAGTGTTTTCCTGTTTGCTTATGGCTTTATACAGCTCATTGAGTGTGGTCTTAGTGCCAGCATCGGTATATGGTCGTAAATAGACAGCTGCGAAAAATATAGATGAAAACTCTCTTGGTAAATAGTGTGGTCTACAGCTTATAATGAGATACTGTACCTCAAGCGAGCAAATCCTTGGGACTTGCTTAATATTAGATTTTGTGCACCAGTTATTGTTTATAAATATACAAAGACAGCCACCCCTTGTCTTACCGGAGACAGCTGTTCTATCTTGCCAATGCAGCGTAAACCCCTCTAGCTATATGTTATCCGTGACGTCGTTCAGCCATGACTCGGTGAAACATAAGATATTACCGTTTTTTATGTCCCATTGGTAGGATATAAGTGATCGTGGTTTGTCTACAATTATTATCCAATGATTGTACGTTGGCTAATAGGACTGAGTGCAGAGGAAGATTACCCACTCGCCGTCGGATCCTTACAAGGCACCCCGACCTACGTCCCCGATATCTCCGTCTCTTTCTCAAGCGAATGATGGGGATTTGGGCCTTGTCAGGTGTCTGAAGTAAATCCTTCGTGTCCGACTCGTTAAAGAAAAAATCTTCGTCCAGTACGAGGTGAGTAATCGTTGTCCTGATATCCAGCAGCTATTAGGTCATAAGAGATGGTGGCAGAAACATTATGTACAAAATAAGTTACAAATAACGCGAAAAAACACACAATAGCACAATTGGTTAGGAGTCCGTAAAAGGGCAGCCATCTCCTCCGGCGCCATTGTCTTGGCAGTGACATAGTGTCCCCATGAGTGACAGAACACTGAGCCAATCATGGCACAAATAGAGAACATTACCCAATCGCGGCGCAACTAGACAACATTACCTACCCCTACAGTCCGTATTTTCCGCTGGCTGCCCCAACACCACAGAAAGCACTGAGCTAGGCTGAAACACCTGCATTTTGGAGCTGCCTTACTCAAGAAAGCAAAAAAGAGACCAAGTTAGTATGTGGCTTTATTAACTCTAACATTTAAAAAAAAATGTTTTACATGTTTTACAAACTGATATGTGACACTTATTAATGTCAATGTAACATGCAAAACAGGCAACCCCAACAAAGGTGAATGACGGGTCGCCACTGGGCCTAGGGATATTTTAGATGCTTCTCACTGACAGCTACAATCAGCCATTTCATATTTGCTTCGCGCACGCTGTGCAAACTGCAGGCTTCCCGACTGTAGGCTATGAGCTTGTGATTTACTATATGATTGCGATGTAACCCATTATATCCCAGGAATCTTTTTCTGCATTTAACCGTTCTTATTAGCCAGTAGACAATATAACCAACAAATCAAGTATATATACAGTACTAGTCAAAAGTTTGGACACACCTACTCATTCAAGGGTTTTTCTTTATTTTTACATTGTAGAATAGTGAAGACATCAAAACAATGAAAAAACACATATGGAATCATGTAGTAACCAAAAACAGAGTTAAACAAATCAAAATATATTTTATATTTGAGATTCCTCAAAGTAGCCACACTTTGCTTTGATGACAGCTTGCAAACTCTTGGCATTCTCTCAACCAGCTGAATGAGGAATGCTTTTCCAACAGTCTTGAAGGAGTTCCCATATATGCTGAGCACTTGTTGGCCGCTTTTCCTTCACTCTGCGGTCCAACTCATCCCAAACCATCTCAATTCGGTTGAGGTTGGGTGATTGTGGAGCCCAGGTCATCTGATGCAGCACTCCATCACTCTCCTTCCATGTCAAATAGCCCTTACACAGCCTGGAGGTGTGTTGGGTCATTGTCCTGTTGAAAAACAAATCATAGTCTCACTAAGCACAAACCAGATGAGATGGCGTACCGCTGCAGAATGATGTGGTGGCCATGCTGGTTAAGTGTGCCTTGAATTCTAAATAAATCACAGACAGGGCCACCAGCAAAGCACCGTCACACATCCTCCTCCATGTGGAGATCATCCATTAACCTACTCTGTGTCTCAGAAAGACATGGTGGTTGGAACCAAAAATCGTACATTTGGACAGATTTTCACCGTTCTAATGTCCATTGCTCGTGTTTCTTGGCCCAAGCAAGTCTCTTCTTCTTATTGGTGTCCTTTAGTAGTGGTTTCTTTGCAGAATTTTGACCATGAACACCTGATTCACGCAGTCTCCTCTGAACAGTTGATGTTGAGATGTGTCTGTTACTTGCACTCTGTGAAGCATTTATTTGGGCTGCAATCTGAGGTGCAATTAACTCTAATGAACTTATCCTCTGCAGAAGAGGTTACTCTGGTTCTTCCTTTCCTGTGGTGGTCCTCATGAGAGCCAGTTTCATCATAGCGCTTGATGGTTTTTGCAACTGCACTTGAAGAAATGTTCAAAGTTCTTGACATTTTCCGGATTGACTGACCTTCATGTCTTAAAGTAATGATTGACTTTTGTTTCTCTCTGCTTATTTGAGCTGTTCTTGCCATAATATGGACTTGGTCTTTCACCAAATAGGGTCATCTATACCACCCCTACCTTGTCACAACAAAACTGATTGGCTTTAACGCATTAAGGAAAGAAATTCCAGAAATGTACTTTTAACAAGGCACACCTGTTAATTGAAATGCATTCCAGCTGACTACCTCATGAAGCTGGTTGAAAGAATGCCAAGAGTGTGCAAAGCTGTCATCAAGGCAAAGGGTTGCTATTTTGAATAATCTCAAATATATTTAGATTTGTTTAACACATTTTTGGTTACTACATGATTCCATATGTGTTATGTCATAGTTTTGATGTTTTCACTAGTAAAAATAACCAAAAACTTGAGTAGGTGTGTCCAAACTTTTAACTGTTACTGTGTCAATATATATATATATATTTTAAGACCCCCTGATTTAGGCCAGTATTAAATCTGGCAGGACCTGGCTTCGCCTCGTTTTGTATATCATATGTAGATCTTATGTTCTCCCTTCATCAAGCATAGCCTACCACCCCTCTCCCACATTCCCAGATATTCTGTGTTTAAGTATTGCACATTTCAATATTCAAATGTAAGTTGTATTCCCAATTCAGCATGTTGCTGACACTTGTAACCCCCCCCCCCCCCCCCCCCCCCCACAAGAAATTCTCCTTTTCTCCCTCACCCATCAACAACACTGACAAAGAACACACAGGTAAACCTAAAATAGTTTTATTGACAGCATATTTAAAAGCGATCCCTTTCCACTCCATCCTACCCTGTTAACAAGGCAATAATGAAGTCATGCTAAGGCTATAAAAAGTAATAGAAATGACAAAACGACACACATTCTGCAAGGCTTGCCGAGGTTATTCGTAGTTACAGTATGAGCATCATCTCAATACTGCAAAGACAGGATAGAGGTTCCCTACTACACCCAGTGCAGGAGTGTTATAATCTGTGTGGTTCTGGTCCAAACAGTGTCAATTAGCGGATTGACAACACACACATAAAAGATTCACTGGGTCAGGGCAAAGAGAATGCAATCTTGTTCAAATCACAAAGACATTGTGCTCAACAGGCATCTTTTATGTCACCATAATAATAATAATGAACAGTCGCAGGACCTCCCCTCCCCAACAGATGGCACTGGCGACCCCCTGTAGCTTCACCATCAGTGCAAAAGGGCTGTGACAAACAGTAACAACAAACTGAAGTTAACAGCAATCAAAAGAATCATGATAATAAAAAGTCAGAAGTAAGAGAGTTAAGAGAGGGACTAGGCTGTAGACATACAAGGCCTTTAAGAAGGGGAGATACCCTCTACCTTTAAGCAGGGTTATTTCTACCTTTAAGCACGTCCTTTTGATTGCCCAGTGAAAACACTGAGCAGCACCATTTCTCTCCTAGAGTCTTATGTCCCACTAGGCCCCACAGATCCACCACTTGTGCCAGGGTCCAGGGTTTAAGGGTGCATGGGTTCAAGTCACAAGAGAAAGGATTACAGATGTTTCAAGCCGCAAAAAAAATCAACAGCAAAGTTAGACAGCAATGATGGTAAAACACAAGTGAATATACAATAATACATTTCATACAACTACGTTGTACATACAGAGTCAGTAGAAAATAAAGCATATTTTACCACTGTAAATATATGTATATATAGATATATTCTATAAAACAGACCAGTTATGCTATGAATATAGCTACATATAAAGCTTTATTTCTTATATATTACTAAAGACAGTACAGTATCAGTGGTTCCCTGACCATTCCAGCTGAAATGGCTTCTGAGCAAGCATCTCCTCAGGGCAGCCCTTGCCTTATACCAAGGACATGATGCAACCGTAGAATTCTAATTCCATGGTCCGATGCTGCACCCCTCTACAGGCTGAGCGGTAAGCTCAGGGTGGGTAAGCAGAGGAAGAGGGTGAGACCACGGAGGGAGCGGTCAGATGGCTGGACCCCTTTGGGAGCGTCCTCCCCTCTCCTCATCTCCAGGGCACGTCTGTGCCTCCTGTACCCATTTTAGCCTTTCACAGAGATCTTGTTCTCCACGGCAGCCAGCATGGAACAGAATCGAGAGTTCTCATTGGCCAGCAGGTTGGACGGCTCGTCAAACTCCACCACCTAAATGAAATGGAGAAAACAAAACAAAACAAAACAAGGCTTTTGGGATTCCTTGGAGCATAAATGTGGGGTATCACTACATAAATGTTGATTTAGTAAGACCTAAAAGCCTTCCAAGCCCATTAGCCTGTTGTAGAGACAAGAAATGTGAATGTATGCAACCTCATTTTCCGTCTCTGTTTGACCGACCCGAGATTCGAACCCTTGTTTAAAACAACCTTGAGACCACAAAGCAGCTTCCTGCCCTACTAAAACCATGCTTGGGTTGAGCAACACAGCTTCTGGACTCACTAGCTAGCTAGTTCTGCTACACACATAGTACTAGGCGAGTGAGTGTACAGTAGATGAGCTTGTGTTGTGTGTACCTGTCCCTGGTTGAGCACCATAATGCGGTCACAGTTGAGTACGGTGTGCAGCCGGTGGGCTATGGTCAGGGTGGTGCAGTCCTGAAAGGCATTGCGGATTGTCTCCTGGATCAGAGAATCCGTCTCCGAGTCCATTGCTGCCGTTGCCTCGTCCAAGATCAAGACCTGAGAGGGGAGGTGGCACCGAGAGCTAAGTTAGAAAAGTGCTGTGACCATAGAAGACTAAAGTTCTCTTTCTACCCACAAGCTTGACTACCCAGAAAACTATTGGACGTCAACACACATGAAAATTACAATTCTCTCAATTCACATTTTGAAGGGTACCTTGCACTGTCTGAGTAGGACTCTAGCAACACAGAGCAGCTGTCTCTCTCCCATGGAGAAGTTCTCTCCATTCTCCACCACCTCTGACTCCAGCTTCAGGGGCAGCTGAGACACCTGGAGGGAAGGACAGAGAGAGGGAGAGAGTACTGAATCAAAGACAGGAAATTAAACATTGATCTAATTTCTCAGTCCTATGTTACCTCTTCCCTTCTGAGCCTCTGTGCCTATAACTCCACCCCACCTGCTGGTACACAAGCATCTTTCTAAAAACCAGTCATCTAGTATGAGCATACTCTCTCGTGTAGTCTCTTACTCTGAACAACCGAGTTCCGGATACTCACACACTCCTTCATGTGTGTCCGCTCCAGAGCGTCCCAGATCAGCTCCTCGGCGTATTGGTTAAAAGGGTCCAGGTTTGACCTGGGGGTGGATACAGGACAAGGACAACTTCAAGACAATTCATGGACAGTCACCAGAATACATTTATCAGTGGATGGGACTAAAGGAAAAATCCCTTGTGCCAACTCAGCAAAACCACATCTGGGACCACCAGGCGAGTGACAGTGTTCATTTACAGTCACAATAGTACAGTGAGCGTTTGAGTGGCGTGCCCACCTGACTGTGCCGCTGAACAGCACAGGCTCCTGAGGGATAATGGACAGCTTGCTGCGGAGGTCGGCCAGGCCGATGTCACAGATGTTGATGCCGTCCATCTTGATGGAGCCGCCACAGGGCTCCACCAGACGGAACAGAGCTACGCCCAGAGAAGACTTCCCTGGGGACAGAGCAGGGCGGGGGGGGGGGGGGGGGGGGCATACTCTGTAAAATTAGAATTATTAACATTCGCGAGCCATAAAATAAATACAGAGCTAGCTAAAACTACATTTAAAAATTTGAAATGTAGGTTTCAATAGGAATTAAGTGAAAATGACCTCGGTCCTGGATACATAACACAAGATTATATTATGTATAAGTAGGATTTTCAGATACATGATCAAACAGCGCACGGCTTCGAGAAATGTTTCACTGACTGTTTCCACTGACCTGAGCCCGTCCGGCCCACTATGCCAATCTTCTCCTTGGGACGGATGGTGCAGGACACCTTCTTGAGAACAAGTGGCAAGTTGTCTCTGTACCTCATCTCCGTCCCATCAAACACCACCTCGCCCTCCTGGGGCCAGTCTGGCGGGGGTGCCTTGTTCTTGATGCGGGCCGGGGCCTCCAGCGCTAGAGACTGGGGGAAGGCAGGGCAGACCGCTTTAGGGTTCATTATAATAATAATATTGCACTTCATTTCTTTAGCACCTTTCAAATGTATACATTGCAGTCCAAAATGTTTTTAAAAAAGTGCAGTAAAAATAACTCTGAAACTCTAGGCCTCAGCTATAAGATGTGTCTTCTTAGGGTTTCCTAGTTTTAGAATGATGAAAACACGCAGCAGCTCACAGTGGTAGTGAGACAACATATGCAGTGAGAGTGCAGTGCCATGTATTAGTAGTGTAGTAACCTCAATGTAGTGGTGAATTCTCTCCACAGAAGTGAAGCGAGCCTCAGTTTCAGAGGCTAGTCTGACTGTGAACTGGAACAGCCCTGTGAGCTGAGAGAAAGAGGGGGAGAGGGATAAGACATCTATCAAATGAAATGCATTAATGTCATCTATACTACTGTAACCATGTACTCCTCTTTTAACCAAGTATTTATAGTATCATTTGTCATTTCATATAATGGATCTACGCAGCTCTGTTTAGATATATAACAACCAATCAAGGGAAAGATGAGTGAGGAATGGAAGGGAAAGTGGAGTGACAGAAACAGAGGAGATGATAGAGGAAGTAACAGAGAGTAAGGGGGGATAGACAAGGGGAGTAATACCGGTAAGTGAAGAGAAAAGTGATGGGAAGAAGGCAGAGGAGAGCTGTGGTGGTAAGAGAAAAGCATGTATTTTATAATATATCTGCCACTGAAGCAGACACTTTTACCCTAAACCATGTACAGTGAATGTACTGCATACTGTATGTAAATGTGATCCCTGCATGAATTTAATGTACAACCTAAGCATTGCTGGTACCAAACGCTTACCAACTGAGCCAAATCATGTGTATAAAGTGATAATGGCATCAGTGCAATGTAAAAAAGAATAGGGGGGAGAGACCAAATCACCTTTAAGTAACATCAAACCAAACATTATTTCAGTTGATTTGGCCATGAAATTGGGAAAATTGTATGGATGCCCTATCATTCCCCACTGATTTTTAGATAGCTAGCATCTAACTAATTTAAGTGAAAGTTAAGATTCCCCCCTCCCGTAGTGACAGATTTGTTAATAGGAGGAGCACTGACCTGCACGGCGTAGGAGATGGCCAAGCCGGCGTAGGCCGGAGGGATCTGGCCATGCATGAGGACTATCATGAGCGCTGTGATGCTGATCAGAGCCACACTGATGACGTCCAGCCGCACGGCCAGCCAGCGCATGGCACAGCTGAACAGGTAGAAAGGAGCCTGGTTCTGATCCAGGAGCTCCTGATACCTGGAGACCACAACCACACAGACAGACGAGAACCTTGAGAAAAAGTTCAACTTTCGGATGCTTGGTTTCTTGCTTTAGTCATCAAGGAACTAGGATACTTAAAAAGGGCTATGTGGAACTTTGTCTCTGGGGGTGCTCTTGAGCCAAAAGTGATGCCCTAAATGGACAGAAGAAACATAAATGACCTCACTGTACAGAAAGGGTAAAGCCTCCCCATACTCACGAACAAAGGCATATTGGTTTGCCTAGAACTAAGGAATTGTGTGATTACATGAGATAATAAATAGATTAATATATCATATATGAACCACAGAGACAACATTCAAGCGAACATATGACGTGAACAATTATAGACTAAACTTCCATAGTGCATCTTTAACGAGACTGATCTGAGGGTTTTGGTGGAGCATGTTTTCCAGTCCAGATCTAGGATCAGCTTCCACTCACCCCACACTAATCTTTAACGTCTCCCCTGAGTCAGATTAACTCGTGGACACCATTTTTATGTCTCTGCATCCAGTATGAAGCAGGGATGGGACCAAGTCACAATTTTGCAAGTCCTAGGCAAGTCTCAATTTTTTGGAATTTCGAGTAATCAACTCAAGTGTTTTATGCCAATTTGAATGCAATTTTTTTATTTCCTGTTTTTCTTATACTACACTATATAACAAACTTGAGTCAAAGATCATGTTAGATTTATTTTTTTAAATTACTATTACTGATAGAAAGGCAATACAAATGGCACCAATGGCAATAATTGTAGTCTTAAGGCTCTTAAGTTTTCAACAACAACAAAATACGATCCAAAAAATTGTATTGTGACAATACAATAACAACAAGTGCAACCTTCAGAGCAGCCATTGTATGTCCTCTAAGGACTTATATGCTACATTATCAGCATTCATTTCCTCTCTCTCTTACAATGCATTGCTTTTGAAACATATGAAATCACCCGTTTGTGAGCGAAAGAGCCGCAGTATGGTTGAACACACGCTCCACAGGAGCAATTGATGCAGGAACTGCCAAGACCCTCATCGCCACTCAGAACAGTGGAAGAATTGTGTTTCTTAACAGCCCAGAGGTTGTTCTGTCCTTCGCAAATGTCAAGGTAGTGGCTGAACTGAGATGCTGGAGTGGCCACACACTTCTCTCTTTTGTCTTTAGCGATATGCTGAAAACACCCCCTGACTCCTCTCCCAGAAAACAGTCCTCCTCCTCAGTGGTGGTCAGATCCACAGGTTGCCCAGTCTCTGAAGCCTCTTGCAGAATTCAATTATATTTTTTTAAAGACAGAAACAAAAAAGGTTAGTCTTACTATTTTTTGTAGTTTACCATTTAAATTAAAATGCTGTATAAATGAAATTAATTAAGCTAAGTATTAATTATATTGGTAAACTTTGACTGTTTTTATGATAAAAAGACACGCACCTTCCACCATTTCAGTCACCTTGTCCTTAATTCCACCATCCACCAGAACGTGCTGTTCCAGCCACATCAGTGTAAAGGATGGATCACAGCTGCTTGAAGATGGACATGGTCTGAGAAGGGTGCCATCTTGACATTGATGAAGATTTTAAGAAATCTCCTGTTCAGTGAGGCTTGGAGACTTTGAACCAGGTCAGTAAGGTAGCTCACTTGTGGTTTATGCATCTCCAGATGATGGTGTCGGGGAAAGAATGCAAGGAACCATTGCACTGACTGTGACAACTTCTGTGCTTGGGTAATGTCTGTGGTTTCTGCAAAAGGCTGAATAAAGTCGCCCAACTCTTTCAGTAGTTTCCACACTATCAATGAAAATATGACTTCCTTATGCTCCTCCTCTTCAAGCATTCGACAACTTGAGGTAGTTGTAATGGAGCACTGCTGTCACCTGCTTCAGTCTGGAGTTCCAACACATTCATTGCAGCAGGAGTTCCAATCACTCCAAACACCCTCAAACGCCTCTGTAAAAGTGGTGCTAGTGTGGAGTTAATTTTTATATATATATATATATATATATATATATATATATATATATATATATATATATATATATATATATAAAAATTATATATATATATAAAATTTATTTCACCTTTATTTAACCAGTTGAGGCCAGATGAGAACAAGTTCTCATTTACAGCTGTGACCTGGCCAAGGTAAAGCAAAGCAGTGTGACAAAAACAACGACACAGAGTTACACATGGGATAAACAAACGTACAGTCAATAACACAATAGAAAAATCTGTATACAGTGTGTGCAAATGAACTAAGGAGGTAAGGCAATAAATAGGCCAATAGTGGTGAAGTAATTACAATTTAGCAATTTACACGAGTGATATGTGCAGATGAGGATGTGCAAGTAGAAAAACTGGTGTGCAAAAGAGCAGAAAAACAAATATGGGGATGAGGTAGGTAGTTGGTTGGATGGGCTATTTACAGATGGGCTGTGAACAGCTGCAGCGATCGGTAAGCTGCTCTGACAGCTGATGCTTAAAGATAGTGAGGGAGATATAAGTCTCCAACTTCAGTGATTTTTGCAATTCGTTCCAGTCATTGGCAGCAGAGAACTGGAAGGAAAGCGGCTAAAGCAGGTGTTGGCTTTGGGGATGACCAGTGAAATATACCTGCTGGAGTGTGTGCTACGGGTGGGTGTTGCTCTGGTGACCAGTGAGCTGAGATAGGGTGGAGCTTTACCTAGCAAAGACTTATAAATGACCTGGAGCCAATGGGTTTGGCGATGAATATGTAGCGAGGACCAGCCAACGAGAGCATACAGGTCGCAGTGGTGAGTAGTATATGGGGTTTTGGTGACAAAATGGATGGCACTGTGATAGACTGTGCCAACAATTTGTTGAGTAGAGTGTTGGAGGCTGTTTTGTAAATGACATTGCCGAAGTCGAGGATCTGTAGGATAATCAGTTTTACGAGGGTATGTTTGGCAGCATGAGTGAAGGATGCTTTGTTGCGAAATAGGAAGCTGATTCTAGATTTAACTTTGGATTGGAGATGCTTAATGTGAGTCTGGAAGGAGAGTTTACAATCTAGCCAGACACCTAGGTATTTATAGTTGTCCACATATTCTAAGTCAGAACCGTACAAAGCAGTGATGCTAGTCGGGTGGGCGGGTGTGGGCAGCAATCGGTTGAAGAGCATGCACTTAGTTTTACTAGCATTTAAGAGCAGTTGGAGGCCACGGAAGGAGTGTTTATATGGCGTTGAAGCTCGTTTGGAGGTTTGTTAACACAGTGTTAAAAAAAAGGCCAGATGTACATACAGAATGGTGTTCCAACACGTTCACTGTTTTGGTCACGTAGTTCCCTGTTTTGGTCATGTAGTTCCCCTCACTCCAAACACCCCCAAACGCCTCTGTTGAAGTGGTGCTAGTGTGGAGCAATGAGCTAATCTTAGACACTTTAGAATGAGCTGGACAGACAACTTCAGTCTCCTTCAACCCATCCCCTACCATTAGCTGCAATGTATGTGCAAATCACTGTAAATGTTGTTGATGACAATGTTTACTGAAAGTATTGTCGATGGTCTCCTGTTCTTCAACTTCCAGGTTATTCCATATGTCTGGATCATCTAGGTGGTGATCATCATGGACAGCCTTTTCTTCACTTGAGAAGCACACTGTGAACACCGTTTTCATGTTAGCTGCATTGTCACAATGTAATCTAGCTTGTGGTTGATCCCATACTCGTCACAGATGCCTGCAAACTGCTTGCATATTCGCTCCAGTGTGTGATCCTCTAAAGCGATTACATTCCAGCAGATTGGACTTCATTCTCCATTTCAATCCAGTGGGCGGTGACCCCAAAGAATCCTCTCATCTTTCTGTCAGATCATATGTCTACCGTGACAAAGACGTCGTTAGCTTGTGTCATCTGGTCTTTGAGTTGTGTCTGCCTGTCGGCAACCAGGTTGTCAATCTTGGAGGTTATGGCTCTGCGACAGACTGGGCGTATTTGCTATCAACCACTAACAAAAAGTGACTAAAGCTTGTGTTCAATTATGGACAGGGGGATGTTGCAATCCACAATCAGGTCTGACATTATGGAATTGGTTAGCTTTTTGCTGTGGATGGTTTGTGTTTTACAGAAGTTGGAAATGTGAGGCTGCTGAGGCTCACTGCTGATCATCTCACTCTTCTGTTATTCAAAGCTAGAAAATACCTTTCAAACAAAGAAATTGCAACATTTTGTTATATGATGGAAATTTTATCTCACCATATTTTTTTGTTGAATTCATATATAAGAAACCTAATATAATTCAGTAGGTAATTTGGCTTTATGTATTTAGATACATTTATATTTACAAATGTTTTAACAGTATGCCTACAGGTAAAAAAACCTAGGTGTTATTTTAGATTCTGAACTCAATTTCAAATCACACATTAGGAACGTGACCAAAACAGCTTTTTACCACCTGAGGAGCATTGCCAAGGTGCGGCCGTTTCTCTCTCAGGCTGATACAGAGAGACTCGTCCATGCTTTTATTACAAGCAGTCTTGACTACTGTAATGATCTCCTGTCTGGTCTACCCAAGAAAGCCATTGGTCAACTGCAAAACATACAGAATGCTGCAGTATGGGTACTGACCAAGACCAGATGGCGAGCACACTTTATACTTGCCTATTTTGGATGTTATTTTGGCATTAATATGTGTCACATATCAGTTTGCAAACAATGTTGAAAAAATATATATCATTAAGTTAATAAAGCCGCATACAACCATGGTCTCTTTTTTGTTTTCTTGAGTAAGGCAGCTCCAAAATGCAGGTGTTTCAGCCTAGCTCAGTGCTTTCTGTGGTGGTGGGGAAAGCCAGCAGGAAATGGGAACATTGCGCCGTGATTGGCTCAGTGTTCTGTCACTCATGGGGACACTACGTCACAGGCCAAGTGTAAGTCCTTAGTAAGAGTAGACATCGAACATTTCAGCCATTTGGGTCCCGCCATAGAGTTACATTAGAAGAGTCCTTCCAAGAAGGCTCAAGGTCATTGGCCACAGATAAAATTAAGTCAAATCATGTTATACGTATAGTACCTTTGATTGGACTGATCATGTCAATGTCTTAGCTTCAAAATCTTAGCTTGCAGTCATCATCATGAATCATGTCAACAATCCACTGGAAAATACTTTTTAATCCTTGTCATATGAAGAGAAATTATAGATAAAACGTATCGGTACTCATCGGCTCATCGGAAAATGTAAGAATGAGTGGTTTGGAAGGAATCAGTGGCTAAATGCAAGCATTGCAAAGCAATCAGTAACATTAGCCTGCTATTCAGTGGAGTAGCTGTGTGTTCTCTCCCCCCCGAGTTCCCACCATAAATCCAGAGAATGCCAGACTTTGATGACAAAGTTTGCCCACAAAGGACCGCCAATCCACCTTCCTGTTTAAGGTGAGTCCAAAAATGTCTTATAACGTTATGCTGCTGCATAAATGATACAATATGCCAGGGAGATATGTATAGTGTATCTAAGAAAGTAATACTAAGTGTATGGTGTGTAGTTATCTGTTAGTAGCCCATGTGACTCACAATGATAATTTGGTCTATTTTCACCAACGTGGTATTGTGAACACATCGTTTGCGGCCGTTATGTGCTAGTTTGCAGACTTTTTTGTTCAGCTTTGACAGTGCTACTGATAGTAGTGGTGGCACTTGGCTTGCACTTGCAAATTCAGCACATACAACATTCTATAATAGAATTGTGTTATTTGATGTGTCAAATTAAAAGCTTATTTAACGCGTCAAATAGTGTTATTTGACATATCTTTTGAGACACGCAAAGACCCAAACAGCATTCAATGTGCCTCACCCTAATAATTTGGTCTATTTTCACCTCTTACTGTTCTGACTTGGTGGTGCACATGTAGCCTATAACCTGTTTTAGGGAAAGATAATCATTGAATATTGTAAGAGCTTTCATTGTCTGCTTATATGCCCTTTTATTTATCCAATGGTTCTGACTTGGTGTACAGGGAGAACATTGTAAGAACAGCCCATGTTCTGAATTCTGTTCCTGTACATTTCAAAAGTGCTGAACAAAGTTATATTGACTACTTCTGTCATCGCTCGCTCATTGTTTTAATCAAAATTATGGATTGCTGCTTGTCGTCCCCTTATGCCATAGTTTGTACATCTCAATTGTCAGTAGAAACCACATTTGTTTAAGCAAGTCAGCCACATCAGCTATGTTTTTTTAATAGGCAGTAAATGAGGCTGAATTAACGGTTTCACTGCCAGACAAGGCTCCACTGATAGCCAGGTGTAGCAGTGGTAAGGTGTTGCGACAGCTATATGTAGGCCCTAACAGTTTGTCGGCACCGTTTGTCACCGTTATAGTGCAATTAATGTATTGTTTAGTGTTTTGTAGTGGCTTTTCTGGCATGCATCCCACTTTTCTTTTGTTTTGTTTGCCCCACCAAAATGTACATGCTAAAATCACCACTGGTATTAGTTGCTATAATGTAATACATATTTTCTATATGACACGTTTTATAACTAGTTCCCTTTGTGCTCACAACAGAAGGAAATTTCAGTGTGTGTGTGTGTGTGTGTGTGTGTGTGTGTGTGTGTGTGTGTGTATGTTAGCAGACAATACCCAGGATAGGAACCTTGAGTTTCGTGGGTTAATGCCCAGAAATAGCCTCCGAGAACTTTATCAGGAGCAGTCTTACTACACATTCTCTTTTGCACCCAAACCTCCTTCCTTGTGCTGAAGACTAATTGACTTGACGAGTCCTTGATGAATGCAACTTTATTGGAAATTACCATGTCTGAAATGTGCTGAATAAAGCTTGATTTGATACATAGGGATGTTAAAAACAAAAATCTGAACTTGCTGTCCACTTCAGACACAAATGATAGGGGGGACCCTTGCAAGCTAGCAAGTTCGAGAATATTATCTCACTTTAGCTAAAAATCTCCAAATAGAGTCGAGTGTTGTTGTTGCCCCCCCCCCCCCTGCCCACCGCGTTGAAGTCTGTGGAGGTTGGTTGGCTAATAACAGAAGGTGCTACAAGAGGATGAATGGAAGGTGATGCCCTTTTGGGATGGGGAAATCTAAACAAGTCTCCCGAGTCATACAGCTCAAGTTCAAGTTAAGTCACGAGTCATAGATGCTCAAGTCAAAGTCCAGTGGCAAGTGCTTTTTCTTTTCGCAAAGTCAAAGTTTCAAGTCTCAAAATGTGTGACTCGAGTAGTATCAGAGTCCAAGTCATGTGACTCAACATCTCTGGTATGAAGTTACTTAGTTTTGCAACCCAATGTGAACTAGCATTAGGGTTAGTAATGCTAGCTGTACCCAAAGACTTCCAGTCTTTGAGCTAAGCTAGTTAGCATTGGCGCTTGAAACTACTTCCAACTTCGTTCATACTGGACGCAGATAAATAAAAATGGTATCCACATCTGACTCTGGCAAAGTTCTGTAGATAAAGGGCTTCATTGCCAAAATCCCAAACTATCCCTTTAACAATTAGTGGAAAAAATGTGAAACTGATCCAAGATTAGTGTCTAGAGGCAACTTCACCATACACCTCGACAGCTCACCTGTCCAGGAACTCGTGGCCCCTGTTGTAGGCGTGGATGGTGGAGAGGCCCTGGATGCTGGAGGTGATGTGCGAGATGAAGGGTGACTGGGTGATGTTGTCCAGGCGCTTGAGCTCGCGGATGAACACGCGCGACACCATGTGGAGCATGGTGAAGAGAAGCACCAGGGGGCCCACAGCCACGAGGAACCAGGGGAAGATGCTGCCAATCACGCCCAGGCAGAAGAAGACCAGGATGACGTTCTGGATGAACATCTCTGCCTGGAACGGCAGCCGCGTGTCCACTGGGAGGGAGGAAGAGGGGGGAGAGAGAGGAAAGACAAGAAGACAGATGGTTCAGTGACTTACTTATTCCACTTGTGTAATCACTAAAAACACTCAACTTCATTACTGTTACAAAGTCATTAGGAAATTGCTCTGTAAGGAACAATCTGTTCATATACATTGTTACAGTACTTAGTGTAATGCACAAGTACAATAGCAGCTTCATGTTAAAGTGAAAGTTTGGGATTTTGGCAATGAAGACCTTTATCTACTTCCCCAGAGTCAGATGAACTCATGAATAACACTTTTACTTCTCTGCGTGCAGTTTGAAGGAAGTTGCCAATTAGAATTAGTGCAAATACTAACTAGCGTTAACGCAATGACTGGAAATCTATGGGAACAGCTAGCATGTTAGCTGTTCCTGTAGACCAGGGGTCTTCAACCTTTTCTTGCCCAGGGACAAAATAAATGAATAACATGCCTCTAGCCTGTTAGCTAGAAAGGTAACTCCAAAAACATTTTCCCTAAGAGCATCTGTAAGCCATGTGTTGGCAAATTAGGGCTGACCCCATTTAGTCGACTGGTCGATTGTTTGCTTGATAGGCTGTTGGTCGCCCAAGATTTTTTAGTCGAGCAGTGGCAAATATAAAAAAAAAATATATGGTACACGAGACACCTGTCTGATTCACACCTGTCTCAGTGGACTAATCCATTGCGGAGGCCGCGGGGATGGCACACCAGTATCACCAGTAGTACATTTACTGTTAAATCCCATAATTTTGAATTACAATGTTTGTTGCGGTAATTTCAATATATTATTATTACAGTCTTACCGTTGTCATCGTTGGAGTGGACACGTTGTTTACAGAGCGCACATCCAAGTCTATACTCGTGAGCAAAGAGTGTTTATTTCATTCCATTTACGAGTTGTCAATTTCTTTGGTTTGGAGCGCTCCAATCATACTTGAGTAAGGACATGCACCTAATTACGCAAAGAAGTAGGCCTAGGCAGGCCTCTGGAGTGGCGCAGCGTTCTAAGGCACTGCATAGCAGTGCTTGAGGAGTCACTACAGACCCGGGTTCGATCCCAGGCTGTGTCACAGCCAGTCGTGACTGGGAGACCCACGAGATGGTGTTTCTTGACTCCGGGATGCTGGCCTTCTAGGCAAAGTTGCGAAGAAAAATCCATATCTCAGACTGGCCAATAAAAAGAAAAGATTAAGATGGGCAAAAGAACACTGACACTGGACAGAGGAACTTTGCCTAGAAGGCCAGCATCCCGGAGTCACCTCTTCACTGTTGACGTTGAGACTGGTGTTTGTGGGTACTATTTAATGAAGCTGCCAGTTAAGGACTTGTGAGGCGTCTGTTTCTCAAACTAGACACTAATGTACTTGTCCTCTTGCTCAGTTGTGCACCGGGGCCTCACACTCCTCTTTCTATTCTGGTTAGAGCCAGTTTGCGCTGTTCTGTGAATGGAGTAGTACACAGCGTTGTACGAGAGCTTCAGTTTCTTGGCAATTTCTCGCATGGAATAGCCTTCATTTCTCAGAACAAGAATAGACTGACGCGTTTCAGAAGAAAGGTCTTTGTTTCTAGCCATTTTGAGCCTGTAATCAAACCCACAAATGCTGATGCTCCACATACTCAACTAGTCTAAAGAAGGCCAGTTTTATTGCTTCTTTAATCAGCACACATTTTCAGCTGTGCTAACATAATTGCAAAAGGGTTTTCTAATGATCAATTCGCCTTTTTAAAATGATAAACTTGGATATGTCACGTCCTGACCAGCAGAGGGCGTATTGCTTTGTCTAGGTCAGGATGTGGCAGGGGGTTTGTGTTTGTTAAATGTTGGGTGGATGATTGGGACTTCCAATTGAAGGCAGGTGTGTATAGTTGCCTTTGATTGGAAGTCCTATATAGGTGTGTGTGTTTGTCTTTGGGGTTGTGGGGAATTGTTGTGTGCACTGCGTTTGTTTGAGCCTGCCACGCTGTTGTGAGTATTGTTTGTTGTTTTGTTTTTTCTCAAGTGGATACCTTACATGTTTTTATCAGTAATAAACATGAGTGTCCACAATCCCGCTGCGCCTTGGTCCTTCTATCTCCCATACGACATATTCAACGACAAGTACGACTTGAACTGTGACAGAATTCCCCACCAACACAGGACCAAGCAGCGGAAGAAGGCTGGCAAGGACTGGGAGACCGAGAGGCACCCCCAAGAATTTTTTTAGGGGGGGCACAAGGGCTGTGTGACGGAGCTGCCCGCCAGTCAACAGCCGTCGGAGCTGCCCGCCAGTCAACAGCCGTCGGAGCTGCCCGCCAGTCAACAGCCGTCGGAGCTGCCCGCCAGTCAACCGTCGTCGGAGCTGCCCGCCAGTCAACAGTCGCCGGAGTGGCCAGACTGCGCTGAACTGCCGGAGTGGCCAGACTGCGCTGAACTGCCGGAGTGGCCAGACTGCGCTGAACTGCCGGAGTGGCCAGACTGCGCTGAACTGCCGGAGTGGCCAGACTGCGCTGAACTGCCGGAGTGGCCAGACTGCCCTGAACTGCCGGAGTGGCCAGACTGCCCTGAACTGCCGGAGTGGCCAGACTGCCCTGAAACTGCCGGAGTGGCCAGACTGCCCTGAACTGCCGGAGTGGCCAGACTGCCCTGAACTGCCGGAGTGGCCAGACTGCCCTGAACTGCCGGAGTGGCCAGACTGCCCTGAACTGCCGGAGTGGCCAGACTGCCCTGAACTGCCGGAGTGGCCAGACTGCCCTGAACTGCCGGAGTGGCCAGACTGCCCTGAACTGCCGGAGTGGCCAGACTGCCCTGAACTGCCGGAGTGGCCAGACTGCCCTGAACTGTCCCAGTGGCCAGACTGCCCAGACTGTCCCAGTGGCCAGACTGCCCAGACTGTCCCAGTGGCCAGACTGCCCAGACTGTCCCAGTGGCCAGACTGCCCAGACTGTCCCAGTGGCCAGACTGCCCAGACTGTCCCAGTGGCCAGACTGCCCAGACTGTCCCAGTGGCCAGACTGTCCCGAGTGGCCAGACTGTCCCGAGTGGCCAGACTGTCCCGAGTGGCCAGACTGTCCCGAGTGGCCAGACTGCCCAGACTGTCCCGAGTGGCCAGACTGCCCAGACTGTCCCGAGTGGCCAGACTGCCCAGACTGTCCCGAGTGGCCAGACTGCCCAGACTGTCCCGAGTGGCCAGACTGCCCAGACTGTCCCGAGTGGCCAGACTGCCCAGACTGTCCCGAGTGGCCAGACTGCCCAGACTGCCCCGAGTGGCCAGACTGCCCCGAGTTGCCAGACTGCCCAGACTGTCCCGAGTTGCCAGACTGCCCCGACTGCCTGGAACGGCCAGAACCGGAGCCACCTCCAGGATAGGTGGGTTGGGGAGGGAGGGTGTAGCACAGTGCCGTCGGTGACGGCAGCCACCCTCCCTTCCCTCCCGTATGGTTTAGGGGTTATTGTTTGTTGGTTTTTGTTGGGGTATTGGGGATTTTGTTGTGTTTTTCTTGTGGTTTTCTTTTTAGGTGCATCCTGGAGTCTGCACCTTGAGGGGGGGGTACTGTCACGTCCTGACCAGCAGAGGGCGTATTGCTTTGTCTAGGTCAGGATGTGGCAGGGGGTTTGTGTTTGTTAAATGTTGGGTGGATGATTGGGACTTCCAATTGAAGGCAGGTGTGTATAGTTGCCTTTGATTGGAAGTCCTATATAGGTGTGTGTTTGTCTTTGGGGTTGTGGGGAATTGTTGTGTGCACTGCGTTTGTTTGAGCCTGCCACACTGTTGCTGTTGTGAGTGTTGTTTTGTTTTTTCTCAAGTGGATACCTTACATGTTTTTATCAGTAATAAACATGAGTGTCCACAATCCCGCTGCGCCTTGGTCCTTCTATCTCCCATACGACATATTCAACGACAAGTACGACTTGTTCTGTGACAGGATAAGCTAACACAACGTGCCATTGGAACACAGGAGTGATGGTTGCAGATAATGGACCTATGTAGATATTCCTTTAATAAAAAATGTAAAAAATTCCAGCTACAATAGTCATTTACACCATTAACAATATCTACACTGTATTTCTGATCAATTTGATATTATTTTAATGGATAGAAAATGTGCTTTTCTTTCAAAAACAAGGACATTTCTAAGTGACCCAAAACTTTTGAACGGTAGTGTACATACGTTATTTTTTATTTTACGGACCCCTGCAGTACCACCAATTGATTAACCTTTCTGCAGACTTACAGTCATTGCGCTAACACTAGTTAGCATTGTTTTGAGAAACTTCCTTCATACTGGACGCATAGACAAAAATGGTATCCGCAAGTTCATCTGACTCTGGGGAAGTAGATAAAGGGCTTCATTGCCAAAATATCAAACAGTCCCTTTTAGTGTTATCCTTTTTCATTTGCGGTTTGTAGATTCGTACAGTACAATAGGTTTGTGTTCATTAGGCCATGCGCCAGAAAGCAATTTGAAACATTTTATAACGGAAAATGAAAATGAGCGACCTCCAGTTAGTCCCTCCCTGTTTGTCGGTTTTCTTCCATTTGATGCCTAATGAACACAACCCAGGTACATGTGTCAGAGGACTGCTCCAGGTGGTCCATACCCTCGTCCATGTCTTTAGAGAAGCGGTTGAGGATCCGTCCAGTGGGCGTGGTGTCAAAGAACTTCATGGGGCTGCGGAGAATCTTCCTGAAGAGCTCCTCGTGCAGCCTGGACGAAGCTTGCAAAGTGCCCTGAGGGTACAATAATAGTAGTCATTCTATTTTGGGATTTTTAAAGCAACACTTTTTCTATATCACATAGCTCAAATGTTTTAGACAGATGTGACCATACTCCACTGAACAGAAATATAAACGTAGCATGTAAAGTGTTGGTCTCGTTTCATGAGCTGAAATAAAAGATCCATACGCACAAAAAGCTTATTTCTCTCAAATTTTGTGCACAAATTTGTTTACATCCCTGTTAGTGAGAATGTATTATTTGCCAAGATAATCCATCCACCTGACAGGTGTGGCATATCAAGAAGCTGATTACACAGGTGTACCTTGTGCTGGGGACAATAAAAGGCCACTCTAAAATGTGCAGTTTTGTCACACAACCCAATGTCACAGATGTCTCAAGTTTTGAGGGAGTGTGTAATTGGCATGCTGACTGCAGGAATGTCCACCAGAGCTGTTGCCAGATAATGTTAATTTCTCTACCATAAGACGCCTTCGTCATTTTAGAGAATTTGGCAGTACGTCAAACCGGCCTCAGAACTGCAGATCACGTGTATGGTGTCGTGTGGGCAAGCGGTTTGCTGATGTCAACGTTGTGAACAGAGTGCCCCATGGTGGGGTTATGGTATGGGCAGGCATAAGCTACAGACAACGAACACAATTGCATTTCATTAATGGCAATTTGAATGCACAGAGATACCGTGATGAGATGCTGAGGCCCATTGTCGTGCCATTCATCCACCGCCATCACCTTATGTTTCAGCATGGTAATACATGGCCCTGTGTCGCAAGGATCTGTACACAATTCCTGGAAGATGAAAATATCCCCGTTCTTGGCCTGCATATTCACCTGACATGTCACCCATTGAACATGTTTGGGATGCTCTGGATCAACATGTACAGTAGTGTGTTCTAGTTCCCGTTAAAATCCAGTTACTTCGCACAGCCATTGAAGAGTGGGACAACATTCCACAGACCATAATCAACAGCCTGATCAACTCTATGCAAAGGATATGCTGCATGAGGCAAATGGTGGTCACACCAGATACTGACTGGTTTTCTGATCCATGCCCCTACCTTTAAAAAAAAAAAAAACAACAGATGCATATTATGCCCAGTCATGTGAAATCTATAGATAAGGGCCTAATTAATTTGACTGATTTCCTTAAATGAACTGTAACTCAGTAAAATCTTTGAAATTGTTGCATGTTGCATTTATATTTTTGTTTAGTGTACTTTATACATGATCTATTTTAGTTAAGTAGTTTAGTTTACTAAGATTCATCAATCAGTCCTTTGGCGTACTCTCTCTGGGGTTTTATACAAACACACAATACAATACCAGACTTAACAAGCACAACAAAATCAAATCAAATGTTATTTGTCACATGCGCTGAATACAACAGGTGTAGACCTTACAGTGAAATGCTTATCTGATCCTTTACCTTGACAAATATGATGCCGCGCAGAAGTTTGAGCAGCAGCATGACACCCATAGACGAGGCGTAGACTCCAGCGTAGTGCTGCATCAGGGGGTTGTCCCTCATGCTTTCGCTCACCACCGAACTGTTCCCCACCAACACTGTGGTATTCTACACACACACAGGACAGCATATTCAATACTCAGATAAGGGAGTATTCTGTGGGGGTGGTTGATGATTCAAATCCCAGGTCAGTCAATAAAGGTGGGAGTTGACCTGGCGACAAGCAGGCTTTTTTTGGTTACTTTTTACCCCGTTTTTCTGCCCAATTTCGTGATATCCAATTGGTAGTTACAGTCTTGTCCCATCGCTGCAACTCCCATACGGACTCAGGAGAGGCGAAGGTCGAGAGCCATGCGTACTCCAAAACACGACCCTGCCACACTGCTTCTTGACACACTGCTCGCTTAACCCTGAAGACAGCCGCACCAATGTGTCGGAGAAAACACTGTACAACTGGCGACCATGTCAGTGTGCATGCGCCCGGCCCGCCACAGGGGTTGCTAGTGCGCAATGGGACAAGGACATCCCGGCCGGCCAAAAACTCCCCTAACCCGGACAACACTGGGCCAATTGTGCGGCGCCTAATGGGTCTCCTGGTCACGGCTGGCTGCGGCACAGCCCAGGATCGAACCCGGGTCTGTAATGACGCCTCTAGCACCGCAATGCAGTGCCTTAGACTGCTGCTCCACTTGGAAGGCCCAGGCTAATGGCTTCTGACCCCAGGTATCTTCTGCTGTTGTGCCTTTGAAAGGCCCTTAACCCCTAAAAGCACTGAATGACAATGGTTAGAGGAGCATCTGGAAAAGCATTATATGAAACAAATGAATTGTTCTAACAGCCTCTCTCTCTGGCAGGTGAATTCATGGGGGAGGGGCTCTGGTAGAGGCCTTGGGAAGTCCTTTGAAGAGCAGTTTGTCTACTGACCCTTAAGTTGCCCATCCGGGGAGCTGTTATTCAGTTCAAAGGGCAAGGTAAACAGTCTGTCTCCTCAGAGAGTGATGGAGTGCTGCATCAGATGACCTGGCCTCCACAATCACCCGACGTCAACCCAATTGAGATGGTTTGGGATGAGTTGGACCGCAGAGTGAAGGAAAAGCAGCCAACAAGTGCTCAGCATATGTAGGAACTCCTTCAAGACTGTTGGAAAAGCATTCCAGGTGAAGCTGGTTGAGAATGCCAAGAGTGTGCAAAGCTGTCATCAAGGCAAAGGGTGGCTACTTTGAAGAATCTCAAATATATTTTGATTTGTTTCACACTTTTCGTATTTTTCTGGCAGTTTTCCAGAATGTTGAACTTACCCCCCAAAAAGTTTAGGCCTAAACAAAGTCTAAAAAAACGAATCTCGGTAAGTAATCAGGCTTTCTCTTGAAGATAGAATTCGTGTTGACAAATCCACCTTGAAAGAGAATGGCACTTTCCAATTCTTAAAATGGAATTCCAATGAATCTCCTAAATTGACTGAATAGAAAACGAATTGACCCACAACCAACGGCATTGGGGAAAACTGTGATCAGGAACAGAGTTTCACATCACTATCATATCTACATATTGATTTAAAAATAAATCTAAACTAAATAAGACGGATCAAGGCAACACCGTTGTAAACAAAGTTTATTTTCCAAATCAACACTTATGTTTTTTAAATGTTCCAACTCAAATCAATGCCCAGAGTACAGTGAGGGAAAAAAGTATTTGATCCCCTGCTGATTTTGTACGTTTGCCCACTGACAAAGAAATGGTCAGTCTATCATTTTAATGGTAGGTTTATTTGAACAGTGAGAGACAGAATAACAACAAAAGAATCCAGAAAAACGCATGTCAAAAATGTTATAAATTGATTTGCATTTTAATGAGGGAAATAAGTATTTGACCCCTCTGCAAAACATGACTTAGTACTTGGTGGCAAAACCCTTGTTGGCAATCACAGAGGTCAAACGTTTCTTGTAGTTGGCCACCAGGTTTGCTCAGGAGGGATTTTGTCCCACTCCTCTTTGCAGATCTTCTCCAAGTCATTAAGGTTTCGAGGCTGACGTTTGGAACTCGAACCTTCAGCTCCCTTCACAGATTTTCTATGGGATTAAGGTCTGGAGACTGGCTCGGCCACTCCAGGACTTTAATGTGCTTCTTCTTGAGCCACTCCTTTGTTGCCTTGGCCATGTGTTTCGGGTCATTGTCATGCTGGAATACCCATCCACGACCCATTTTCAATACCCTGGCTGAGGGAAGGAGGTTCTCACCCAAGATTTGACGGTACATGGCCCCGTCCATCGTCCCTTTGATTCGGTGAAGTTGTCCTGTCCCCTTAGCAGAAAAACACCCCCAAAGCATAATGTTTCCACCTCCATGTTTGACGGTGGGGATGGTGTTCTTGGGGTCATAGGCAGCATTCCTCCTCCTCCAAACACGGCGTGTTGAGTTGATGCCAAAGAGCTCCATTTTGGTCTCATCTGACCACAACACTTTCACCCAGTTGTCCTCTGAATCATTCAGATGTTCATTGGCAAACTTCAGACCGGCATGTATATGTGCTTTCTTGAGCAGTGGGACCTTGCGGGCGCTGCAGGATTTCAGTTCTTCGCGGCGTTGCGTGTTACCAATTGTTTTCTTGGTGACTATGGTCCCAGCTGCCTTGAGATCATTGACAAGATCCTCCCGTGTAGTTCTAGGCTGATTCCTCACCGTTCTCATGATCAATGCAACTCCACGAGGTGAGATCTTGCATGGAACCCCAGGCCGAGGGAGATTGACAGTTCTTTTGCGTTTCTTCCATTTGCGAATAATCGCACCAACTGTTGTCATCTTCTTACCAAGCTGCTTGGCGATGGTCTTGTAGCCCATTCCAGCCTTGTGTAGGTCTACAATCTTGTCCCTGACATCCTTGGAGAGCTCTTTGGTCTTGGCCATGGTGGAGAGTTTGGAATCTGATTGATTGATTGCTTCTGTGGACAGGTGTCTTTTATACAGCTAACAAGCTGAGATTAGGAGCACTCCCTTTAAAAGACACCTGGGAGCCAGAAATCTTTCTGAATGAGAGGGGGTCAAATACTTATTTCCCTCATTAAAATGCAAATCAATTTATAAAATTTTTGACATGCGTTTTTCTGGATTCTTTTGTTGTTATTCTGTCTCTCACTGTTCAAATAAACCTACCATTAAAATTATAGACTGATCATTTCTTTGTCAGCGGGCAAACGTACAAAATCAGCAGGGGATCAAATACTTTTTTCCCTCACTGTATATAAAATTGATTCATTGAAATTCAAAAGTGCCATTCACTTTCCAGTCAGATTTTCTACTCTCAAATCTAATTCGCTTCCAGAATCGACACCTACACTGAAATTACATTGACCCTCCCCCAACCCTGCCACTCGATGCAAACCCTGCAACCCAATGCCACTTGTGCCACTCACTCCGCTGCCCTGCTTGATCCAGTAGCTGAGCCACCAGTTGCTGAAGGCCGTGCTGCCCACGTTGAGGACGAAGAGGGCCAGGATTAGGAGGAAAGCCAGCGCTCCACCCGAGGCCTGGATGTAGACGCCGTACACAGACCAGGGAACTGAGCCCCGCCCACGCTCCTCCACCTGCATCAGCTGGCCTGGGGGACAAGGAGGGAGGGAGGTTGAGTAAGAGAGGTTGCGCTGGGTGGAATCTCGTTCCCAGACACTTCCGCCCACCTTGCAGCTGGGGACGAGGTTATGGTGGGTGACATTATCTCATTGGCAGAATAGCACTGAACTCTGGGGGAAAAGCGTTAATACCGGTACTAATTGTGGAAAGAATTATGAACTTCACTCATATGTCCATGACAGGATGACAATTATTTACATAATAAACAAGTTGTGTATTAAATGCTGTCTTGTGTATAACAAGTGTGATGGTTATTTAGGTCAACTTTGCTCGTGGCTTTGTGAGGACGGTTTTGCAGACATAATGCATTGTCCTCTGTCTCAATACTCCTTAACATTCTCCTTTTCTACTAAAGAACTAGAAGGTATAAAGGATGGATAACATTCCACCACATGACTCTCATTCATCAAGTACTTTGTGGTCATGACTGAGGGAAAGGAGCTGAGGACAGGAAGCCAATTAAAACATTTGAGATACAGCCCCACACATCCCTGAAGCACGAGCATACACACACACACCAGTAGTCTGCATGCATGTACACATATGCACGCACACACTCTGTGGCTAGTACAATGGTTCCGTACCGTTGTCTTTGCTAACAGGCTTGTCCTTCTTTACAGATCCAGACTTTGTGTTCTCTGAGGGTTTCTTTAAGGAGTTCCCAGACTTGTTAGATGGCACCTTTTGAGGAACAATGACATGTTACAAGTAACGTGAACCACAATACAACCACAATATAGACCACACTCAATATACATGACATATGCAAACTAAATTTAAACAAGACATCAGTGGTGGACATTCTTTTTAGCATAACAGTCTATACACACACACACACACACTGTCCCTCTGACCTCCACGAAGGGTGTCTCTCCCAGCTGTAGATTGTTGAACATTGCTGCGTAGTCTCTATTGAGACGCATCAGGTCCTCATGGCTGCCCTGCTCCGTGATGCTGCCCTCCCTCATGAAGATGACATCATCGCAGTCCACAAGGTACTACACACACACACACACACACACACACACACACAGAGATTTAATTCCCCCTCCCTGAACGTCATAAGTGAAGGTGGGGCCCAACCTATCCATGAGAGAAGTCCTACCAAACAATTATATAGCAAATAATTGCTTCTTAAGGTTAATACAAGACCTTATGTAGCTTATCTAGACCTTCTGCTTATGAATCTTATGTAGTGCTTTGCAAACAATATAAAATGTATTAAGTATTCACCTGCAGCTGGTGAGTGACGAAGACGATGGTCTTGTGGCGGAGCTGCTTCTTGATGGCGTTGTTGAAGATGTGGTTGCCCACGTGGGCATCCAGTGCACTGAGCGGGTCGTCCAGGATGTAGATGGCTCGGTCACTGTACAGGGCACGCGCCAGGCTGATCCGCTGGCGTTGCCCGCCACTCAGGTTGGCGCCACGCTCTCCGATCTGAGGAGACATAACGGACTCATTGAGCGATTAATATAATAACAATACATATGAAGGTGCAGGGGTGGATTGGTTAAAAATGGTGCAGGGGTGGATTGGTTAAAAATGGTTCAAAATGCCTTAGACTGCGCAGCAGTCTAAGGCACTGCATTGCAGTGCTAGAATTATCACTACAGATCCGGGTTCGATCTTGGGCTGTGTCGCAGCCGGCCACGACCGGGAGACCCATGAGGCGGCGCACAATTGGCCCAGCATCGTCCGGGTTAGGGGAGGGTTTGGCCGGCTGGGATTTCCTTGTCCCATCACACTAGCAACTCCTTGTGGCGGCCGGGCCGCTTGCACGCAGACATCAGTCGCCAGTTGTATGGTGTTTCCTACGACACATTGGTACGGCTGGCTTCCGGGTTAAGTAAGCAGTGTGTCAAGATCTGTTTTCCAATTTGTTGCTCAATTTCTCTGTTATACTAATCTATAATGAGCCTTTGGCTGATCAGTAGGCAACACCCAGCCCACCTACCAAGATGGGCCATCCCGGTCTTCTGATAGGCTGAGCTCACACAAAGTCAATTTCAAAGTCAAACACGGCATCAGCAAAAAGACCTGCTCCGACTCTAATCAGTTAGACAGCCAAGATCATGGACCGTAAAAAAACGGAAAGGGTGCCTATGAACTTAGAAAAAGCACATTCTACATTGTCACCTCACTCAAATCGTACCATTGTTTGGGCAGCTAAAACCATGATTTGGTCACACATGATTGCTGTAATGAAAGATGGTGCCCTACCCCTGTGCCGGTTTTGCTGGGGCCTGCTGTAGATATATATTTTTCTCAGCAGCTACTATTTTACAACAAAGATATTTGATATGGCTTTGAGATATGGAGCGGCGCTCACAAGAAACACGCAAAGGCCATTGCGAGGGCATAGACCTATAGGTGTCATGGGTAGTAATCTTCAACTGCAAAGTTTTTTTCAGACCACAAATGTAATGATGGATGAACGCGTGACCACTACCAGCAGTGGGTATTATTAAGGAGTTAGCTATCTAGTTAATGTTTTTAGTTTTCACTTCCTTGGGTGATGAACCCCGACCTAATTAGCCTATGATATTAGTTAGTGCACATAAAGATGTAGTCAAGTCAATTAAAATGTTATTTCTTATGTGCGCCAAATACAACAGGTGTACACTTCACCATGAAATGCTTACTTAAGAGGCCTTCCAAACAATGGTCCCATGTTTCATGAGCTGAAATAAAATATCCCGGAAATGTTCCATATGCACAAAAAAAGCTAATTTTGCTAAAATGTTGTGCACAAATTTGTTTACGTCCCTGAGCATTTCTCCCATGCCAAGATAATCCAGCCACTTGACAGGTGTTGGATTTCAAGAAGCTGATTAAACAGCATGATCATTACACAGGTGCACTTTGTGCTGGGGACAATAAAAAAACACTCTAAAATGTGCAAATGCCACAGATCTTTTAGGGGAGTGTGCAATGGGCATGCTGACTGCAGGAATGTACACCAGAGCTGTTGGCAGAGAATTTAATGTTAATTTCTCTACCATAAGCCGCCTTCAACATCATCTTAGAGAATTTGGCAGTAAGTATAACAGGCCTCAGAACCGCAGACCACGTGTATGGCGTCATGTGGTCAAGCGGTTTGCTGATGTCAACATTATGATCAGAGTGCCCCATGGTGGAGGTGGGATTATGGTATGGGCAGGCATAAGCTATGGACCACGAACACAATTGCATTTTATCAATAGCAATTTGAATGCACAGTGATACGGTGACGAGATACTGAGGCTATTTGTCCATGTCGCAAGGATCTGTACACAATTCCTGGAAGCTGAAAACGGCCCAGTTCTTCCATGGCCTGCATACTCAGACATGTCATCCATTAGGCATGTTAGGGATGCTCTGGATCGACGTGTACGACAGCGTGTTACAGTTCCCGACAATATCTAGCAACTTCGCACAGCCATTGAAGAGTAGTGGGACACCATTCCACAATCAACAACAGCCTGATCAACTCTATGTGAAGGAGATGTCACGCTGCATGAGCTCAACACATCTTGGTTACACCAGATGACTAGTTCTCTGATCCATGCAGTGGTGTAAAGTACTTAAGTAAAAATACTTGAAAGTACTACCTTAAGTAGTTTTTTGGGGTAATCTGTACTTGACTTTACTATTAATATTTTTGACAACTTTTACTCTTAATTTTCTTCAGGAATGTGGTGAAGTATGTACTTTTAACGCCATACATTTTCCCGACACCCAAAAGTACTAGTTACATTTTGAATGCTTATCAGGACAGGGAAATGGTCTGATTCACACACTTATCAAGAGAACATCCCTGGTCATCCCTACTGCCTCTGATCTGGCGGACTTACTAAACACATGCTTCATTTGTAAATGGCTATCCGTAAATAAATAAAAAAACTAGAAAATGTGTCCATCTGCTTTGCTTAATATAAGGAATTTGAAATTATTTATACTTGTACTTTTACTTTTGATGCTTATTAAGTACATTTTAGCAATTACATTTACTTTTGATACTTAAGTATATTTAAAACCAAATACTTTTAGACTTTTACTCAAGTAGTATTTTACTGGGTGACTTTCACTTTTACTGGAGTAATTTTTCTATTAAAGTATCTTTACTTTACTTTTGACAATAGGGTACTTCTTCCACCACTGGATCCATGCCCCTACCTTTTTTTAAGGTATCTGTGACCAACAGATGCATATCTGTATTCCCAGTCATGTGAAATCCATAGATTAGAGGCTAATTAATTCATTTCAATTGGTTGATTTTCTTGTATGACCTGTAATTCAGTAAAATCTTTGAAATTGTTGCAAGTTGCATTTATATTTTTGTTCAGTATAAAAAGGAAATAGTAACACAATAAAATAACAATAAGGAGGCTATATACAAGGAGTTGTGGTACCGAGTCAATGTGCAGGTGTACGAGATAGTTGAGGTAATATGTACATGTAGGTAGGGGTAAAAGTGACTAGGCAATCAGGGTAGATAATAAACAGAGTGGCAGCAGCATATGTGAAGAGTGTGAAAGAGTGAATGTGTGTAGAGTCAATATATATATATATATATATATATATATATATATATATATGTGTGTGTGTGTTTTGTGCCTGTGTAAGTAGGGTTGTCTTGGGTCTGGGTGTAGGGTATATGTGTGGGGAATGGGTGTGTGTATGGGGGGTGATTTGGCAGCGTGCTCAGTGATGTTGTGGATAAAATGCCAGGGCCAGATTCTTGTCCCATTATGCCCTTATGAAGATGCTCCAGTTGAAGATAATATTACATCCTTTAAAAACAATATTGAGTACAGCCAACATCCCTGATTGGCTGCAACATTGATTGAAGCACCTGTTGCTCACTTGTGTGCCATATAAATGCTGTTTAAATGTTGAACCTACACACTGAACGCTGTTAAGCCAAAACACATGTGTATGCTATCCAGATGCAGTGAAAAACAACACATTTTATGTGACATTTTTAAGTGCGGACTAGGGCTGTTGCGGTGATAGTATTACCGCCACACCAGCCACATGAGTCATGACCGCAGTAAAATTCCACGTGTTTATAATTTTAAAAAGGCGAATTGATCATTAGAAAACCCTTTTGCAATTATGCTAGCACACCTGAAAATGTGTGCTGATTAAAGAAGCAATAAAACTGGCCTTCTTTACACTAGTTGAGTATCTGGAGCATCAGCATTTGTGGGTTCGATTACAGGCCCAAAATGTGCAGAAACAAAGACCTTTCTTCTGAAACCCGTCAGTCTATTCTTGTTCTGAGAAATGAAGGCTATTCCATGCGAGAAATTGCCAAGAAACTGAAGCTCTCGTACAACGCTGTGTACTACTCCCTTCACAGAACAGCGCAAACTGGCTCTAACCAGAATAGAAAGAGGAGTGTGAGGCCCCGGTGCACAACTGAGCAAGAGGACAAGTACATTAGTGTCTAGTTTGAGAAACAGACGCCTCACAAGTCCTCAACTGGCAGCTTCATTAAATAGTACCCGCAAAACACCAGTCTCAGGCGACTCCGGGATGCCGGCCTTCTAGGCAGAGTTGCAAAGAAAAAGCCATATCTCTGGCCAATAAAAACAAAAGATTAAGATGGGAAAAAGAACACAGACACTGGGCAGAGTAACTCTGCCTAGAAGGCCAGCATCCCAGAGTTGCCTCTTTGGACAAATCAAGATACCAAGCATGATAAACGCTTAAACAAAGGTTTTAAATCAACTTGTGAATTTTATTGTAATGACATGAAAAACATTTGCAGATTATTATCAATGACTTATCAACAGTTGTAACAAGTGGGCCAGTGTAGGAAATCCTCACTGGTGCCCTAGTTTATAGAAAGACCCATATATGTTTTGATTTCTAAGTCATTCTAATGTTTGTATAATTCACTAAAGTTGCCAAATAACTCTAAATCTAGCATATAGGACCTGTTCCAAATGATCACTTTTACGCTGAACATAGCCGCTTCATTTGCACAGTCGCTCCGTAATGGGAAAATATCCTTTCTATTTATTTCTTCTTACTATAAAATCATATAATATACAATTATGGCATGAACTTATAAGTATATCCTATCTGCTAAATTAACTAGCCTACAGCATGGCACATAGCCAGACAAGTCATATTCTGTTCATCATTCTGTTCATCATGTTTCTTTAGATCTGCCTAAAATAACTCATGGATTTATTGTGATGGTGTATATTAAATGGATTTATTAGACTTTTTAAAATATAGATGTTCCAAAAGGCCCTCATTAGTGGCTTGTATGAGGCTTGGAGATGCTAAATGTGTTTATATTAATTAAACAAGCAATTACTGTGATACCAAAAGTCATTTGCATGACACCTACCGGCTGACAAAATGTCATGACTGCCACACAGCCTTAGTATGGACTATACCATTTTTTCTCATCTAGACACAATAAAGCCCAAAGTAGTATTTCCATGGTGGATAAACAATTCATAATGCTCACCTCAGTCAGATCGGCATTGGGCAGGATAGCCAGGTCAGGTCTCAGACAGCATGCACTCAGAACAGCCTGGAACCTGGAAAATACACAGTGGAATTATACTTCAGAGCTATATTGGGTAATGGATGAGCGCCTTAGAAATCACTATGTACATTAATCCAATCGATTCTCACAGTAGTATCATTCCTGTGGCCTGTGTGCTCCAGTGGTTAGTGCTGTGGACCCCAGCACACATGTACAGGCAGCCTAGGCTACCAGTGTCGGCATGGGTTTGAACCCGACCCTCTGCCTTTTAGACTCGCAATCTCACCAAGCTTTCTGGTCTCCTCTTCACTGTCCTACTTCAATGAAATATAGATATACTTGAAACCCCCCCCCCCCCCAAAAAAACTGTAGTTTCATTCCGTTACCTTTCCTCCTCGTACTCTTTCCCAAAGAGGATGTTGTCCCTGAGCGTGGCATTGAGGATCCAGGCCTGCTGGGCCACATAGGCAAAGTCCCCGTTCACCGCCACCTTGCCCTCCAGCAGGGTCATCTAAAGGTCATAAAGGTCACAGGTCAGAGGTCACTACAGGTCAACCTCCAATCACTCACTTGCTCCGCGGTGAAGTTTGCCCCTAAGTACAGATCTAGGATCAGCTTCCACTCCACTAATTTTAACCTTAATCATTAGTGGGGCAAATGCAAAACTGACCCCAGATCAGCATCTAGGGGTAACTTCACCCTAAAACCATTCACACCCGGGGGGTTGTATTGAGTGAAGTGAAACGTTCACATAGAAATGTGAACGATAGAGCCGACAATTCCCCATTCTACCTGACAAGGCAATCTTGTGTTCTACATAACACAGTTACATATAACGTTCAGTAAAGTTGCACCCTCTCCAACAGGCCCCAGGGCATCATCCAGCTTAGTCAACGGATGTCTATAGAGTAAGGGAGGGCCACAGGGGCTGCAGTGTGTGCCTGTTATTAAATTGGAGTACTCATGGGCCAAGAGTTTACACCATATTTCTTACAACAGGGGGCTGTTGCTAAAACAGTACATTTTTCTACACTGGACATATATCGTTTGCCGTTCGAGCAGAGCGCATATCACTTTATTAAGTTCTCTCAGGCGTAATTTTATGCTGAGCAGCTCGAGCCTCTCACGGAACTGTCCTGCTTACAGCCAGGTTTAATTTGAATGAAAAGGAGCGCCTCATGCTCTGCAAAAATGGCACGCCCAGTGTAGCAGGCCTGTTAGACGTATCTTACCTGTCCAAGGATGGCAGAGATCAGAGAGGTCTTCCCACTGCCCACGCTTCCACAGATCCCAGTCAGCTTCCCCTGGAGACACAGGGTAGTATGGTGGATATTTGTGTTGTACAATGTACACATTGGCAGTGAAAAGATGAGTCATAGTGCATAATAAAACCAACTCAAGTTTATGATGTTTTCTTACCCCTAGTTTTAGCCTATAAATAGAGGCCTGAATTTTCCCTGGTCAGTTAACCACAATAACTCTTCAAACTGTACAGCCCATTGGCCTTTCAACCATACATAGATACGAAGACCACAGTCTTATTTGAGTTTTTGCTGAACATGGGATGCATCCCAAATGGCACACCTACTGTATGGGCCCTGGCCCTGGTCAAAAGAAGTGCACTATAGAGGGTAGCATTTAGGACGCATCCCATATTCTTTGACCTCCACCACCTGCTTCAAACCACTGAATGTGTGCACTGTTTACTACTGTACGTGAAATGTTTTCTGTCCTTTCACAACCACACACCCCCGTCCCATGGCTAGTTAGCTACCTGCCGAACGGTGAGGTCCACGCAGTGCAGGGTCCTCTGCAGCCGCTGGCTGACGGAGAGGATGGGAGGGATCTCCCCCACCTTCAGCAGACACCCTGCCTGCTCCCCTGCCTCGTCCTCCTGGGCGGGCCTCCGGCGCCTGTGCCTCTGGGTGGAGCCAACCGAGGGGGTGCCGCGGGGTGTGGGCTGGGCACTGTGACCCGCTGTCTCCCAAGCTAAGCTGGCGCCCATCATCTCCACGGCAACCTGGGGGTTCAGGGGCTTGTCCCGGATCATCTCCACCTCCGCCATCAGGAACAGGCTCTGGTAGGCATGGGAGAGAGGAGAGAGGTGTCAGAGAACAAACACACACAGTACAGGCTCACATGCATGTAGGAGTCTAGTCATGATGACAATGTCAAGGTCATTGATGTAAAGGTTCAAGCGGTTCAAACCTATCTATTTGATTTATGTAAAGCTCTTTCATTCCACTGCATCTAAAGCTGCTTGGCACCGCATTGCCCCCTGCCCATAGTTCCAGAAGGTGCTGAAGTGCTGTGTGTCTGTGTATGTGTATTCTGAATTTATGTGGGTGTGTGTGTGTGTTTCTCAGAGGACCGAGAGGGGGATTAGGAGAAACACAGCCCCTTCCTGGTCCAGGACAAACACTGTCCTGCCAACATACCCAGACTCAAACACATCCCACTTACATTCCACAGAGTCAACCAGACCGACAGGCAGAACCAACACATCCCACTCACATACCACACACAGCCAGATGAACAGACAGCGCCAGACAAACAGGCGGTGGCAGACGAACTGAGAGTGACAGCCGAATAGACAGCGACAGACAAATAAGACAGCAACAGGCAAACAAGACAGCGACAGGCAAACAAGACAGCGACAGACAAAGAAAGAAAAAGGGAGAGATCTTACCTTGAACCTCTCCATGGCTACTGATGCTTCTGACAGGGACTTGACAGAGAAAGGGGTGACTTTCAAGGCAAAAGTCATGGCATTGAAAACAGTCACCACTGTAAATGCCTGCGAGGGGAAGAAAGATCCAACACCGTCCATGATTTGTTTCGGTAGGGCAGACCTGGTTGACCGGCTTCTGTCAGTCAAATCATCCATTAAATCCTGTCCTGGAGAACCCCCCCCCCCCCCCCAACTATTCAAAAAACATCCCCGCCTGTACATAATGTTGCTGTATTTGGGAGGTGAAAATGTTGGCTGTATCAAGCAATATGGTCATTGCCTCAACATGCCTTTCTTTTCACTGGCAGGGTTGGAGTGTTGCTTACACCTATTCAATACTCTCAGATCTACTGGAGTGTCTAGGGTGGATCAAACGGCACCTTATTCCCTATTTAGCGCACCATAGTAAAGCCCTGCTCAAGTCTAGTGCTCTAAATAGGGAAGAGGGTGCCATTTGGAGGCAGACTGGGATTGGACCAGAGACCTGGTAGCTACCTGAGCGGCGGTGAGGTCGTAGCCCAGCAGCATGTGAGTGGAGAACGTGGCAACGCTGGCGATCACCACGACGATGGGAGCCACGCCTACTGTGATGCTCTGGAAGTAGCCAGTCCTCTCTAGGATGATGCGCTCCTCTTCTCGAATCCCTGCAGGGGCAAATATATCAGTCAGTCAGACAATCAATGAGTCAGTCCGTCAGTCAAACAACGAGTCAGTCAGTCAGTCCGTCAAACAACGAGTCAGTCAGTCCGTCAAACAACGAGTCAGTCAGTCAGTTCGTCAGTCAAACAACGAGTCAGTCAGTCAGTTCGTCAGTCAAACAACGAGTCAGTCAGTCCGTCAGTCTGTCAAACAACGCATCAGTCAGTCAGTCAAACAACGAGTCAGTCAGTCCGTCAGTCCGTCAAACAACGAGTCAGTCAGTCAGTTCGTCAGTCAAACAACGAGTCAGTCCAGTCGTCAGTCAAACAACGAGTCAGTCAGTCCGTCAGTCCGTCAAACAACGACTCAGTCAGTCAGTTCGTCAGTCAAACAACGAGTCAGTCCAGTCGTCAGTCAAACAACGAGTCCGTCAGGCCGTCAAACAATGAGTCCGTCAGTCATCCAACCAGCCAGCCAATGAATAAGCCAGTCAGTCAGTCAGTCAGTCAGTCAGTCATCCAACGAGCCAGCCAGCCAGTCAAACAATAAATCAGTCAGTCAGTAAAATAATGGTCGTATCCCATGCATACGACTACAGATGGAAGTCGACAGGAGAGGTGCATTTTGCTAATTGTTTATCCCCATAATGCAACACAACTTTGCAAGGCGGTGACCAACGTTGGGCACAGACTTCACAAAACGTATCCGCTCGAATGCGCCCAATGAGTCAGCCAGCCAGTCCGTCAGTCACTAGTCTTCATCTAAGAAGATTGACCTGAGATTAAAATACCAGATCACATCTGATATTCTGCGCAGATGACTGCAAAAAAGTTTACATGGAATACCACTAGTCATTCAGTCTGGAATTAATCAACCAGCTAATTGATCAATTAAATCTCACACACGGCACTTACTGCGCACATCCTGGGAGAAGGCCTTGACCCAGGCATACATCTTGATGAACTTGATGTAGTTGAGGATCTCGTTCATCTTCTGGACCCGACGGTCCGTCACGGCCATGCCCTTCCTCCTGAAGTAGGCAGTCAGCCTCGAACTGAACATCTGCAGCAGGGAACACAGAGAAAGGTTATGTCTTTTCACTGTTCTGTGTGTGATTTTTTGTTTGTTTATATCCAAGTCTGCATGCATGTAGAGTACCAGTCAAAAGTTTGGACACACCTACTCATTCAAGGGTTTTTCTTTATTTTTACTATTTTCTACATTGTAGAATAATAGTGAAGACATCAGAACTATGTAATAACACATATGGAATCATGTAGTAACCAAAAAAGTGTGATGCAAATCAAAATATATTTGAGATTCTTCAAAGTAGCCACCCTTTGCCTTGATGACAGCTTTGCACACTCTTGGCATTCTCTCAACCAACTTCACCTGGAACGCTTTTCCAACAGCCTTGAAGGAGTTCCCACATATGCAGAACACTTTTTGGCTGCTGTTCCTTCACTCTGCGGTCCAGCTCATCCCAAACCATCTCAATTGGGTTGAGGTCGGGTGATTGTGGAGACCAGGTCACCTGATGCAGCACTCCATCACTCTCCTTCTTGGAGGTGTGTTGGGTCATTGTCCTGTTGAGAAACAAATTATAGTCCCACTAAGCACAAACCAGATGGGATGGCGTATCGCTGCAGAATGCTGTGGTAGCCATGCTGGTTAAGTGTGCCTTGAATTCTAAATAAATTACAGACAGTGTCACCAGCAAAGCACCCCCACATCATCACACCTCCTCCATGCCTCATGGTGGAAACCACACATTTGGAGATCTGTAGACCTACTCCGCGTCTCACAAAGAAACGGCGGATGGAACCAAAAATCTCAAATTTGGACTCATCAGATCAAAGGAGAGATTTCCACCGGTCTAATATCCATTGCTCGTGTTTCTTAGCCAAAGCAATTCTCTTCTTCTTATTGGTGTCCTTTAGTAGTAGTTCTTGTGCAGAAATTCGACCATGAAGGCCTGATTCACGCAATCTCCTCAGAACAATTGATGTCGAGATGTGTCTGTTACTTGAACTCTGTGAAGCATTTTATTTCTGGTAACTCTAACGAGCCTATCCTCTGCAGCAGAGGTAACTCTGGGTCTTCCTTTCCTGAGGCGGTCCTCATGAGAGCCAGTTTCATCATAGCGCTTGATGGTTTTTACGACTGCACAAAGTTCTTGAAATGTTCTGGATTGACTGACCTTGATGTCTTAAAGTAATGATGGACTGTCGTTTCTCTTTATTTGAGCTGTTCTTGCCATAATATGGACTTGGTATTTTACCAAATAGGGCTATTGTCTGTATACCACCCCTACCTTGTCACAACACAAATGATTGGCTCAAACAAAATAAGGAGGAAAGAAATTCCACTATTTAACTTTTAACAAGGCACACCTGTTAATTGAAATGCATTCCCGGTGATTACCTCATGAAGCTGAGAAAATGCCAAGAGTGTGCAAAGCTGTCATCAAGGCAAAGGGTGGCTACATTGAAGAATACAAATGTATTTGATTTGTTTAACACTTTTTTGGTTTCTACATGATTCCATATGTGCTATTTCATAGTTGTGATGTCTTCACTATTATTCTACAATGTAGAAAATAGTAAAAATAAAGGAAAACCCTGGAATGAGTAGGTGTGTCCAAACTTTTGACTGGTAGTGTATGTAGGCATGTGGGCTGCTCACCATAGCAGGGTAGAAGAGGATAAAGACTGCAGAGCCCAGTAAGGAGGTGGGCCCCAGTATAGCCAGGTTGTAGCCCATCCCCAGCACAGCAATAAGAGGCCCACCTGCCAGCAGACTGCCCACAGCCGCAGCCTCAAACATCCGCTGGCCGTCGTTAGAACACATGTTGATCAACTGCAGAGAGAGCAACAAAGAAAGCGAGAGACACTTACAGCAGTACAGAACTACACCATCTTTATCTCTTACTCTGCATGCACATGTATTGTGTTGCAAATCATGTGTTTTGGCAACAATAGCATTGTATTAAAGGTGTGTCTCGAATGCAATAAAAGGAGTGCTTGGCACTTTCTCATTCACACTAACGATAAGCAACATCTGAAAACCCGAAACACGTTTTAGTTTAAATGGGAGCTAGCATTATTGTGAGGCCAACCATTATCTCACCCCTTTCCCCCCCACCCCATCTCACCTGCCCAGTTCTCTTAAAGAAAAAACATTTGCGTGAACGCTCTGTCTGGTGATCTAACCTGTCCCATGGATTTGTCTCGGATGCTGCGGAGCCGCAGGATCTTGTGGAAGGCCATGGTGAGGATGGCTCCCCGCAGGCGGGTGCCTGTGCGGTAGTTGAGGGCCCAGGTGAGCGCCAGTGACCAGGAGCGGACCAGCTCGGTGCACAGCAGCCCCACGACCAGCAGCAGGCCGTAGGGCAGGTCGGGCTCCGCCTGCTCTGTGTACTCCAACAGCCGCTTCACCACAAAGGCCTAGCAGGAGAAGAGAGGGCAGGAGAGGACGGGGATGAGGAGGGAAAGATAAGAGCACATGACTGACAGCAGCACCATGTCCAAGAGACATCTACATCACCACCACTGCAGTCATTATCATGGACATCTACTAAATCAAGACTAGCTAAAAGCCGTCATGCCATGACTACCGATAATCATCTGAAGAGGGAAACTGAACAGGCTCTACTGATTTGAGATAGAATACGATTTTTCTTTTGTTTCAGCTCTCACCCTTTACCTCTGTTGGCCTTTTGCTAAGATTTTGATAAGATCCTTTAAAAGAGAACGAGAGAAACAGTGAAAGATTCTGACACTGCTGTTTTTTTGGCACAGAGACACAGAATCCCATTCCAACATATAATTTTCTATTGTTTGCATCATCATGTAAGTGGATTCAAACATTCAGAGATGATACCTTCAGACATTATACCTACAATCACAGCGGGTATTGGGGCCATTCAGTTATGTTTAAAAGGCCTGGAAGTTAACGTCAGCAGACTATACAGACGGACAGCGACAAAGCATAACGAATAGGGGGGAAAAAGTGTTGAATCTCCCACACACATACTGACACACACATACGATGTACCAACAATCAATTCCACATTAAAGTTAATCAGTCCACAAACAGGGAGTGTCAACAAACCTACATTGTTGATAAATGCATGTTTTATTGAAATAGGCAAAAAGAAACCATGTGTAAACTATTTTTAAAAATTGCACAAACAGCACTCATGTAAAAATAAAAATTAGCTGATCAGATGCAACAGGAAAGAGTAACAAACGCAATTCACATTAGAGGCACAAGTTCAGGTCAACAGAGTCTTTTGTAAGGTTTAGCCTCTTTTTTTTTTTTTTTTTTACGTTTCTAGTCCTCTGGGTTGAGATATGTGACATCTCATATTTAGTTGCGTCTCCCCTTAGGTGATTGTCCAAAGATCCAGAGAGGGGGAAGGCCGAAGCCCCTCTGCCCTGCCTCACTGGCACTGATCCTACAGGAATGGTGTTCCAACAGCGGACCAGGCCAACAAGGCTTTTAGTGAGAGGGGATTATGAGGCCCCAAAAAGGTAGAGTCTGTTGATACAAGTCAAGTATTTTTTTTCACCCCCCCAGCCTGAGAGGTTAAACAGTCCAACAACACCTCGCATTTAAGGGGAAAACCGGTCCGATTCTCTGAGACACTAATATGAAAGTCTGACTGATCATTTGGGTGGAAGTTTCGGTTTAACAGTAGATTTTTATAGCAATAAAACAAAACAGCATTGGACATTGGAAATAAACATCAAAATAAAAGCAATGTTAACAACATCGAACAGCATTTTACTGTGCATTGTGGTAACCTATCAATTATTTTTATGAAGAGATTTTTATGAGTGAGAGAGAGAGAGAGAGAGAGAGGGGGGAGGGAGAGTGAGCAAGAGAGAGCGAGAGACAAAAGCGTTTCAGAGAAATAACTTTTGATCCATCCCTGCATGAGAAACATGCCCTTACCTCTCCGGCTTTCTTCCCCCAGGGTCTCTGCCCGCTTCATTCTCTATTTCTCGCCGAGGGGTTTAAACGGACACCCTGTGGAATCTGAAGAACAGCCTCTGTCACACGCCACCTTGCATGGGGGGAGCAGTGAGCACAAACACTTGTATGCCATGCCCTCACCCCACCCCTAACTGCCCATCCATATTATCTTCCCAGCTAACAAATTTTGGCTTACGTTCTAGGAAGGAAAAAAATGAGGTTGTGGGAAGGTTCCTGAACCAACATAACGTTACCAAAACGTTGTAGGCAAATTATTTGTCTAATTACCAAAGGAGAACCACGAGGAAGCGTTACAGGAACATTCTGTGCTAGCTGGGTTGATTTAACCTGGGTGAGAGACACAGGTGTGTTGCTGTGCTGCTATAGTAAGAGCAGATGAGACAGTAGTTGGGTTGCAAAATTCCTGAAACTTTCCCAAAGTTCCTAGGTTTTCATGAAAATTCAGGTTCAGAATTTTCTGGAAAACATGGGAATTGTGGAGAAGTTTAGGGAATTTTTCAACCCTTCACAGCACAGAGGTAGAGATGGCTCACTGTGTTCCCTGTGGAAGAGAGGAGGATGACAGAGGCTATCCTAGGAAAAATGGGACTGATTAACCCTAACACCAGGGTCGTGTTCATTAGGACATGCAACAGAAAACTAAAATTAGCATTTCTTATTGGGCAAGTCCAGGTAGTCCCTCCCTGTTTGTCCGTTTTCTTCCATTTGGTACCTAATGAACACAACCCTTCCCTCTAAAGCACCTGTTCTCATCTAGGAGAGGCCTACAAACACCAGAATAACATTAAAAAACAGCTGTAGGATGGACAATTGCAAGAAGTGTCATCTATCTATTCACAGAGACCCTCCAGAGGGTGACAGACAGGAGTACAGTTTCTGACTAAATGCTGGTAACTAAAGAACAAAGATTCACAATTTCCATAACATCTCCTTAAGCCACACAATGGATCCAAGATGACACCATTGAATCGAAAAGAAACAGAATTGAGTGGGACTGGTACAAACACAAAAACAATAACCTATCCAATAACTCTCCTCCAGTATCCAGTTCATTTGTTTTGAATGAGTCGTCAGTAAGGCAATTGTAAGACCCCAGTGTAGCCCTTTACACTCATAACCATATACGGGTTGAAAATGGCAGAGTTGGACACTGTTAAGCACCTAAATTGGAACGCAGTGGCTGTACAGTAACTGGATACAGCCCTTAGCCGTGGTATATTGGCCATATACCACAAACTCCCGAGGTGCCTTATTGCTATTATAAACTGGTTATCAAGTTAATTAGAGCGGTAAAAATAAATGTTTTGTCATAACCCTAACGTCATTTATAAACTGGGTGGTTCGAGCCCTGAATGCTGATTGGCTGACAGCCGTGGTATATCAGACCGTAAACCCCGGCTGTCAGCCAATCAGCATTCATGGCTCGAACCACCCAGTTTATAAATGACGTTAGAGCTCAAGCTCTGCGCTTCCCAACGCTGTATGGGTTTTTACTGACAGCCTCTCTGAACTTGAGCACTGCGCACGACAAGAAGTTGCCCCCATCCCTCCCGCTAATTACGCAACTTTTGATAAAATAAAATGGTTGTCTGAGTGAGGTGAATGCTGTAAATTAAGAGGACTCTGAGGATTATAAATACCGCTGTGATGTCATACAAGCAAGCCAAACACCCGTGAGTCCAAATGTGCACTTCACATTTCCATATCATATATAGTGTTTTTATTACTATGTTTGATGTACAGTTACAAGATGACACGACGTCATACCATGGGGTTGTTCTGAACAGAATGAGCCTAAGTTTGTCTATTGTGGAAAAAATTCACTGCAGAATACGCACCTGGATGCACTCCTGACTCCTTTCTATGCACACTAAAATGACCATCTGTTTCTCTGAATTGCCTAGCGAAAGCCTAACACTAAGATCTTATTTTATAACTTAGCTAGTCATGTAGCCAGAAGAACAAGCTTTCAAATTATGCCCACCTGACCCAGATTGCCATTTATAAATGGGCCATATTTGGATTGTGTAAACAACAGTAATTGTGTGATGGCAGGGATGCAGGGTTGTGTTCCATACAAAATATATGTAAGTGTGCTTGCTCTAGCTCATCAATGGCACAGCTAGGAAAGCTCAAAAATACTATTCTTTGAGTTATAAAAGTGCATTGAAATCATCTAGGAACTGCCCACTTTGGAGAGGTGTGTGGCCCCTTGGAAACACTAGTTAGACACCCTTTTAATTGTTTTTCTTATGTTGCATCTTCCCCACCTTTCCCATGAATATTCTTATCATGTTACTGAACGTAACGAGAGTTTTTTCAGACTTCGCTATCAACAAATATGGGTGAAAAATACAGTAAATATAAAATGCATATAAAATCAACAGTGTAATGTTTGGATTCAGTCTTGTGTCAGGTGAAAGATTGTGTACTCAACTTTGGTCCAAACTCTTCCCTTTCAATAGCTACCATGCTTATGCTTTTCATATTTCTGTAAGAAACATTTCAATTTAGCCCCATCCATATAGGCCAATTCCCACGACGAGTGTAAAGGGTTAACATTGAGACAGAAGAATCTTAACACATGTAACACTCACCTGTAGGCCTCAGCCTTGATGGAGGGAAGGGGACAGAGGCAGGGGATTGACACACCCTGCTAATAACATTTGAGAGAGCGAGAGTGAGAGAGAGCAAGAGCGAGCTACTGAAAGACAAAGCCTCCCCAGGGGAGGGTGAGATGGCGTTACTTACTGGGCCACTGAAGCCGGCTAGCTGGGTGACCATGAGGCAGAGGATAGAGAGAAGCAGGCGCGTCCGACAGAACGCCCAGACCACACCGCACAGGGAGGCCTCGTCCCCTTTCACCCTGCGCTCCTCCTCCCACAGCCCGGCCAACCTGCGCACACAGGTGATCAAACCACAGTCGACCAACAATCACTCATTCTATTCTCCTTCTACTAAGAGTCAAGACTGGAATTGTCGTGCCGGAGTCAGGCACCACATATGGGTACGAATCCCGTCTCAGCCTTTTCTCTGTCTTCCTCTGAAACTGTCCCCCCTCTACAATCTGATTATCACTGTCCATAAACTGGAACTGTCGAGAACTCCGACCTAAAACCTTGAGACCAAAACTCAGGTGTAACAAAAAGACCAGTTATAATGTTGAAAAATAAGACAGAGACAGAGACCCAGGCCAAGCACAATCTTGGTATTTTTCAATAAACTGTCCTTGGAAGGGTGACCTTTATGACCCCGTATATGCAGCAATCAGTACTGACCTGCGGTGGTTAACCTCGCAGCTCTCAAACTGGGACACGGACCACACGTCCTCCAGCAGTAGCTGGCCTTTGCGGTGGGCGTGCACGGCCAACGGGGTCAGCCAGTTGAATGTCATGAAGGAGAAGAGGCCCGCGTTGTCCACTGGGTGCTCGTGCCTGTGGGGGGAGTGGGGTGGAGTTGTGGGGGACAGATAATTTAGAGAGAGGAACGTCTACACTGGTACAGCAAGAGGAGTCTCCCTCAAGATTTCCTGCTTAGTTATTCCTTGCCACCATGTTGCTGCTTGCTCTTTGGTGGTTTAGGCCGGGTTACTGTAAAGAACTGTGTGATAAATATTATTTAAAAAGGGCTATTTCAATAGAGGTGAGAAAGCACCTATACCTAGGACCCGGTCTTTCCTGACCACTTGGCCTGACAAGGAAAAACTATAGGCCTTACCAACAGTGGTGGTGCTGCTTGCTTACTTGCTGGTGGATCGGATAGGTTTGAGGACGCCGACGCTGTGTTGGTATTTGCTCCGCACTGCTTCCTCCTCCAGCTCTTTCATGTAGGGAGCGCCACCGTCCAGGGACAAACCGCCCTCTGCCCTTGCTGCCGTCTCCAATGCATCCTGGGATTGATTGAGATAAATGTATTGTCGATAAGAGCAGATACATTTGAAACATTGACATGTTGAATTATCAAGAGTTGGATGCGTTTAGCTTGTGGCGGCCGTTACAGTGCTAGCCATACCACTTTCTCCCACTGAGACTAGAACCTGGGAACTTTTCATCCAAACCCACCTGACCACCCTCCTAAAACTTCCTTAGCCAGTTGCGCCACCAAAAGGGATCCAAATTAGCAACAAGTGGATACATCAGGCTCAGGAGTGAGTTTACAAATCCCCATCCGTTACACTTGCACTAATTTATTTTTGTAGCATCAGTCCCAACTAATTTGATGACAGTAAATTTGATAAATTCACTCAGACATGACTCGAGAGGAAAATACTGGTTGACAGTCATCAGGTAATCAGAGGGCAGAGAATGCAGGACATAGTAGCATACATCCCAAATGGCACCCTAAACCCTACATAGTGCACGACTTTTGACCATAACCCTAGTCAAAAATAGTGCACTAGGTTCAAGTATTGTTGTGAGCCGTTCTTAAAAAGCCACACTGGCAGATTAAGCACGAGAGCCACGATGCATCCTCAACGGGTATGATAAAACATTTATTTTTACTGCTCTAATTACATTGGTAACCTGTTTATACTAGAAATAAGGCCTCCGTGTTGCGTTGTGCGTATGAACAGCCCTAAACCGTGGTATACTGGCCATATACTGTTAATTAAAGCTCCCAATTCACCGCTTTATTGACACCGTTTCGATCCAAAACGGATCTTCGTCAGGTCAAACACTGAGTGTTCACAGCCCAAAAAAATATTCACCTCACATGACACACGGTGTGTGCAAAAAACGTTTGTATATCTCTAATAATTAAATAACAAAGAACATAATATATATTTACAAAATTACCAAGTGGGTAACCTGGAAGGCAAGACAAATCAAAGTGAAGTAACATATTCAGGAAAGAAATGGTCTGATATCAAACTCTTGGTTCAGGCCTCTAGGAGACATGGTACACAAACGGTGAATCCAATACAATTCTCTTCTCAATAATAGATTATCAGTATCTCTGCTCCTCTTAGGAGTCTTAACATGTTCCCTGCCAATGTATCTCAAAGAGATAATGTTGTGACGAGCCTCCATGAAATGGCACCGAATTATGACAAAGTGTTTTTTTTTTTAGAAGAACGTGATTGTCAGCCCTAATAATCCATTCTTGCGCCATATTTGACTCTGGAAACGCTAAATTGATGACGTGGTTCTATTCCAGGGCACAGCAGGGGTACTTCATCATCAATGCTCTTTTGCACATCAGTATTTCTACTTGCACATCCTTCTCTGCACATATCACTCCAGTGTGAATTGCTACATTTGAATTACTTCGCCACTATTGGCCTATTTATTGCCTTACCTCCTTACATAATTTGTATACACATTTTTCTATTGTGTTATTGACTGTACGTTTGTTTATCCCATGTGTAACTCTGTGTTGTGTTTTTGTCACACTGCTTTGCTTTATCTTGGCCAGGTCGCAGTTGTAAATGAGAACTTGTTCTCAACTGGCTTACCTTGTTAAATAAAGGTGAAATAAAAAAATAAACCCACTTGGTCATTTTGGAAATATATAGTATGTTCTGGAACCATTGCATGCACCCATCTCATTGTTATTTAATAATTAGAGATATAAAAATATTTGTTTTGCACCCACCGTGCGTCATGTCCGCTATGGTCATGTGAGGTGAAATGTGTATATTCTGGGATGTGAACACTCAGTGTATTTGACCTGACAAAGATCCGTTTCGGATGGAAACGTTGTCAATAAAGCGGTGAATTGGGAGCTTTAACAGTATGCGGGCATTCTTGTTCTGTACTAGTATTCTTTATTAGCCCAGCACCTATGTTTTTAATGTTGTGCGTATGACCACAAACTCTTTATACTGGTCATATACCACACCCCGTCGTGCCTTATTGCTTAATTATGCCATGGCATTGTTGAATACTCGTTTCTGATTGGATTGAAAGGCATTATAGAGCGTGCATTTACCCCAAAACACAGTATGTTGGCAGTGGAATTCAATGGCTATAGTTCATTCTTACATGTTTGAGCTTCTTTTGAAAGCAAAAGTTAAACTGAAAACATGATTGGCAATGTTGAATTTTATTTTCATAATAGGAAGCTAGAACTGACGGTTTGGTTAACTAAACTAGCAAGTCCGTTTACCAAGGCAACTGCTAAACTTGCTAGCTACTTTAGTGGAACAACACATTTCTAGAGGTGAGGGGAGTTCTTTACTAATTAGCAGTGGTGGAAAAAGTACTCAGTTGTCATACTTGAGTAAAAGTAAAAGATCTCTTAATAGAAAATGACTCCAGTAAAAGTCACCCAGTAAAATACTACGAGTAAAAGTCCAAAAGTATTTGGTTTTAAATATACTTAAGCATCAAAAGTAAATGGAATTGCTCAAATGTACTTAAGTAAAACCATTTCAACATTTCTTATATTAATCAAATCAGACCACACCTTTTTTTTTTAATTGACGGATATCCAGTGGCACACTCCAACGCTCACACATCATTTACAAACAAAGCATTTGTGTTTAGTGAGTGCCAGATCAGAGGCAGTAGGAATGACCAGGTATGTTCTCTTGATAAGTGTGTGAATTCGACCATTTTCCTGTCAAAATGTAACAAGTACTTTTGGGTGTCAGGTAAAATGAATGGAGTAAAAAGTATATTATTTTCTTTAGGAATGTAGTGAAGTAAAAGTCAGCTAAAATATAAATAGTAAAGTACAGATAACCCCAAAAACAACTTAAGTAGTACTTTAAAGTATTTATACTTAAGTACTTTACACCACTGCTAATTAGTGACCTTAATTATTCAATCAAGTACAAGGGAGGAGCAAAAACCCACAGACACTCAGCCCTCCGTGGATTGAGATTTGACAATGTTTTATGGTATCAAAAACACCCTAATTTGTTTTATGATTGGGAAATGTTGGAATTGGGCCATGTCAGTTTCTAAAAGAAATCACAATAGCAAATTTTATCACATTACTGTAAAGGTGTGGCCAGAATGGTTAATCTTTTGCAGTGACTTTTTCAAAACAAGAAATGCATGCCGTGGCCACCTATAGTGATTTATTATCTATTCAAACAATTTAAAAGTAAATGCTACAGCCCACACTTCTATGCAAAAGACAATCTTGTTCAATTCTTTATTAATCCATAGATGATTGCGTTTCCATCTCCTGTCTTGGAAACCTGGTCTCAAAGCATTTCGTATTATGTCCGTAAATCCGAGACACTCCATTTAGTATGATATGTTACGTTTTGTATGGTGTGTATTAATTTGTGGATGTCCATCAACCATTTCGTATGATTTGTTACGTATTGGCAAATTTATAAAAATGTATAAAAACGTACTAAATGTTACGAATTCTAGCTAGGTGAATAATGTTAGCTAGGATAAGAGTTAAGGTTACATTTAGGAGATAGGTTAAAGGGTTATGGTTAAGGATAGGGGAAGGGTTAGCTAACATGTTAATTGGTGCAAAATAAGTAAGTAGGTGAAAAGTTGCTAATTAACTCAAATGCTTAAGTTGTCCGTGATGAGATTCGAACTGGGTTGTTTGACATCATCGGATGGGGCCACAGTGTCTTCTGATCCCTCCTGTCTCAGCCTCCAGTATTTACGCTGCAGTAGGTTATGTGTCGGGGGGCTAGGGTCAGTCTGTTACATCTGAAGTATTCTCTTGTCTTATCCGGTGTCCTGTGTGAATTTAAATATGCTCTCTCTAATTCTCTCTTTCTCTTTCTTTCTCTCGGAGGACCTGAGCCCTAGGACCATGCCTCGGGACTACCTGGCATGATGACTCATTGACGTGCTTGTTGCACCCTCGACAACTACTATGATTATTATTATTTGACCATGCTGGTCATTTATGAACATTTTAACATCTTGACCATGTTCTGTTATAATATCCACCCGGCACAGCCAGAAGAGGACTGGCCACCCCTCATAGCCTGGTTCCTCTCTAGGTTTCTTCCTAGGTTTTTGGCCTTTCTAGGGAGTTTTTCCTATGGAGTTTTTCCTAGCCACCGTGCTTCTTTCACATGCTTTGCTTGCTGTTTGGGGTTTTAGGCTGGGTTTCTGTACAGCACTTTGAGATTTCAGCTGATGTACGAAGGCTATATAAATAAATTTGATTTGATTTTGATTTGACATGCACTTTATACGCCCACCCATCCACTCTGACCTACCACCCTACTTCGTTTTTGCCTTAAGTAACCACCTATCTTGTGCAACCATACCAAACATAACTTTCTAATTTGAGTGTCCCAGATTTGCATTTACTATGTTACGTCTAGTCTATGAGACCAGGTTGGTCTTGGTATCAGCTCCAAGTTTAAATAGGAGCATGACATCATAGCCTCTCTCACAGCAATAATGTAGCTTGGCCATACCATCAAGGCTACCGGTCCACTTACTTTCGAGCATGCCAAGCATTTGAATGAGTGATGGTGCAATGGTAACCTAATACAGTGCCCTCCTAATTATTGGGACAGTGAAGCATTTTTTCTTTTAGCTCTATACTCCAAAAGTTAGGATTTTAAATCAAATAATGAGGTTAAAGTGCAGAGTGTCGGCTATTGAGGCTATTGTCATCCATATTGGGTGAACCGTTCACAAATTACAGCACTTTTTGTATATGGTCCCCCCATTTTATTGTAAATAAGAATAGAATGTTTCTAAACACTTCTACATTAATGTGCATGTTACCATGATTATTGCTAATCCTGAATGAACCGTGAATAATAAGTGAGAAAGTTAGATGCACAAATATCCCACCCCCCTCAAAAGAGCTAGCCTCCCCTGTTATTATAATGGTGAGATGTTAGCATGTCTTGGGGGTATGATATGTGTGAGTCTAACTTTCACTCGTTTATCACAATTCATGTAGAAGTGTTTAGAAACATATATTCTTATTTCCAAAATAACAATACATTATTTACCATTCATTTCTATTGGGCACAAAATAATCTGAAACACAATTTAAACAAATAGCAAAAGCATCCAACAAGTTTGGAGAGTTGCAAGCTTGATGTAAACATTGCATGCTAGGAATATGGGACCAAATACTAAACTTGACTACTTTATTACACACATTAGTGAATTTGTCCCAAAACTTTTGCTCCCCTAAAATGGGGAGACTATGTAAAAAAAAAAAAAAAAAAAAGTGCTGGAATTTATAAACGGTTCACACAATATGGATGGAAAATACCCTCAAATTAAAGCAGACAGTCTGTACTTTAACCTCAGTCATCGTATCATTTCAAATCCAAAGTGCTAGAGTACAAAGCAAAAACGTGTGTCACCGTCCCAATACTTTTGTAGCTCACTGTATTTGTTGGGTAGCGGGAATAAACCAGTCAAAAGCTGATATAAAAAGTCAAAAGAAACATATTAGGCTATGTGATCTGACCCCCTTACCACTGGAAAATTAATCTGCTTTATCATTACGTTTTAATGTTTTTATTAGCCTACCATTATTAGAATTCCTGTGCATCAAATTCCTGTGCATCATTCCTGTGCATTATCCAAAAATAACAATATTTGATTGTGATACAATTCTTCAACCACGCATGGCCGGAGCTGGGCGTGGAGATACGCACACTTTCCCCATCAAGTTCAAAATGAATAAATACCAACCTTTGCAGGAAAACTGACGCATGCAAGGCTTAGAGTATTTTTTGTGCGCACGCAGCTTTGATAAATGAGGCCCCAGGAGACTATTTATGGCCTCCGGGTCCTTATATGAAGGTGCATATGAGACCAGTTCTTCCTGTCCAGCTCAGAACAGAGCAGGGGTAGCCCATCTCGGAGAGCTATGGACGTTTTTGAATATATGTGACATTGTTGGTGTGCAAGTTGGGGTAAGAACCGCCTCAAAAAGCGACCGAGCGGAGATGCAGAGGTCGTTCAGGCAGGCCGAGAGCAGGATGACAACAGTGTGCTTGGCCGAGCGTGAGGCACCCGTGCTGGAGTCAGCCGTACGAGGAGCGTACGTCTCAAACACACACACAATCACTAAAATACATGTCATGTAACAAATGTGACGAGACAGTATGTAACATTTGCACAACTTTTTTTTACCAGCAGACACACAAAGACAAAAGGGTCATTTGTTGCGCCAGCTGAGCAATGACTCGGCCCTGATTGAGTAATTCTGTCACAGAGGAGGCCTGAGAAACGACTGAGGGACAGAAAAGATGTCAGCTCACCCTGCTCAGAGGAGTGGGAAACAGAGGGAGGAAGAAATCGGATAGTCATTATTAAGTGCGAGTACAAAACATGCATGAAATGTATGCATTCACTACTGTAAGTCGCTCTGGATAAAAGCGTCTGCTAAATGACTAAAATGTAAATGTAAAATTAAGGATAAATTATTGCAGAATATGGATTGTTTGCTAGATTTGACTTTCCCTTTACAAATATTGTAGTCTGAAAATGCCTTTAATTAGTAAATTATATTAATACATGGCAGTGTTTCCCCTATATGCATTTAGCAGCAGTGTTTCGCCGCTGAGAGAGATCTCTCTATATACGTATACATACGCACACACACACATATATATAAATATACATACATATATACAGTGGGGAGGAAAAAGTATTTGATAACCTGCAAAATCGGCATT